>NC_133157.1:22662500-23287500 GCF_040802235.1 Manis javanica | reverse complement strand
TATGTTCTCCACATTACAACAAAATGTTTGTGGTATAAATGTATCATTTTATCCCAGTCTAAATGACTTTTTTTAAAAAACAAATATATCCAAATAGTCCAAATATATCTGATAAGAGAACTTCTACTATATTACAAGAGCAGATTTACTGTTTTGTGGGGTTTTTTTCCAGATTTTAGTTTTAGAAAAATGGCAAGATATTTGTTGAGCATGGCCAAGCCATGCTCCAAAATGAACTACATTTGGTTCCTCTGTTAACGGTGCAGATAATGGGCTCTGCTCTCAGTCCCCCAGGCCTCTGTACAGGGACTAGAGAAGACCCCCACCCTGACTGGCTGCAGGGACATGGTGATGCCCTTCAGGTCCGGGTGCTTTCTGGTGTCAGTTCTTTGGTTGACAATGATTATGTTTCTCATACCATTTGGTCTAGTTTGGATGAGTGATTTTTTTTTTAAATCTCTGCAACTCTCATTTGTAAGCCTTATACTCTTAAATTCTTGATCAAAAGATTGACTGTTTACAATTGATTTCTGTGAAGGCAGCACTTCCCTCTAAATTGCTGTAAAAAATGTTGGCAGCATGATTTTTTTCCAAAGTGGCCCCTAATGAGCAATGAACTGTTTCTACTTGGCAAATATTTAACTATTCCATAGATTTCCATATCCATGTATATCTAAGGACTACATACCAGTTATTACCTGCAGAACGATGAAAGATTACTAAAACTGGGTATTAAAATTAGTACATTGCTAAAATGTACTGAATTCTTTAATTCAGTGGTTACCAAAAAAGTCTGGCTATTTCTATATAACACAAAGCTCTTGTGTGTACGTACAATCTCAGATGGCTGGAATTTTGACAATTTTCAGAAAGAACGTGTTGTTTCTAGAGCTTCTTTATTGGGATATTAGGTTGATCATGGTCTTCAGTTACATTTGCTCTTACTTTAATAATTCTATAGAAATACTGTTAGGTTCTCTTTCTGTGTTCACTCAGCTCTTGAGAAACTGCAGTGCTACCATTTTCACTATTAGGAAGTTTTTGCCACTGACATGCAGTTTTTGAAAACCACTGCTCAGCTTGTTAGAATGGCTGGGTGAAACTACAGCTCTCTCTCTCTTTGACCTGAGAATTCTGTTCGTGTCCCTCTAACAGTTGCCATCCCTCTGCTGTAATCAGTGTTCCCTATACTGTGGATGATGTGAAGGAGCTTAATTCCCTTTTGGTTCAAAAAGTCCCTTCCTACTCAAGAGTCTGAATCGAAAACAATCTCCATTTACAGCTTCATGTTACTTCTTGGGTCACACCACTAAACTCCTCAGCAGCCATGACAGTCACATCAAACCCAATATTTCATGGTTCATGTGGATAGAAACAAAAATTGAAATACCCTGCAAAACATTAGAATTAGGATTAATTTTACTATTACCTTTTTAAAGATAAATTTTATTAAGACAACACACAGAACAGTCTCCATGTCTTTGGGCTCTCTTGCTCTGGGTGCATTCCCACTGAACTACCAGATTTGATCATTTCACTCTCCTGCTACAAATAGATAAATAAATGAATTAGGTAATCTGTCTTATATGTTTATCTACTACACACAGATTGGAATTTAATTTTTTTAGTCTAGTACACATGCCATCCATGGTGTAAATCCAACTAAATATTCTCACTTTTTTTTTCCTCCCATTCCCTTTTATATAGTCTTCATTTTAGTAAAACTGAAGTGCTCGTGGTACCTGACTTTAAGATGTCCTTCCTTGCTTTCGGTGAACCATCTTTCCCCAGCTTTGCTTGGGTTCACATCCTACCAAATCTTCAAAGTTAGTCCTAAGGCTACCTCTTACAGAAACTTTCCCAAATTACTCTAAGCAGGAAGTGGACTCTTCCCAAATAATGCATTCCCTGACTGCTCGAACTCTGCACTTTCAGCCCTGTTGTATCTTCATTCATGGCATCTGCCCTTTGGACTGCAAGCTTCTTGATTATAGGATTTGTACAGTGTTCAATTCCTCCCCATCTCCTACTCTCATACCTGCCTGTGGGGCTTAAAAGTAGTGAGCAGTCAGTAAATGAGTAAACGATTGACATGCATGAATGAATGAATGAATGATAAATGAATCCAACAAACATATAGCCAAATGGTTCTCTCCTACTATAGCTGCATTTCTTGACCTTTATTCTTAGATGAACTAGCCTTGCTAAGAGGATCCCAGGCAGGACACAGCAGATTCGCAGCAAATCTCTCTTTTGCTTTTGAGGCAGACCAGTACAGCCTTGCTGCAGGACAGAAATGGAACCAAAATAAACTGCACCAGGAAATCCCTCCCACACCTTCAGAGGAAGAAAGATAGGATTTTACCTAAATTTAAGCCCTTACCCTCATATAGCATGACCATATAATTTGTATGCCATTTTTTTGACAGAGAAACAGAGGTTCATTAATGATTACTCTGGGACAATAGGTATTACCCAGAACAGCCCAAAGCAAAAAGGGACAAGGGGTCGTCCTGCCTTTGGATACATTTCATCATCTGTAAAGTGGGGTTAGTAATACTAACCTCACAGGTTTTCAACAGAATGAAACATAACCCTGAAGGCAAAGCACTTAGTGCGACATCTGGCACACAAATGGTATTCAGTAAGTGACAGATCCCTCCCCCTATTTCTTAATAACAACACCTTATCTTATAAGCACTTCTTTTGTTCATTGACCTATGTAATCATCTCGATGAACTTTTGTGGTAACCAAGGGAGACATTATCATCTCCTTTTACTGAGAAGCATGCTGACCTATTGAGGTCAAATGAGTCTCCACTACAGGGTCAGGTCTTCAGTGATGGAGACAGAACTTAAACCCAGGCACATGTGTCTCCAAACAGAAACTCTACTGCAGCACCTAGGCTTTATGAGTCTCACAGAAGGGACTTTAAATCTGACTGGACACCTTGTGACATGTGGCTGAAATCACTGGGCGGTGGGACAGAGGGCTCAGAAAAGAGTAACTGGAAGTCCACACGCTCCTCAGTCCTGGAGGAGATAGAGATTCTGGCCCGGAAACACCAGTTTCATCAGCCTCATCCTTTCCAGGGGGAGACAACTCCCCAGCTCTGTCATAATCGGTTTCACGCTCCATCTCAAGATGGCTACGTTTCAGCAGAAAGTGGGAAGAGAACCAGAATTCATCACAGTGCTCTAGACCGATTAGGAGCCCAAGATTGATCAGGGGATGGTAATGATCTGGCAGGAAGCAGTTTTCTAGTAGGTTTAACAAGCATGCAAAAACATCAGTTACACGTACATACCCATAAGCATCCTGGCTGAAGCTCAGCTGCCCACTTCTGTTCCCAAATAAGACAAAACAATTAGCAAAGCCAGGCAACAGCCCTTCTGTTCGTGCATTTCTAAAAGACAAATGGTAACTGGTCTAACTTATATATTATTCCTTTATCTTGATGTTCTTATTTGAAAGTGTTGTCTGATCTTAACTCCCCTATGAGAGATGCAAAACATATTAAAGTCCAGCCCAATTTACAAATGATTATTTCTTACTTCACAGAGAGCATGAAAGGCTTTCAATACTAGAACCACATGCTCCTCCTCCTCTAAATTTAAATATAACAAACCCCTCCCTTCTTATTGCCTCTCCTCCCTTGCTGCCTTCCCTTCTTCACCCCCAAAGGTAGCCCACTGCCCCATAGGTCAGATTCCTTCCCCTCCGTCTTCTTCCAGAACTGTGCTCCATCAGCCATTCCCTCTAGTGCCTGTCTTCAATCACCTCCACTCTGGCTTCTTCCCCTCAGCCTACAAACTATCTTCAGCCTCGGAAATCCTGAAACAAACAAACCCTTATTTTCCCCTTCCAGTTCCCACACTACCTCTCGATTCTTCCCTTCACCAAACACACTGAAAGTGCAATCTGCACTAGTTGTCTTTACTACCTCAGTTCCCGTTGCCCTGTAACCCATTACCATACGGTTCCCCTAAAGACTCCATGAGGTATCACCCTTGAGGTACACTGATAGCCTGACAATAAAAACCAACATCTCACTTTCTGCATGAGTAAACTTGTCACAATAACACCCTGGCTTGAACTGGAAGCCTGAGGATCATATCCAAGTTGTTCTAGTCACCCCCACATACACGAACAACAATCAATCACAAATCTTGTATGAAAAGAGCCCTAGATGGAGAACGAAGAGTCTGGCTTGGACTGGCTACCAACTTGTTTGATGACTTTATATAAGCCACTGCCATATCCAAGTCACAGCATCCTTACCTGTACAACTGAGGATTAAAGAATGAGTGAGCGCAGCCCTCCCTTTGGTACAATCCACCTAAGTCATTGCCTTCCAGGCCCTACCTGTCTTTCCAGGGCCTAAGAATTGTTTACTTTAAAATTTAGAGTCCCCCTCTCCTGCAAATACTGTCCATCCCAGGTCTCCCGACCATTCTTTTTCATCACTGATAGCACAGCTGAATCCATCCACCAGCTCCCCACGGCCCCGGTTCTGAATGTTCCCAACTGGCAAATTAGTAAGGTTTCCATTTCATCAAAGCCTGTTTTCATTAACAATTCAATTATCATTGTATTACTGAACGCTTGTTCTGCTATGGAAGAGCGAAATCATAACATTGAGCAGTTTCCCAATGAAGAGCCAAAAAAAATGCAAAGGAAGTGATTATCTGATGACATACAGTGATCAAGAAGAAACTGAACAACTTTAGAAACTATACTCGGTAGACACCTGGCACCACGCTGCAGCCGAGACGAGGTCCAGGTTTCCAGCCACTCATCTTCTTACCTAGCTGGAAGAAGAGGAGACAGCCAATAAGGGGCCAGGTCCATTTAACTCAGTTCACAGCCACCTGGGCTCAGGGCCAGGCACTGTGATCAGGGAATATAAAGATGAAAGGACACCATCATTGTCATCAAAGCCTTCACGGCCAAGGACCCAACAAGCCATCTTTCTTCTGGAAGATGGTATCAAGAGTTAGTGTGTTGGAGCAAAAAGGACAAGGGTTTTGGTCTCAAGCAGACCTGGTTTTGAATTCTGATAACTCCATTCATTAGTTATGGGACCGGAGGCAAGTTATTTAACTCCCCTGGGCCTCACTTTTGCCACCTATACAATGGAAATAATAACTTACAGGCTTGCTTGGAGGGTTAAAGTTAACATTAAGAAAAATAAAAAAACTCTAGCACACTGCTTGGTTCACAGTAAGTCCTATAAAAATGGTGACAATTAATAGGACTAGTAGGAAAGTACATTAGGCTCTGTTACTTGCTAGTTGTGTGATTAAACATATCACTTTGCCTCTCTGACCCTCAGCATCTTTATTTTAAAAAGGAGCTGACAGGATATAGCTCACAGGATTCTGTGCAGGCCAATTTATATAATACACATAAAATTATTCAATAAGCTATAAAATACTCAGGCCCTATAAAATGTTATTATGAGTGACAAAAAGGGGTAGAATAAGAAAATTCCAATCTCACAGGCCCGTGGGTCATCTTCTCTTCTAGTAAAAATTTACTTTCATTTTTAAACCACTTATATGCCACTCACCAACCTAGTCGTTTGTAACAGCAATCCCTCCGGTCTTTGTAAGTACTTCTCTCATCCCCATTTTAAGATGGGGAAACAGAAGCTTCAAGAAGCTAAGTAACCAAAAGCCCCACAGACAATGGGCACTCTCAGGTACTATGCTTTACCGATCACTGAATTTTCTCTAAAACCTAAATTGCACCTACAGTGACATGTTCCGATTTGGGGCCCTAAGCAAACTCCTAGGACCAGCTAGCTGTGTGGCCCTGCTCTGTGCCTCAGTTTCATTCTTTATAAAATTATGGAGAAACGCTGGATGGTTCCGCCTCTGGACAAGTGGTTTGTGAAAAGTACATCATAAAAACCAACGTTTCCATTAGAGCATCGGTATTTGAAGGAAGCAGTTTCCAACAGGTTTCTCATTAATTGCTATTAATTCTTGCAAACTACTTCGTGGGGACAGAGAACATTTTGACGGTGCAATGATGACCAACCAAAAAATACCACAGTCACAGGCAGTGGGCGTAGATTCCTTAAATGTTGATAAAGGGTGCAATAACAAAACTGTGTACAGGAAGAGGCTCAGCTGCGTCATCCCACTGGAGCTTCCACAGCCTCCGAGTCTCCATAAAGCTACCTGCTGTTGCTAATAGTAGCTGACAGAACTGCACTTGAGGAAATTCCCACTGGCATTCCTACACAAGAGTTGAGACCCACTTTGGCCTGCTCTATTGTTTTGGGGATTCTGACTCCATGTCTGCCTGCCTACCTGTGCAGAAACGGGCACAAAAACAGCACACATTCTCTGTACTTACCATCCCAAGTACAGGACAGGAAGGTCAATTTCCAGGTACATTAGTCGCATCTAAAGTCTCCTACTGCGGTTAGGTAAGGAATGAGTCCTATTTTGTAGCTGAGGAAACTGAATGTCCTCAGAATCAAGTGACAGGAAAATGGACCAGCAAGGAATGGTGAAAAAGTATGGTCTCGTCCCCCAACAGGTCAGGACCAAATTCTGCCTGCACATTGGCTGATTGTAGGAACCTAAAGTGATGACTGGCGAAGGCAACCTCCATGGGACCTGGGTCCTTCCTTGCAAAATGTATTGTATCTCCCAGGGTTCTGTGAAAGTCGAAATAAGATAACATATATAAAACCCTAGTACTGAATCCAACACATAGCAAGCTCCCACAAAAATCTTATTTTCCCCCTTAGGCCTTTGTCCAAATCGTGTTGTTTGGGAAACAGTTAAAGGAGTACAAGGGCTTCTTATTCTGGAAAAATGAAGCCTCAGAGAATAACAGAAAGATGGTGAGTGAAGGAGAGGACAGGCCCAAGAATTATCTGAAGTGGTCCTCAAACAACAGAAGTAAAACTGGATGGATAAAAAGTTTCAGGTTGGGGGATGAGGGTAAGGATGGGGGAGGTATAAAAGTTGTCCCATCACAGCACAGAACTTTCTAATACTCAGCTGCTCTGAAAGTTTTCTAAGGAAAGTCATTCTTCATCTACAAGTTATGACCTTACAAATAATTCTGTTCATTAGCACTGGCAGAAAAACTTGATCATTTCAAAAGGACAACTTAAAACTCTTCTGCAAGTACAGTAAGAGCTAAGAATCTACTCAGCTGTGTAATGTAAGCCTGTGATGGCCTCTTTGTCAAATCCCCACAAAAGATTGTTCCCATTAAAGGGCATGGTTTTTCCCTTCAAGACTGACAGAGCTCTCCAGGCCTCCACATAGAGTCTAGAGTCATCCTGTATCCCCAGGACTGCCACATACATATGCTTATCAAAAGATGAATGAATAAGGTGAATGACTAATAAATGGTAATTAGTTTCCACCACTTGTGATATATGTTCTGTGCACGTTGGTTCTGTCCATTTTCAAAATTAATTCCAAGCTTTCTTGGCAAAGATTCCAGGAATCTCCAAAAATCTGTTCTCCTGTCTCCTCAGGAACAAAATCCTGAATTCCTGAATTTATTCAAAACAACTGCATACCTGGTTAAAGGAATATATTTTCCAGCCTCCCTTAAAGGTAGGTATGGCCTTGTGACTAAGGGTGACCAATGAGATTTAAGAATTGTGTGGTACTTTTAGTAAGTTTCCTTAAAAGGAACAGGAAGTGTCCCACCTTCCGTCTGTCTGGAATGTAACAGGTAGACCTGCAGCTACCATCCTGGACTGGTCACACCCTAGGGATGGAAATTCTGTAAGCCTAAAGGAGTCTAAGCCCCTCACGACTTTGTGGGGCTGCCATGCCAGCATTGGACAACCTACTCCTGGACTGACTTACATAAGAAAATAAACCCTTGGATGTTTAAGCTATTTTAGTAAGGTCTCTGCTAATCCCATGGGATTCTGCACCTAAAACCTATTCTGGTTTTTCTGGTTGTAACAACTAAATCCGCTGTGACTCACAGCGCTGCCTTTAACATGTAACTCTGGACAAACAGACAACCTTCCCATGAATAATTAGTAGCTACATACCTTAATCATAAAGCTGATGCTGTCTACAAGCCTGCCTTTTGGCTTTTATGGCTTTTTAAATTTTTCCCTCCAACAAAACCTCCCCATTAGCCCTCCTCTGACCCGTGCTCCAGGGCTGCTGTTTCATTTTCCGAGCACAGCTGAGTGTGGCGTGGCGTGGCATGGCGTCTGCCATTCCACCTCCTGCCATCTCTATTCCAAATCCTCCCCTCTCTGTTTACCCACCTCAGCTACTGCTGCTAGTTGGGAAATCTCAGAAATACCAGTTCACACTTGCTTCTGATTCTGGGGCCCCCCAAAAAAATGCCACTGTTCTTGGATGGAGAGTCCTCATGACGGTGACTCAACCCGAACTCGAAAGCAAACTTCCCCAACCACAGGACCAAACTTGATGGGAATTTGGGGTGTGGGCCTGACATACCAACCCTAGGAACATGACTTTTCACTCAGAACTAATCACTAACATCACACATAAGACACCAAAATAATTTTATGATGTTCCCAGCTATTTACGTTAAGGTATAATCGTGGCATTTCAGAAAACGCCTGTCCTACAATTTGGTGACTTTCTTTTTAAATTAACGCCACAGAGGACATGTCACATTCATTTCACAGAAGACAGCTCACGTGCCTGCAGATCTCCACATGATTTGTGGGTATGATTTTTTTTCACTTGAGTATAAATCCAAGTAAGGCCTTCTTTGCTTCCTGTAAGTCAGAAAATTGCCTCATTCACAGAACCTCTGAAGAACAGCTGTGGCTCCAGTCACCACATTCCATCTGGTGTGTGTGCCCGTCGGCTGGCCTCCCTCAACTCGGTCCCCACCCAGCACCCTGCCACCCCAGTCCCACACTCCCAGACTGTGAGAGACCTCAAACACAGAACTCACCTTTTTCCATCTCTATGACGTACACGGTGTAGTTCAACTCACATTAATTATTTGACTGATTCAAGCTCTTTGCTTAAAAAAGAATATAAAGATTGAAAGAGTAACCTCATTATAAGACTAGCTATCATACTATCATTACATATGTGAAAATAAAAGTAATCCAACTACTAGAAAATATCTGATGTGAAATCTTCCAGAAAAATCCCGCTTCATTTTAGGAAAGAACACACACATGCACACACACACACAGAAAGCCACCCATGAATTTCACCTTGTCCTTTTTTTTTTTTTTTTTTTTATGTTTTCCCTTTCACTCCACTTTTGCCCCCTTAATTCTTATCACTAGAAATATGAAGGTCAAGATAGAATCAAGTAAGAATGAGTCCTCCTTGGGCTACTGTCCTGGGTAAGACAGCATATCCGGGGCACCAGGATAAGAGACCACCCACTACCCACGCCCATCAGGTCACACTCTGTTCACACCCTTTCCTTGTAAGTTAATGAAGGAGGCTTTTGGTCAGGACTTTTTAAAACAGAAGGGGAACTCGAGAGAAAAGAAGTCCATCCTGTTAAATGAATTGCTTAGAGTTCATTATGTTCTTAAGTATAAAAACCACAAAACAAGCTCCAAATAATTTACCAGCCAGGCCACACTGTGGTTCTGGTATTAACTACAGATCCCTCCTTACTAGAAAATTCATGGAGCCCTTAGCATCTTTTCATCTGCTGACCCTCCTCTTTGTCCCCTGCTGGTGTACCTCCACAGAGTTTGAGTCTGTACAGTAGTTGACAGAGGTCTTACAGAGAGTCTCTGTGTCCTGTCTGCACTTGTTTTCAGTTTAGTTTCTCATATTTTTTTAAAGACTCAGTAATACTGCCATGGCATTTTCTGGGCTCCTCTGTACCAATCCCTCCTCATGGCCTGGAAATTTCTCCAGGCAGTAAACTAGGACATTCATAGGACTCACTTCCCTTGCTTCACATCTCTCAGAGATTAAAAGTATTTCATTGCCTGATATCTGGTATCTTGAAATCATTGTTTCATATCTTTTGCCTGGTTCTAGGGGGTCATTTTGTGAAGGAGGATAAACCCAGTGCTTTTACTCCAGCTTGGCTAGAACCAGAAGTCCTCTGTTCACTTTTAAAATCAAATCCCAAACAAGATAAAACAAACAAAACAAACTACATGCTTGATAGACAGACAGATTGACAGACGCACAGATGATAGAATGAGATTAGATACACCTTGCAAGATATCTTTACATTTTGATATTGATTTGGGGAGATAATTACCAGGTTGATCTTTGCTTGACACCAACTTCCTCCTTAAATACAACAAAATATAAATTGTTTAATAAAGTAAATCATCCTTAAGTCTTCTCACTGATGGCCAATGACTCGAACATCTTTTCCAACCTAAGAGAATCACAAACACCCTCACGAGATCCAAAATGCAACGGCACCCACTCCGTGTGATTGCCTAGCCTATTCTTCATTCTCCTCCTCATTCTTTCAGGTGCTTTTTATGTTCCTCCTGGGTGTTCCGCTTTCTTGGCAGAGAACCACCACCTCGAAGACTGTTCGTAAGGCTGAGTCTTGTGCTTATTGGGTTTTGCTTTTGTTTTGTTTTTCCTTTCCTGTTTTTACTTGGAAATTATTCTTTATTGTCCTCCTTTTGCTGATATTCTGGCTCTTTTTAAATAGTATGATGTGTTCTTAATTGTATTAGTATGAAATCTCTCATTTACACCAATGAGTAGAGACATCACCCATTCTACGGATTCTGTCTTCTCGGCTTTCCTCTTTCCAAGTCTTGCTCCTTAGGAGGTCTACCCTGGTTTCCTCTCCAGGGAATCATCCTCGTCTACATCTGGTTGATTTCTGAATTCCTTGGCTCATAGAGTGACTCGGGAAATCTCCAACTCCCTAAGTGAAGAAATGAGCTCAAAAGGAGCAGAGGAGAGGACACGGGAGTATGGTAGATGGAAAGGCTGAGCCTTTGCTGCTCTCCTATGAGTCACCCAAAGTTCAACACTTAAATTAGTCTGTGGTCCTCTACTGATTTCTTTTACCTGGTCACTGATGCACTGTCCCTTGCAAATGCAAGAGACACATCAAATATGCTTTACCTTCTAGACCCACAGACAGCTCTTCAGAATGCCTTCAGTCTTCTAGGTAAGAAACTTACTCCCCAGCCTTTCAAGGAAAGAGATTTAATAGGACAGCCAACCGTCCTGGTTTGCCCAGGACTGATGGAGGTTATCCAGGACCAACAGAGGTAACTGTTTTATTTAGTTTTAAAACCAGACAGTCCCATGTAATCAAGGTCAAGTTAGTCAACCTAGTGCTTCCTGGTTGAAATGCCATGTCTCTTCCGGTTCACTCTAGCAGTTATTCCCAGCTACAGAATGATCAAAACAGATAATCAGCACAAAAGGTTAATCACAATCACGTTCAAAAGTAAAGATCACAGATCATTGATTTCTCCAAGTATTGTTCATTTGAATGCGCAATAGGACACTTTGGCAAACATTTTAGGCTTCTTTAAACATATTTATTTTTTTAAATATTTTCCTGCTCTTTTTCTAGTTCATTTTCAAAAATTACTCCTTTCCTTCCATGATTTTAAGAGAAATTTTGGGATCACTTTAGTGGACAATGTGATAGAACGCTTAAAAAATTACTGTCCAGTTAACACACATTTTGCTTTATGCCAACAAAATAAATACTATTTATAGAAAAATACCAACATGTACACATATGTTACTTAGAACAATACTAATATATAAACATGTATATTGTATCCAAGTAGAGACACGTAAGTGATAGCATTAACTCTGCATTCAAAATTTGGAAAGAAAGAAATCAAATGTTGGCAGTGTTTATTTCTGAGCAAGCAGGATACGAGACTATGCTCTTTTTTGTTGTTTATATTTCTGATATTTCTGATATTTCTGTAGTAAGTAGGTATAAAAATAAATAACAATTTAAAAAAGAGGATCTGAAATTTGGTATTTTATGAGCTTGGAAATTCATTTTTCCTCCTTAAAATTTCTATAATCCTTTCTCATTCAATTACGCATACTCTGTTACTTGGCTAAGACTTTATTTTTGTGGGGAGTGTAAAGGACATTTAATTTCTTTCAACTAATCTCCCATTTTTGCCACTTAATTTCTCCAGCTAATCCTCTGTTACTGGTTAATTTTTCCAACAAATCAGCTATTCCCTTTCACAACAGAGAAGCACAGGAAATATAAAGTCATCCTCATGGATGCACAAATATTAGAATTATTGTGAGAATAAAAGATCATAAAATTTTCATTTTCAAAATGTTTTTGGCCATATCACCCACAAGCCTGATGTATGACTTACATACTCATTTTGAGGAGAAGCAGAGACCAGGATAAAAGAGCTTGAAGAGTGAAAGAATAAAGAGACATGTTGAGACCACTGTTACTTTGAAGTCATCCAAATGTATTGAGAGCATTCTTGACAGTGTGAGGACCATGGGCATGACAGAGAAATCTCACTTCTCCCCCTCTATATTCTTATACACACACCCTTTTCAGACAGCATCCCAGATTAGACAGCTGCAATATGTCCCCCAAGACCCTACAAATTAAGAACATTTATTTCTCATTGTTATTTTAAAGGTTATATATTCCAAACATTTTCTTTCATATTACAGTGCCCATTCTATAAGTCATGAAGCACTCGGCTGTCTGTTACCCAGACTCAGGTTGGCTCAAGCGCTATGGAAATCGGTTACTCAGATAACGAAGTCCAGAAGTCATCCAGACATCTGGGTTCTCTTGCTTCAATGACAGGTCTGTGTCATCAAAAGCTTCCATCCATCTTCCCACTCTGCAGCCTCAGGATATCAGCTTCATGCAGACATTGCCTGTTTGCATGTCAGATGAGCAACCAGGAACTTCTCCATGTCTATGTCCAAGGACAGAGAAGGAGAGAATTGCTCTCCCAGCCATGGGACTATTAAATCTTCCGTGTAGTCTGGTATGACCAATTGAGGATACACCTTCTTCTCAAAACTAATATCAGTTGCCAGGAAAATGCCATATGCTGATAGACCTAGACTCAGAGCAATTAAGTTTTACCCCCAGAACTGGGAAGGTGTATCTAAATAAAATCAGGGTTTATTAGGGAAGAGCAAAAGGGAAGGCATGCTGAGGAGGAAACCAACTGGATCAGATACACCCGTGCCGCATTTTCCTTACATGATACCTTTGTTCATGCTTCTTATATTACACAGCCATCTGCTCCTCCCCACCTCTCTGGGTTTTGTAGTTGAATTACAGCATGACGGTGAAGTGCTCTGGACTCCCAAGATCATGGTCAGCCCCTAGGTCTGCCAATTTCTTCCTCTTTGAAGAAGCTTTATGATCATCAGTATATTATTTGATCTCTCTGTGCCTGTCCCCACAGCAATAAAATGAGGTCGTCATAATTCCTACAACATGGGGCTATCATATGGATTCCCTAAGACAGTCCATGCAGTACCCAACATATGTGGCTTAGCAAATACTAGGTTTCTTATTAGTATTAATAGCTCATTGGACATAAGTTGAGATTGGTCTTTCTAGTGGTTCTCCAAGCATAGTGCTAGGACCATGCCAGCAACACTATCTGGAAACTTATTAGAAATGCAAATGCTCAGACCTCACAGCAGACCAAATGAATTAGAAACTCTGGAGTTTGAGGCCAAGAAATCTGGGTTTCAACAAGGCCTCCTGGTGATTCCGAAGTACACTCAAGTTTGAGAACCATGGCTCTACACCAACTACCTCCAGCCAAACTATACCAACCATGGTTCCCAGAAAGTGTTTCACAATCATTTGCTAATATACCTTCTCTCTTGGTTTTCCCTCTCTCTGCTATGCTCCCTCCCTAAATCTTTGCAGAGCTGAGTCCTACAAGATCAAATGGCACCTCTTTATAGAGATTTTCCCAGACTCCTGAGTCTAAAGTAGCCTGAGTCTTTCTGCCACATCACACTGTTTTATTGTTTCCATAGAACTTAACACTGTTTGAATCTGTTATTCATTTATTTGTTTAATTGTCTGCCTCCACCCACTAAGACATAGAATGGTAGAGGCAGGGGCCTTATCTACTCAGCATTATAAAGATCCTTAGCACCTAGTATAGTGCCTGGAAAATAGTAGGCATTCAATAAATATTTGTTGAGTGAATGAATAGACAAAATTACAGTGAGCTTTTTGTTAACACCAGCTTCAGGGCTGACTGAGCTATGTCAGGGTTCTCACATGATTTAAGTCATCACATTATGATGCTAAAAGTAGGCTCAGAAGTCTCTGTTCTGAGGTCAAAGAATTACAGCTCCCACATGGTACAGAGGGTAGAAGGTAGACCCCAGCTCCTTCCCTCCTCCATGTAAGCAGGTAGGAAATCAACCAGACAGTTGTGTTCATTCTTTAAGTCTGTTTGTGTTTGTGTGTGTGTGTGTGTGTGTGTGTGTGTGTGTGTGTGTGTGTGTTCATTCTTATCTGTAAAACTATTCAAGCTTTTCCTCATGGTCTTGGTGGTTTAATTAAAGTCTGATACCCTGACAACCAGAAAGTTCTGCCTCCATGTTAAGCCCTATTTCCTGGCATCTTAATGTTTCTGGATATGGAGAGCAATTTGTCCATCCCTACCTCATAATAACCCCTTACGGCTGTAAAGTGAGTCCTGAAGTCAATCCTCAGCTTTCTCTTTTCCAGAGTGAGTGACTCCAACTCCCTTCAATGCTCCTCCAAGGACCCATTTTAAAATGTCTGATGCATTTCTGTGGAGCCTCTCCAGATTTTTATTATTTATATAATGAGGACATTCAAACTGGGAACAATGATAAGAGACATTCAAAACATTTATTTCTCATTAAATTAGAGGTGCTTGTAAACCATGTACAGAGACAATAGCTCGAAGTATTATAGCAGGGTGTCCAGTCCCCACTTAGCTACTTATGAGCCCTTGCTTCACACACGTGGTTTAACCCTTCTGACCCTCACTCTGATCCCTCTAAAATGGGAGTTCTTACGCCTCAAGATTTTTGTGACAATCACTTAAGAACACATAGGAAAGTGTGTAAAATGTGAAGGACTTTACAAGCATGCGTAATTGTTTAAAAGGGGTGTGCTTTTCATTTCTCTTTAAAGTCAATGGATGTAGAAGTCATTATTAATAAACTTTATTTTGTATCAAGAAAGAAAAGGTACTAGCTCTAAGAGAGAACACTAACCCAATCCCATTAACTCTTCTAAGGATCCACTTAGAGTTAAAGCAGTGCTGTGCTCACAAGTTCCTTTAGCTCATTATCAGAGCATTACATGCTATTTGTTGACCTTCAATGGAAGGACGGCTGCATCAGACTTACCAGGACAAGTGCTCTTACATACCAGGGGAAATCAGAATAAACAGTCTTAGTTGCAAACAACAGCTTCTCCTGTTAAGAAAATAACTTCTTCATCATGCAAAATGTCCATCATGCAAAAGTGGCCATGAGAACATATCAACTACAGGGAGCAGAATTAACAAGGGCCCCATCTGCTGCTCTGAAAACCATCATTTCCTTGTGCTGAGGCCACAGCCCCCACAAGCTCTTCCCATCCAACTACTGAGCTCAGCAGCGATAGCTGGGCTGCCTCATTCCCGAAAGATGTGGTAGGCGGGACTCCTCTAGGTCACTCACCTACTATGCAGAAGACCCAGAACCAGCCCCTGACTCTAAATAATACCTCATATTTGTGGAGCATTTTACTAAGCACATCTACATGCATTAGGAATGAGATGGGCCCCCACCGGTAACTCCCCCTGCAGAAGTCTGGGGAAAACAAGAGCTAGGGAAAGAGACAGTAGGGTGATAGGAGATGACAAATTACAGGCAAGAGCGAGGGCGACTAATCTCCCAACAGCTTTATCTCAGGTTGCAGAAGAGTCACTTGTGGACATATGTCCTCTAAGAGTCCTATTTCAAAGAAATGATGGGGAGAAAAAAGTAAGTTTTTACCGAAGACATTTCCCAAATAATCATCCTAAAATTATTAGGAGATGGAACCCAGCTCCCTCCCACCCACAGGCTATGGAATGGAGAAGAACGCATCAGGCACCCAGGATCCTCTCCGCGACCCAGTTCCTAGCCTTGTCTTTAGCTCCATCTCCCCTCATACTGTTTTACTTGATGCTTAAATACAAAAATATCCACACCATGCTCACCTGCCTCTCTACATTTGGTCCTGCAGTTCACGGTCCGGCTCATCCCTCCGTCCCTTCCTCTGGCTGACTTACTCATTCTTCCACCACTCAGCTCAACTACAAGGTACTTCAGAAAGTCTTGCCTGACATCCAGACCAAGAAGACCCAGAGGACCCCCGCTCTGTGCTGCCCTACCCTAAACCCAGTGCTTACCTCACCTCAATATTTCCTTACTTTGTACAGATGATCCCATACTGGAGATACAAACAGAAATGCCTCCCTAAAACGTCATCCATATCACACCACTCTGTCCCATAAAGTACTTCAAGAGGCATTAATGGAAGGCAAGAGCAGATCCAGGCCCCATGCTCTGGACTTCAAGGCCTCAAATGACCTGGCCCCTGACCTTCTCTCCAAACTCCCCCTTTTGCCCTAGCTTACTGACTGCCATACCGCTGTCTGCGCTCACATCTATTAACATGCCAAAGCCTTTCACACCTTCACACTTACTTCCTCAACCCTACCAGAACTGTTTCCTTTTAATCTCCAAGGCTTTGCTTGAATGCTGCCTTCTTAGAGGTGCCTTCCATCTCCACCTCTAGAACCTACTCTTCCCTATTCCTTTTCTCCACTGCAATCTCAGAATTTTATAATTAAGGTATTTGTTCATTCGTTTCTTACTTAAATCTTGAATTTGTAGAAAACACATCCTCAACTTCTTGTGCTATTTGACAGCAAGGATCCAGGCTGATTAAATTGCATCATTCCAGGGTGTTTGGGGCATCAGTATGTCTTCAAACTTGCTGAATAAATGAAGGAACAAGCCAAGTTCAGGAAGGACATAAAAAGATGGGGAATTACAAAGTAACAGACATTTATAAAAATTAAATATTATTGTTCGTTTCCATAACGAACTATGTTGAGGGAACTCTAAGTGCTTTATAAATACTAATTTACCCTCCATTCACAGGAAGAACACATTTTCTCTAACTTACAAGCAAACAGAGTTAAGCCAAGTCAAGGGACTTTTTCCAAAAGCAAATGAAGGGACTTTTCCAAAAACTCCCCAGTTACACAGGGGGCCTGGTCTCAAATCTGAATAGCTTTATTTTATACCCTGTCTTGTTCCCAAAGGATCTGAGGTGGCTTTGAAAGACATAGTTACACAATTTAGAGTATCCACAAAAACAAAATACGCCAGTTCCTCAGGACAAGCACAACCATTCCTGGTCCAAGGACTGAAAGAAACTTCTCCCTTGGGCCCTCACAAAGGGTAGCAAACCACATCCTCACTCATATCCTCCAGGACATACAGCAGTGGGGCCCACAGGATTGTTTGCAAGCATTCCTCAGTGTGGGCTGATGGCATGAGACCAAGTCTCAGATCCACAGAGCAATTCCTCAAGGAGCCGAATCAAGACAGCCCAGGTGTCCGAATCTCTGATGGTCTGTCTTAATCCAAAAAGGACATCTGGAGATTCTGGAGGAATCATTTAACAGCAAACCCTTCATATGCTGGGCTTTGCGAATTTTACTTCTCACAGAAGAACTTCTAATAAGTATTAAGCAATGGTGAATTAAAAGTGAAAGCATCCTGAACACAAACAATCTGTGGAAGTATGGAAAGTTCCATATGATTTATCAATCTGGTGACCTGGAGAAGGGTAGATTAGCTAGAATGCAGGTTAAGATGCTGTTAAAAAGAGACTTAAAATACAATGACCTAGATCAAACTAGTTTATTTCTCTCTCATTTAACAGTCCAACTGAGGAGGGTCACCCATCCAAGGTAGGTGGGCAGCTCTGCTCCACAGGGTCATCTAGGAACCCAGGCTGGCAGTATGCCTCTGCCTTCCCTCAACAAGCAATCTCCTCTGAATCCGTAGCAGATGCTCTGATTGTCACCATTTTAGAGCCAAAGGAAGAAATGGAGGGTGAACAGCAAACAGCTTCCTTTTAGAACAGGGATCTAAAAATTGCACTTATAAATTCTGTTTGCATCCCACTGATCAAAATTTAGTGACATGGACACACCTACCAGCAGGAAAAACTGGGAAATTGAATCTCCACCTGGGCAGCCTCATATCTACTAAAACTCAAGGAGATATTGCTTTCACGAAGAATGGGAAAGTGGATCAGGGCAACCATAAGAAGCTGCCACAGGAAGCTGAAATCCGCTAAAACAGAATTATCCATAGATTAAAGGCCAACCCACTACTAGGCAGAGGGAAAGAAAGGTAGACACCTATAACAGGTTCAGGATGTGTGTCTGTCCAGTGCACAGACAAGGAAGGACCAAAACCCCAAAGTTCTACATCATATGCATGGCTATGCTCATTTCAGTCAGGAAAAATTTTAAAGTGGTTGTATCTAAAAGCCAGCTATGACCATAAAAGAATCAAAAGAGCCTCTGTATAATATCAGATATTAGGAAATGTCATTTCCTTGTAAACCCTCAAAGATAAACTACTTACAAAATGTAAGCAAAAGTTTACAAGGTGACAACTGGATAGGATTCATGACTCTAAGCTAGGTAAGTGTCACAGGACTTCCACCAAATACCAGGAAACTGGTTGTAGAACAGTTGATCTTCAGTGACCTCTTTCTGGCAGCCGTTAGATGACAGCATTGGCTTGCCTGCTGAGGCATTCTTAGTTTGAAACAATAAAAATCAGGACGAGGTCAGCATATCGTTATTCCAGCATATTGTTATTCTCTGTCAAAGAAGGTAGAAAGCATACACCCATCTCACCCAGATGGAATGACACCTTATTACAAGTTTATAAAAATGGGGCAGCAGGATATATCGCTTGCCCCATTGGAATCATCACCCCTCTCAAGAGACTGCTCCAATCTCTGCTAACCTCCAAGGCAGTATTAAGATTTATATCGTATATGAGCATTAGTCTATATGGTACATAGATTCTCTCCCATAAGCAATTCCTTTCCATGGAATTTAAGAAAAGTTTAAGAAATACTTTGTAGAAGTTTAAGAAAAAGTCATTAAGTGCTAAAACTCTTAGTTTATTCTAATTTTCTCCACAATGTGGGAAAGAATCTAACAATGGCCGACAGTGTTTAAAGCTGACATCAAATAATAGGTTTGGCCTAAGAAGTCCACATGTGCACTTTGTCAGAAGCTACCGGATACTTAGTCCAGATATCAAGTTGGTTAAGCATAGAGGTCTCTAGAGTGGGAGGAGTAAATGGTTGCTCTATTAAATATGGAAGGGACTACACACTATCAGTAGGCATGCCTCCAAGTATACCCTCATTACTAGAGTGAACAGCAGGTGTCAACACTGAGTAATGTGCCTTAAGCATCAATCAATGTCCTTCCAGCTGTGGTCTTCCCAAATGTGATGTGTTCATATGTATATATGCACATGTATGCATGTGCAAAGAATGATGCACCCAACAGAGCTAGGGTCTAGGCAGGCACAGTTTAGGAAGGCAAGAAGGAAAAGGGAACTATGTGTCAGGGACACTACTCTATTCTTTGTCCTTGTTTTTGTATTTATTTTTTCACAAGAATCTGGTAAAGCAGGGATTGTCACTGCCATTTTAGAGATGAGGAACCCAAATCACAGAGATGTGAAATGTCCTACTCAAGATCACACAGCTTGCACACAGAGAAGCTGGAATTCCGCCCAGTCTGAGCACTCAGTGCCCACTCTTTCAAATAAAGAACATGCTGCTGATCTGGGATTCCACTTCCTCCGCACCCTACTCTGGGCACCACCGTGTTAACTATAAATGATGGCTGGGTCTACCCAATCCAGGCACTGGTACCTGTAAAGGCCTTACTACCACTACAACTCTGCTAATAGGCCCCATGAAAATAAAGTCCTTCTCTGTCTTACTAACTGCTTATATGTATAACTTAAAATGGTAACTGTAGCCTCCCTTCAAAGAAAGATTTTTAAATGAATGAATAATAGGGCTATTTACTTCCTTGTAAACAAGAACAGTACACTATTTCCAGGGAATTCTGTGTTTCTCCCTATAATTGATTAGATCTCTTTAATACACAAAGCCTTTATACAATGAAATTTAATAAAATTCAACAACTGCTTCTAAATTTATTGTCATTTATTGAGCATTTACTGTGTTCCCGGTATTGTTCTAGGTACTTCTATGTATTATCCCATTTGATCTCACAGTAACTCTAAAAAGTAGATATTTATTTCCTTCATGAGAAAGCTAAAACTAAGTAACTCAGAGGACTTGACCCAACACTACCAATTCCAAAGACCAGTGGTGGACCTAGAAATTTTAACACCTAAAACAGACCATTTTTTTAAAAAACTTCTACTTTGATACAACAAAATTATTTTTCAGTAATTATCATAAAATAGTCATTATTTTCTTTGTTCTTTAGTTTTAGAATGATTAATTCACAAGAAAAATCAAGTTCAATTTTAAACATAATACTCCAGGTCTGTAGAATATTTCATATAACTAAAACGTGCAGTGACCAAACAAAAATATGATACCTCGCAGCAGCTCATATGCGGCCTTACTGTTTAAAATTTTAAGTACAAATAAAACCTGTAAGTGGTCATACAGACTAACAGAGTGATGTAACTTAAATTCTGTTTCTTTGTCTTTACAATCAGTTTATTTTAAACCTTCAGTTTAAACACAGGAATAAGTAGGCAACAGGTATTGAAGACACAGTAAACATGAAAGGAATGGTAAACATTCCAAACCACTTGAACTTCCTCTCAAAACCAACACAGTAGCTGAGTTCATGCGTACTGACAAACTACCTAACTCAGAGTTTTCTGAATTCATGTCCACACAGACAACACTCATTAAAGGGTGAGATATAAAAATATTCTACTGTGCTGTCATGTATGTTATTTATAGTTACCTAGTAATTGTATAAAACTTAGATTTTCTCAAGATG
Organism: Manis javanica; assembly: GCF_040802235.1. NCBI lineage: Eukaryota > Metazoa > Chordata > Mammalia > Pholidota > Manidae > Manis > Manis javanica. The sequence continues at coordinate 23,266,444 of NC_133157.1, read as the reverse complement.
TCTTTTATCACCACATGGTTGAGAACTGTGAGTGCTAAGCAAACCAACTGTTAAGTTATTTGCATTGTTTTTAAATTTGCTAGAGACAATACACCTCATATCAGCCACACCTGAAGCTGACCCCTCCACCACCATCCCATGGTAAACCACTGCCAAAGATGCTCTCAAACTTTGAATCACATCTGTGCTCACTATCTATAGTTGAGCTCATTTATGTTCCTCTTTGTCCTTTAAATCTGCAAATCTCCACGGTAGGAAAACTAGTTCTTCAACATGAAGCCTTGAAATGACCTCCCTGATTTTAGAAGAAAAGCAGAGTTCTTGGCCTTAGCTACCTTGAAGACCATCTGTTATTCAGTAAACCTCCCTTTTCATAGCTTCCTATGTGTCACTTAGAAAAAGCTGCTGCATCATGGCAGCTAGAATGAAAGACAACCTATCTTCTTCCTGTCTTTGTTAGTGTTTTGCTGTTTCATGCCCTCTCACTTGTAAGTTATGTGGGCAAACTTGCATAATCTGGAACAGTGGCAAAATCATCCCAGTCACCTGGTATTCAGAGAAAAGCAAGATCATCTTTAATGTCCTTTTCCAATTGAACATATCTAAGACTCCCGCTGAAAATACTGTGTAAAATAAAATACTAAATGAACTATATATTGGAGGTTTAGGGGGAAAATAGGAATGAGAAAGAATAATTCTCATTAAGTCAGGAAGATTTTGTCGGAAAAAACAATTTTGTTTAAATTATTTTTTGTGCATTATTCACTATCATGTATGTATGCCATATATGCTAGAGAAAATGCCTACTGTTTATGGTCTCAATAAATATTTCATGAATGAATGAGTGTAAAATAAATATTACTTATAAAGAGTCAGAATATTTTGTCTTCTGTAGCTATTTCCCCTACAATGATTCACCTAAATTGCACCCAAATTATAGTATTTGTCCTTAGGGAAATTGAATCTCTTAGAAATTTTTCTTTACTAATCTTCATTAATCCCTACAGTAAAATGAGATAGTTAATATAGGTCATTAACTTTCCCATTTTGGAAAAGGTGATATTGAGATGTGGTGACAGGGGGTAATTCCTTGAGTGCATCTGGGTGGGTAACAAGGAAGGAGGTAAGAGTGGATCCCCTGAGACTTGCTGCCACCAACCAGGAATCTCAGGGGGAGCAGTCACCTCAAAAACCATCTCCTGTCTTCTTTAATACAGTCTCAGCCAAGTGCTATGTCCCCACTAGAGCCTTCGGCCTCTCCTTTGGCCATGTGTCCAAGAACGGTGAGCTCACCGCCTCCAGAACTGAACTTTGGGATGCCTGTACCTATTAAAAAATTTTTCCTTGTGTTGAGTTGTACTCTGCCACTTGATATCTTCTACTCGTTGTTCTGAGGCTGAACAGAACAAGTCTAGTCTCTCTTGCACCTGACCTACCTTCAAAAATATTAAGGCAATAAGCATTTCATAGTCGACTGACCCAGTTCTTTCAGCCAGTCCCTGTGTAATGTAGTCTCAGGCCCTCTCACCACCCTGGCCACCCTGCTGGTAATAACCAGCCCATGCAGGAGGGAAGCCTTTGTGGTCGAAGACATTACTACCTATAAAACAACTTTGCTAGCCCATCCTTGCTTCTCTTTGCTTATTCCTTTGCTCAGAAGCAAAGTAAACACAGACATCAGAGAATTGTTGCTCTAGATCTTCCAACTATGCCAACTTTCAAATCATTTTGTAGCAACCAAAGTGATCTTATGGTTAAGGTTCCACTGATTTAGACAATGTCCTTCAGGACATAAAATATAATGTGGCTTTTCAGGCAGTGGAGGGTGAAACTGAAGTCAGAGGAATTCACCACCTTTATTGAAGAAAGAGAAAGATTTTCTTCTTTAAAAAAACTTCTGCAACTATTTATTACATGAATAATCTTAGAGTAATGGTAATGAAAATGAAAATGAAAAAAATACACCCAGAATTTCATCAGTCACTAAAAAATCCTTTTCATTTTTCTGTCTTGCCCACATGCATTAATATATTTATATTTTTATAATCATAATATAAAGGTAATTTTGGATTCAGCATGTTAAATCTAACATTACATCGTGTTTTATTCATATCACTTCATGATCTTCACTGTTGTTATTACAATGGAAAATATATGTAATATCTCTCAGAATAAATACACAGACAACAATTTATTTAACTCATTCTCAGTTACAAGGCTTTTTAAGAGATTTCCAAAATATTCTTACCATAAACAATAGTGCAACAAATTTCTTAATGCTTATAGCTTTTTCATTCTTTAGACAGCACCATCATTCCCATTTTAAAGATTACTAGACCAAAAGGGATATTCATTTTTATGGCTCAAAAAATATTCTGACAATGAAAACTGTTTTTGCTAAATGGACTGGTGAGAAAAGGATATCTATCCTTTACTTGAGGTCTAGTATGCACAGATTCTGCCCTGAAGGATCTAACAATAGACTTCAATTTAACCCTCAATGGAACTTAAGAGGAAGGCATTGTTTTATCCTGGTGGTAAAGCCAAGAAACAGAGGTCTATAGGAATTATGTAACTTGTCCGAGGTCATTTTGCTCGAAACACTGAGAAAGAGTATCATCAACTTAGAGATTAAGGATTTGAACCCAAATCTTTTTGGCTTTAAAATACATGTTCTCTAAACCTCAGGATGGTCATCTGTAAAACAAGAGATTGAATTAGATATTCTCTTAAGGCTATCCCAGTAGAAGTATTTGGAAGGTTTCTGATAGCTTCAAATCACAGTGATCCTTCCTAGCTCTAACATTCTATTAATAGAAATTCCCCTCACGGACTATGTGGGAACTGTTTCAGCACTTCTCTGGTTATAAAAGATGCTGATAGCAGGTATGTTCAACTGAAGCTATCTCGTCAGCAGCGGCAGCTCCACGTGTTATTTTTCACACCAATAGCTCCTATAATGATCTCTCATATTACATAAATTCCCTCCTTTGATTATTGTATGATCATTCTATAATTTTCCTCAGTCACTACTACATTTCTTGACAAAGTACTTCACTTTTTGAAACACACCTACACCATCTTCCTAATTCTACCAGGAACATATTTTTGTTTCTAAATGCCCTCCTGTAATCAAATGAGTTTTACCTAAGCATCTGTATATACTACCTAGCATTTACTCTTGAGTCACTTCCAGAAATAGAGTGTAAGACATGAAATCTGCTTTGCACAATGCAATTCATATCACTTCATGATCTTCAGTGTTGTTCATCTACAATGTTAGATGATACTGTTTGGAGGAAGAGACTCCCTAACTCTCTAACTTTAGCTGAGGCTGACCATTTACCCCACGCCACATAGCCCATGTATATAAATCCCCTGCTCTTAACCACCATCCTGAATGCTCTTTCTGGGTGAACTACCACTCACCAGAGGTAGCCAGGAATGACGGGAATGAACATTAGTCCAGCAAGTCAGAGAAGGAATGCCAGGACGGAACTTCATATATCACCAGGTTCTATAAATAGTGGTTAAACTAAAAAGAGTGAGAGTTCTATCTCTTTGGACCCCTCTGGGGTCCCTTTCAACCTGAAGCTTCACTAGTCCTCGCTACTTACATTTTCAATCTGTAATTAATAGTGTTGTCTTTCTTATGATTCTACACATCGTAGAAAGATTTAAATCCGGTGTTTTATAACTGAGGAAGACATGAAAAAGCCAGAGGAGAGACAGGAAACAGGTAAGCCTGGGGTCACTGCCATCCTACCTTCAAGCTCACGTCTACTTGCTCTCCTTTCCCCCAGTGCCCACTGCTGACAGAGGGTGCTCAGACTGTGAAGGGAGGCTGACAGAGAACACAGCAGAGGGAGTGGGAAAGGAAAGTGCCTAGGCACTTGCTTAAACCAACAATAAATTAGGTATGTAGTACCTCTGAATAACCCTGTTGCTAATAAACACATAAGCAATCAGTATGCATCTGGGATTTTGAAAAATAAAACAAGAGAGACCATCTCTGCCCTCAAGCAGCCCCTGGTCTGAATTCCACAAATAATGCGCAGTTGGGCTGGAGAGGCAAACCTGGTCAGGGAGGTAGGGGGAGGCATCCGTGACGAGGGGAGAAGCTCGCACAGGGGGCTTGGGGTCTGCTCCTGAAAGGAAAGCTTGGGAATCCCCCAACACATCCGGGCCCTACCCATCTGTGACTCCTATCCATCTGACTCGTACCTGTGATATAGGACTAACTGTAAATACTCGGCAAGATTATGGTAAGAATTAGAAGAAATAAAATATGGGAAAAAGAACTTTGTAAACTATGAAGAAACATGAAAATATGTAATTTGTGGCTTGGAGGAAGAATTCCCAATGCTGTGTTCTGTCTAGGGACTGGTAATTCTCACACCTTCCTTGGCCACCTCTGTTAACTCTATATTCCTATTCATTGAGCATCTACCTACATGCCAAACTTAAGTACATGAATTGACTTTAATCCTCCCAAACACTTGCCAGGTAACCACCATTATTCCCAATTTATAGGTAAAGAAACATGGCTCTGATGACAATGATAGACCTAGAATTTACTTTGCTCATTTAATCATCTTTCCATAATTTTCTTGGTCTGTTTTTAGTATTTCTTTCAACATATTTCTAAGAGAATATCAAGTTTGGGTATCCAGATCCCAGTCCCACCCAATAATCTTATTTGTTAGTTCATTCATTCAACCGGTATGTATCCAGTTCCTACCAGGTGCCAGGGATTGCCCCAGGTACAGCAGATACAGAAGAGAAGGGCTCTCCTTTTTTGTAGCATGCGTTCTAGATAGAGGAGACAGGTGATAAATTGGTAAATAAATACATTAACATGATACTATCAGAGCAGTAGGTGCTATGAAGAACATTTGAATGGACATTTGTACAAAGCCTAAATGAATGAATAAAATCGTCATTTACCCAGTTGAAAAGTTTATGTTATCCTCAACAAAATGTAAAATGCAGTCTGTATAATGCTACCCATCTTGTTCCTCTGCCGAAGACAAATGATCCAAGGAACAAGATAAATGCTTCCTGTTTTCAATATACAAGTATCAACATTGAGGAGTTAGGTCCATTAGAGGTGTGCAATTTCATCCAACAATCCTCTTTATAATATCCTTAGCTCTTTTCACATCATCTCAGGATGCCCACCAGCCTGAGGCTGTGGAATAAAATGGAGACAGCTCTGAAGATGCCCCTGTCTTCGAATTCCATAGCTGTGATAAAAGGCCATTATTGTCAGGCAAATGGAATGCAGAATCTGAATGATTCCTACAAGGTACACAGAAATGTGGGTACTGCTAATGTCACAAATAAAACTAGGGGCACTTTGAGGAACATGAGAGGGAAACAAACACCATTCAAGAACATCATGGGGAAGTGTCCTACGGAATCCATACGGGTTCTTGGCCGGAGCGTCTTGGTTATTGCCACTGAAAATCAGTGTGGTTGACTACATTGCAGATCACAGTATGTGCTACAATTTTCTGTGGTTTCTAATGGGCAGAATAAATTCCGAAACATAACACATAGCTCCTAAACTAGGACATGTGCAAATAATCCTCCTGGTATGTTGCCAATGGAGTGCCCGAGAATATGTGATTAGAGCCATAGACAAGAATAATTCAACTTCCTTATTTAAAAAAGAAAGCACCCTTGATAAATAACTCTCCTTGGCACTTTGCTGCTCCCTAGGTGGAGAAGTAAAACAGCAAGAGCACAGTATTTGGATTAGGACCTAGCTTGAGACGCATCTCTGCCACTTCCTGGGTGAGTCATCTTCCATAAGCTACTTAGCCTCTTTGAGACTGTTTCCTCATCTGTAAAATGAGGACAGTAATACCAATCAATCAGCACTTTTATGAGGATTACATAAAGGAATGTGCAGCCACAGTCATCACAAAGGGCAAATATCACTAGACCTGGTTATGGTTATTCCTGGGGAGCCCATACTACAACCAGAATAAGATAAGACATGGGTCAACCTGGGAGCTTCATCAACTATTTGTAAAAATGTTTTTGAGCCTGAAGAAAGCAGCTTATTTAGGCTTTGCAAGATTAAGTAGCAGAAATGAGCCCTGAGCAGAAATGAGCTTATCTGAGCTCTTCTATGTCACCATTACTCAGAGCACCTCAACTCCAAGTTAAGTGTTGTAAGAATCATCATAGGCACTGAGCAATTATTTCATTCATCTCTTCATTCATTCATCAATCATTAGACATCATACACTTATTCAGTAAGTCCACTCTGAGCCCAGTGCTGTGCTGGGGGCTGCTCAATGTCCGTGCTCACAGTGCAAGAGAGGAGGCAGTTAAGAAAGTCAGTGATTACATACACTGTGATGAAACCAGTGACACAACAGCAATAATAAAAGTTAACTCTGGTGATCAAGCTTCTGGTTGGGGAAATGCTCACAGAATTTCTGGGAAGCTTGAAGAATCAGATGCCAGCAATGGGCAGAAACAAAGAGAGGTCACACAACAGGACCACAGCCAAAATCCCACCATAAGAAAGATCTGCTGAGGACACCATTGCTGATCCTGTTTCCACAGCTACTCTGGAAAACAGGCTGTTCTTGCTGCTGCCAAGTGAAAGAGGATAAACCCCCAAGTGGTGTGGAGAGAGGTGACCCTGATTCTTGAGACTGGGGTGTATAACGAGCCCAACAGGCCCCAACAGGGAGGGAAGCAGCAGCCGGCCTTTCAACTTTGGGGCTGGATGCAGTCGTTCCAGGACTCGTCCTGAGGGAATCCTCCAAAAACAAGGATGGGTTTCGGATGCCAGGCAGCCAAACATTTACTGAGTGCTTCCCATATGCCAGACGCTGTGCTAAACAACTTACATGCCATATCTCATTTGATCCTCACAACAGTCCTATAAGACAGGAACTTCACTATCAGACTTTACTGATAAACTGAGATTTGATAAAAGAAACTTGCCACGGTTGTAAAGCTAGTAAGTGGCAAAGCTCTGACTCAAACTCAGCTTTTGACAACCGCTACACTATAAAGAGAGAAAGAAGTACCAAGATTCTCAAGCTCATAGGCAAGAAGTCCCTCAATCAGACGGGGAGGGAGAGAAGGGGCCCCAGAGGAAGAGAGGTTGCAATTAGATTTAGTGGATAAGTGAGTTACATATTGCAGGGAGGTGTAAAGTGAAAGGGTAATTTGGGGTTAGGTGATCCCAAGGAGAGGGAACAGCATATGAAAAGAAAAGGTGGCTGAAAGAAACTCAGGTTTCTTAGAACCAAAGGTCTTCCGTTCACATAGTACACTTGGAGAAAAGAGTACAAAAGTAAGGGGTATGAATGACACATGTGGTGCCCAATCCCAGGCCCATGTTTGTCCCTAGAAGAGAATCCCAGAAGAGATTCCAGGTCATCCCATTTTAAAGAGTGCCCATATCTAATCTCAGGCATTAAAGAGTGACACTGGATTTGTTCAATTCCTTTGTCTTCACTGAAAAAGAAGAGGGAATGAAGGGAGAATATCCTGACAACTTCCAGCACCATTTTCCTAAGTTGGCCCCGCCATCCTAACCCTAGAATCCACACAGCAAGGAATTTTCAGGGGCAGTGGGAATTCCAAAGAGAGAGTGCTTGACTTGGAGTGATCTTGAGGACTGGGTGATGATCCAAGTATTTGCTGAGAGTGATCAGTGGCCAGCTCCTGACAAGTCTGGCCAAGGTCAGGATTTATGAAGCCCTTCCTTCAGGCATGGTCATCAAGAAGCAATGCTCAAAGCCCTATTTACTCATCCCAGGCCTTTGTCCCAAAATCTCACCTCATGTTAGCATTAGCACCAACTCAGGAGGTAGGCATGACTGCGTCAAGGGTGCCTCGTCAGATTAAACTTTCAAGCGCTTCATTTTTTACCAAAGAGAGAGCATTATGTTTTCAATTTATGTTGTGGTATATATCAGCAACTGTAAAATGTCTCCAAAAATCTATTCTTCCCTTCTTCTGTTCAGTATTAGAATCACATGCATGCAAACATACGCACACATCTTCACCCTGAGTTTTAGGAGCATACTCACTCTACCAGAAACACATTTTCCAGACTCCCTTGCAGCTGGTGTAATCCATGTGACTGTGTTTCCCTAATGGTGTGTAGGTGGGTAATGATGTGTACAATGTCCAGTCACTTTCTTCACAGTAAATTGCCTGCCTTCCAATCATTCTCTTTCTCCCTAACCAATGGCTAAAACATGGACATATTATTGGCAAGAAATTGGCTATGTAGATAAGAAAACATTCTAGGAGATGGTAGAGCAACAAGAAGGGAGGAATCTAGGTCCCTGAATGACCTCATAGAGCTGTACAACCACCCTGGGCCACCGGGCCACCCGTCTACAATAGGACTGTTACGTGAAAGAGAAATAAGCCTCTATTTTATTTAGTTGATTGTGTATTTGGGTCACTGTGCAATATCTTAGCCTTTCCCTAACTGTATAGGTTTCATCTGAAGATAATGACAGAAAGCATGTGTTTTTTTAAAACATACAGACTTAGGTTCTAATTCTAGCTTTACCACTAACTAGTCTTATAGTCAATCACCCTAGGTCTCATTTTCCTCACCTGAAAAAAGGCAAATGACATCAAATTTTCAGGTTGCTAAAAGGATTATAAATAAAGGACCTTGTATGCTGCTGGTACACAGTGAGTGTTATAATTGCTACTGTATTTACGATCTTATTTCAGGCCACTGATAAAGCCCTGCTGAAAATCCCACAGTGCCCTGAGGCATCCAGCTTAGAACGCTATATACACGTTGGAATTCTCAGACTCCAATATCCTATGAACAAATTCATCTGAGGAATGTGACATGAATTCTATTAGCTGGCCCTAAAATTCATCCCACTTTTGAACATCTACAGCCTTTCAATTTGGCACTTGGCGTGTCAACTCTGTAACCAGAATACGAGAGGAGGCCTCCACACCTGGGCAGTAGGAAGTGGGTCTGCACCAAATGAACCCCTGCTGGCACTCTCTGCCTGCAATCGGTGTTCCAGTTAGAAGCTGCTCATTTCGTTTCTATGGTATGACTGATCCCATCTCACCAGATACAGCCTTCTAGGACAAGTTTAGGTGACAAACAGTTCAAAAGAGAGACCCATGGAAGCACTTTATGATTGGCTTTACTGCCCTCTTGCATTTTATCCAAGAAGTTTCCAGATTTGCAGCATGGAGGCAGGAATCAAACCCCGCAACACCAGCAGCGCACCCTGGCCAAGCTGTCAATCCCCCTCATGAAATTCAAAGCTCTGAACCATGTTAGTGCTGGTGAGAAGGCTAAACTGCTGATTCTTCAGAGTCCTTCCTATATGCTCATATTGTGTGAAGCACAGACAGTGAGAAGCCCTCTTGGGGACTCCCTCACCCACCCTCCCATCCACCCACTCCCACAGAGGTAACAGACTCTTCTACCAGAGGCCTATGTCTGCCAGCTTTTTTTAAACCACTTTATCAAGGTACGATTGACATATAAAAAGTCGTACATACTTAATACATACAACTTGATACGTTGGAGATAAGTGTACAGGCATGATGTCAGCTTTAAGAAGGAACAAATTCTCCACTCATAAATCCCAGGCAACATCCTAACTGAAATTAATTTTTTCTCTAGGCCTCAGAAAAGCTAGTTGTTTCCACTCCTGTGCCAGGATAGACATAATAGCTCATTGTTTGCCACTGGCTCTCCCAAGTCCATTTACGCTGCCTACTGTTGGCCAACATTTTAAGTAAAACTTCCTTCAGCTCATTGCTAGAAAATGTTGCACTGGGTACCAAGACCCAGGCAAGGCTGTGAGTGAGCTTCCAACCAAAACTAAACAGTCTTTTACTGCTGAAAACACTGTTCTGACTTACTCCACATTGCTGAAGCATGAAAGAATATGTACTTAGAAGGAAACAAAACCCCAAATGCTAAACCACTGCACCCTCACACACGGAGCAGCCCCCTTTCAATTCTGCCACCATCTTCCTGTTTCTGGCTCTCTTTTATACATAGAAAAACCCCTGATACTAACGCCCAAAGGACATTCCACAAAGCTTCATAAGGAAGGAGGCCCTCATGCTGACAGTGAAAGAAGTCAGTTCCAGGCATTTGCCCAAGGTCAGCTGGGAGGTCTTGCATAAAGCCATGGTCTTGCAGCTTCCCATTCAAAGTGCCCAGCCTGCAGGGTGTTCTCACTGTTCCAGCTGACAGGTCATCTGTCATGTTTCTCCTTGGCTCATTTATTTTCAAGGTGTCAGAACCATGCCAGTGTTCTTTGACAGCACCCAGCACCCTACAAGGCCTTCCTTGTAAAGGGTGAGAAACACCAGTTCCTATGAAAGAAAAAACTCAATGTTCAAAACCCAGCCATCCCCAGAGTCACACGTGCTGTCAGGTCAGAGGCCAAGAGTCTTCTCGAGAAGGTGCGCATTCCGTGTGGAATGTCTGAACTTGCCAGATCTGAGGAAAGTTGGACTTCTCCCAAAGAGAGTTTTGCCCAGACTCTTGATAACTGTCAGCACGTCTCACGAAGACAGGAACTCCTGAGACAGAGATGCCAAGCAGCCGGGAACCATTAAGAATAAAACTTAAGATGCCGAAGCAAACTGGAGAGTGAGTGATTCGTCATCTCTGAGCTGCAACATGTGAAATTTGAAAATGAAGTGCCCTCTTTGTGGGCCTGCTCTGGGCCTGGCTCTCAGCACACTTGATTTCACTGGGGCAGTGCAGTGCAGGCTTCTGAGCAGAGGTGCGACTGACATTTCGAGTGAGATCACTGTCTGCTGTGAGGCTGACCCACGCACTGCAGGACGCCCAGCAGCATCCCTGGTCTTTCCCCGCTGATGACAGTGGCACCTCTGCTTACCACTTGTGACAACCCAGGTTGTCTCCAGACATAGCCAAATGTCCCTTGGGAAGCAGAATTACCCCCAAGGTAGTGGGGCAGTGGCTAATTTTATAGGCTTTGGAATCAGACAGCCAGAATCCAAATTGTCACCCCATTTATCAGGTAACTTGAGAAAATTCCGTAACTTCTCTGTTCCTCAATGTTCTTAACTGAAAATACCGTTAATGTTAATACGGGATTAAATGAGACATCACATATGAAGAACGTAGAGGTAGGCCTGGCACAGAGAAAGACAACATTCAGATACGTATTATCATTTTCATTTTTCAGAAAAGAAAAATAAGGCTCAGAAAAGTGACTAAGCTCACACAAGCAGCGAACAGCCCAGCCAGTGTAAACACAGGACCGGATGATTTCTCCTGAGTTCAGTTGTCATTGAGAGACTGCTCCCACACAGCAGGTCCCACTGTGGGCTCGGCAGCTAAAATCTCTGTGCTCCAGAACCTCTAGTTCCAGTGAAGGAGACAGACACGCGGCCTGGGGGTTTCAGTACCTGCCTCAGGCTAAGGCAGAGAAGTACAGGAGTGGCTGGTGCACAGCGGGGAGGCGCTGAGCCAGCCCAGGATGTGGGAGAGGTGACTCCCAAAGGGCTCCTGAAAGACTCCAAAACTCTTTCCACTTCACCACACCACTCATTTCATCAAACATATGACAGCTTTCGACAGTGACTGCAGGTGTACTTCCGAAGGGTGGAGTCTGCAGTAAGTCTGGGCAGAGGCAGTAGACTCCAAAAACTTGTGGGCAGGGAAGAGAGCACAGAGTGTCACTGAGACGGTACCGGACCTCTTCGTGCAGAACCGCAGACTGGGTTGGCTGAAAGCTGCCCCTCGCCTGGAGTCAATGCATTCTTCAGCATTTGGCAAGAGACCGAGGTTAGCACACCCAAGTCTCCAGCACTGGGGCTCTTTGCTGAATTTCAAAGACAATTAAAACTTACTCAACATGAATAGCCAGTGATGATGAATAAGTAAAAATTCAAATTGCCACAGAGCAAATCCTTTTCCTTGAAGAAGCTGATTGCATAAGAAGGGCCCGTGATCTCTCATGATAGACAAAAGGGTTTCAACCGAGCAGAGATATTTTAATAGCCCTGTATTTCACTTGACGAGCTGACTGCTGAAGGTACACATTCATCTTTCCGCTGGTTGACTTTAAAACACCCGCATCATGGCTGTGTTATCACACACCTTACAGAAGCCCATTCTCTTGGGCCTGTCCCATGTGACAGCCTTGGGCCCCTGCTAAGGGGTGGGATGGGGTAACTGTGGCAGTCCCAGAGGAATCCTAAAGGACTCATGGGTCTCCAATAGGGAAGGTGGCCCATAGGCCAGTGCTATGCAAAGTGTGGTCCTTATATAGCAGAACAGACATCACCTGTGAGCTGCTTAGAAATGCAGATTCTTGTACTCCACCCCAGACCTCCTGAATCAAAGTCTTTGGGGCTAAAAATCTGTATTTTAACAAGCTTTTCAAGTGATTCTTATGTTAAAATTTGGCAGTCACTGCCATACACCATCTTCCCTTCACTTTCCCTTTCATGAATTCATTCAACAAGTATTTATTGAGTATCTATCCTTTAATAACCTTGCTACTAGATGCTGTGGGCATGAATAAAGTTGACATGGTTTTGGCTCTTAAGAATTATAATTCTCTCCTGGGAAGCAATGGAAGTTGGAGGCACTTTTGATGAGAAACCCATGAGGGAATTAAGAGCAAACTCTCATTCCTGATAGATATGCAAATAGTGATATCACATCATAACATGTGCAGGCTAACCCAGAACAAATATCTAGCAGCCATCAGAATCATGCTAGATGAAAAATGACAGAAACAATGAATAAGAATTAGGCAATTCCCACTCTGCCACTTTTACAGCTCCCTCACCTACCCTGCCCTAGGACTATGCACTGAGTTGCTTATAAACATTTCTATTTCTCCTACCCTAGTCTAAGCCCCTTGAAAAAAAACAATGTCCCAATCACCCTGTTTTCACCAGGGCTCAGCATTGTACCTGGACTCACTCAACACTTGCTGAATAAAGAAAGGAATACACCTCAATTAGCCTGAGAGGTTGTCCAACTCTGTGCAATCCGAAAAGCCCCAAGATAGCCTGCTCTCAGGCTAGGAAAGGACCCCTTGCTTATCAATAACTTGCATATCTACAAAAATTCTGCAAGCAGGACCCTGTCTCTCCTTAGAAGCCAGGTCCCCACCTGGAGAGCTGTGAAGCAGAGTTTCTTTCGGGGAAGATAAATCTCTCTGGAAGTACCTCCTTCTGTGCTGGAGGACTGCAGGAGAGGCTGAGAAAGAAGGGCAGGAGAGAAGAACCTCCCTGGGGAGCTCCCCTAAAGGCAAAATTATAAATGAACCTGGTGGGTAGGGGAGTGTTGTTAGCCACCCAGCCTTCCCAGAAAACAGGAACATCAAACATCAACAATAGCAGCTCAGATCTCAGATTTCACTCAACTGGAAATCCTTAGGCAAGCTGACAGTGGCAGACTTTCGCCTCATTTGGACACTTGATGGACTTGAACCAGACTCTGTATTTACTTAGGAAAGAGAAGAATAAAATATCAATACATATTCTTCATGCTGAAATTACATTATCCAAAAGCAAGGTAAAAATAGGGATTTCATATCAGTTTTCAGCTCTCAAGGAATAAAATCTCCAAATATGTGGATGTATTGTTGGGTTTTGCTCATGCACTTTCTTACAAGAATACGACGTAGGAAAGCGGAGGCTTTCATATATAATGAAAGTGAGGACACTCAAGGGATCTGGAAGGTCCTGACAGAGGAAGAGGCAAGCCGAGCTGGCAAAGCATCCATGGCTGAGGCCACCAGGGAGGAGAAGTTGGAGGAAGGAGGCTTTCTGCTTTCCGTCTGCGTCCCAGCAGGATCCTCCTCTGACTTAACGGACTAGGCTGGAAGTTGATACACGCTTACTCATGACTCAGGTCCGATGAGAGGGCCCGAGCAAGGCTTACTCTTAGCCTCGGTGTAAAGAAGCAGCTTCTAAAATGAAACAGGAGTGAAAGGTTTAAGAGCTCCCTCACCTTGTGCAGGAGCAGAAGAAGGAAGGGAAGAAAGGGTTGCCCAGCTAGCCTCCCACCCGGTGCTGCCCAGTGTAGGAGCCCCTGTCCTGAACCCCCAGCAGGGCTGCCAAGGGGCACTCTAGGGAAAAGAACCATGAGCCAAGCCGGAGATGACACAAAGGCCCAGGTGGCTCCCACAGAGACCTGGGGCTCTGGGCATATGGGTCTCCAAAGGGAGCCTATTGGCTCCAGGCACCCTGAGCAGGTGCTTGAGACCCTTTTGTCTGCCCAGTACTAGCCTCTCAATGTGGTGAGTCAAGCAAGGGCAAACAGAGGCCTAGGAACTCCTAGAACTGGGTCCCAGAGGGAGGGGAAGAGAGAAAAAGACTGAGACCAAGAAAAGAGGAATAAGTAAATGAGACCTGAGAAGAGAAAGAGAGAGTGAGAGGAGACAGACCTCAAGAGAAAAGCAAATAAAACCAAGAGTCACTAAAGTTGACTGAACACTGGTTTAAGTTTCACATATCTTAACTCATTTCAGTAACTCCTTACCACATCCTCTAGGGCAGGTATTATTATTATTATTCCCCATTCTATAGACAAAGAAACTGAGGCTTAAAGCTAGTAAATGTCTGAACCAAGATTCACACCTAAACAGTTGAGTTCCAGAATATGGAAAGAAAAGAGAAGGGAGAAGGGGGAAAAGAGAAGGAAAGGGGAACAAGAAAGAGAGAAAATCTTAACATGGAAGACCCTTTACGGCAGATGTCGAGATGGACGGTTAGATGGATGGCAGGCAACAGAAAGATGAATGCAGCACGTCTAACATCTCACTATTAAATATGTCCATCGGACTCAAACTCCCAGTCACTACACAGTGGTCACTCCCAGGTTTGTCAGGCTCTCTTTCTATCCTGTCCAGCAGAAGGCTGCATAACAGGGCTTCTTACTTCATTAATTTGGTCCCCCAAATCAAACAGTTCAAGAAAGTCAGAACTGGCAGAACACAGGCAGCCTGCAAGGTGGGAGCTCATCTTGCCCTCCAAGGCTCCAGGCTAGGATGTGTCGGTTAGATGGTGGCATCCAGAGGAAGTTTAAGGACTCAGTGTTTAGTAAACTCCATTTAACAAGCCATGGCTGCATGCTCACCCTGAGCCAGACCCCTTATCAGGCAGAAGAATGAGGAAGAGGACACTGGCTCTCCACGGCTTAACAACCACCTCTACAGCCCCTTATCAACACAGTGAGTTCTATACACATAATAGGAGTAAAGCCCACCCGAGCCCAGAACAAAGGGAGCATCCCACTTTGCCTGGGAGGGTTGAGGAATGTGGCACCTGAGCCAGACCCTAACAGATGAGCTTGGAGTTTCCCCAGTGAGGAAGAGAACAGCAGACAGTGCTGGCTGAGGAAACCACATGAGCACAGGCATGGAGGAGTGAGGGTGCAAGGAACCTTCCAGAAAGTTGTTTGAGTTCACAGCAACAGAACTGTACAGGGAAGAAGTGACAGGAAGTAATCCCAATGAGAAATGTGGAGGTCTGACAGTAATAAATCTCACCTGCCTCTCTAAAGTATATGCACTTTAGCCTTTGAAGTCAGAGACTCTGATAATCTGGCCAACCTTCGAATCCTCTTCCCAGAAAATACACTCACAAACACACAAATACAAAATTTTACATTCAACAACATAGTGTTCTCTGATGTCTGGTTAGATGCCCTCACTATAAGCAATAGGGAACTGCCGATTGTTTTTAGGAAGAGAGTGACATGATCAAATCCATGTGTTAAGAGATGGCAGAAGAGCAGAAGGGAAAAGCCCCACTTCAGGTCAAACAGACCAGATTTGAGACCCTGCTCTGACACCTACTAGCTGTAAGACCTCAGGCAAGATGGTTTAAGACTCAGCAACTCAGTTTGTCAGTATAAAATGGTCACACTACTAGTCCCAACGTCACAAAGCTGCAGGGGAAGTTAAGTGAGATAAAGTATCTAAGGTGCTCACTAGCACAGAGCCCAGAGCACGTGGTGAGCACTGTCTCCACAGGAGGTTTTTAAATGAGCACAGTTCTGGCGGCCACAGCGAGGGAAGGAGGAGGCCCCGGGGAACAATCCCTGGGAACCCGGCTCACCGAGCACTTGAGGAAGTGCTTGGTCCTGATCCCTGCTCTGCGGATACCTGGCTACAGTATATGCATTTAGAATGAGGCTCAGTTCTGAACAAAGGGATGTATCTGCTGCTCCATCCTTTACAAAGAGATGGTGCCTGAGCCTCCTAAAGCCAGAAACGCAGGATTGGAGAATGACCGAGAAAGCAGGTCACTCACGGTGTTTCCACAGGTTTCATAACCGGCCTATGTCTAAGACTTAAACTTGGCAGCCATAGGTCTATTCTTCAGATTGTGAAACCAATATTCAAATAGCTGATGAGGCAGATTCCCAATCAAATGACACAGGTTCTATTGAAGATGCCAACCACAGATTTGTCATAGGGACTTGACTATGTCTCACGCAGCAGGAAAGGCACAAATCATTTGCAAGAACTCTTCTCAGAGCACAAATTCCAAGTGCCTGGCACATAGTAATCACTCAATAAATATTTGTTAAATTAATGAGTGAAAAGTGAGTAATTACCACTGCACTTTCTCGAGAGTCAAAAAGAACCCATTGTAAGTGAGGCCTCAGGGTTTATCTATTCTAGTCCAGTCTCCCATTCTGCAGGTGTGGAAAGAAAGGGACACTTAGAGAGGTACAGTCATATTTCCAAGAACTTGGTACTTGCTATGAGTTCAAGATGTCCCTCAAAAAAGTCCTGTGTTGTAGTCCTAACCCCCAGTACCTCAATGTGACATTTAGGTCTTTATAGAGGTAATCAAGTTAAATGAGGACATTAGGGTGGGCCTTAGTCCAGTATGTCGAGTGTCCTAATAAAAAGAGAAAATTTGGATACAGACACACACACGGAGAATAGCATCTGAAGACGAAGGCAGAGATGGGGGTGATACTTCTACAGGTGAAGGAACTCCAGGGCTGCCAGTAAGCCGCCAGGGGCTAGGAGAGAGGCAGGGCACAGAGGCTCCCTCACAGCCCTGGAGGGAAACAGCCTGCTGACACCCTGACCTCAGACACAGTCTCCAGAACTGTGAGAGGACAAATTTCTGTTCAGCCACCCAGCTGGAGACACTTTGTTACAGTAGTCCTTAGCAAACTAAACCAATACTCTCTCTGCTACAGACTCAATAGTTCTGAAGACAATGGGAGGCGAGCCTAATACCATGCCTTTTTACAGGGTAGTCAGAAGGTCAACTAATTACAGGCCAAGGAGTCTGATTATTCACTCATCTGACTACTATTTCCCGGGTGCACACAGAGTACCACCATAAGCACAGCTTTGTCCCTGCGGTCAGTGGGCACACATGGGAGCCCCCAGGCAGCAAAGTCCAGTCCAGTCCAGCTCAGAGGACCTCATGCACCCAGGATGAAAACCACCCCTCTGCCCGAGGTAGTCAGGGAAGATTTCACAGAAAATGTGACATTTGAGAAGGCCTTCAGAGAAAATTATGCATTTCCCAAGCAAAAAAGCTGAAAAGGGCATTCTAAAAAACCAAAACCCCGTAAGCAAGAGTCCGGAGGCCCCATGGCAGGAGCATACGGAGGGTGCGGGGAGAAGGGCTCCTGGATGGAGAGGAGGCAGGGGAGGTTACACATCAAGTCGCAAAGGACTGGGTTTGGGTTGTTATCCTGCATGCAGAGAACATGAATGTGTGATCAGATCATTCTTCAGGATGATTACTCTGAGAAAGGAGCCTATAGGCCAGGAGACCAAACAGCCATAGGCTCTTGTCACTGTCCTGGTGAGGGCTGACAAGGGTCTGAGGCAGAGAAGTTGCAGAGGGAATGGATGTATCCCCAAGCCACTTCCAAGGCCAAGTTAGCAAACTATAGTGACGTAGGCTCTACAGGATATGAGACTGTGAATAGGAGGTGAGGATGGCCCATGAGGGATGACGCCAGGGTCTTCTCCCGACCTTCAGAAAAGCAACAGGGGCCCCCGGTTCGTAGATCTCACACCTTTATTAATGACTATTATTCAAGGGGAAAATATCCCAAATAGAAGAGCCCAATGAGGGCAAAAAGGTGACATGGTGCTCTTTCCCTCCCAAGCTGTGCACACCCAGCTACATCTGCCTCAACTCTCTGCCATGGCCCACCCAGGGCTCTCTGCCACGCCCAAAGTGCTCCAGATGAACTTACTCCATTAGGCCCTGGCCTCACTAAAGGAGGCACCCCATAACTGCAGGCAGATGCACATGAGGGAGTCTCCAGGAATCAGGTGGAACTGGAATCCTCCCTGGCATATTCCACTCTGTCCTAGGAGCTTAGGATCTTAGGACGCACAGAGACTTGACAGCCCTCTGTCCTTGTGGCTGCTGCACCCTCATGCTTAAACTCCTTCAGGATGGTCAGCCCAGCTCTGACCATTCAAAGGTCATCCTTATACTGAACCCACTAGGCCTTCCTGATGCAGCCCTGAGTGCCCTAGGGAAAAGGTTTAATGCACTTCCGCCTGACTCTCTTCAAGTATCTGAAACTAACATTCATGTCCCACCCCCTCTTCTCCTGGTTAAAGCCACCCAGCGGCTCCAGCCTCCCCCCATGGAATGACTTTACATCCACCCTCTCTCTGTTCATGTCCCTGTCAACTCATGCCAAGGCCAGATCATTTCCACTTATCACTGTAGGTTTTTACATTGGAAAGAATCTTATTTCAAAGAGTTCTCCTCTCTCCTCTGGCACCTAAAATCACAATTACCTCTTCAGCATGTCACCACACCTCTGTGCATTCCAAAGACATCTCTGGTCTTTTAGGATAAAAATGCACAAAGGATCTAGATTGAAAGGTATTGGCAGCCATGGGAAAAAGGAAAGCTGGAGTATATGTGTTGAGAAAGCAAGATAAGGATGGTGAATGGGGGTGAAGGGATGGAGATGAATGACCCCTTTTTCCTTCACTCTGATAGTCTTGAGGGCATACTCAGGTTGCCACTGTCATTACCTGGAAAGTTTGAGAACCAGTGAATCAGAGCATGGTGCTGGCAGGACCACACCTGGGGGTTCAATCCTCTCACACAGAGATTTGCTTTGTTTAACAGGAGGGCACAGTATTCTAAATTTGGGGGGTGAACATCCCAGGTGGTGTGTAAGACAGTCCAGCAAGTTGAGGATAAATATGTTAGAATTTTTATTCCTTTTGACTTATCTCATACTTTTAAATTTCTGAGTTTTGCCTGCACTATATGCATGAGTCCATTATATAACTTATAAGTAAATAAATAGACATACATTGTAGATGCATGCTCAGTATGTTTTTACTGAGATGCCCACATAATCAAAAAGGTTTAAAGAATGCTGCTCAAAACAGCAGTCAGTTAGGCCACACATGCCTTGTACTGGCCTCAGGGTGGGCAGGTGGGAGTACAGCTACTCAGAGAGAGGCACCTGCACTGATATAAAAATAGTCATTCTCCACAGAACCTATTGACCTTTGGTAGGTTCATTAAGAGAGTGCTATTTAGGCTGCATTAATAGTGGTAGCATATCTAGAATGAGGCTGGGACAGTCACATTCAACCTTATTTGCCCAGACCACACCGAAAGCACTGTGTTACAGGCTGAAAGTTGTATTTTTAGAGGTAACTCCAAAACTGCAGTTTTTCCAAAGAACAGCAACAAAATAGGTCAACTGGAAACCATGCCATCAGGGGAACACTCGATGGAACTAGGGGTTGTCCAGCCTGGCTAGAGTGTGGAGTACCTGAGGGCTGTCTTCAGATTTCTGAAGAGCTATCTTGGGGAGTAAAAATACACTATCTATGTGACCCAAAAGTTTAAGTCAATGACTAGAATAATAGGTAAGAAAATGTGGGGAAAATCTACAGAAAAACATTCTGGCATTGCTGCCTCAAGAGAGTGAGCTCCTCGTCACTAGCAACATGCAAACAGATGCAGAGGACTGCTGGGGAAGGTGTTGCAGAGAAGACCCCGGGGTCAGATGGGCAGCCAGCACATGCACAACTGGTACTCTGTAAGGTGATTTTACATGATACGTCAACAGGTATTTTTTATTTTAATAGTTTCAAGGCGATCTTCAGATATCTTTGATTGGATAAGGCTGAATTTACTCAAATCAATCAATTGATGCAAAGAAAAGTATCAAGGAGAAAACAGTACACTGATGGGACATGAAGACATGGCGAAACTCTTGAGTGAACGAGGAAAACTCTAATGACTGAAGGAAACAATGGGGTGACTAGAAGACCAAGAAAGCATCTCTTTGCCTCAAGATCCTGAGATTCTCTCATCTTCAATACCCACCCTCCAACCAGAGTTCACTTTTGAGAAGAATAAAACAATAGAAAAAATCAATGAAACCAAGAGCCGGTTCTTTGAGAAAATAAACAAAAGAGATAAGCCCCTAGCCAGACTTATAAAAAGAAAAAGAGAATCTACACACATCAACAGAATTAGAAATGAGAAAGGAAAAATCATGATGGACCCCACAGAAATACAAAGAATTATTAGAGAATACTATGAAAACCTATATGCTAACAAGCTGGGAAACCTAGAAGAAATGAACAACTTCCTAGAAAAATATAACCTTCCAAGACTGACCAAGGAAGAAACAGAAAATCTAAACAGACCAATTACCAGCAAAGAAATTGAAGCAGTAATCAAAAAACTACCCAAGAGCAAAACCCCCGGGCCAGATGGATTTACCACAGAGTTTTATCAGATATACTGAGAAGACATAATACCCATTCTCCTTAAAGTTTTCCAAAAAATAGAAGAAGAGGAAATACTTCCAGACTCATTCTATGAAGCCAGCATCACCCTAATACCAAAACCAGGCAAAGACCCCACCAAAAAAGAAAATTACAGACCAATATCCCTGATGAACACAGATGCAAAAATACTCAACAAAATACTCAGCAAACCGAATTCAAAAGTACATCAAGAGGATCATACACCATGACCAGGTGGGAATCTCCAGAGCCTCTGTGCTCACCTGACCTCCCGGAACGTCCCTTTGCCCTCCTCCTCCCCAGCCAGATAACCCTGTCCCAGATCCTGAACACCCTGCCTTCCTGTTACCAGATAAGATGAAACTTACAGAGGGACCCTATTTAGACCTGGACCACCCCTCCCCACCTCCATTCATCTCAGCGAATACATGTTTATTTGAACAATGGTTTCCTGTAGGGCACATCTGAATCCTAATATACATAATATATTTGAAACTCCAAAGTCAAGAAGGTTAATCATAAAGGCTGCTGTGAGGACACGATTTTTAGTCAGAAAGGGCCTTTCCCTGATCAGGCACTTAAAATAATATTAGAGTCATGCAATCAGCTCTTTACAATTTACAAAGCATTTTCCACATCCATTTTCCATCTGATCCTCACAGTGGCTCAGTGAGGTGGGCAGTACATTGATTATCCCCCACTGCAGACAAAGAAATTGAGACTCAGAGAGGTTGCTTGTTTTCCACAAGGCCACACAGCTTTCACACCCACCCACACCCAAATCCCAAGCTCAAATCACTGTACCACACTGCCCCCCTGTGTCCTAGACGAGGGACTCTAGCCAGTCTCCAAAGTGCAAAAGCAGTTGCTGTCCCCACATTATCAACAAGAGCTCTTTTCAGTTTTTACTGACTGTCTGTATTATGAGGTGGGTGGTTAGCCTCACTCATCTCCTTAGTATATGTGGCTGATACCTACCTGTCTCCTAGGACGGTTCCAAGGGGAATAATGGAAGTGTACAGGTCTAGCATTCAGTAGGGCTTCAATAATCACATGCCAGGTCTGTCCACTCCACTTTTCTATCTGAGATCCTGCTTAGAAAAGGGGGTTTGAAAGCTAAGTCTATAAAGTAAACTGGAACTGAAACCCCAGGTTTCTAGATCATGCTTTTCCATTTGAAACCTAAGTGCATGCCTCTTCTTGTTTGGCCTGCAGGAATTTTGTAAAATGAATCATTTCAACAAAATGCATCTTCATATTAGGGAAGGCAGAAACCTAGGAATTTGGGGGAAAAGGCAATAAAATGAATACTATTAAATTCCACAGACTCTTGGTGTACAAGGCGTCTAAGGCACGTTTTCACCATGTGTCCCAGATTTTTCAAGATGGTCCTCATTTTATATGTTCTGTACCCAACCCAGACGACATGGTGCACACTGTGCCAGGCCACACTGTTCAACTTTGGATTAGGAAAAAAATGGTCAGTGTAAGTATGTGCCAGACCTCAGTTGTTGGGGTGCTCATGGTCAAGAAGGCAATGGAGAAAGAATGGGCCAGGTGCAGAGTGACACGGTGGAGGAGGGAACCAAAGGATGTTAGCAGTATGGAATATACCAGATGAGATGGAGAAGGTTTCACAAGGAAGGGGCATTCAAGTTGGCCCACAGAGAAGAGGTAGGATGTATCCATCTGTGTCCCCAGTTTGCCTGCAATCCCTTACCCACCTGCCGCAAACCTTCGTTCCTTATCTGACTCTGGGGGCTCACCTTTCTCACCCATTCCCATAAAATAGTCCCACCACCTTTCTTCAACTCCGATTCCCATTCAACCCATGTCTCCTTCCTCCTCCACATCTCCCCATCACCATGAGTCACGTGGCCCATTCAGCCCTTTCTCACCTCTAAGAGACTCCAAATGGCTTCTTATCTAAGACTTCCTCCACCCCCAGTCCTCCCTCCTCATGGGACAGCAGGGAGAAGAAAACGCCAGACCCAAGAGAGCACACGGCATGGAGGTGCTGCCTGCTCGTGATTCATAATTCAACAGAGATGAGTGAGAGGCTGTGGTGGGTGTGGGAGCGCCAAGGGCACAAAGGGAAGGAGAAGGATTCACTGAACCAAGCCAAGCTCAACCTTCAAAACCCCGGTTTGGTTTGTTCTCGAAACAGGGTTGAGCTTACGGCTGGTTCTTACTTGTCACTAACCAGTTCACCCATCCCTTCTCTTAAGTCCTTGTTCATTAATCTTCTTAAAGAAAGCACCTTGACTCTGTCAGATTCGCTGGCTATATGTCAAAAACCTGTTCTTCCACTAAGAGATTTCAGAGGTGAGGTACATATATAGAAATCTTCTCAGAGAACTTCCATATAGAACAGGGAAATAGTTGTCCCAGCCCACTGCTGTGAGGCATACACTGGCAAAGATCCAGATGCTTAAGGGCCAACAAGCGCATTTGCTTATCCATTCACTCACTCATTCATTTATTCATTTATTTTAAAAATATGTATTGACTCTGATCCAGATATGAGGAGGTAGGTATTGTGAATATGAACAACAATGAACAAGTCAGGTGTGGTCTCGGCCTTCACAGAATGAGGAGGAAGTCAGACACTCGACTGCAACATATTGTAACTGGCAGCATAACAGAGACCCTAAGAACACGCTTTGGGAATTACCAAAGAGATTAAAGATATTTTCACAGGGAAAGAAATACTGTGGCCTCTTTGAAGTCAGGGACTGTGTCCTACTTGCCATTGTGTCCCCCAGGCATAGCACAGGGTTTGGCCCTTCGGAGGTGCTCATAGATGTGTGCCAGATAAGTAATCAAGATCTCAAAGAATGAGTAGGAGTCAGAAGGCATATTACAGGAAAAGGTCCAGCGAATGGGCCTCTGGGGGAAGGACAAGCAGTTCAGGGTGGGCGTGGCACCGCTAAGCGCAGAAGATGAGCCCGAAGAAGGAAGCTGGGCTCCAATTAGGAAATGCTCAGTATGCCACGCAAAGTTGTAACTTCATCCTGGGAGCAAGGGGTAGATTTATTAGTGTGGGCTTGCCATGGGTAAACCCATGTGGACATACTTTCTCAATTAAAAACATTGTCTCTTGGATGTCAGTAAGTTGGAGACTTTTGTTTAACAGCAAATGTGTCCATCTTGGTGGCCTGTGGCCAAGCCCAGGGAGTGAATGCATAAGGATCTCAGAGTCTAGCCAGGTGTCCTCCCAGAGTCCTCACGTATGCTAACAGCTCAAATCCTCTACCTTACCCTCCGAGTAATCAGAAATTTCCCTGCTGACTGGTTGCTTCTCCTCTGAATCTCAGAGTGGGCAGCAGACCCACAGAGCACGAAGGGGAGGCACTAGAACCGCAGGGCCACGTAGACGCTCTCAGGCACCTCCCAGAGCTCCAGCACACTGAGACGATAATTAGAGGTCAGCATTTCCTTACACAGCAGCCATAAAAAAGCATGAGGTTGCTGTTTTCTTTTCCTCTTTTTTCACTTTTTGAATGACACTCAACATCTAAATGCATACATACATTTATATTTTTTATATATATATATATATATATATATATATATATGTATTTATCCATCAGGTAACCTGTGTGTCATTCTAGCTCTCCAACTTGCTATGAGACATCCATCAGGTTACTTAAAACCTGTTGATTCTCAGACATCATCAACAAGAGATGAAAATGCATCCATGTAACTGTTCTGGGGACTGATGGACAGAAGGTCTCCAAAGCCCCTGTCAAAGGGCCTGGCACGTAGGAGGCACTCAACACACCTGATGGCCCTCGGCCTCCCCACCCCTCCTGGTAAAGAATCAAGTCACACCTGGCTTACGGCGCTGTTTTGCCTTCTGGTTACCTCAGGTTGTAGGTACCCTGAAAGGAAAACCTCATTCCTTTTTGCTTTACAAGATAGCACTGTGTCATTTCCTAGTGACTGGGCACTGGTAAATCCATAACCAGGAGACAGTACAGCACCAAGTCTCTTTCTTCAGCCTGATGCAAAGGGCCCCGTGTTCTTCCTCTCCCCTTCTGACCGGCATCAGCTTGCACCCCACCAAAGCACCTGGATTCTGATGTTTCTGGGATTCTTGTGTTTCCCACATCTTCTCAATATTGTTCTCTTGTCCTGAGGGCTGGGATGGTGAGTCTTTTTATGCAGATTGGTCAGCTATTTCCTCAGGTGTTTTAGACATATGCAAATTCCTGAGAGTTGCTTTGATCCTACCAGTTGGGGCAGCGGGAATCCTGTAAAACTTTGCAAAGGAGGAGCTAGGGCTGTTTTCATTTTATTGCTGGGAAAAGGTAGACAGTAAAATCCCGGCTGCTGCTGTAGTCTGCCAATGTGATGGGCCTTAGGGATCCCAGTGACCAAGGTGAGAAGGTTCTGCCAGAGGCAGGTGTGAGCTCTGGCTAAGAATTAATCAGTGCAAGGGGAATCCGTGCATAATGTCAGGACACACTGTAGTATCCTTGGCTTTCAAATTACACTGATTTATCACCTAAGTCAATTCAACAAGTAGTTATTGAATATCTGCTGTGTGCAGAAACTAAGTTGATCCCCATTGGAAGACTCAGAGATTAAATAATTAATTCCTGCATAAAGGAATTAATATTATCATCAGAGGGACTAACGTATCAACAGCCAGCTATAAAACAAAATTACAAAATGAAATCGATGCTCAAGTGAGATGCAAGCAGGAGTTTTCTTTCTTCCGTTAATGAAGAGACACCCACTCCCCATTCCACCCACTATATTCTCAGCATGATACTGCAACCAGACTCCAACTGTGTCCTGCAGTGCTAACAGCCCTGAACTCTCAGTGGCCATTAACATCATTTACTTGTTCACCCAACCCAGTTTGTTCAGCCCAGTCCAGTGGAAAAACTTGGCTCTTGAGTCTCACAGGGCCCCAGCTGATGGAGGCTTCCTCCCCTCAGCCCAAGCTGCTTCCTCTCCACAGCAAGGCAAACTGTGCACTGGCCAGAAAGGACATGCTTCCCTTGGCCAAGCTAGTCACATGGTCACACTTGACTTCAGGCAGACAAGGGTGTGGTCCTACTATGTGCCTGAAAGGGGTAAGAACCAAAAGTCCTTGATAACCAGCACTAAGAGCTATCGCAAGGAGTCATAAATTCAGAGGAGCACCTTCCCAGAACATCAGTTCTATTTGAAGATTTCAAAACACTGACTGAACATTAAAATATGATAGGTAATGGGCTCAAGTTCAAAATATGTATAAATTGTTAAGTTAAAATACAAAATTTGAAGGGAATTCAGGCTTCTAGATTCTTAAGACTATAATCTCCAAATTTTCCTCAGTCACTGAACTTGGCTATGGTTAGTGGTTTCATAGAAAGACTAGGAAGCACTAGTTTAGGATAAATATTCCATTTGAAGGAAATGGAAGAAATAGATGCTTTCAGGCACTCAAGTAAGCAGTGGGTAATGTTCTAGATTTCCTGACAGTTAATACAGAAAGAAAAAAACAGTAACATCACTCATTTTTTTTGTCAACAGAAAGCAAATCTATCCACAGACAGAAGTAGGTGTTCTTCTGGAACTGCACTGTTTGGATAATGAAGCCATCTCCGCGGCCATTTACAAAAGAGAAATGTTATTCTTGCATCAACTGCTGTCAACTAAAGGGATCACCTCAGAAAGTTGGTTGCCTTCTGTAAACGAGACTTAATTCAGGGGTGAGTTTGGGGAGATCATGAAAGATTGATTATAGCTACACACATTGAGTGCTTATTTTGCGCCAGGCACTGCTCTAAGGCATTTCCATGTAATAGCTCATAGATTCTTAGAAACACTCTACATGGTAGGTGCTATTATTATCCCCACTTTCTAGGTAAGGAAATTGAGGCACAGAGACATTAATATGCCCAAAGTCATCACGTTTCCGAGTGGTTCCACACCAGGATTCTAACCCAGGGAGTCTGAAGTTGAAACCTCACTCTTACACATCAGTCTATTCCACCTCAACTTGATCAGCTATGGCCCTCTGGGTATCATGTTCTAAATGAGCTCTGCACAACTGCTGGAAGTTCCTTATTACATCACCCAAGTAGGGATGGAGCAGACAGGTTGTGCTTCTGATCACAGCACAGTCTTTGGGCCTTCCTTCTTAATGACTCCAGGAAGGCTCTCTCCTCCAAGGACACTTCTAGACCAGATCCTACTCCTGCCCACACCCGGGGCAGCCCAAGTGAGGCCTAGCTTGGGCACCCAAGGCCAATGTGATTTTCTGAGGGAGATTTGCATTTCCTCCAGCTCACTTACCAGTGATTGATGGAGACCCCAAAGCTCCACACACTACATCAAATGGAAGAGATGACCTCAGCATGGAAACATTTTAGGGGATGTAATACCAGCTGCCCGTCCTTTCCGTGAGAGAACTGAGGAAAGTGAACTGAATATAGCCCTAGGAATGCTTCTTACTTTATAAAGAAGAAAAACCTTTTTTAATTGGAGTGATTTATTGGAAGATCTAACTTCAGAATATTTTTCTTTTATTTGAGAAGCACGGACCAAGCACCTAGTATGTGCCAAGTCTGTGCTATACAATATCCCCACTGCCATCACCACCACCACCATCATTTCTGCCCCAAAACCAAGAACTATACCAGAATCTGGGCTTGCCACCAGTGGTGTGGGTCTGTTCAATCCAAGACAGTCCAAGAGGTCAAACAAACTGTAATAGGATAGTGGTGACCATAACACTGAGTCAGAAAGGACCCCGAGAGATCAGTAGCGCAGGTGTAGGCCCTACTGGAGGGTGGCTGGCCCACTGGAAAGAACACTGGGTGCAGAAACAGTGCATCTGAGGAGGGATTACACAGCTGCCTACAGGCTGGACCGCGAGAGTCACAGGGCCACAAGGGGCGAGGGAGCACGTGCCCTGTGTGAAGGCATTTCTGTTCCATATTTCCTTTCTCCATGAATAACAGGCAGCCCAAGCAGAACCTGTGATGAAGTGGGCCTGGGCTGCGGGCTTCCCACTGGCAAGCACTGCCACAGACCTCCACCTGCTGTGCCAGCACCTAGGCCTGCGGGACTGGGCGCTGGCCATGGCGCGTCTGCTCTGATGCCTGACTTCCCATCACTCCAGGAAGAGAAATAATCTCTGCGCCAATGGGGTTGCCTAGAGAATTCAATAATGATAATAAAGCTCCCAATATCCACTCAGTTCTGAGCTCCTTGAGGGTAGTCACTTTTCCACCACTAGCTTTGGACATTAGGTCTGGCGCACTTTAGGCTACTGAATAAATTCTGAATGAATGAAATGTATGCCCGCCGTATGCCAAACACAGCCCTAGGTGCTCTACAACTGTCTCATTAGAAAAGAAAGGTGTTCAAAAGCTAGACCTTTGGTCATAAACTGAAGTCTTCCAAGTTCATGTCTTGTCCATTTTTCACCATACATGCAACTGATTATTTAAAATGGGCTGAGTTTTTAGGTAGGCATTGGCTAAAGTGGGGTGTGAAGGTGGGATCATGGCTCATTTTAATTAGCTTCATCTAAAGGGCCTTATCGCTTCTTGTACCAACATCACTGCCATACTTGATCGCTTATTCATTTATTCACCTGAAGTTCCCCGAGCCCCTACTCTGTGCTGGGCCCTATGCTAGGCCAGGGGACAAAGACCCAGTGCCCTTTGACCTGCTCCAGAGGAGCTCACCTTTTAGGATGCCTCATCTGTAGGACTCTAGACAAGAACGCTGCAGCCTATGCCAAGCCTCCAAATTACACCAATGTTCTAAGAAGCAGCTGGGGTTTTATTTTTCATTTCCTCAGCACACCCGTCTCTCCACATTTAGTTGATACGCTCTAAAGAACAGACCCTGACACCTGGGGGTA
The DNA here is from genome assembly GCF_040802235.1 of Manis javanica. Taxonomy (NCBI): domain Eukaryota; kingdom Metazoa; phylum Chordata; class Mammalia; order Pholidota; family Manidae; genus Manis; species Manis javanica. Next base: position 23,237,800 of record NC_133157.1, on the reverse strand, counting down.
TGTTTTTGAAAAATGTGTGGACCATATGCATACCTAACGTGCAAAAGGGCCATGGAGAAATTGGTACAATGCGGCTTGGCACCAGCCAACTTTTTTTTTAATTCCTTAACATCTTGCCTACAAATTGCATCCTCAAGTACTTCAGAGAGTTGAATAACCCCCAAATGCTTATAGCTTATTTCATTATGCTTTATTTGGGGCTTTAAAGGAGGAGGGACCAGAGAATGTCAGGAACAGTTTAGCAGCATCAGGGCTGATTAGGCTGAAGAGAATTCAAAGAAATTTATTTCTGTATTCCTTTTGTTACCAAGATCATGTGTTTCGCTGAAAGCCATCTTGTGATTGCCTCACAAGTATGCTTCCTAACCTCTCATGAGCCCATTAGCCATTGCTTGGCTGCCTTTTATTAACTTTTAAGAAAAGAAAAGGGGATAGGGGGCAGGACTAGAGAGTACTCTGAAGGCAACATCCAGGGAAGAATTAGCCCTTTTCTGGGAATGGGGAAATCCAGTTTCTAGGTCTCTCTGCTGCTCCTAAGCTGTGTGGGCTCAAGAAAGCCATTGCCCTTCTCTGGGCTTCAGCTGCCCCCTTCGTTTGCATGCAACAGAAGTGATGATGCCCATCTCTGTGGGACTATACTGCCATATGCATTGTTTCAAGGATATCAAGTTAGGCCCGGCCTGGAATCAATCCCAGCTCCAACCTGTGAGCTGTGTGGCCTTGTGCAAGTTAATTAACCTCTCTGAACTTTAGTTTTCTTGTACAATAGGGAAAGGAACAAAAGAGTAGGTATGAGGCTCAAATGAAACAGGGAATCCAAAATTCCTCTTTAAAGTTATATAAACATTTAGACTCAACTCTCCCTTAGCCTCACCTCCCCCCCCCCCATTATCTATACCAACATTTCCCTCAGCTGCCCCAAACAGACAAATGATATATGTAAAAACAGTGTGTGTGCTACACAAGAGCAGCTTCCAAACAAGTCTCTTAGCATCCACTGACAGCTAATCTGATTCCCTTACTTCCTCCTATAAAGCAGCTGCCACTTTGAGTTATGCAAATTCCATCCTCATCGTCATCATCACCCACTGTATGATATACCCAGTGACTTGAATTCTCATAACTTTGTGATTTAAAGTCCACCTTTCAAGGATAACCACAGGGAGGCTCTGGTTCAGGTGGGTTGTAATAGGACATAGTATTCCAATAAATAGCTAACATCTACACAGTGATTTACTAGAAACTTTTTCACAAGCATTCATTAACCCCTTTGAGCCTCATAACAATAGTTTGTTATCATTTATTTTGTTAAGCCCATTTTACAGATAATGAAACAAGTTCAGAGAGATCAGGTGACTTGCCCCAAGTCACACAGTTAGAAAGTAGATTACAGATGGGAGCCGGGGTATCAGATTCCAGAACTGGTAACTTTCCGCTTCGCTCTGCCTCTGGCATTGCACAGAGGGTCATATTGCAAATTGCCTCGCTCTGCTCCCAAAGGCCGTCGTCATTTGAGGTGGGGGATCCCGTATCCCCGGGAAAAGTAAGAAATGAAAAAGGTGGAATAGGCTAGCTAGAAGGCTTCTGCCTACCCTTCCCCCTTCATTTTTTTCTTTCCCTTGTGGCCATTTAAAAGAGCTTTTTGGCCTGCACTGACAGAATGACCCTAACATTTATACATACGAAAGCTTTTTGCTTCCTACTTGTTTTTCTAAAGTGGTGTGTTTCTCTTTAGGCCAACTTCTGAAGCTAGGCCCAAGGCCATTTACTCTTTGCTGTCAGACACATGATTCATCTCCATTTCTCATTTTCCAAAGTTTAATGGCTACAGCCTGGGCAAACCCTCATTAATTTTTTAATATATTTTATATATTTTTTAATAAATATCAGGAACGAGATTTGCTATTAGGATGACTGAAAAAGCTATTTTAAACAATGTTGTATACAGGGAAAGGAAGGAGCTGACTGAGCCCATACCATGAGCCAGCCCTTGAAAGAAGTCATTGGTCTTCACAGCATAAGGGAAAGAGAGCATTACCCCATTTTACAACTGAGGGGAATCAGACTCAGAGAGGCTGAGTGACTTGCCAAGGGTCACACAGGAAGAGGAGCACAGGATCGGAAGTCAGAGTTGTTTGAGTCCAAAACCGAAGCTTCTGGCTACAATATACACCTGTGCACTATTTCTGTAACCTGTATTACATACTTCCCCCAAAGGTATCTCCACTTTTAGCTGGTTATACCTAAGGCCAGAAGGAAAGACTGTTAAGTGGTAAAGGTGGTTTGGGTGAGTAGAGAATTGGGGAGGGGTAAAGGGTAAGGGGTCCAGAAAACCACAGACATCTCGCTAGATCTAGCCACACATCCCACCTGAAAGGTACAGGAGAGGTTCAGCTGGTGAGGACAAAGCCCCAGGAACAGCTTCTCTCCAGCCCCTCTGAGAAGCACAGTCATTACCCTTATTGCAACTTCTGTGGCTAAACTGAGGTGGGGGATGGTGGCCAGCAAGCCCCATCCCCCATCCCTCCACACTTCCCCAGGATGTGCCCTCCTTCCTTCCCAAGGCACCGTAATCCTCCCTACTGACTGCCCAGACTTCCGCGGGCATGTGTCACAAAAAGATGCTGATTTAGTTTGTCTTTTATAATGTTCTCATCCACAGAGATGCCCTGGAAATCATCCTGTGCTCCTTATATCCCTTGTACCTCTGAGAGATGCCATAGTAATCTTTTAATGAGATTTATAAAAAGACACATCTCATCGTAATGCATCCTCTCAATTTATAAAAAGTATCAGTTTTGCTACATCTTGCAAAATAACAACACAGTACTTTTTTTTATTGAAGTATTGTTGATATAATCTTATATTGGTTCCAAATGTACAACAAGTGGTTCAACAGTTACCTGTATTATTAAATCCTCACCTCTCTAGTACATTTACTATCTATCAACACCGAAAGATGTTACAAAATCATTGGCTATATTCTCCATGCTGTACTACTGTCCTCATGACCAAGTTACATTGTGATTGTGAATCATTCAACACAGTACTTTTTGAGCACCTACTCTATTCCAGGCATTATATTTTTAGGCATAATTTCATTGTAACCCTATCATAAATGTATTTTTATTAGTGTTATTCCCTTTCTACAGATGAGACAAATGAGCCTCAGAGAGATTGTCCCTCACCTGCGGTCATCCTGGTATTACCAAGATTCTACCCCAGGTCCTCCTGATCCGATGTCCATGTTCTTTCCAATTCCCCCCCCTGCCATGCCATTCCTGGAGTCAACTGAGAAGGAAGGACCTCATTCGAAGTGTAGCACTGAATAATTTTGCAGATGTGTATAAATGATGATTATGTTAGTCTGGGTCATCGGAGAATTAGGTATCAAGATGAGATTAAATGTGCTAGATATGTATTACAAGAAACAGGTGTAAGAAAAATATGGCAAGGGAGTCAAGAGAGACTGGGAGAGCCATGTGGCCATGGTGTCAGTCTGACCCTGAGCGAAGAAGAGAGGCAAGGAAGGGAAGAAGGAAGGCTAAGTAGAAGTATCGCAGATCGCCATTAAGGTCTGAGGAGAGTGGAGCCAGGCCATTGCGGGGATGCCTCAGGCCAAGTTGCCCCTCAGAGAGTACTTCACTGCATAGGAACAGGCCCTTCAGTACCTCTGCCAGGCTCCTCACTGGCCGAGAGCAAGCCCACGGGACATAAGGCTTTGGCCTGGATGCATGATGAACTTCAGAGCAGCTGGGGCCTTGGCCAGTCACTCCCTAAGGTCAAAGAGGTTCATTCTCTTATAATTCTGTAATTCTCCATGTAATTGTGTACAAAATCAGGTAAAAACATGTAAAACTCAAAAGCACTTATTTCATTTACAACCCCAGTTGGACAGTTTGTTACTCATTTCCTATATACAAAAATGGCAGACAAAATAAGAGAAATGGATTCAGCATGGAGAACAGCTCAAGCATCTTGTATATGACTAAACTCAATTTTCACAAGAATACAGAATATAGATGCTAACAGAGTTCTCTGATGGGTAGGTGTCTCCTTTCCCATCCTAACAAGCTCAAATAAAGCATTCATGTTTCTGGTGTACCAGAATGGCCAGTTCACTGGACAAACTGCAGAGGGCTGTTATGGCAGATCCCAAAGTGACCCCCAACTCCTGGTGTTCACACTCTTGTGCAATCACCCCCCTGAGTGTGAACAGGATCGGTGACTCCTCACGAATAGAACATGGCAAAGGTGATGAGATGCCACTCCCATGATTATATTTTATTACATAAAACTCTGTCTCTCAAGAGTCACTCTTGTCCTTGAAGGAGTAAGCCACTATGTCATGAACTTCCCATGGGGAAGACCATGTGGTAGGGAGCTACGGGAGCCTGAAGAACAGAGGCCTTCAACATCAACTACAAGCCACAAAGAAATGAATTCTGTGAATGACTTGATGATCCTGGAAACAAATTCTTCCCCAGTTGAGACTCCAAATGAGAATGCAGCCCACTGAACCCTTTGACTGCAGCTTTATGAGACTCTGAGGAGAGAAAACAGCTAAGCCGGGTCAGACAAGTGACCCACACAAATTGTGAGATTAAAGCCACTAAGTTTGGTGATTTGTTACACAGCTATACCTAATTAATACAGTCATGAATATGCTTTGAGTTGGGCACTATTCTAGGCATGGTGGTCATATTAGCTTGGTTAGGCCATGGACCCAGTACTAGGTGAGGGCACAGGGAGGTAAACTAGATAAGCAGAGAAAAAAGTTATATCTAAACTATAATATAATTTACAAAAATGTTATAACAGACCTATAAAAAAATTTCTATTGGGGATCAACAGAGGTGAGGCTTAGACCTCACCCCCTCTGTTTTGAGAGAAATCTTCTGCATCCGTGGATGTTTTATTGCCCTTGTCTAGCTTGGATTAACACTTAGTCTACAGGCACACACCTGATCATCTAAATTTGCTCTCTTACAGCACTAAACTATGTTTTCTACCTTTATCTTGCATCTACCTACCACTTCAGCATTTTATTAAAAATAATAATAAGGGAGAAATGTGGGATTCACATATAAATCAAGTATAAAAATCAAACAAATATTCATATTTGACCTGATTGTTTATAGTTCATAATATGTGAGCAAAACTGAAAGTTTTTGTGATGACTGCCCTTGCACTGTTCACCATGTAAGAACTTATTCACTATGTAAGAACTTGTTCACCATGTAAGAACTTGTTCGTTATGCTTCAGAAGATTGGAGACTGATGAGAATTAGGCTTGGGGTGGGTTAATGATTGTACATTTAGCATTGAGTCCCCTATACAGAATTTTATTGATGTTAACAACCATTTGATCAATAAATATGAGAGATGCCCTCTCAAAAAAGAAAATTTCTGAGTGCATGCCACCACAGAAGCAATTATTTCTGCCCTAGGGAGTTATAGAAAGCCTTGACACAATATCTGAGTTGGTAAGGAAGTTCTAACACAGTGAAATCATATCCCATTCACAGAAATTTCTACACCTTGAATTAAAATGATAGCATCCTTGACATAATGGATGCTCATGTTTTTTTTAATGCCCACTTAAACTCTAACCAAGAGAAATAGTTTCTTCATCATATAAGAATGCCATAATTAGGAATACTTTTACTTTGGACTTTCCCCTCTACTTCCAAAAGCTTAGCAAACGATACACTTGTGCTTCCCTCCCACATACGGAGAATTACTTGCATGCCAAGACCCAGAGAAATAGAACAGTTGTTGACCACATCATTGAGAAGGGTTTCCCTCACCTAACTTCAAGTTTCTCCATGGCAACAGCAAGCCACAGCCTACAAGCAGTTACCTCGACTCTATTACACATCCTTGCAGAACTCCCATAGAGGGCATCCTTGTTGACCTCTTGGTTGCCATGGTTTCACTTCCCAACATGATCTTAGATGTTCTCCAAGCATGCGTATGCATACAGGTACATATACCTATGTGTGCACTGAAGCTTCATGCATGCTTCCCCTTTGCTGTACTCTTGCACTCCTGCAACATGCATCAGGGAATAACTTGTGTAATCATTGTGATGAAAATGACATGGTAATCCTCACCCCAGTGAAAGGTCTGTGGTTGCTCATAGGATCAGTTGAAAAATTCCTTCAGATAGACTGATAGGAATGCAGTATAAGGTTGAATCTCCCCAGAGAAAAGTACATCTGCAGGCACTAAAACTACTTATTAATTTTGGACTTGTTAAAAAATAAGTCACAATTGATGAGTTAATTTTACTTACATTCCAAAGACAATAAACTTTGCATTGGAGGTAGTGTGCATATTCATACTTGCTCTAAATGACTAACATTTACAATGTCAATGGTGTAGCCATCTCATCCAGAATATCAGAAACATAAACAAGAGAGTCAATATTGGAATTATTTCTAAATACTACACTTGTATTTCTATTCCGATGCTGAGGAATCTGCATCATTGTGCCATGGGAGCCATGCGTGCTTCATAAACTTTAACACAATTGTCAACTGCCCTGCAGGTCTTGTGAAAATGCAGATTCTGTAAATATCAGGCTAAAAGTTTGAGACTTCCAGCACCCCCACACACACATAACACACAATGCTGGTGATGTTATTCTGCAGACCAACCACTGCTGCAAACCTCTGAAGAGTCCTCACTGTGACAGGCACAGGTGAAGATTATAGGGAGGATTCTTAGTAATGACATGTTTATGTAAGATGCCACACATGGCACCTTGCATGGAACAGGAACACAGTAAATGTTGTTTCTCTTCTCTGAAAAATGTTTCCATTCTCATTAGCCCATTGGACTGTCAAACCATCTTGCAAGTTAGTTAGGCTGGAAACTGGGTGTGATCCCCATTTTAAAAACAAGGAAATGGAAGATTAGGGAAGTGAAATATTTTACTCAAATTTACACAGCTAATGGACAGAGGCAGGAATTGAACTTTGGTCTTCTAATTACCATTCCAATGTTCTTTCCATCACACCATCCTGAGAGCCTACATATCCATGTTAGGAATGTCACTTAACTGATTCAGGATGAAGACCATCCCATTATGCCTTTTAAAGCTAGAAAAACCTTAAAATCAAAACCTGGCACAGACATTCCTCTCAGAAAACTCTACAGACCAATCTCAAAAGTACAGAGGCAAAACTCCTAAATAAAATATTACCAAATCAAATCCAGCCATGTATTTGAAGAATAATACAGAATGACTAAGTAGGGTTTATTCCAGGAATGTATGATAGTTTAATATTGAGAAAATGTATTAATATAATTCAACACATCAATAGGTCAAAGGAGAAAAAGCATATGAACATTGTAAAAAGGTACCAAAAATATATTTGATAAAAGTCAATAGTCATTCAAGATATATGTATAAAGGGATTGAAATTTACCTTTAACTTGAGAAAGAATAACTATCTGAAAGTACTAGCCAATCATTTATTTAACTGAGAAATTCTAAGCATAAGATAGAACTGCCAACCCGCATTCCTATTTTTAACCTTGTTTTAGAAGTTTTAATCAATGCAATAAGATAGGAAAAAATAAATATGAGGTAGAAATAGTTGAGATGAAGAAATCAGATTATAATTATTTTCAGATGCTAAGATTTTCCTCCTACGAAAATCCAAGAGAATTTATTTTAAAACCACTAAAAAGAGTTCAAAGGGATCAGCAATAACCAGTTAGAAAGTAGGATATCTTTTAAAGATCTGACTCAAACTAAGGAACCAAAAAATTAAAATACCAACTAACAAATTTAAGTAGTATTCACTTAACTTAGAGTTTTACAATGGGGCACAAAGATTAAAACAAATGGAGAGAAATTCCATGGGCCTGGATGGGAAGTCAAGTTTTGTAAAGGTGTTAAGCCTTCAAATTAGTTTACAGACTTACTTTTCTTTCAATCAAAATTACAATGGTATTCTGGGAATAGAAAAATAGATGCATGAGAGCCATCAAGAAAATACTGAAAAATAAGGAGAATGTGGATAAACTTGCTCTGCCAGATTTTAAAATATACTACAAACCTACAATAAATAAAATACTGTTGTACAGGTGTCATGAAAGAAAGACAGATCAAAGAAGCAGAATAGAAGGCTCAGAAATGATCCCAAGAATAACTACATAAAAATGTATTAAATGACAAAGATAGCATTTACGTTCCATGGGATATTTGGTTGAACTAATGGATTAACTATGTGAAAGTCATTCCAAAATAAAACACAATTGGATTCAACAGTTAATGTTTTAAATCATAAAACAGAAATACATACATATACACATTCCTCCTAAATATAGTAACAAAGTCAGAAAACTCTGTACTCTTCAGCCGAGCAATTCTACCTGTACAGACTCATTACCCCCTCCCCAAAAAAGGATAAAAGTATAAAATATAAAGTTGCGCAAGATATATTCACAGGTGTATATTTCACAATGTTATCTATTATAGAACAGAATCAGTGCTTTACAATAGGAAATTAAATAAGTCGATGATGGTAAGTTTAGTCAGTGGACTGCAATGAAGCCATTGATTCATTGTATTAGTCTACTTAAGGACCTGAAAAAATGTTCAGAATATAAAACTAAAAGAAAAGAGCTATAAAACAGTATGCATTGTTTGATGGCATTTTTATAAAATACAGAAGCATAGAAGAAAACGGAAATGCTTACAGTGATTGTCTTAAAGTGACTGAATAATACGCGATCTGTTGATTTTTCCACTTGCTTTTCTGTATTTTGCTATTTTGGCACATCAAGCATGAATCGCTTTTGTAATAACCACAAAAATTACATGTGCATGCATGTGTGTATTTTAAAAAGGCAACTGGGATCCAGTGTTTAATTCTGAGGAGTGGAATGATGCAAGCCAAGTGAGGGTTCGGGAAATTGGTTTTCACTGCTGAGAGTGAGTTAGGTAAAAAGAGTGAGAACTTGAAAAGAAAGCGATGCACATCTAAATTCGGCTGCTGCAACTGCAGCACAAGATCTTTAGGGAACGGCCTGGAGATGGTTACCAGGTTGAAGTAGGTGACATCCAGGGAGCCCACTGAAGCTGAATCATCAGGAAAAAATGATAGAGAAATAAAGATGTGGCCAGATAAGGGGAGAGAGGGCAGGGTGAGCCTTGGGGCAAAGGGCTAGTGATGCAAGAGTAGCCACAACAAAGTGGATGAGCCGGATGTAGAGTTGGGTCGCCTTAATGAGGAAAAAGCCACACAAAGTGGATACTGAACATGAGGAAGTTCTGGGCAGAAGCTTTCCTGGGATGGAGGTTGAGTTCTTCTAAAACACTTCCTCCCATGTGAATAATTATTTACAGTTTACAGAAGTTGCTCTCTAATCTGATTGACAGGTGATCTGGTAAACAGTCATCATCAATCTAACATACGGATGAGAGAACCAAGACTGTCTTAAGCAGTTTACCCAGGTCTGTATGAAGCAGTAGAGTCAGGACTGCAACTCAGGCCTAGCTATCTTCAAATCCAGTATTCTTTCACATAGATAATACTGTTTTGCTCTTAATATAGTTAAAATCACATAAGCAGATCAATTTGCTTAAAGAACAGTGGGGGTGGACAAAATAAGGCCCTATAAATTAGCAGGCCAAAGATAATATAATTATACAAATGAAAGAGAAATAAAAACTAAAAAGGTTCAATCAGGATTTAGAATGTAGTAGGATGTATTAGGACTTAGTGGGGAGAACAGAAGCTAGAAACAGATTTATCAATTCAGGAAACAATTCTTGTATCTATCAGGAGAGTCTAGATTATACTGTGTGGCAACAAAAAAAACAGATCTCAGAGTCTTAAAACAATAAATGTTTCTTTCTGCTTCATAGTACAAGTTGATCACAGGATGCTAGAAAAACTCCCTGCTCAACAAAATCACTCAGGGAAACAAGCTGAGCAAGAAGCCAGCATTTCCTAAAACACCAGCAGTCACTGCTCCAGAGAGAAAAGAAAGCTCTAGAGCCTCTAGCACCGACAATTAAATGCTCTAAGATAGAAGAGACATACGGCTCTCCCACCCCCAAATCCATTGGCCAGGCCTGGCCATGTGCCCCACCTCGCCACAGAGGCCAGGAAGTTGGAGAACCACGAAGACATGGTGAGTAGCACTCATGAGCACCAGGGTTACTGAACATCTGTGCTCAGTAATGGGATGAGTGCCATGATTTATAGAGCTCAAGGGTATCCCAGAGAGGAAGTTGACAAGTGTATGTAGGCAGAAATATAAAGAGTCCAGCCAATAAAGGAAGAAAATATTTCACTTCTAATTACAATACAAACTAGGTAAATCATTTGAAAGTTTGCTACTTTCAGCTAAATAGCAGGACTTAAAAAAGAAAAGAAACTGATTTATCATCTTCCAGAACAGATGTAAGAAAGGGTATCAGAAGAGAATTAAGGGTCACAACCCAAATCAGTAACTGAGTTGTAAACAGCCAGTCAGTCAACACTCATTTTAAATGCATCCACTGGAGGCAGAGCATTATTCCAAAACCTTCTCCCATCCTCAGCTCAGAACCCTCCACCAGTTCACCCACACAGAACAAATGACTTTTCTGATGAATGCTGAGAAACCAGAATCTTTCCTGCCTCCAGTGAAACCAGCTCGTGATCCTGGTAAACTATTCGATACAACTAGCTGGCTTGGAGTGGCAGCAAGATGCACTCAGAAAATGACCAGATTCCATACCAGAATCCAATCAAGCTACTTACATTCAAATTATTTACTGTGTAAAATGATTATAATAGCCTCAGCTCACAAGGTTGCTGTAATGAGGTAAGGTGTGAAAAAGTCTAAGTTTACTTAGTAGGTATTCAATAAATGCTCTTTTCCTTGCTTTAATATACCATCTCCAGTTTTAGGCAAGATTCCAGATGTGCAAAGCATATTTATGACCTCAGATTTCATTTTATAAGACTTATATCTGGACCTTATGTAGTAACTTCAGTAGAGAAGGTGTTATATTTTTTTTCTTATGTAATTTCTTTTGCATATTGTACCTCCTTCAAAGGTCAAATTGCTAGCTATAAAGCAACCCTTTCTGGAGGTTTGTCTCATATCATAAGACAATTAGACAGCTCAAGAATAAAGTTCAAACTTATTTCAACTAGTGATGAGTTTGCAGGATTTGTCAGTTGACCAAACATGAACACCAGGAAAACTGGCAGCCTGTTAGTGATGCACAGGCCTCTCCTTTGAGCCAGGTTAGGAACAAAAGCATTTGCCATAAGGACCTAATTTATCATTGGAAAAGATAGCAAATATGTTATTAATGAATGAATAAATCAGTCTCAGGCAAGCAATGACTTCATTTTCTCTCAGGGGTGCTCAGCATAATATTTTTTCTGCAAACAGTACCCTTAGGCCAGCTCACAAGATTCCTAGGGGAGAGGATAGAATGAATTTCCTGCAGGCCTTGCACAGCAAGCCGTGAACAGAGCAGCAGGTGCCCTGAAGTCCTGCAGTGCAGAGCCCTGTCTACTGGCGATGAGTCAGTAGTCTACCACAGGCTGAATGTTTATGTCCCCCCAGTATTCGTATGTTCAATTCTAAAGCCCAATATGCTGGTACTTGCAGGTAGGGCTTTGGGGAGGTGATTAAGTCATGAGGGTGGAGACCTCATGAATGGGATTGGTACCCTTATAAAAGAGACTACAGAGAGCACCCTTGCCCTTTCCACCATGTGAGCGCACAATGAGAAGACAGCCATTCATGAACCAGGAAATGGGCTCTCACCAGATGCTGAATCTGCATCTTGGACTTCTGGCCTCCAGAACTGTGAGAAATAAGATTTCTGTTGTTTATAAGCCACCCAGTTTATGATGCTCTGTTATAGCAGCCTAAACAGAGTAAGACACTGTCTACCCTGTGGGCATAGCTTGGAAGACAGCTCTCTTCTTGACCTCTTATAATTGTGACAAAAACTGGCCAAAATACAGATGACCGCATACTGCATTGTGCATGGGCTTCCTGGGAAATAGTAGCCTCAGCAAATGAACCATAAAATTGCACAGAGGGTGGGAGCAAGCAAGGAGAGGAAGGGAAAAGACAGAGAGGGAGAGGAAGGAAGCTGGGATAGGGAGAAGGGGTGGCACAGGAAAATCCTCTGACAGGAGGAACCACATAACTGACAAATGAATCACAGAAAAGCTGCTACTGGGGTTCTAGTAGGAACAGCAACAGTGTGAGATGGTGTAAGGCAATGGAACGAACACAGGATATGGCATCAGAAGACAGCCTTCTACTACCAACTTACAAGTGTGGGAAAATCACCTGGCTCCTTTGAGCCTCTGCTTCCTCATATGTAAAACAGGGATATTGTTTGTCCACCACATAGTTGGAATGAATATTAAATGAGGTGGTATATGAGAAATGAGAAAACCGGTGTAAGTATCAGTCATTATGAAGATTCTCAAGATGGCAGCATGAGTAGGGTGGCAGAAATCTCCTCCCAAAACCATATATATTTTGAAAATACAGCAAATAAAACTATTCCTAAAAGAGTGACCAGAAGATAAGTACATGAGCCAGGCTACATCTGAGAGAACCCAACATCTCACAAAGAGGGTAAGATACAAAGCCATGACCCAGCGGGACCCGAGCACTCCCCCCACCCCAGCTCCCTGGCAGGAGGAAAGGAGTTGGAGTGGGGAGGGGGCAGAAGCACAAGACTGCTAAATAACCAGCCCCAGTAATCTGCACCGGGAGCACAGACACACATTGCATGGTGTACTGGATTTTAGAGGAGCAGAAAGCAAAATGCAAGTTTAAGACTGTGAACAGGTTCCCACAGCCAGCTGCCCTGGGACAAAAGAAAAGCAGGCACATTAAAAGTCTTAAAGAGACAAGGGTTTAACAGGTGGACAAAATCGTTCTCACACACTCAGCCCAGAAGATGGGGAACTTTAAGGAACCTCAGGCGCCCTAACCCCCTGGGTGTCAGCACAGCTCAGAACCCCCTCACAGTGATAAGCAGCCTGCTATTCCTTCCCCACTGCTGGAAATGCAAGCAAACCAACTGAGCCACCATTGCTGCAGAACAGCTGGGGAGCAGCCCTGCATACAGGAGCCACACAGCTTAACACAGAGGCTTCTCCCTGCATGTGGCTAACCATCCCAGACCCAGAGTCTGCTCCCTGCATGCGGTTGACCAGCACATACAGCGGAGATAGACGCTGAGACAGGAAGGCACAAAGGGGCTTTGCTCTTGTGGCAGAACGCATGCTGCTGGCCTGCAACCACCACCATTGCCCTAGGCCATCTTGAAGGCTGCCCTGCCCGTGGCAGCTCAGGGGATTAACCCAGAGGCTGCTCCCTGTATGCGGTTAACTGGCACAGACAGCAGAGACAGCCAATGTGACCATCAAGCAGGAAGGGACTTTGTTCTCCCAACTGACACACACGCCACTCACCGGGGACCACTCCCATAGCCATAAAAAGGCAGAAGAACCTTGTTCAGTCCAAAATCCCTCAAAGACCAGAGAGAAGGCTTGGTGAGACTGAAATCACCAATCTCCCTGAAAAAAGAATTCAAAATAAAAGTCATAAGCATGCTGATGGAGCTACAGAGAAATATTCAAGAGCTAAGGGATGAATTCAGGAGGGAGATAACAGAAATGAAACAAACAATGGAATGATTTAAGAGCAGACTGGATGAGATGGAAGAGACTGTTAATGGAACAGAAATCAGAGAACAGGAATACAGAGAAGCTAGGCAGAGAGAGATAAAAGGATCTCTAGGAATGAAAGATTATTAAGAGAAGTGTGTGACCAATCCAAATGGAATAATATTGACATTATAGGGGTATCAGAAGAAGAGAGAGAAAAAGGGATAGAAAGTGTCTTTGAAGCAATAATTGCTGAAAACTTCCCCAATCTGGGGAAGGAAATAGTCTCTCAGACCATGGAAGTCCACAGATCTCCCAACACAAGGGACCCAAGGAGTACAACACAAAGACATATAATAAAATGGCAAAGATCAAAGACAAGAACAGAGTATTAAAAGCAGCCAGAGAGAGAAAAAAGATCACTTAAAAAGGAAAACCCATCAAGTATCAACAAACGTCTCAGCAGAAACCTTACAGGCTAGAAAGGAATGGCATGATATATTCAATGCAATGAAACAGAAGGGCCTTGAACCAAGAATGCTGTATCCAGCACGATTATCAAGGAGGGATTAAACAATTCCAAGATAAGCAAAAGTTGAGGGAATTAACCTCCCACAAACCATCTCTACAGTGTATTTTAAAGGGACTGCTCTAGATGGAAGTATGCCTAAGGCTGAATAGCTGTCGCCAGAGAAAATAAAGCCACAGCAAAGAAAGTAGACCAACCAAATACTAAGTGCAAAATCAGCTCTCCACCAAATCAGTCAAAAGAAACACAAAGAGTACAGAATAAAACACCTAACATACAAAGAGTGAAGGAGGAAGAATAAGAAGGGATAGAAATAAAGAATCATCAGTCTGTGTTTATAATAGCATAATAAGTGAGTTAAATTATAAGGTTAGATAGTAGTAAAAAAGCTGTCCTTGAACCTTTGGTAACTATGAATCCAAAGTCTGCAATGGCAATAAGTACATATCTATCGATAATCACCCTAAATATAAACTGATTGAATGTACAATCAAAAGACGCAGAGTAACAGAATGGATAAAAAAGCAAGACCCAGCTATATGCTGCCTGCAAGAGACTCAATTCAAACCCAAAGACATACACAGACTAAAAGTGAAGGGACAGAAAATGATATTTCATGTAAACTACAGGGAGAAAAAAAAAACAGGTGTTGCAGTACTTGTATCAGACAAAATAGGCTTCAGAACAAAGAAAGTAACAAGAGATAAAGAAGGACATTACATAATGATGAAGGGGTCAGTCCAACAAGAGGATATAACCATTCTAAATACACATGCACCCAACACAGGAGCACTGACATATGTGAAACAAATACTAACCGAATTAAAAGAGGAAATAGAATACAATGCATTCATTTCAGGAGAATTCAACACACCACTCACTCCAAAGGACAGGTCAACCAGACAGAATATAAGTAAGGACAACAGAGGCACTGAACAACACACTAGAACAGATGGACTTAACAGACATCTACAGAACTCTACACCCAAAATAGCAGGATACACATTCTCCTCAAGTGCACATAAAACATTTTCCAGAATAAACCAAACACTAGGCCACAAAAAGAGCCTCAGTAAATTCAAAAAGATTGAAATTCTACCAACCAACTTCTCAGATCACAAAGGTATAAAACTAAAAATAAATTGTACAAAGAAAACAAAAAGGCTCACAAACACATGGAGGCTTAACAACATGCTCCTAAATAATCAAAGGATTAATAACCAAATTAAAACAGAGATCAAGCAATACATGGAGATAAATGAAAACAACAGTACAACACCCCAGTTTCTGTGGTACACAGCGAACGCAGTTCTAAGAGGAAAGTATCAAGCAATCCAAGCCTATTTAAAGAAGGAAGAACAATCCCAAATGAATAGTCTAAATTCACAATTATTGAAACTGGAAAAAGAAGAACAAATGAGACACAAAGTTAGCAGAAGGAGGGACATAATACAGATCAGAGAAGAAATAAATAAAATTGAGAAGAATAAAACAATTGAAAAAATTAATGAAACCAAGAGCTGGTTCTTTTAGAAAACAAACAAAATAGATAAACCCCTAGCCAGACTTAATAAGAGAAACAGAGAATCTACACACATAAACAGAATCAAAAATGAGAAAGGAAAAATCACAATGGACACCACAGAAATATAAAAAACTATTAGAGAATACTATAAAAATCTATATGCTAACAAACTGGATAACCTAGAACAAATGGACAATTTTCTAGAAAAATACAACCTTCCAAGACTGACCCAGTAAGAAACAGAAAATCTAAACAGACAAATTACCAGCAATGAAATTGAATTGGTAATCAAAAAACTCTCCAAGAACAAAACCCCTGGACCAGATGGATTCACCACTGAATTTTATCAGACATATAGAGAAGACATAATACTCATTCTCCTTAAAGTTTTCCAAAAAATAGAAGAGGAGGGAATACTTCTAAACTCATTCTATGAAGCCAGCATCACTCTAATACCAAAACCAGGCAAGGACACCACAAAAAAAGAAAACTACAGACCAATATCCCTGATGAACATAGATGCAAAAATACTCAACAAAATATTAGCAAACAGAATTCAAAAATATATCAAGAGGATCATATACCATGATAAAGTAGGATTCATCCCAGGGATACAAGGGTGGTACAACATTTGAAAACCCATCAATATCATCCACCACATCAACAAAAAGGACAAAAACCACATGATCATCTCCATAGATGCGGAAAAAGCATCCAACAAAATTCAACATCCATTCACGATAAAAACTGTCAACAAAATGGGTATAGTGGACAAGTACCTCAATATAATAAAGGCCATCTACAACAAACCCTCAGCCAGCATTACACTTAACAATGAGAAGCTGAAAGCTTTTTCCCTAAGATTGGGAACAAGACAAGGATGCCCACTCTCCCCACCTTTATTCAACATAGTACTGGAGGTCCTAGCCACAGCAATCAGACAACACAAAGAAATAAAAGGTATCCAGATTGGTAATAAAGAAGCCAAACTGTCACTGATTGCAGATGACATGATATTCTACATAAAAAACCCTGAAGACTCCACTCCAAAACTACTAGATCTAATGTCTGAATTCAGCAAAGTTGCAGGATACAAAATTACTACACAAAAATCGGTTGCATTCCTATACACTAACAATAAACTAGCAGAAAGACAAATCAGGAAAACAATTACATTCACAATTGCAACAAAAAGAATACCTAGGAATAAACCTAACCAAGGAAGTGAAACACCTATACCATGAAAACTACAAGACACAGTTAAAAGAAATTAAAGAGAATACTAATAAATAGAAATTCATCCCATGCTCTTGGACAGGAAGAATTAATATTGTCAAAATGGCCATCCTGCCTAAAGCAATCTACAGATTCAATCCAATCCCTATCAAAATACTGACAGCATTCTTCATCAAACTGGAACAAATAGTTCTAAAATTCATATGGAACCACAAAAGACCTATATAGCCAAAGTAATCCTGAGAAGGAAGAATAAAGTAGGGGAGACCTCGCTTTCCAAATTCAAGCTCTACTACAAAGCCACAGTAATCAAGACAATTTGGTACTGGCACAAGAAAAGACCCATAGACCAGTGGAACAGAATAGACAGTCCAGATATTAACCCATGCATATATGGTCAATTAATATATGATAAAGGAGCCATGGATATACAATGGGGAAATGACAGCCTCTTCAACAGCTGGTATTGGCAAAACTGGACAGCTACATGTAAGAGAATAAAACTGGATTACTGTCTAACTCCATATACAAAAGTAAACTCAAAATGGATCAAAGACCTGAATGTAAGTCATGAAACCATAAAACTCTTAGAAGAAAACATAGCAAAACATTCTTGAATATAAACATGAACAACTTCTTCATGAACATATCACCATGGGCAAGGGAAACAAAAGCAAAATGAACAAATGGGACTTTATCAAACTAAAAAGCTTCTGTACAGTAAAGGACACCATCAGTAGAACAAAAAGGCATCCTACAGTATGGGAGAATATATTCATAAATGACAGATCCACTAAGGGGTTGACATCCAAAACATACAAAGAGCTCATGCATCTCAACAAACAAAAAGCAAATAATCCAATTAAAAATGGGCAGAGGATCTGAACAGACAGTTCTCCAAAGAAGAAATTCAGATGGCCAACAGACACATGAAAAGATGCTCCACATCGCTAGTCATCAGAGAAATGCAAATTAAAACCACAATGAGATATCACCTCACACCAGTAAGGATCGCCACCATCCAAAAGAAAACAACAAATGGTGGCGAGGATGTGGAGAAAGGGGAACCCTCCTACACTGCTGGTGGGAATGTAAATTAGTTCAGCCATTGTGGAAAGCAGTATGGAGTTTCCTCTAAAAACTAAAAATAGAAATACCATTTGACTCAGGAATTCCACTCCTAGGAATTTACCCTAAGAATGCAGGAGCCCAGTTTGAAAAAGACATATGCACACCTATGTTTATTGCAGCACTATTTACAATAGCCAAGAAATGGAAGCAACCTAACTGTCCATCAGTAGATGAATGGATAAAGAAGATGTGGTACATATACACAATGGAATATATTCAGCCATAAGAAGAAAACAAATCCTACCATTTGCAACAACATGGATGGAGCTAGAGGGTATTATGCTCAGTGAAATAAGCCAGGTAGATAAAGACAAGTATCAAATGATTTCACTCATCTGTGCAGTATAAGAACAAAGAAAAAACTGAAGGAACAAAACAGCAGCAGACTCACAGAACCCAAGAGTGGACTAACAGTTACCAAAGGGAAAGCGACTGGGAAGGATGGGTGGAAAGGGAGGGACAAGGGGAAAAGGTGGCATTACGATTAGCACATGTAATGTAGCAGGGGGTGGGACGCACAGGGAGGGTAGCATAGCACAGAGAAGACAAGTAATGACTCTATAGCATCTTACTACACTGATGGACAGTGACTGTAATGGGGTATGTGGTGGGGACTTGATAATGGGGGGAGTCTTGTAACCATAATGTTGCTCATGTGATTGTATGTTAATGATAGAAAAAAAACTATCAGTCATTATGATGAAGAGTTCTACTCATTCATTCATTCAGCATTCATTGGGTACTTTCTATATACCAAACCCTCTTGGCACTGGCAACACAAAGATAAATGTGTCAAAAATAACAAGATAAAAACACTAGCATCTAGGTAACTCTAGAAAGGCAAACAGAAAAAGAAACACTGTGTAAATATTATAATGCAAGGATCAGCAAACATTTTCTGTTAAGGGCAAAACGTTTAGGCTCTAGTACAACCACTCTGTGGATGTGGGCCAAGGGCAGCCATAGATAATATGCAAATGAACAGATGGGCCATGTTCCCAAATAACACGATGGGAGGCAAGGTCAGAAAGGTAGGCAGGACTGGTTTTTATAGGACCTTGGGGCCTACTAAGGACTTGGATTTTATCGGAAGAGGCTAAACAAGAGGGCCACATAACACACCCTGCTTGTGTACAGTGGCACCATCCAGGTCCCATACTTGAGGGATTTAAAATGCTGAGGCGGCTCACCAGAAAGTTCCCGTGCCCTTTGAATCCCCATTGTGGGTATTCTAGATACACATAACATGTAAAAGGCTCTCAGAGTTCCTGCAGAAAAGAAATCAATTTAATTTTATTAAACTTTCGCATTCACTTGATTAGAAAAATCTCTTTTGCAAGAATACCTAGCACCATCCCCTGGACCCAGTGTTCCAGCATGTACGCAAACTCCTTAGCAGCACAGTCGTAGCCATGAACTGCCTCCTGATTCCTCTGGCCTCACTGTCAGCTGTTTCCAAACACTCTGGACTCAACCAGCACCAAAGCATTCACTGCTCCTTAAATATACCGTGCCATTTCATGCTCACATACAGTCCCACGTTCTGGACAACATTCCTGAAATGTCCTTCTCTTTCTTAACTGCCTGCTGAACTGACTGATCTTAAAATCCAGTTCAAGAATATCTTTTGTGAAATCCCAGACAACACCTCTCCCTGAACCCAACCTGCCTTACACAAAACATACGATACATGTACACACACATGAGCACATACACACAGGGCACTATTCCTTTCTCAGCATCACTTCATATCTTGTTTAATTCTGCTATTTGTCCATATGTCTACTTGTTTGCATCCTCTATTAATAAAGGCTAGTACTCCAGTGCCTGCTCAGTACTAGACACTGCATAGATGTTTAAGTGGGTGAATTAATTCATTCATTGATTAATTTCATCTGTGAGAAATGCATACTTTGTGTTCCACTCTCCTGTGAGAAGGTTAAGGTTATTTAATTGGGAGAAAATGCAAGGTAACATAAAAAGGCATTCCTAAGTCTTTGATCCTATGTTAAAAGACACAGACTTCATTAACTTAATTTCAGGGGCTGTACATGCAGTCACAATGTGTGAGTGAACTGACCTCCCTTGCTATCCTTGCTGTTGGTTAGCTGCATGAGAGATCATCATGAAAGGGGTGTCAGGAGTATCCCTGCCTTCCCACTAAGGTCAGACTGAGTAAAGAGCAGCAGAAAGCATGTCTCATGATTAGCAAGGCCAGTGCTTCTCAAGCTGGAGTGGGCGTGAGAAGCACCTGAAGGGCTGGTTAAAACACCGTTGTCTGCCTCAGTAGACACTTCAGTCCTGGGTGGGCCTGAGAATTTGCTCTTCTAGCAGCTCCCAGGGGATGCTGCCGCATCATTCTAACAGGCCCCAAGGACCACACTTTGAGAACTACTCATCTGTGGTTCATGGACTGTTTCCCAGTGCCAGAACTGTACTAGCAGTACAAGTGGGTGAGCTACTTGATTGCTGCTCTCAGGGAAACAGAAAAGAGGACCAGCTAAATTTGGATTCCTAAGGCCAGCCTTGTGACAACTAGCAAATCATAGAACCTTAGAACACCTTAGCTTCTTGCACCAAAAAATGGCAATTATAAGCCCATTACCATCTACCCTCATTATTTTGCTGTGTGAATATGATAGAAAAATGACCTACAAGTGTCTCTATCCTAGAAAGCCCTAAAGAATGAGGAATTTGATAGGAAAAGATAAAACAAACATATAGGAATGGTACAAAAAAAAATTTAAGGTGTATGGTACAGTCAAGGGTAATTCAGAGGAAGAGCACAGATTAATTTCTCCACTTGAATCAAAAAAGGTTTCACACATGAACATGTAGCAATAGAACTTTGAGTTTAGGCATTGAAAGGTTAGTTTATTTCTTTTTATTACTTAGTATTCCATAGTACAGTTGTACCATGGAATTTGTTTAACCATTCACTCATTGAATGAAAAAATTTTTTTTTTAAAGACATGGAGGATGAGAAAGTTCCAGTGGTATTCAGCAAACACTGAACATTTTTAACCTATCCTATCTTGTTCCAAAAATTAATTAAAGCAAAGACAAAGAATAGATCCATTTGGTTAGAGAAATGGGCTCAGCTAGACCAAGAGTCAGCAAAATTATTCTATAAAAAGCTAGTTAGTAAATATTTTAGGTTTTGTGGACCATACAGTCTCTACCACAGTCATTCAGCTCTGCTTCACAAAAGCCATCACAGACAACACGTAAATAAATGGGCATGGCTCTGTACCAATAAAGCTTTATGTACAAAAAACAGGCCCGGGACTTAGTTTGCTGACCCCTGATTTAGAAGAGTAATGGAAGATAAAGTTGAAAGGGCAAGTTGAGATTGCTAAGAGCCTTTGAATGCCACGTCAATGAATTCAGACTGTTTGGTAAACATTCAGAAGTCCCAGAGGCTTTTTTGAGCAAGCATTTAGTGGAAAGGGGAACATTTTAATCACAATTAAAGTAAAATGTTTAGAAGATTAATCTGGAAGTGAGAGATGAAATGAATTCATGGTGTGAACAAAAGAAAATAGAGAAGGGAGATAAGCTAAATAACTACCATGATTGTCCAAGCTAAAAATAAAAAGCCTGAACTAAGCTGGTATAATTAGATATAAGAGGAAAGTATGGAAATAAATGTTAGAGAGAACTAATAGAATCTGGAAACTGACTGAATGGCAAGGGAGACAGAGAAAGCAAAATATAACTCAGGGTTTTATTACAGGCTTTGGAATGAAGCAGACCTGAGCCTGAATTTTTTTCCACCATTTACTTGAGCCAGAAATCTGTTTCAGTCTCTCATCTGTAAAAGGAGTAAGAATATTATCTTTTTTAGAGTGCAACTGGGCAGACTGAATGAAATAATTCAGGTAAAGCCTTTAGAAAAACAATAACTGGATTGTAATCATGATATTGAATAGGCCAAATGATCCCTTTCCAATCCCCCATCCATTCTAGTAACCATTCTGCAACTTACTTTATTCATTTTAAATATTATTAGCATTCCAAGATAGACCATTGTGGGAAAGTTCTATAGTTTAAGGCCCCATTGTTGGACATCTTGTTTATTCCCAACATTTTACTGTTTTTTAAATCACTTAGAATGTTTTCAACTCTAAGTAAAAGAAAAATCCAACTCAAAATGTCTTTTTTTTTTTTCTTTTCTTTTGGTAAAGGAAATTTGTTGGGAAAGAAATACAGCTAGATTTTCCCAAATCTTACCAATTCTCTCCTGCTAATTCTCCCACCTCCCTCCCTGGGTTATATTAACTTTGAAGTACAATAATCAGCTTTTTTAACTGCAGAGACTCCAAATTATAGGACTACATCACAGGCCACAGGCAGAAAGAACTTCTAGCAAATCTGTATTTTCTTTCCTTTCTGCATTCAGATGAGCCACCTTCAGGTGAAGCTTGCCCCTCTTACAGAACCTACTGAAGACAGAATCACGCCAGCCGTGCCAACATCCTGAGTTTTTTCCACCATTCCCCCAGTGCTACACCTCCCAAGGCACTGACCGAAGATTCTAAGGTGTATATGAGAGGTTAAGAAACATTTTCACAATGATGTAACAAGAGTTACCAACTTCTCAACCTGTAATAATTGGGCCATCACAGCTTCCCTCCACCATTTAGCCACTTCCACATTTTATGTCAATTACCTGTAATAGTCCATTCCTGGTACCAAATTATGGACCAGGGAGATTGTAAATAACAACAGCAAAACAAACAAACCAAAAACCCTCCACTCAAAAAAAAAAACCTCCTTTCACCTAGCAATAATATCTGAGGTGGGGCAGCTCCTGTATTGGTTAATTCAACCTCTGTGTGCAGACTCATCATCTGTCTATATTTATTTCTCATTTCATGACTTACCTCTTTATGTCCTGTGCCCATTTCAATTATCTTTTGGCTTGTAAAAGCTCTTTGTATATTAAGAATTTCAACTATTTTTTCTCTCATATATATTGAAAATATTTTCTCAGTTTGACAGCTCCTTTTCAATTTATTTGATAAACAGAAGTTTATGCTTTTATTCATATATTATAAAATTTATCAGTCTTCACAGTGTTATATCTGGTTTATTTACTTAAAAAGCCCTTTCCTACCTAATATTGAATAATTCTACCCTCTTATATTTTCTTCTAAAACATATATGGTTTAATAACATACAGAAATATTTAAATTTATTCATCTGAAATTTATTTTGGTCTGTGAGATAGGAGTTTCACTTTTTTTCTAAATGGTAGCTAGTATCCCCAAATTCTTATTAGGGTACATCCTCTCCTCTGGATTTGAATGTCACCTATGGTATACACTAAGTGATTATATAAAATTGATTTGGCTTCTTGAATGCCCATTCCATTCCATTCATGTATCAGCTTATCCATGGGCCACTGCCACACTGTGTTAAACATTGTGGCATGATAGTTTGTTTCACTATCAGGAATGGAAATAGATTCCCTAAACATTTTTCTTCTTTTTGAGAAGACTCAACTGATAGATGAATTGATTTTTCTCTTTCTGACAACCTTTGGATTTGTTTGTGTCAAGCTACTCCAAAAATTCTATTAAAATCTGGACTGGAATGAAAGTAAGTGCTGACATTATTTATGGAGAGAGCTAGAACTTGTATAACATTGAGCCTTCCCATCCTGTAATGTCTTTGGTCAACCCATTTATCAAGTTTTCTTTTTTTTTTTTTCCATTTTGAAAACAAAACCTGTATCTACTCTGTTTCACAGGTTCTATGTATAATATTCACATGTTGTTCCTGACTAGTTTTCCATGATGCTCACCTCTTTAGAAGCATCCAGGTTCTTGCTCTTGATCCAAATCAGTCCTATTGTCCACCAAGTCTGTTTTCAGTTGCTTTTTCCTGGACTTCTTACTGTGTGCTCCTTGAAATCAATTCCAAGACTCTGGGAAAGTTTAGAGTTTCTTCATATAGGATCACATATATTCCTTAATTTCCAGGGCTTCCACGGGGGAGGAGAGGTGGGGAGCCAGAAGCAATTACAATCTTAGAGTGTTGTTTTTGTTTTATTGTTGCTATTAAGAATGAGTTATACTGTTATCTCATTCGCTGTTATTAGTTGCTAATTGGCTGTATGTTGCACGGCCATCTTAACTCATTTGTTAGGACTCTTAATTTTTATTAAGACTTTTTCAGTTGATTGTTGTTGAATCTGCAGGTAGGCAATCTTACCCTCTGCAACTAGTATTTTCAATATTATGCCTGTTTTTTCTTATTTTATTAGGTTGACCAAAACTGAACTTGTAGGAAACTGTAATGTCTTAGTCATAGCAACCATCTTGCTGTTGACTTGAACAGGAATGCTTCAAATGCCAGGATAAACCATGTGAAAAGGCCATCTTTCCAGGCCAAAAAGATTGTCATGTCAGCCATTTCAGGTCTTTTAAGTTATTATTTGTCCGTTAGGTAAACTATTGGAATTTGATATCAAATAAGAATTCATTATTAATTAAACAAATATTTTTGGGTGCTTACTTTATTGTAAGAATATAGTATATAATAACATACAAAATACATGTTAATCAACTGCTTATGCCATCGGTAAGACTTCTGGCCAACAATAGGCTATTAGCAGTTAAGTTTTGGGGAATCAAGTTGTACATGGACTTTCAACTGCACAGAGGGAGTCAGCTCCCCTAACCCTTGTGCTGTTCAAAGGTCAATACACTTCAATTAAACCTTTTTTTAAATAACAAAAGGATTTAGGTTTGGACTGGGCTTTTAATACTTGAAAATGAGCCATCTCTCCCAGCTAAGTGACAGCAAGCAGCAGGATCAGTCCCAAGGGGCAGCTCCCGGGAGGGAGAAGGGGCCCCGATGAAGTGCCTCTGGGGGCACTGGTGGGAGCAAAATAAAAGCATTTCCCGATTATACCAAACTGCATTCTGTCACCTGAAAACCCGTTCCACAGGCTACAAAGTCAAGCTGAAGAACAGATATGGGGAGGTACTGAACTTTATTTTGGAAACCAAAAGGAAGCAGTAATACTTTTTGAGCAAAAACTTGATTCTCTAAAATCAGAGAAGGGGTCTTAAGAAGCCTAAGGGAGAAGAGAGGGCAGGGATTTATCTCCCTGTGGCTCTCAGCCATGGCTAGGTCTGCATTATTTGTGCATTCTTCTTTAAAAGCCAGCAGAAAACTCCAATGAAACAAGATAAATTTTCAGAGCTATCCGCAGGCCAGAAGGTGACTCAATAGCTGTTCCACTAGCCTGTTATATTTCAGAAAGTTGAGTCTGCAGCTGGCTAAAAGACCAGTGGCAGAGAAAAGCCAGAGCTGGGTTCCAGGCAAGCCTATAAATACTAGGGAACATTCTGGAGGGGAAAGGCCTGGATGATAGTGGGCACTCAAGCAGGCAGGCAAGGCGTAAGCAAACATAGCGTCCAAAAGAGTAAGGCTCCTGGGTGGGGAGAGCCCCAGGCGAGCATACATACAGTGTAGTAGGAACGGGAAGAGTGTGACAAGGGGCAGGGGCAACTTGAAAACCCAGGTTGAAGCAGTCAATAGTGTATGGCTGAAGCGGCAGCAAGAGGTCATCAGGTCCCTGTCCCCAGGAGGCAGCTGGATCACAGGAGGGACCAGGGCTGCAGACCATGCAAGGGGTTTGCAGAACCACAGAAGTGACTAGAACCAGAGTGAAAGACACGGGAGCTGGATCTAGTTACTCAAGTCCAAAGGGACCTAAGGCCTAAGCAGAGGCCAGATATAAGGCAGAAAGTCAGGGAGTCTGGCCTGAGAGAAAGCAAAGCAGAGACAGGGCAAGGACAGGGTCTATTTGGCCTCACAGGACTTGCTTAAACTGACAACAGAACCCATCTAACCTCGCCCCTTCTATTCTCCATGAAGAGGCTCTCCTCTCTCTCACTGCCTTTTCATGATTATGTCTGGGCATGTTAAAACTCAGATGTGAGCTATTGGAAACATAACTTGAAACTTGCATGTAACAATATAACAGAAGAACGAGGAAACACTGAGAGAACGTCACACGAGAGACTCAGGACCAATGGGCACTAGTCGCCATGGTAACCACAATCAAAACAACGAGTCCAGCTTTCCTGAAGCCTGTGTTTAATGACGACTGTATTACAGAGAGAAACTAATCCCACGGTGCACTATAAACAGAGTTGCTAGTATCCAACATCATCAGTGACGGAGGAAAAAAACTTGTAACTGGACAAAGTACATTTCTCAGGGTGTATGTGCAATTCATGCCAAAAAAGCAAGGAGGTAATCTTAGCTCAGCTCGAACTCACTGCTTTATCCTGGACTTCTTTTCCTCTCCCACCCCATTAAGGGAGGAACACCTTCATGAACTCTTAAGAAACATGATAAAAATATTATAAACCCAGATATGCATATTCCTAGCCTACAGGTAAACAGACAGAAATGTAATGATTACTATGAAATATTTGCATTTGGACTGGATCTAATAACTTTCTTTTATACGATCAGGGCGATGTATAATCCAGGCTTATTTCTTTGAAGCAGACTGTTACCTTCTAAATGCCAGATGCAAATGTTAAACACAACCTTCCTCCTCTTTTCCTGTGACCCTCTCCCTGGCCAGGGAGTAGGGCCTGGGCTCTTGGCCCACTGCTGCCACCCACTGGCTGAGAAGCCACATCACAGCTTCCCTAGCCCTGGGTTTCCTGGTCTCTCCATGTCTGTCACCTGACAAAATCATGGAAACCCCGAGGTGAAACATATGTTCACCAACCTCTTTTGTCTATTCAAAGCCTGCTCTCCTGTCCGTCTTCCATCCAGGTCTCAGAATAAAAAAAGCAGTCTGGTAAGGAGGGAAATAAGCACAAAGAGAAGCCAACTTCAGTTTTCTTTTCCACTCTGACTCATCCTTTGGGCTAAGGGCCCAAGATCAACTTACCCCAGTTACCATGATTTGTTTCAAATTTACCGGGTTTCATTTCAGACATGGAGAGTCTGATAAGTTGCTGATCAGGAAATGAACTGACCACCTTGTGGTCAGACATCTACCCCCAGAACAATCAGCTCTGGCTGGAGGTGAGGGTTATATGGAACCAATATGGCTGAGCAGTCTGTTCCCAGACGCCATTCCCAAAGATTAGGGGTACGTTAGGGTTCTCAGGAAACCATATTCTTCCTTGGGCTCTGACACAGCTTAATTTTCAGCTCTCACCTTCTTTCACTGTGTGTGCTATTTCCTTGACTTTAACATGGAAATGGTCTCATACATGGAGCTGTAATCAAGTGCCTCCCTCTGGTGGCTGCATCATCTGCTGGCTGTGCAACCATGAGCAATGACCTAGCCTCTCTGAGCTTCCATGTATTTCACCTATAAAATGAAGCTGCCTCATGGGACTGTCATGAGGATTTTTCTGAAAGATCATGTACATAAACTACTGCGCATGGGGCTGAGGACACGGTGGACACACAGTCAGCATCATCACCGTCATCATCATGTGGTCAGGAATGTCATTTTCAAGTTGACCATCAAATTTATCCCCAGCCAAGAAACTCCCCGTTTAATAATAAATTATGTTTGGTGTCATAAACATAATAAATAAAATCAGGTTTATGACACCAAACACAATCAGATGGCCATGAATTCAAACACTTGCTGTTACTACCCAGAATCTGAGTCCTCCCATGCAGCATGGTGAATGGACCACATAAGGTCAGTTCTGACCAAATCACCTGTGAAACTAGACAGGCCAGAGATGCAGGAGAACGTTGTGTGAGATGAGGGGAAAGAAGCACCTTCTCCAGCTTTATAATTCCTAGATGCTGGAGTAGGAGTCCTCAGAATGATGGGAAAGCTAAATAAACCAGCAGAGATGAAATTCTAAAGGTAAGTCTGAGCCTTTGTCAAGAAGACTATTTGGAGGAAAATATTCCCAGAGAGTAGGAGGACATTTCAAGGGGCTCAGCAATAAGCCCTCCAAAAAGGAGGAGGCTATCTGTGTGACTTTGAGGGTTTTGATGACATTGCAAAGCAATCTGATTACTGGGCTGCTTAAAACCTTAAGACTCTAAAGACCAAGTGATTCAGAAAGTGATATGTGGCCAAGGTTACTGGACACCCTTCTTTAGTTGTTCCTTGTGGGAAGAACTGTGCCTGCAATTGAATGAATCAAAATTAGAGCAGGCTAAAGCAATTTACAGATTCAATGCAATCCCTATCAAAATACTGACAGCATTCTTCAATGAACTAGAGCAAATAGTTCTAAAATTCATATGGAACCACAAAAGACCCCAAATTGCCGAAGCAGTCCTGAGAAGGAAGAATAAAGCAGGGGGGATTACGCTTCCCAAATTCAAGCTCTACTACAAAGCCACAGTAATTCAAGACAATTTGGTACTGGCACAAGAACAGACCCATAGGCCAGTGGAACAGAATAGAGGGCCCAGATATAAACCCAACTGTATATGGTCAATTAATATATGATAAAGGAGCCATGGATATACAATGGGAAATGACAGCCTCTTCAACAACTGGTATTGGCAAAAGTGGAAAGCTCCATATAAGAGAATGAAACTGGATTATTGTCTAACCCCCATACACAAAAGTAAACTCAAAATGGATCAAAGACCTGAATGTAAGTCATGAAACCATAAAACTCTTAAAAGAAAACATAGGCAAAAATCTCCTGAATATAAACATGAGCAAATTTTTTCTGAACACATCTCCTTGGGCAAGGGAAACAAAAGCAAAAATGAACAAATGGGACTACATCAAGCTTAAAAACTTCTGTACAGCAAAGGACACCATCAGCAGAACAAAAAGGCATCCTACAGTATAGGAGAATATATTTGTAAACGACACATCAGACAAGGGGTTAACATCCAAAATACATAAAGAACTCACATACCTCAACACCCAAAAAGCAAATAACCCTATTGAAAATGGGCAGAGGATATGAACAGACAATTCTCCAAAGAAGAAATTCAGATGGCCAACAAGCACATGAAAAGATGCTCCACATCATTCATTATCAGGTAAATGTAAATTAAAACCACAATGAGATATCACCTCACATCAGTTAGGATGGCCAACACTGAAAAGACTAGGAACAACAAATGCTGGCAAGGATGCAGAGAAACGGGAACCCTCCTACACTGCTGGTGGGAATGTAAATTAGTTCAACCACTGTGGAAAGCAATATGGAGGTTCCTCAAAAAACTAAAAATAGAAATACCATTTGACCCAGGAATTCCACTCCTAGAAAGTTACCCAAAGAAAACAATTTCTCAGATTCAAAAAGACATGTGCATCCCTATGTTTACTGCAGCACTATTTACAATAGCCAAGATACGGAAGCAACCTAAGTGTCCACCAGAAAATGAATGGATAAAGAAGATGTGGTACATATACACAGTGGAATACTATTCAGACATAAGAAAGAAACAAATCCTATCATTTGCAACAACATGGATGGAGCTAGAGGGTATTATGCTCAGTGAAATAAGCCAGGTGGAGAAAGACAAGTACCAAATGATTTCACTCATTTGTGGAGTATAATGATGAAGCAAAACTGAAGGAACAAAACAGCAGCAGACTCACAGACTCCAAGAAGGGACTAGTGGTTACCAAAGGAAAGGGGTGAGGGGGTGGGAGAGGGGGGGAGGGAGGGAGACAGGAATTGAGGGGTATTATGATTAGTACACATGGTGTGGGGGGAGTTATGGGGAAGACAGTGCAGCACAGAGAAGACAAATAGTGACTCTGGAATCTTACAACACTGATGGACAGTGACAGCAACAGGGTATTGGGGCAGACTCGATAATATGGGTGAATATAGTAACCACATTGTTTTTCATGTGAAGCCTTTATAAGAGTGTATATCAATGATACCTTAATAAAAAGAAATCTGAGCAGGAACACTGAGGGTGAGAATGGGAAGACACATAGGCAAGGCTATTACCCTGTATCTTGGAAAACTAACTCTACAATATACCAGTTCAGAGATCTTGGGCAAGCAACCCAATCTCTATGTAACAGGAGAGAACTGAATAAAATCAATGATTTCCAAGCATCTCCCTGCAGTCAAGCCCTACAGGCCCTCTGTAAATGTGGAGGCCATTACAAGTTTTGGGGGAAAGACAGTAAGGAGTCCAAGTAGGGGTGAGCTTCAGTATCCTTCCACCACCACCTCCATGACTCCTTCAGCTAGATAATCTCTGCTCTTTTGACACTCCAGGTAAGATGTTAAGAAAAATCCTTTATTTTTTTAAGCAATAAGAAGAACTAGATGATCTCCAAATCCATTCCAGCTCTGACAGTCTATGACTCCAAAGGGAGGGAATGGGATTACTTCAAGAAGAGGCTGGAGAAGAGGGTTAGCACACAATCATGAAAAGCCTTGCATGCAATGCTAGAGCACCTGTGCTCTACCAAGTAGGAGATATGAATATCACAATTTTCAATAATCATCAAGTCCAACTCATTTTTAATTTGAAGAAACAGATCCAGAGAGGAGAAAGTCACCCAAGAAATAACCAAAGTCACCCAAGAATAACCAGTGCTAACAGTCATTGACACTGGGGAAGAGGCCTGTGCTAAGTACTTCACACACTTTATCACAGTGAATCCCCTCAAGGTAGGTGCTATTATTAACCTCATATTAGAGATGAGAAAACTAAAAGGGGAAATGACTAGTCCAAATTATACAGGCTTGCTGTTGTCAGATAAAATCCTAGACAGGTGACTCCTGGAGAGGTGGGTGAGGGAAAGGAGATAAAAGGTGCAGTGAAGGATTCTCTCCATGAATAGGCCAATCATTTCACCTGAGTTTCCAGTGCCACATCTTTGATTTGAGAATAATTATATACAGCTGCAAAGCACTATACACATGAAAAGAGAAAGAGATGTTTTTTCAAAATGAAGAGAGGATGTCATTGTCTGTTTAAAAGAATACATGCTTATGTTAAAAAATAAACACTACAGAAAAAAACATGATAAAAGTAAACTTTATCCAAATGTGCACTATCCAGGGATTAGTATCTAAATGCTAATACAAGAAATATGTTTGTGTTTATATGTATGTGCATATAATTATTAACAAGTGGGATCACACTATTGATGCTGTTTTGTGACCTGTTTGTTTTCGCTCAAGTTATACACAGTGAGAAGTCAAGAAATTTTCAGGTCCTTCTTCTGAGCTTAGATCACCTCTATGAAAAGAACCAGGTGGTTTACATCTCCTCTTCATGGCTCATGAAACTGGTCCTCAAGGTCAGCATCATTACCTGCAATGGCACAGCTGTGCCCTGCAGCGAAACCAGGGAGGCACATGGGAGCTGAACACCAGCCTGCTCCAGGCTCCAGCTGAGCCCCCTGGCACAGTTACAACACCCAAGGAGGGCAGCCCCTGCATGAAGACATGGGGTCCACTGGCCTCTGAGCAGGGCTGACACCAGCCATGGAGACCCTGGACCCAGAGAGCCTGCTGAGCAACACTGGAGCCAGTGAAGGCAAGCACACCTGGCACCATCCATCTGCCGCATCTGTGCCAGGTCTATGCCCTGTGCCCCAGAGCACGGGGGCAACCCACGGCATGCACAGAGCAGGTTCTGAGAATGTGTGCTAAGGCAGTTCTGCTCTGTGCATGGAGTGCTTGTGGTGGTTTCATTCTTTCTTTCTAAGCAAATTTTAGGAAAATATCCAAGTGATAGGAAATTGAGCAAACTTTGGCCCAAACATTGCTCACGTCATGCCTAGGAGAACCAGAGGCTTCAAGTCCAGTTTCCCATTCAGTTGTCTGTGGAGTCTCTATATTTACCCCCAAGTTCACTGAATGCCTCTAGAGCAGTTGTAGGGTGAATTCATTCTCTACTGCTGCATAACAAATCACTCCAAAATTTAGCAGCTGAAAACAAGCATTTTTTTATCTCAAAGTCTCTGTGAATTATGAATCTTGAGCGCAGCTTAGGCGATGCCTCTAGTTCAAGGCCACCCAGGTTCTGTCAAGCCGTCAGCGAGGGCTCCAGTTGTCTCAAAGGACTACTGGGACTCGAGAATCAGCTTCCAAGCTCACCCACATGGCTGTTGATAAGCTTCAGTTCCTTGCTACCTGGGCCTCTCCATTAGGTTGCCTCATAACACGGCAACTCATTTCTCCCAGCACCAGGAAAGCCCTGAAAGAGAGAGGAGAGAGAGGGAAGGGGAAGGAAGGAATGGAAAAGGGAAGGGGAGAGGAAGAGAGAGGAGGAAGAGAAGAAAGACCATAGTCTTCTTGTGACCTAATCTCAAGAATGACATCACATCACCTTTGCTGTAATCTAT
This sequence comes from Manis javanica, assembly GCF_040802235.1. Classification (NCBI taxonomy): domain Eukaryota; kingdom Metazoa; phylum Chordata; class Mammalia; order Pholidota; family Manidae; genus Manis; species Manis javanica. The sequence goes on along the minus strand of NC_133157.1, from coordinate 23,205,407 downwards.
TCATGAGAAATGAGTCACTAGGTGGAGCCCAAACTCAAGGGGAGGGGATTACAGACACGCACCAAGCCCCATCCTCTTGCCTGGAACGGGGATCTAATAGCTGAGCTCTGACAGCCACCTGGCGCTGAGGCTAAGGGCCACGCCCTTGGGATGGGGATCAGAAACAGGATGCAAAAGCCTGAGCCCCTGGTGACGGCATCCTAGCATCACTGCCTCTTCCTCAAAAGGATAAAACCTGAAGAGTGAAAGCCATGCTTGCTTTCACATTGCAGGTGAGTCTAATCTTAACTGATATATGTTATTTGCACTAACCTCAAATAAGGGTTCACATTGAACCAGCATTTCTTTCCTTCACAGATAGGACACTTAAACTCAGAGAGGTAAAGTTATTCACTCAACATCACTCAGCTAGAGACTGGCAGGGATGAGACCCAAACTCCTGTTCTCCACACTTACCCAAGCTGCTTCTGAGTTTCCCCAAAGTTTGTTGAACACTCAAGGCTCTGTTTGAGATGTTACTGGCTGCTGGAAAAGTTCTGACTCCCTCAGGCTACGTATGTGTACCAGAACATTCCTGGCCCTGTTACTCTGCTTACCAAGTAAACAAGTGAAATAGAGGAGGGAAAATATTTTGAACGAATTGATGATTTGCAGTTCAAAAACTTTTGTCTTATGCACACTCAAGCCAGTAGCTATGGAAACCCTCATCTCATTTCCTCAGCCTTTCTCTTTGCACACTTTCTTGACAGCCCAGAAGTCAGCAGCAACTATGAAAGTAATACGTTCTGTAAGAGCAGCAAGGTGGCATAATTTTTCTAAGGAACCTTGGTATACATGTCCGTAACCTGGCAATGATCATGTTTTCATTACAGAATGTCTCAGATGGCTTGCTTTTTAGAAAGAGCATTCCACCCCACTTGCCAGAAAAGCTGTCAGCAGAGCTGTTCAAGACAGAATCACCATAGATGCAATGTTAAACATTTCATGTTGCAGAAGTCATGCTTGGTGTCCTTGCCCAGCCACGTCCCTTGCTTCAGAAATGGCTATGCTCAGCACCTGCTAAAGGCCTGGGCCTAAGCCACCATGTTTGAGCTGTGCAATTCAGCTTCCCTCATCACAGGTAGCCACAGCTTGGCTTGTCACCTGACCAAGGGGAAGCCAATGTATCAGCTAAGAATCTTTTGAAAAGTAGAAGAGACTTGGAGACTATCATTAATCGAGGGTGGCAGTTAAGTTAAATGGTCACATAGCATGAGAGTTGGAGCTACCCTTTTTGGCCTTGTACACAGTAAGAAAAAAACAGTTTGCAAAGAAGAGGGAGATTGGCTCAGAAAGAGAAAAAATTGAAAAGAACTCATGTGGTACCAGAGAGAAAGAAAGCCACCTGAATTTCTTCTTTTTAAAAGTTGACTTATAACTGACATATAATACTAGCTTCAGGTATACAACATAATGAGATATTTTTATACATTACAAAATGATCATTTCAACAGGTTTAGTTACCATCTGTCCCTATTCAAAGTCATTACAATATTACTGACTATATTCCCTATGCTGTACATTACATTCCCATGACTTATTTTATAACCAGAGGTTTGTACTTCTTAATCCCCTTCACCTATTTTGCATATCCCCTCATCCCCTTCCTCTCTGGCAACCATGGCTTTGTTCTCTGTATATGAGTCTGCTTCTGTTTTGGTTTGCTTGTTCATTTGTTTTGTTTTATAGATTCCACATGTAAGTGAAATCATCTGATATTTGTTTTTCTCTGTCTGACTTACTTCACTTAGCATAATGCCCTTGAGATCTATACATGTGGCAAATGGCAATATTTCATTCTTTTTTATGGCTGAGTAATACTCCATTGTATACCACACCTTTTTTATCCATTCATCGATCAATAGACACACTGCTTCCCTATCTTGGCTATTGTAAATAATGCTGCAGTGAACATGAGAGTGCATATAATTTCTTGAATTAGTGTTTTCATTTTCTTCAGATAAATATCAGAAGTGGATTGCTGGATCATATCCTAGTTCTATTTCTAATTTTTTGAGGAACTTCCTTATGTTTTCCATAGTATCTGCAGCAATTTACATTCCCAACAACAGTGCATGAGCCACTTCAGTTTCTAATGGCTTCCCAGGTCCCAGCTCCACTTTCCACAGGTAAAGGCTGTGCTGCAGTCCTGCGTCATGCCTTGCAGCCCTTTCAGGGCCTAGAGCCTAAACGGCTTTCTGCTCCTTGCCACAATGAGACACCTATACCTAACAGGTTTTTTCCAGCTACATTATCTTGTTTGCTCTTTCACAAATCCTCAAAGACCAGCAGACCAGGAATGATTACCTTCACTCTTTTTTTACAGATAAGAAAACTGAAGTCCAGAGTGGGGAGAGAACTTTTCCAGGATTACTCACCCAGCCAGATATAAAGGGTAGAACCTGAACTGAGGTCTTCTGAGTCAAGGTCTGATATTTTATCCATCACATCATGTGATCAAGAAAAAAACAGAAATTCAGAGTGAATTTGACTGGAACTCCTGTGATTCTCTTGAGCACACAAGGTTTCAGGAAGAGACAGTAGATATGGCACCCCAGTGGTGACAGAAACAAGCCAAATCATGATGCCTGTTTTATTTTAATTATCCTATTTTGTATATTGGTTTCTCTCCCTTTAGTCCATGGACTGTAAACTCAAATGCCTACAGGAGCCAAGCAAGAAAAAGAGAGAAACAAGCCAGTGTGTGGCAACTGGGAATGGTAGAGACTAGGGCAAACTGGAATGCCCAGAACCAACTTGAACAGGTCAGTCACTATACAGCTCCAGTCATGTGGGGATGCAAATCCTGTATTACCAGATCTTCTTAAGTTTTATAAAAAGCTAGAAATCTGGCTTTTTACATAAAACTTTCTAACTATTAAAATATATGCCACCCAAATTATACATGCTAGCTAGATACTACCCTTGTACCACAATTTGCCACCTCTGCTCTGGATTGCAAGCATTTAGGACAAGATCATGTATTATTATTCATCTTTACATCCATAATATACAAGCAGAGAAGAAACACTCAAGTGATTTGATTAGTTGAATGGACTGGATGAAAATCATGTCATTCTTGTCTCTACTCAAATAAACGTCTCCTCAAAGAGGTCTTTATCACAACGTATAGCTCTCCCCTTCTTTTCCTATGAAAAAGACCTCTAATTTTTAGACAGACATGTGGCTACCTGGAATACAGAAAACGTTTCCTTAACCTCTCTTGCAAGTAGACATGGCCATGTGACTAAGATCTGGCCAAGAGGACAAAAACAGAGGTAGTATGTGCAACTTCCAGGAAACATCTTCCAAGAGAGGGCCACGCCCCTTTCCTTTTCTTTAACTTTCCTACTAGAATGCAGATGTAACGGCTGGAGCTGAAGCAATCATGCAGGGCCATGATGTACAAGCCACATATTGAGGATGGTGGACCAAGCAGATGAAAGGAGCTAGGTGTCTGATGATTTGGGGCTAGCTTAGCAGCAATGGATTGTTTTGATTTTGCATGAGAAAAAAAAAATACATACTTCTACCTGTTCAGTCTACTGTTTGGGGGGTTTTCTAAAAAAACAAATCCTCATTCTCTATCCTCTCATCCTGCTTTGTTTTTATTTAGTGCTTAACATAGCTAACATAATAGCATATATTTATTCAACTCTACTAGACTGTAAGCTCCAGGAGGGCAGAAACCTTGTTTTGCTTACAGTTGTTTCCCAAGTGAAACAGAAGAGTGTCTGGAAAATGGTAGGTGCTCAAAAACAATTGTTGAATATATAAATGAAGTGAACTAGATTGGGTCAAAAGTGAAACTGAATTAAATGATAACCTAAACCCAGTTTCATACCAGCTACCATCAGCCAAATATGCTCAATTCTTTCAACAAATTCCCCCAAAGGTTTTGGTCAAATGCAAAAGAGGAGAAAAACACTTTAGCAGTCCAAAGGACCTATCCCAAATTAACAAAGATTATAGAAAGGAAAACAAATTCTGAAGACACATTTCCACTTCCAAAGGCAGCCCTTTCACAACAGCTGCCCCCTTTTTCCTCAGTGACAGCCAGACCTCAGGTCCGGGACTCCAGGGCAGCGACAGCGTGAGAAAGCACGACCATTCAGTCCAGCACTGCCGGGGGAAGCCACTTGGTCTATGAGATTCAAGGCTGGCCTCCTAGATTCTAAATATTATATTTTTCAATTGTTTAAACCATATTCCAAAAGAAGAGTGCTGGCTGCCTCATAGGAAGATAAGCCTCTGCTCAGAAAGTGAAGCCACCAAGAAGGCCTGGCCCAGCCACGTGAAAGCTCAGATGATTTGACCCACCTCAGAAGGTGGCAGGGCCCAAGGCACTGCATGGCTCCTTCCCAAAGCAGTAGCAGCGATTTTCCTAATCAACAGAGCAAGTCTCCAGGGAGCTGGAGAACCCCAGAAATGCTGGCTCTAAGGCCCAGGCCTGGAGCTGGGTACTGGAGTCTGGACCTTTCCTGAGGGAACAATCAGGGTGGAGCAAGGCTGTGGGGGAAAGAGAGACTGTGTGTGCTCAAATGCCATATTATATATGCAAAAGAAACACCTGGCAGAATACCTCTGCATCTGGAGCACGTCATAAGACTCAATTACATTTGGCCAGGCCAAGTGCCCCACAGCTGTTACAGGGTAAAGGCGGATAATTAAAAACAGCAGGTTGCCATGGCGCAAAATTGGTCGCTGCTGAACAATTTGTGTGTTTGTCTTTAGAGCTGAAGTACTAGAAGTGAGTTATGTCTTTGGGAGGACAGCAAGGTGATTTCTCAAGACACCCAAATGAGAGGAAATAAAGGATAAAAGGTACTCACATATTAAACACTTCCCCTGTGCCAATCATCATGCATTCATTTTCTCTTCTAATCCCCACCACAGTCCTACAAATGGGAAATATGATCCCGTTTCTCCGGACAAGGAGACAGAGGCTCAGTGACTTGCCCAAAGTCCCACAGCAGAGCAAAGTGGTAGCCAACATTCAACCCAGCTCTGATTCAAAACTGTCCTCTTTCCTGTCTACCACCAGCTCAATCACTGGTCTAGGCCCAAAAATGCAAACGTTGCCAGGTGAGGTCCAGGCACAGGGGAAAGAATGCTGGTAAGCTCAAAGACATGGGCAAGGTGCCAGTCCCCCAAGTCATTTGCTGCAAGAGGACAGTCTTTGAAAACATACACACACACAAGTATATATTACATGTTAATTATCTAGTGAAGAAGGGGCCTGAAGTTTTTATGAAAATCAGCAAATGGATCTTTGATCAAAAGATAAAGGCTTTAGAAGTTGCTGTGTCATTGCCTATTTGTGTGAGAGGGGCAGGCCCAAGAAGGGGCTCTGGCATTCAGGATTAAGGTGGTTGTCTGGCTGAAGAGGGGGAAAACACAGGAGGCTACACACAGTAGCATGGGGTGACAGGACCATCCCACTGACTCTGCTCTCTCTCGCTACATCCCATCAGCCAGATCATAATTAGGCCTCTGACCCTAACCCAAAATCCTCCCCCGTCAGTGGGTTAGAATGGTGATCTCCAAAAAGATATGTCCACATCAAATGCCTAGAACCTGTAAATGTTGCCTTATTTGGGAAAAAGATACTTAAAAATGTAATTACACAAAGAATCTTGAGATGAGATCATCCTGGATCATGTGGATGCACCCCAAAATCCAATGACAACTATCCTTACAGAAGAAGGCAAAGAAGATTGGAAACACACGGAAGAGAGGGTAATGTGAGGATGGAGGCAGGGACTGAAGCAAGGCAGCCACAGAGAATGGGCACAGCCACCACACGCTGAAAGAGGCAAAGAACACTGTCCCCTAGAGCCTTTGAAGGAAGTGTGGCGCTGCCAGACACCTTGATTCTGGACTTCCTGCCTGCAGAACTGTAAGGGAATACATTTCTGTTGCTTTAAGCAACAGCTGCAGTGATTTGTTACATCAGCCCAACGAAATTAACAGAACCCTTTTCAAAGTTTCCACTCTGCCCCAGTGCAGCAGGAGGGCCACACAGGGGCATATAAGCAAGCTCTGCCCACTGCCCTGCAGCAACTGTCAGTGTCCTTTTCTCCTACTGTGTCACCCTTTCCCGGTTCTTGGGCCTCTGTTGGGTGGCCAGTAAGGTAACTGTGTCTCTTGCCACCATGTTGCCAGCCCCCGCCCACCAGCAGGGGACCAGTGAACCATGGCGAAGGCTCTCTCCCTTGATGCCCCCAAAGCCACCAGCCCTGTTTCATGCTGCTGCTAACACTTCTGCAACTGTGAGACCCACTAAAGCCCCTGATGCTGCCACCTAATGAAGCTGCTGGTACCATCTATACCTTAGAGGAGGTCCCAGGAAAATCCCTCAGTGGTGCCTGAAACACCTGGCACCAGCTGTGACAGAATTCGTCCTCCCTAGGAATGCAGGGGAATTAATATATCTAAGCTGAGCCCCTTTTCCCTTAAGGTATCTGCATGGAAAGAGGAAAGAGGGTGCAATCCATTTAACCCACACACAGACCTCCTCTGGGGTCAGAAGTGTGCTGTCTGCTCATCGGAAATGTTTGTTCCCATAAATAAAGACACACTTGCCGCTATATCCCAAATGAAGCAAAAACAGTGTGACTGAGTATCACCTGGAGTCCCCATTTCCACACCAAAGCAAATAATGGAAAGGGTCACAGGAGGCCCCTCTCTCTGCTGGAGGGCAGCCTCAGCCACAAGAGACTCAGCCGGGAGGACAACACCCTCTGTCCTGGTCCATTCTGCTCAGCTTGGGGCCCAGGACCCTTCAGGCAATTGAAGACCCCAACCATCAAGCAGGGTATTGCTTGAGCACTAAATATGATAGTGAATAAAACCTAGGTGAGACTTTTAACCAATTTAGTCGCTTTAGTGGCCCAAAATTTCGATCCCAACGACATTAAGAAAAATAGAAGAGTCCGGCCTAGAGGAAGGAGATGGGGAAGACGCTGCAAAGACACCACAGCACTCCCGCGGAAGGCTCTGCCCTGGCCCGATGTCAGCCACTCAGCCAAGGTCTTTGCCAAGAGCCAGAGCCCTGCACTGCCCCTGGCCAAGTGGGGGAACTCCTCTCTCCTACTCTCAAGCTCACTCTACCACACTGAGCCTGAAGTTACATAGCCTTGGGCTTAGGACCACAGTTATTTCATTTTAACAGACTTCCTGAAGTATAATCGATATAACTAAATGTAAGCAATTTGATAAGTTTGGACATACACATACACCTATGATGCTGTCACCATAATCAAGGTAATAAATATATCATCATCTTCAAAAGTTTCCTTATGTCCCCCTTCATGTGTGTGGTAAGAATGTTTGACATGAATCTACCTTCTTAACAAATTTTGAAGTGTACACTACAGAATTAGCAACTACAGGCACAATATACAGATTTCTAGAACTTATTCATCTGGCATAACTGAAACTTTATACCCATTGAGAAACAATTCATTATTTCCTTCTCCCCTCTGTCCCTGACAACCACCATTCTATTCTCTGCTTCTCTTTGACTAATTTAAAAACCTCATATGAATGAAGTCATACAGTATTTATCCTTCGGTGACTAAATAATTTCACCTAATATAATGTCCTCCATGTTCATCCATGTTGTTGCGGATGGTAGGATTTCCTCTTTTTAAGGCTGAATGATACTCTATTGTGTGTATATACCACATTTTCTTCATTCGTCTTTTGATGATGAACATTTAGTTTTCATGTATCGACTGTTGTGAACAAGCTGCAATGAACATGAAGAGCGCAGAGATCTCTTTTGAGATCCTGACTTTAACGTAAAATGACTTAAGACCAAAGAAAAAAGAATTCTTTACACACAACACCCTCTCTTCTCAGGATGAAGACATGAATCCACAAAAGCTGAAGCAGAAGAGAAATCTAAGTGAAGGCAGGGAAAGAGTTGTCCCTGCTCAAGGCCTGGACCAAGCTTGCAGACTGACTCCTGCTTCCTTGGATGGACTTTTCAAAGGAGGCTCCATGGTGGAGGATGAAAATAGATTACTGCTAGCACACCCCACCAGCTTTCTATCCAGGTTTGAATCCAGTGGGGCGAACTTGTTACACAAGTTCTGAACAGTCCCATAGAGTCTCTACATGTAAACAGGAAGCTCATCCTCAATTATGAGAGCCCCTTTCTTCTAACTAAAGGTAATAAGAGGTTGTATTTATTAAGCACCTATTACATGTCATCCATGTCATAGACATTACCTCATTTCATCATTACCAGCCCTGTAGGATAGGTTTTATTATTTCCTCTTTTACCCACTTCTGCTGTGACCATCCTCTCACTGGGGACAAGATTGTAGGCAGCCTGAAACAGAACATGAAAAATATTATGGCCGATAAACATAAGCTGCTGTAACAAGTCCTGGGCAGGGTGTGTCACAGGCTAGAAGTTTTCATTCTTTTCAAAACATGAAGCCCACAAATTAGAGGGCACCCGGTCCTGACCATCACGTCAGCATCCACTTCCCCAAACTCTTTTCTTTAATAACAAAACTATTTTTCCTAAGGAGAGAACTCAGAATCCAACACAAAAGCTGTGTAAGGCATGCTCTATGAACATTTAAGACTCAGCAGTCAAGTGACTGATAGGGTGGGGAAGGTGTGTGGAGGATGTGACATGTGAGAATTTACTGGTGTTGAAAGTTTAGCAGGGCTTTGCAGCAAGAACTCAACCTAAATAATAATACTCATGGTTCTGGGTATTTGAAAGTCTGATGCAGTTCCAGTTAAGATAAAGTCAGAAGAGACTATCATTCTCACCATAACAAAACCAAACAAGGTCTGCTATAAAAATCATAGTTTTTTAGAAATGCATCAGAGAGGTGATGACAAAGAAACCCAAATAAACTAAATCCAGAAAGGGGCAAACTCTTCCTGGGAGAGAAGAGCAAGATCCACCATAAATAGGGAAGAGAGAAACTAGCTAAAGTTTTAATGAATGTTGATTCCTAGGTGCAGGGTACAATAGGGAATCAATTCCCTATTACAGGGTAAGTCTGACCCTACCTACCAATTCTTTGCCACAGGCCTTCATCAAATACATGGGGACAGTCTTACAAAGGCTGGGAATGGGACAGGATGGCTGAGAGATCCTCGGAGAGGCATAAAGGATTGTCAAGTACGAGGCAGGGGGTAGCACAGAGCACTGAGGAAAATCCCTCCGAGCCACTCCAGGATGTCACAGAGTGCTTGCCAGTGGCCTTCCAACAAAATGAGGGCAAGCGAAATACCTAGCAATAAATCTCATGAAAACTGTGCAAGACCTCCATACTGAAAACTACAAAGCGCTGCCTGGAACAACTGAAGACTCAAATATGTGGAGATAAACAACAGGTTTGCAGATTCAAAAAGGCAATAGTGTTAGCTATCCATACCTCCAAACGGATCTAGTCCTAGATGGGCCAAAAAAATCTTGAGAAACAAAAGCAGACTTACACTATCTGATTTCAAGACTCACTAAGAAGCCACCATAATTGAAACAGTGCATTGTTGATGTTGTAAGATAGACAAACAGATCAACCGAACAAACTAGCCCAGAAATAGACCCACACATAGAGTATTAACTGATTTTTTTACCAAGGTACCAAGTCAATTCAGTGAGAAAAGTTTTTTCAACAAATAATGCTGGTATACTGGATATCCATGTAGAAATAATGAATATTTAAAGAACCCTTAAAAATTAACAATAAAAAAAACCAATAAAATGGGCAAAATAAATTTTTTATTTGAATATTTTAATATATTTATAAATATATCTGATACATTCAATATGACTAATATTTCACCAAAGTATATACTCAAATGACCAATAAGCACAAAAAAAGCTCAACTTTATTAGTCATCAGAAAATACAAAAAAACCACGTTTCACAAAAAGCAATTCAAAATGGATCATAGGCCTAAATGTAAAATGCAAAACTATAAAACCCCTAGAAGAACACAGGAGAAAACCTAGATGATCTTGAGTATGGTGATGCCATAAATAGAGACCAAATACATATTTTTTATTAGAAATCATAATATCACTAGGGGACTTCAGGGGCTCCATGAACTTCATGAATTTGTATGTAGACCATTATGTGTGTATGTGTGCATGCTTGCATGTGTTTGTGTGTATGTGTATGCATGCTTGGGGTGCAGGAGGGGACAGGGTGTCCTTAACTTTTGTCAGATTTCCAAAGAGGCTTATGACCTTTTTGAAGGAGATTTAGGACAAATGCTCTGGTCTATATATTCTCTCCCTTGGCAATTTCCCATGACTTCAACTCTTTCCTATATTTATTATCTCTCTAAAATGAGAGATAATAAAATCTATCATACAAGATAGGTGTGAGGATTGAATGACATACAGAACTAAATGCACACATGCTATATAATAGACAAGGGGTCAACTTTTTCAGTAAAGGGGCAGATAGCCTACACCATTCCCTTTAGAAACATTCTTTCATGCCTTTACCTCTTACTCTTACTCCAACTCCAAAATCTCTCTTCAATTCTCACCAGGATCTCTAACTGCCTACAGGGAAATTTCACTAGAATGTTCTTTAACATACCTCAAGAATGGAAATAATCATTCCTTTTATCAACTGAATAGCTTTCAGCAAACCTAACACCCAACTTGTTTGACACACCCCAGCACCCCAGACATGTCAGCACTCCTAAGCTTTCATACTTTTCAGGTAATTCCCTCTGCTTCCCTTCCACAAACCACCTGTTAAACTCTTACCTACCCTTCAAGACCCAAATCAAATTCACCACTCTTCATGGCATTTGCCAACATCTAACCCGGTACCAGCAGCAGAACCATTGAGAGATGGACTGTGCTTTTTGCACACATATGTTATAGATTCCTTTATGGCATGTGTTATCATTATTTGTGTACATTTATCTGCCTTCCCCACTAGAACGTAAGTTCCTTGAGGGCAATATTTTTTTAAAGTTAAAATTAATGTAGAAATTAATCCAAATTGATAAAAACTTAGTATGACAGGGCCAGTATTACAGAGAGGCAATGAATTAAGTCATGCACATTCTGGGTCAGATCTTGTCTCCATTTAAAATATAGTTCATTGTGGACTTTTTGCATTGATGTTAATTTTTTAATATTGCATTAAAGTATTATTTACCTGTTTCATTTGTTGGTGCCCCTTTCACTCTGCACTCAAGCTGAGTGCCTCATTCTCCGCACCCTGCCCTGGCCTTAAATTAGAAACTAACAGCTCTGCGATTCAAATCTGAGTTTCTCTCATTCCAAAGCCATACTGCTTGCTAACATCAAAGACAAGACAGTATTTAACCTCTCAAGGATTTCACAGTCTGATGTAAGATAGGGACAAATAAGTGGACAATTACAATAGAAATGACATCTGCCACCATGGGTCAGAATACACGGGACTGTATACAGAAAAGTGAGGAGCTAACTTTGCCTGAACCCTTCAGGGAAGAATCCACAAAAGAGGAGAGGCTTGAATTTAAAGGATTTCCCACTCCCCTGAGAAGGCAGCAGCCTCTATAGTGAATTTAAGACAATTTTTCATCTCTCTTTAAACTACATAATGATTTCCTAACTTCCGTGTGTGTGTTTCCCACTGGATGCTGAGCTCCTTAGAGATAAAGCTGGGTGACACACAGCAGATGCTCAATAAGCAGCGGCGGAATGGATGAATGAGTGGACCGACACATGCACGGCACTGGCTGCAACACTGCAGCCTCCCCAGTCAATGCACGCTGTGGGGGCTGCCAGGCCAAGAACCAGGGAGCTGCACAGAGACATCTGCAGACAGACAAACAATGACAACCCCACCAAAGTCTTTCCTGAGAGGCATTCAATAGACTGTCTGACCCTAGGGGCCTCGCCTTGGGGCTGGGATGCCTGGGCAAGTGCACACATGTGGATCCACACAACACTGCCTTTGAGCAGTTTGTGGAATGCGCCTCTGGACAGTATGTGCTATAAGGAGGCTCCAGTGTCCACTGGGCAGACATATGGCACTGGCCCGGGAAAAGTCTAGCACTGTGCCCACAGCAATAAAAATACCATTCCCAGCCACATAGGGCAGGGCTGGAGACACACCAAGGGAGGAGGTGACACAGGATGAGGGTTGAATAAGAAACCACTGTCAGGTCAGACCACAGCTGGGGACAAATGCAGAAGCTACCACCCCTTCCAGAAGTCAGCCTAGTTCTGGAGAGAGTCTAATGCTCCATGAAATAAATATGTGATTTGAGCACTAGCTTACTTTCCTCACCTATTAAATGGGAGTGAAACTTCCTACCTGGTTATTGAAAGATTAAAAGAGTTTAGGAATAAAAAATACTTCCCACAAATGCTTGGCACATAGTAAGCACCTAATAAATATGATTTCTATTCTTATTCTGCCTTCTCAACCAAATAAAGAAAATGTAGTTCCAAGCTGATTATCACTGGGGCTTCCTCAGAGCTGAAGGTGATAACTACATGGAAAAACACAGCAAAACCCAACTGCCTCTCTCCTTAATGAAGCTCCAGGATAAGGCCCAGCCCTGCCATTTGTTGCCTGCTCCCTTCAGCAGGTGACCAGATCTCTCAGCTCTGGTGCAGTTATTATCCATGTAGTGGGGATAATGACAGTGGTGTGGATTGACAGCTCCTTGAAAAGCATAAAACTCACTGCAAGTCTGCTCCTTCATCCGTTGGTTGGGTCCACTCTTTTGAGCCTCCTGTGGACCAGGTGCCATGTGTCCATAGTTTATGCAGTGCTGCAACAATTCTATGAAGTGGAACCTGAGCCCAGAAAGGTAAACCAATGTTCAAGGCACCAACAGTAATAAGGGGCAAGCTGGATTTGAACTCCAGATGTGTCTGGCTCCAAAGCCTGTTTATTCCCTGACTAGCAAGTGACTCACAAGTTGGACAAAGCAGCAAGTTCTGTCTTCGTAACCGTAAAAAACAATAATGTTTTAAGTCCTGCCCCAGTGACTCACAGAGGAGATAACATTTGAGTTTGGTCTTTGTAATAGATGCTGTTGGTGCCCCTGGCTCAGCCATCCTTTGCCTGGTTTCTATGACCAACCACCAGCTGCTGTGTTGGTTGCTAAGGACTGACAGCTGCACCTTTCAGGAGAACTACCTGTAGCAGACAGAAGACACAGTGCCCAAGAGGTTATACACCTCCTCCCTTAACCCCAGGAAAATCAGGAACAACCCTCAGTTAATGCCTGACTGATTCATAGAAAAGGCTGGCCCCCTGCCCCAAGGGCGCTCTTCATGCCCCAGAGCTCCCTGTGCGATCAGGCTGAGGCATACTTCAGCTGAAAGGTCCTCTTTGGTTGGTTCCATCCCTGCCTTAGCCTGTTGCGCTCGCTTCCTAACAGGATTTTCTTCTGAGAACACTCCCTAAATAACCACTTGCAAAACTACCCCATCTCAGGCTCTGCTTTGAGGAACCTTACCAAGACAGTCTCAGGAATGAGTGGAAATGAGTTTTAATTTTTAAAAAGGGAAGGATATTTTAGTAAGAAGGAATATCTCCAATAAAAAGCTATTAAGCCCTGCTTTGTGTCAGACACAGCAGTGTGCACTATTGAGAGAGATAATATGCAATCAAAAACACTCCCAGCTTCAAAGGGAAAGAAGGTCTCACAGAGTTCTGTCAGAACAGAGGGGTTTTGTCAGAAGAGATGCAATCAGGATTGCACTTGAGAAAGATGCCCCTTGTCCTAGCAGGACCATGGGATATTAATTGGATTGGAAGAGAGACGAGAGGCAGGAAAATTGGATGTAAGATGGTGTTATCATCCAAATGACTTACTTAGAGTTAGGATACATATTAGAAGGGAAAGGAGCATAACATTAGAGAAAACACAAGTAACTTAAAACAGAACACTTATTAGTAATATTTTTCAAACTTTAATGTAAGCTGTTCCTCATGACTTTCCCTCTCTCAATGAATGTTTATTCCAGGGATCAGGGATATAAATAATTCTAAATCCAATCAAGTGAGAGCCCCCTGGGTACCAGGTCCTATAATGGGCGCTGGTCCCTGCCCTCAAAGAATTCACAGTCTGGTGGACATGAGACCATGGGACAGCTGCCTCAAGGATTCAAAAACAAGCCAGCAATAATCTTTTCCTTTTAATTTCAATTCACCCCTGACCCCATTTGTAATATTTCTAATTTAATGAACTCTAATCCAATGTGTCACCGATGAATAGTATAATATGGACAAGGCCAGAGAGTCTTAAGAATCTAATGTTTTTATAAAGGCTGCTGCAATTTGAAAAGATCATGGACTCCAACATCAGAAAGACCTGGGGTCAAATCCCAACTCTGCCTCTTGCTGGCTACTTTCCCTAGGCAAATACTTTAACTTCTTTGAACCTCATCTTCTCATCAAAAAATTAAGGACTATAATATGTATCTTTAAAAGCAGGACAGGAGAAACAAAGTGCTTAGGATAGTGCCTTGCTATCCTAAAGTAAATGCTCAGTAAGTAGTAGAAATTTTATTTCTATTATTTAAATCCTGCATCAGTCATTCCCAAACACAGACAGAGGTGAGATGATTGATCTCCAGCCAGCTTCCTCATCTGGATTTTCATCACCTGAGTTTCCAATCACTATGTCTACTTGTAGGATTACTGTTGAAAACAGATGTCACCATGTGCCATGAAAGCTTATCTGTGGTTTCAGAACAATTATTAACTTAGGTCAAGTGGCATCTGAAAAACACACAGAAGATACATATCCTGGCACAATACTATGAGAAGTGAGCCTGTGTTCCCTCTGCTACTTTACTTTCAAAGCAAAGAGGTGACATCTGTTGATGTTCTACATGCCTGGGATGACAGAGAGCCATAACCAATGGGTGGTGCCCCACGTTGGAAGGCCCCAGGGTCTCAGCTATACCCAGAGGCCAGGAACTTGGAGAAAATGGGGCAATCACCTACTATCCTGCAAGACCACCAGGCCTACTGTAAAGAAAGACAGAAAAGAGGGATCCCTTTCCTCAGCCACCTACTTTTGTTGAGATCTGAAGCCTCAACATCTCTGTTAGTTTGGCTCTCAAGAAATGGGCTTCTGAAATCTCAAGCCCCAGAGGCCCTCAGGATTGAATTCATGACCAACAATAGAACAGGCCACATTATGAAGTAATGAGTTCCCCCACTGAAGGGGGAATACAAATATCCTGAGATATTAAGAAGATATACATTCCTTGTCAAAATTCCAAAGGCACTTTCCACAGAAGTAGGGCAAATAATCCTAAAATTTGTATGTAACCACAAAAGATTCTGAATAACCAAAGCAATCTTGAGAAAGAACAAAGCTGGAGGCATTATACTCCCTGGTTTCAAACTATATTACAAAGCCATAGTAATTAAAATCGTATGGTACTGGTATAAAAACAGACATAGGTCAATGGCATAGAGACCCCAGAAATAAACCTATGCATATATGGTCAAATAATTTATTACAAAGGATCTAAGAATATACAATAGGGAAAAGATAGTATCTTCAATAAATGGTGCTGGGAAAACTAGACAGCCATATGTGAAAGAGTAAGACTCAACCACTATCTTATACCATATACAAAAATTAATAAAAAATGGATTAAAGACTTGAACATTGAAGACCTGAAACCATAAAACTCCTAGAAGACATAAGCAGTAAGCAATTTGACATCAGTCCTGGCAATGATTTTTTTAATCTGACACCAAAAGCAAAAGCAACAAAAGAAAAAAAAGTGGGACTATATCAGACTAAAAACAACTTCTGCACAGCAAAGGAAACCATCAACAAAATGAAAAAGCAGCCTACTGAATGGAATAAAATATTTGCAAATCCTATATTTGAAAAGAGGCTAATATCCAAAATATATAAAGAACTCATACAACTCAATAGCAAGAAAATAACAATCCAATTAAAAAATGGGAAGGATCACGGGAAGATGGCAGCATGAGTAGTTCAGAGGAAATCTCCTCCCCAAAACATATATATTTATGAAAATATAATAAATACAACTATTCCTAAAAGAGACACCAGTGCATGCAGTACAACAGCCAGGATACAACTACATTTGTGAGAACTGAACATCACACAAAGGGGGTAAGATACAAGCCGCGACCAGGTGGAACCTAAATGCTCCCCCACCCCAAAACCCGGCGGGAAGAATGGAGTCAGAACAGGGAGGGAGTGAAAGCCCAGGACTGCTAAACAACCAGCTCTAGAAATCCGCACCCGGAACGCAGACACAAGGTACACGGGGTGCTGGGTATTAGAGAAACGGAAAAGCAAAACCTGTGGGCAGGTCCCCACAACCAGTGCCCCTGAGACAAAAAGAAAAGCGAGTGCTTTCTGCAAGTCTTAAAGAGACAGGGACCCCATAGCTGGACGAAGTTGTCACGGCACATATAGCCACCAGCTGGGAATCTCAGGGAAACTTAGGCGCCCTAAACCCCGGGGAGGCAGTGCAGCTCTGAAGCCCCTCATGGCAATAAGCAGCCTGCCAGTCATTCCTCCAACTGTGGACCCCAACACACTGGTACAATAGCAGGAGAGGGACAGCACACGCTGGGGACGGCAGCGCCAGAAGGGACTGAGAGCAGATCCATGAGCTGCAGGAGAGGCTTGTGCTAGCCTTGCGCACACCAGCAGCAGTGAAGCCAGAGAAGCCCGGTAGAAGCCTGTGCAGAAGAGCCCCGCGTGCACCTGCAGTGGAGCCAGAGGGAGCAGGCGCACTCCCAGGAGCCGACCAGAATCCCAGCCCAATGCACAGCCACCAGGGCCAGACCCAAAGGCTGCCACTGCTACACAGCTGCCCAGCAGGGTCGCCGCTAGCACGGAGGAGCGCACCTGGTGTGCCTGCCACTCCGCGCAGGGCTCCGCGCTGCTCTGACGGACACCCTGCCCACAGCAGCTTAGGGGACTAACCCGATGGCTGCTCCAGGAGTGCGGGTTACCATCACAGGCAGTGGAGAAGGGCAAGGCATCCACCAAGCAGGAAAGGACTTTCTTCTCCCAGCTGACACACCTGCAACCTGCCTACAGCCACTGCTACCACCATGAAAAGGCAAAAAAATCTGGTCCAGTCCAAGATAGTTACACCTGACAAAGGATCTGCAGAGGCAGACCTAACCAGTCTCCCTGAAAAATAATTCAAAATAAAAATCATAAACATGCTGACAGAGCTGCAGAGAAATATGCAAGAACTAAGGGATGAAGTCCAGAGGGAGATTACAGATGTCCAGAGGGAGATTATAGACATCCAGAGGGAGATTACAGAAGTGAAACAAACTCTGTAAGGATTTATAAGCAGAATGGATAAGATGCAAGAGGCCATTGATGGAATAGAAACCATAGAACAGGAACGCATAGAAGCTGATGCAGAGAGAGATATTAAGAGATCTGTGTGACCAATCCAAAAGGAACAATATCCACATTATAGGGGTACCAGAGGAAGAAGAGAGAGAAAAAGGAATAGAAAGTGTCTGAAGAAATAATTGCTGAGAACTTCCCCAAACTGGGGAAGGAAATAGTTGCTCAGACTACAGGGGCACACAGAACTCCCAAGAGATGGGATCCAAAGAGGACAACACCAAGATACATAATAATTAAAATGGCAAAGATCAAGGACAAGGACAGGGTACTAAAGGCAGCCAGAGAGAGAAAAAAGGTCATCTACAAAGGAAAATCCAGCAGGCTATCATCAGACTTCTCAACAGAAACCTTACAGGCCAGAAGAGAATGGCATCATATATTTAATGCAATGAAACAGAAGGGCCTTGACCAAGGATACTGTATCCAGCACGATTATCATTTAAATATGAAGGATGGATTAAACAATTCCCAGACAAGCAAAAGTTGAGGGAATTTGCCTCCCACAAACCATCTCTACAGAGTATCTAAGAGGGACTGCTCTAGATGGGAGCACTCCTAAAAAGAGCACAGAACAAAACACCCAACATATGAAGAATGGAGGAGGAGGAAAAAAAAGGGAAAGAAATAATCATCAGACTGTGTTTATAACAGCTCAATAAGTGAGTGAGGTCAGACAGTAAGGTAGTAAACAAGCTAACCTTGAACCTTTGGTAACCACAAATCTAAAGCCTGCAATGGCAATAAGTACATATCTTTCAATAATCACCCTAAATGTAAATGGACTGAATGCACCAATCAAAAGACACAGAATAATAGAAAGGATAAAAAAGCAAGATAAAAGGATAAAAAAGGATATGCTGCTTACAAGAGATTCACCTCAAACCCAAAGACATGCACAGATTAAAAGTCAAGGGATGGAGAAAGATATTTCATGCAAACAACAGAGAGAAAAAAGCAGCTGTTACAATACTAGTATCACACAAAATAGACTTCAAAATAAAGAAAGTAACAAGAGATAAAGAAGGACATTACATAATGATAAAGGGCTCAGTCCAACAAGAGGATATAACCATTATAAACATATATGCACCCAATACAGGAGCACCAATATATGTAAAACAAATACTAACAGAATTCAAGGAGGAAATAGAATGCAATGCATTCATTTTGGGAGACTTTAACACACCATTCACTCCAAAGGACAGATCCACCAGACAGAAAATAAGTAAGGACACAGAGGCAATGAACAACACGCTAGAACAGATGGACCTAATAGACATCTATAGAACTCTACATCCAAAAGCAACAGCATACACATTCTTCTCAACTGCACATGGAACATTCTCCAGAACAGACCACATACTAGCTCACAAAAAGAGCCTCAGTAAATTCCAAAATATTGAAATTCTACCAACCAATTTTTCAGACCACAAAGGTATAAAACTAGAAATAAATTGTACAAAGAAAGCAAAAAGGCTCCCAAACACATGGAGGCTTAACAACATGCTCCTAAATAATCAATGGATCAATGACCAAATTAAAATGGAGATCCAGAAATATATGGAAACAAATGACAACAACAACACAAAGCCCCAACTACTGTGGGACGCAGCAAAAGCAGTCTTAAGAGGAAAGTATATAGCAATCCAGGCATATTTAAAGAAGGAAGAACAATCCCAAATGAATAGTCTAATGTCACAATTATCAAAATTGGAAAAAGAAGAACAAATGAGGCCTAAGGTCAGCAGACGGAGGGACATAATAAAGATCAGAGAAGAAATAAATAAAATTGAGAAGAATAAAACAATAGAAAAAATCAATGAAACCAAGAGCTGGTTCTTCGAGAAAATAAACAAAATAGATAAGCCTCTAGCCAGACTTATTAAGAGGAAAAGAGAGTCAACACACATCAACAGAATCAGAAAAGAGAAAGGAAAAATCATGACGGGCCCCACAGAAATACAAAGAATTATTAGAGAATACTATGAAAATCTATACGCTAACAAGCTGGGAAACCTAGAAGAAATGGAAAACTTCCTAGAAAAATACAACCTTCCAAGACTGACCCAGAAAGAAACAGAAAATCTAAGCAGACCAATTACCAGCAACAAAATTGAATCAGTAATCAAAAAACTACCCAAGAACAAAACCCCTGGGCCAGATGGATTTACCTCAGAATTTTATAAGACATACAGAGAAGACATAACACCCATTCTCCTTAAAGTTTTCCAAAAAATAGAAGAGGAGGGAATACTCCAAAACTCATTCTATGAAGCCAACATCACCCTAATACCAAAACCAGGCAAAGACCCCACCAAAAAAGAAAACTACAGACCAATATCCCTGATGAACATAGATGCAAAAATACTCAACAAAATATTAGCAAACCAAATTCAAAAATACATCAAGAGGATCATACACCATGACCAAGTGGGATTCATCCCAGGGATGCAAGGATGGTACAACATTCGAAAATCCATCAACATCATCCACCACATAAACAAAAAGAAGGACAAAACCACATGATCATCTCCATAGATGCTGAAAAAGCATTAGACAAAATTCAACATCCATTCATGATAAAAACTCTCAACAAAATGGGCATAGAGGGCAAGTACCTCAACATAGTAAAGGCCATATATGACAAACCCACAGCCAACATTATACTGAAGAGAGAGGCTGAAATCTTTTCCTCTGAGATCGGTAACAAGACAGGGATGCCCACTCTCCCCACTGTTATTCAACATGGTACTGGAGGTCCTAGCCACAGCAATCAGACAAAACAAAGAAATACAAGGAATCCAGATTGGTAAAGAAGAAGTCAAACTGTCACTATTTGCAGATGACATGATATTGTACATAAAAAAACCCTAAAGACTACACTGCAAAACTACTAGAACTAATATCAGAATTCAGCAAAGTTGCAGGATACAAAATTAACACACAGAAATCTATAGCTTTCCTATATGTTAACAATGAACGAAAAGAAAGAGAAATCAGGAAAACAATTCCATTCACAATTGCATCAAAAACAATAAAACACCTAGGAATAAATCTAACCAAGGAAGTGAAAGACCTATACCCTGAAAACTACAAGACACTCTTAAGAGAAATTAAAGAGGTCACTAACAAATGGAAACTCATCCCATGCTCCTGGCTAGGAAGAATTAATATTGTCAAAATGGCCATCCTGTCCAAAGCAATATACAGATACGATGCAATCCCTATCAAATTACCAACAGCATTCTTCAATGAACTGGAACAAATGGTTCAAAAATTCATATAGAAACACCAAAGACCCCGAATAGCCAAAGCAATTCTGAGAAGGAAGAATAAAGTGGGGGGGATCTCACTCCCCAACTTCAAGCTCTACTACAAAGCCACAGTAATCAAGACAATTTGGTACTGGCACAAGAACAGACCCATAGACCAGTGGAACAGAATAGAGACTCCAGACATTAACCCAAACATATATGGCCAATTAATATACGATAAAGGAGCCATGGACATACAATGGGGAAATGACAGTCTCTTCAACAGATGGTGCTGGCAAAACTGGACAGCTACATGTAAGAGAATGAAACTGGATCACTGTCTAACCCCATACACAAAAGTAAACTCCAAATGGATCAAACACCTGAATATAAGTCATGAAACCATAAAACTCTTAGAAAAAAACATAGGCAAAAATCTCATGGACATAAACATGAGTGAATTCTTCATGAACATATCTCCCCAGGCAAGGGAAACAAAGGCAAAAATGAACAAGTGGGACTATATCAAGCTAAAAAGCTTCTGTACAGCAAAGGATACCATCAATAGAACAAAAAGGTATCCTGCAGTATGGGAGAACATATTCATAAATGACAGATCCAATAAAGGATTGACATCCAAAATATATAAAGAGCTCACACACCTCAACAAACAAAAAGCAAATAATCCAATTAAAAAATGGGCAGAGGAGCTGAATAGACAGTTCTCCAAAGAAGAAATCCAGATGGCCAACAGGCACATGAAAAGATGCTCCACATCGCTAATCATCAGAGAAATGCAGATTAAAATCACAATGAGATATCACCTCACACCAGTAAGGATCGCCACCATCCAAAAGACAAGCAACAACAAATGTTTGGGAGGATGTGGAGAGAGGGGAACCCTCCTACACTGCTTGTGGGAATGTAAACTAGTTCAACCATTGTGGAAAGAAGTATGGAGGTTCCTCAGAATGCTCAAAATAGAAATACCATTTGACGCAGGAATTCCACTTCTAAGAATTTACCCTAAGAATGCAGCACTCCAGTTTGAAAAAGACAGATGCACCCCTATGTTTATCGCTGCACTGTTTACAATAGCCAAGATATGGAAGCAACCTAAATGTCCATCAGTAGATGAATGGATAAAGAAGATGTGCTACATATACACAATGGAACATTACGCAGCCATAAGAAAAAAACAAATCCTACCATTCACAACAACTTGGATGGAGCTAGAGGGTATTATGCTCAGTGAAATAAGCCAGGCGGAGAAGGACAAGTACCAAATGATTTCACTCATATGTGGAGTATAAGAACAAAGGAAAACTGAAGGAACAAAACAGCAGCAGAATCACAGAACCCAAGAATGGACTAATAGTTACCAAAGGGAAAGGGACTGGGGATGATGGGTGGGAAGGGAGGGATAAGGGCAGGGAAAAAGAAAGAGGGCATTACGATTAGCATGTATAGTGCGTTTGGGGCACGGGGAGGGCTGTCCAACACAGAGAAGACAAGTAGTGATTTTACAGCATCTTACTACACAGATGGACAGTGACTGTGAAAGGGTATGTGGGGGGTACTGAGCGAAAGAGGGATCCTAGTAAACATAATGTTCTTTCTGTAACTGTAGATTAATGATACCAAAATTTAAAAAAATAAAAATAAATGGGCAGAAGATCTGAATAGACATTTCTCTAAAGAAGACATACAGATGACCACAGGTACATGAAAAGATCTCAACATTATCATGGAAATGCAAATCAAAACCACAATGAGATATCACCTCACACTTGTTAAATGGCTATTATCAAAAAGAAGAGAAATAACAACTGTTGGTAAGGATGTGGAGAAAAGGAAACCTTTGTGCCCTGTTGGTGGAAATGAAAACTGGTGCAGCCTATGTGGAAAATGGTATGGAAGTTCCTCAAAAAATTGAAAAAAGAAACACTGTATGATCCAGCAATTCAACATCTGGGTATTTGCCCAAAAAATGGAAAAACTAACTCAAAAAGATACAGACTGAAGTGTTCACTGCAGCATTATTTATAGCAGCCAAGATATGGAAACAACCTAAGTGTCCATCAAGGGATGAATGGATAACTGGTGGTATATATAAATACAATGGAATATTATTCAGCCATTAAGAAGGAAATCTTGCCATTTGTGACAACATGGGTGGATCTCAATGGCCTTAAGCTCAGTGAAATAAGTCATACAGAGAAGGCAAATACTATATGATCTCCTTATATACAGAATATAAAACAAGAAAAAAAAACCAAGTCCATAGATGCAGAAAACAGACTGGTGGTTGCCTGATACAGAGGATGGAGGATGGAAGAAATGGAAGAAGGTGGGGTCAAAAGTTAAAAAAGAAATAAAGATTTAAATAGAACAGGACACATTATGCAGTAATGAGTTCTCCTCTGGCAAAAGAATACAAATATTTCCTGGGATATTATTGAGAAGAAGACCCCATTCTGAGAAAGAATCTTTTCCTTCTCAAAGGGCTAATGTTTTCTGGTCTCCTATTACTAGGTGAGGAAAGTTACAGAAGGAATTAGAGACACAACAGGATGAGGGCCCAATCCTATCTTCCACTGACTGTCATTCCAGAAAACTTATTCAATACCACAGGGCAGGCTGATGTGAAGTAAACATTTTGAGGCAAGGTGGGTTAGTTAAAAAAAAAACTGCACATTCAGAGCAAGCTCACAAATGCCCAAATGTTTATTTATACACATTTTGAGAAGGAACACCAAAATGGGTACAAGGTAATGTCACGTGACAGAAAGCGTATGAACTGAGAGACCAAAGCCTTGTCCTATTCTCAGTGATTAGACTGGAATTATGGGTCTCTGGCCCTTTCTGGGCATTCATTTTCTCTGCCATAAATAAGACAACTGAACTAGATTACTTCTTCCCAAACTTCTGTTATGTGAGTCCATCCTCACTATATTTTCCATATCAACATACACCTCAATGCACTTTTGTCATATCCACATTATCTGCACAGTGCATATAATTGGTTAAAATTGCCTTCCTTTCTGACTTTTTTTCCTCCTTGAGATAGATTTTAAAAGGAAACTTGATAGAATTACCATGAATGGAAACTACTATCCCTTGCCAGAACAGAAGGCAGCCATAAAAGTAAATACAATGAAAACAGAACAATGCTTTTAATTATCTCTGGGAAGTGCTGCCTGTTAAGGACTAGCTGCCTGAGGCCTGCTCTCTGTTTTTGAAGCAGGAAAATTAGTAAATGGTAAAGAGGCATTAAGGATATTCCAGTACCCACTTAAGACTTTCCCCTTACTGATCAAAAGGATTAAAAGAAAACTTATAGGGAATAACTTCTGAATTGGTGTTCATATCCTACCTTTATAACTTAAATGATCTCAATATTCCTATGGTTTAGGAAACAACTGATCCTTTCTAAGGTATTTTCCCACACGGATATTCCATCTGAGCCCTACTGTAGAGGAAGAATGATCATAATTAGCAGAAAATACGAGTTACAGATTATTCTGAGGAAAATTACTTTCAATGTCCAAACACTGTCAGAATATTTTCCAATTAGAAGGACCTTGAACATACATTAATAAGCAGATACAAGTGATGTGACTCACCATCATTTACTTCAAATAAGCAATTCTAAATCATTTGACAGTGCCTGGGAAGTTATTCATCCTATTGAGTAACTTAAAACACCACTTCTCCGTAATCTTGTTTACTCTATCAATTTGCTTAAAGAGCATTTTGTCAGGCACTATGCAAAGATAAATTTAACCAGAGCCTAAACCATCAAATTAACACAACTTCCAATTTAGTGAAGTTTAGATGAATCATGACATCAGGGAGATTATTACAAAAAAAATACCAATGGATATTTTAGCTATGAGGTCATTACGACGAATCTGTTGGATTCACACTGAAAACTCTTCATTATCGGACTCTGCAAGGCACTCATTTCCTTGGAACTATTTAAATGTGATAATATTTGTCTTATTTGTACAGATACAAAATGCGGGAGGGCAAAGCTCAAATATCTCTGAATGATCTAAGAACTGATATGACTAGTCTCTGGGTTATGACAGAATATTCACTAACCTTAATTCTTTCATTCCTAAATTTTTGCCTTCTTGTTTTGCTAATTCTTTATGCGATCTTGGGCAAGTTCCTTTCTCTTTCTGGAATTAATTTCCCATATTAAGAAAAAAGGGTGGGGGGCTATTGGATTAGAGCAGGAGTCGGCAAACTTTTTCTGTAAAGGGCCGGACAGTAAATTTTGCAGCTTTGTACACCATATGGTCTCTATCGCAACTATTCACTCAGTCTTTGTAGCAAGAAACCAGCCACAGGCAACATGCAAACAAATGAGCATGGCTGTGTCCCAATAAAACTTTATTTACAAAAACAGTTGGTGGCGCAGATGTGGCCCACTGGCCTACAGTTTGCCTTTCTCTTCTAGACTAGAGGACCTCTAACTTCCAACCATGACTTTCTCTTTCACTTGAAGGGCAGGAAGTTGCCTAAGGCCATCATTTGACAACACCAGGAATCTTGGGTCTCTGAAGTTTAAATTCGGGCATCATTCCTCCATAACAGACTGTCTAACCATCAAGAAACCTGTAGCTACAAGACAAAGAGCATCAAGTGCCTTCATAGAGAATAGGAAGAATTTCTGTTCTCATTTTAGGCATAATTATTTTAGCAGCAAGTCCTTAGGTTCCATGATTAAGGTGGCATTAAGGTTCCCCATTGCCAAGAATCTATCAGATTGTAAGAGAAAGATTTAAGAAGGCTGGGGCAGGGGTGGGGTTAGGTAGATATTCATCAAAGTCCCACAGAGAAAGGAAAGTTTTCTACTTCCCCCCACATGTGCACAGCATTATATGATATATAACAAAGTACTCCCATATCTGTTATTTGATTTCATCTTCACAACACCTCTTTCTCGGCTAAGGAAATCGAATATCTTGAGTATCTATGGTCACTTAGTAGGTGACAGCAGAGGCAGGAAACAATAATCTATGCCACAGCTGCCATTCATTCATTAATTCAGTTAGGCAACGATTTGCCAGGCAATTTACAAGGCAGGAAATAGGCAATTCAAATAAACAATATTGTCCCTGCCCTTGTGGAGCTTATAGTCCAGTAGGGATAAGAGAAAGAGAACAGAAAAGGAAACAAATAGTCATTACCATAGCGACAGGTGCTAAGAAGAAGAAAATGGGGTATGGTGATCCAGGACTGGGGGTGGGTAACTTTCTCCTATACAAACATCAGAAGAGGCCTCTGAAGAAGAGACTTTGTCGCTGAGCTTCTGTTCTATTTCTCTGGAAGAATGAGAAAAGGCATGTAAAGAGGAGAACTTGGTCAAGGAACTGAAAAGAAGGGCCTAGGGTTTGGAGTCTAAGTGTGGCATCCAGGGAGATGTTCCACAACTCAGAGCCCCAAGTCTATCACAAGTAGGATGAAAGTACCAATACCTTCCAGCGATGCAGCCAGACTGCTGGGGTTCAGGCTATCTCTCCTCTGTTTACTGGATTTAAGGCCAAGAGCAAGTAACTTAACCATCTTTTTTTTTTTCTTTACAATGAAGTAAATTTTTTTTATTCTGGTATCATTAATCTACAATTACAGAAAGAACATTATGTTTACTAGGTTCCCCCCTTCACCAAGTCCCCACCACATACCCCTTCACAGTCACTGTCCATCTGCGTAGTAAGATGCTGTAAAATCACTACTTGTCTTCTCTGTTAACTTAACCATCTTTTAACTCAGTCATCTCGCTTGAAAACTGGGATGATGATAATGGTACCTACCTGTTAGGTGGGTTGTAGAAGTTTAGTGAGATCATCCTGTATGACATTAGCACATGGGCCTGGTACCCAGTAAGTGCACAATAGCATGGACTATAGTGAGGATGATAAAAACAGGAAAGGAAAGGCAACCAACATCTTTTAGAACTCTGCACTCCCTCTAGGCCCACATTGTATTACTTTCTTTATCCTCACAGTCCTATTTTACAGATGGAGAATAAATGGTGTCCTTGTCCAAAGTCACACTGATAAATAGTGGTTTCACTATATCTCACTCAAATCTAGGTGAGTCCACAGACCGCAATGTACCTAGCCTCTCGCAGTTATACCGGTGAAATATCAGAGACCCGGTTCTGCCCTACAGAGAAGGCCTCCCACCCCTTCCCGGCACTCAGGAGCTGCGTTCCCTGGTGGAGAGGATCACAGCTCTGTTCAGAGTGAATACAGCAACCAACTAGCTTGCCGAGGAGCACTATCTGTCCCATCGCTCTGGGCTCCATCTGCCTATGACGATCTCTGTCTGTCCATTAAAGTCTCCAACCATCCTTCCCAGGCTCCATCCATGCACCACGATCTCCACCTGGCGCTCCCAGTCAGCCCAGTAGGGTAAGCACCTTCCTGCCCAGTGTTTCCTGTGCTACTCTCCCCATTCTAAAGAACAAGGGCTCTAAGTCTCAGAGAACTGAAACAACCAACTTGGAAGCCATAAACATTGGAAGTGGCAGAGTCTTGATTCAAACACAAATCCACAACTTTGGCATCTCATCAAGCCACTTCACCATAAGAATAGAAAGTACATGGTGTAGTACATGGCATTTTTTAGGGACTTCAAACTTAATCAATAGCACAGGGTATAACAGAAGAAACAGCACAAAATAGAAAACACTTTTCCTCAGACAACACAAAAATTAGGCTAACAGAGAAGTTGTAGTTAATTATACCAGTTTCCCCCTTTCTACTTCCCTTTCTAACCTTTAATTCCATCCACCTAATCCATAGAAGTGCTCCTGTGAACCACCCTAGAGATGCTTAAAATATTAACTGAATAGTATCTTAGTCACCTGTACAGTCTCAAAAGAAATTTTATTACAAACTACTATTTATTTAGTACTTAACTATGAACTGGCACTATGCTAGGTATTTTCCCAATGCTGTCTCATTTAATCTTTAAAAGACTTCTACCACACTAACAACAAACTAATAGAAAGAGAAATCAGGAAAACAATTCAATTCACAATTACATCAAAAAGAATAAAATACTTAGGAATAAACCTTACCAAGGAAGTGAAAGATCTATACCCTAAAAACTATAAGACACTCTTAAGAGAAATTAAAGAGGACACTAACAAATGGAAACTCATCCCATGCTCTTCTCGGCTAGGAAGAATTAATATCGTCAAAATGGACACCCTGCCCAAAGCAATATACAGATTCGATGCAATCCCTATCAAATTACCAACAGCATTCTTCAATGAACTGGAACAAATAGATCAAAAATTCATATGGAACCGTCAAAGACCCCAAATAGCCAAAGCAATCCTGAGAAGGAAGCATAAAGTGGAGGGGCTCTTGCTCCCCAACTTCAAGCTCTACTACAAAGCCACAGTAATCAAGACAATTTGGTACTGGCACAAGAACAGAGCCACAGACCAGTGGAACAGAATAGAGACTCCAGACATTAACCCAAACATATATGGCCAATTAATATACTATTAAGGAGCTGTGGACATACAATGGGGAAATGACAGTCTCTTCAACAGATGGTGCTGGCAAAACTGGACAGCTACATGTAAGAGAATGAAACTGGATCGCTGTCTAACCCCATACACAAAAGTAAACTCCAAATGGATCAAACACCTGAATGTAAGTCATGAAACCATAAAACTCCTAGGAAAAAACATAGGCAAAAATCTCTTGGACATAAACATGAGTGACTTCTTCATGAACATATCTCCCTGGGCAAGGGAAACAAAAGCAAAAATGAACAAGTGGGACTATATCAAGCTGAAAAGCTTCTGTACAGCAAATGACACCATCAATAGAACAAAAAGGTACCCTACCGTATGGGAGAATATATTCATAAATGACAGATCCGATAAAGGGTTGACATCCAAAACATATAAAGAGCTCACACACCTCAACAAACAAAAAGCAAATAATCCAATTAAAAAATAGGCAGAGGACCTGAACAGACAGTTCTCCAAAGAAGAAATTCAGATGGCCAACAGACACATGAAAAGATGCTCCACATCGCTAGTCATCAGAGAAATGCAAATTAAAACCACAATGAGATAAAATCTCACACCAGTAAGGATCGCCACCATCCAAAAGACAAACAACAACAAATGTTGGCGAGGTTGTGGAGAAAGGGGAACCCTCCTACACTGCTGGTGGGAATGTAAATTAGTTCAACCATTGTGGAAAGCAGTATGGAGGTTCCTCAAAAGGCTCAAAATAGAAATACCATTTGACCCAGGAATTCCACTTCTAGGAATTTATCCTAAGAATGCCCAGTTTGAAAAAGACAGGTGCACCCCTATGTTTATCGCAGCACTATTTACAATAGCCAAGAAATGGAAGCAACCTAAATGTCCATTAGTAGATGAATGGATAGAGAAGATGTGCTACATACACACAATGAAATATTATTCAGCCATAAGAAGAAAACAAATTCTACCAATTGCCACAACATGGATACTCAGTGAAATAAGCCAGGTGGAGAAAGACAAATACCAAATTATTTCACTCATATGTGCAGTATAAGAACAAAGAAAAACTGAAGGAGCAAAACAGCAGCAGAACCACAGAACCCAAGAATAGACTAACAGTTACCAAAGGGAAAGGGACTTGGGAGGATGGGTGGAAAGGGAGGGATAAGGGTGAGGAAAAGAAAGGGGGCATTACGATTAGCATGTATAATGTGGGGGGTGGGGCAGGGAGGGCTGTGCAACACAGAGAAGACAAGTAGTGATTTTACAGCATCTTACTATGCTGATGGACAGTGACTGTAATGGGGTGCGGGGGAGGACTTGGTGAAGGGGGGAGCCTAGTATACGTAACGTTCTTCATGTAATTATAGATTAATAATAACAAAATAAAATTTTTAAAAAAACCCCTACCAGATGTGCAACATCAGCCCCACTGCAGACAAGCAAACTGAGGCTCCCAGAAAGGTTTGTTTCCCAATCACAGAGAAAAGGCCAGAGCAAGGATTTGACCCTGGACCTAATTGTAAAGCTCTTGTTCTTTGTACTCTGTCAGGCTGCCTCTCAAGATATGAATGGGGCTCACTTCCCAGTTAGGGAATAGCTGTGACTTGTCCCTTCCCCAGGTGGCCCTCTGGAACACCATCTGGTGACCACCTGGGAAAACTGTACACCAGTGCTGCACAAACTGTGGGGCTCCAACTGGCAGCATCAGTCAGCACCACCTGGGGGCTCGTCAGAAATGACGTTCTCAGGCCCCACCCAAACCTACTAAATCAGAAAATCTGGGGACAAAGCCCAGGAATTTGTATTGGCAAGCTCTCCAGGCAATTCTGGTGCCCACCGTACATTAAGAACATCCACTGTATACGGCATCTCTGTGCAAGCAGTGGCAACAAGCACTATTAGCCAACCACAGATTGGAAAGATTAGACATGGAAAAGCAATGCATCTTCCTTCAACAATGCTTAGTCCCTTGTGGAATGGGGAATTGAACCCAGAAAGCTTTGCATCACTTTCTGTTCCCACAATTAGGAAGTCATCCATCGTTTGCAGCAAGAAGAAACAGAGGCTGAAACTGAAGTAGGCAAATTGGAATGTTCATGGCAAAGCCTGTCCTGCCTTAGGAAACTCTGGGCCCTATTTTGCTAACCCTCACTAAACTCTCAGTTCATTAGAGGAATTCTATCTCTGGTCGACTAGTGAGTCTAAGCCTCCCAACAAACCAGGGCTTTCCTCTTTGTGGTTCTTTATTGTTCATTTGCATGCATTCTCACAGCAGAGACTGAAAACAAAAGTACTCTTCTCAGGAAGTTTCCATCTTGGCAGTCCTTTAGCTTTTGAGTTTGTTGACTGCCTTGGGACTGATGCTACAAAGTATGGATTACAGATGCTTGGAGAATATTAACTCCAAGGGAGAAAAAAGGTTGTGAAATAAAGTAGTTGTTTAAGTCCAATTTTATTACTAATAACGTCTTGCCTGTTTTTCTTAAATCAACCTTACATGTGTGGTCAAAAAATATCTGACTTCACTTTATTTTGGAAACATCTTCACATTGCAAAGCAATGGCCCAAATCTCAGCATGCTAATATAATTATTTTCATTTTTGCCCATTCCATTTCAGGCCTTGTTTTCATATTCATATACAATTTTGCATGGTGGTAATTACACAGTAGAAATGATATTTAAGTCTTACTTTTTTTCCTGGTTAAAATTTCAGCATGTGTGTGTTTATGCATTATCTCCATGATAATCGTTTTAAATTTCTGGGCAATGGACTCATGAGTTGGCATGCCATTTAAACGTGCCACAGTGAGTCAGGAAGTATTTACTGAGCTCCTACTATGTACCACATATAACTCCAGGGCCTCCAGGGCCCCAGACAAGGTCCCTGCTCTTAAGACTGCAGCAGTACACAACTCTAGGGGATCCCTTATGCCCTTGTCTACACGAATGACACTCCTGCAGTGCAGCACTGTGTGGATCACACTGGGCAGCTATTTGCTTGGGGCAGATTCATTTATTCCTTTAGAGGGCAGGTGAATGGAAATAAGGGCCAGAAGCGGGCTTAAGGAAAAATGCATCTTCACAGCTATTGCAACATATTACCATATATTCTCCTAAGGCACTGTACCAATTTTTATGCTACCAGAGACAGACAGCAAATGTGTTGTTTTCAACAGAAACTCTTCAGCGCTGAACGTCAACGGATTTCTTCAAACACTTGCCGACTGAATTAGTTCACAATAATCCCTACAGAGAGGCTACGGATTTAAATACACACACTCCTGGTGATCCTGTTCTTCCTTCAGATGCTTCCTTTAACACCTAGGATGACACTGTCCCATGATGAAGGTCAGAGTTCAAATGAGACGTGGCTCTGTTTGAAAACTCTTCTTAGAGCTAAAGGCAGGAGAAGGCTCGAAGGCTTAAGCTTTCTTCCTGGGATGACCTGAACCCTTGCTTTGAATGCAAGAAGGAAGGAGAAAGGCTGAACAGCCTCCTCCCTAGCACACCCTTCTCGGGAGCAGGCTCTCCCCTCACCCTCCACTGGCTCCTCCACGACCTTCTCCGGGCACTCAGTAGTCCCGACTCCCAGCCCAGACACCTCCTCCCAGGCAAGATCTTTCCTGACCCCTGCCTAGAAGTCAGAGCTGGGTACTTCTTAGTGGGGTGAGCCTCTAGTAGGGCCCTTTCCTTGAGCGAGAGTGGACTTGCTTTTCACCTGTGTCTTCCCTATCAGATCAGAAAGGCCAGGGCCTCTGTTGAGCACCTTACGATAGGTGCTCAACAACTGCTTGCATGGCCCAACGACACAGAAAGGCCAGAAAGAGGATAAATATTCTGGCAGATTGGTAATAGAAGGTAAGAGGCCAAGGTCACCAGCTTGATGTGATCGTTGGCAATATGACCCTTCAGGAATTCCCAATGAATTCAAGATTTCAGTTCCCCTTCTTTCAGAAGCTCAGGGACATTAGCAATTAGGTCTGGTGAATTTTTTCCACAAAACCCCAATTATTCTTTTCTTTTTATTTGCAGTTATTCCTAATTCAGACTCTGCTGCTCCTCAGTGAAGTTTTTTAAGTTCTCACATTATTTTTGTCTCATTTTTTAAACCCTACCCGAACACCATTTCAGGATAGAAAAGCATGTTTTTCATTGCTTCTTCATTTCAAAATGAAAGAAATAAAAATAGTCTCAAATTTCATGAACACCTTACAGTAATACTCTCTTCTTAATCTTCAAAAACAACCCTGAGCAGTGGTGGTTTTATTATACTGTTTTACAGGAAGGGAAGTGAACCTCAGAGTGGTTAAGCTACCTGCCTGAAGTCGCATAGCCAATAAGTGGCAGGCAGGATTTGAACCCCACAGGCTCTGTTGCAAGCTGCAGCCTCTCCTCTGTACTCCTGTTGCAGTGTATCAGAAACCTGAGTTCTCCGCTGAGGTTGGTCCTTCCTTCCGGGAGAATCACTCATAACCATTCCTTCTCATGCTTAGCAAACGGAAGCAAACAGGAATGCTCCCCCATGTCACAGGACTATAAAAAGGAAACCCACGGGCCCCAAAACCAAGTAGGAGAGCTAGAGTCTTTGACGTGACCTTGCATTGCTCGTCAGGACAGTTTGTTCCGAAGCATAATGTCTACGCTGAGAAGGCCCCAGTACGGCTCCAGGGACTAGGCTGCCAGAACACTCATAAATCACAATGACACTCAGGCTTACAACATTTTTCTCTTCATCACCAGATTCACACACCTCAGGTGATTTGGAGATCTGGGCTTGTAAGCATGTCCTCTGGATTTGAAAGTGGAAAGGGTGTTAGAAAATACTCAGCCCAAACTTCTTGTTTTTCCCATGAAGAAACTGAAGCCCGAGGTCTCAGCCCCACTCTGACCCTCAGTCTCTCCATCTGAGGGCAGTTGAGCTCATTTCTCCATGAAGGCTTTTCCACAAAGGCTAACAGGCCCCACCAATGCTCAAACTCTAGCTCTTCAGACTGGAAGTGCACCACTAGAGCTCAGAGAACATGTCCAGAGACAATACACAAAGATGGAGCTGAGAATGCTTCTTCTAAAACAGAAAAGGAACACCACAGCACATTTGGGGCCACAGACAGCCCTCCTTGGTTACACAGAAGATAATGGATCGAGACCAGTTTCACTTCCCTTCCCACAGATAGTCCAGACTTTCAGACTAAGACACAAAGTATTAGGCAAGGGTATTAATAAGTGTACACAGAACAAAATAAAGGCTGAACTTCAGGTGCCCAACTAACAGGATGAGTACCTCAAACAGAGATTAACAGAAAAACAAACAAAAAGGAGTCAAGGTTTTACTAGCCAGGTACACTGTCTTAATTTTAATGACAATAATTTGAACATAAAAGGAATACAGGAGCGTTCATTGACTCTTAAATAATAAATGGAAAGTAGTAGAGGTTGAATGGCAGAGACCGGCTCCAAATACAAAAATGGGGAAGAAATCAATCATGGAGCTTGCACGCCTCCTAGTGGCAGAGCTGGATTCCTCCCAGGGAGGACAACAACCCACTAGGAGCCATTAGCCCCGGCCAGGATTCAAAGTGACACGGTCAGTGGACATCAGTTGAGAGCCTTCCACATACTGGGCTCCGGGATATGTGCCTTCACATACCTAGTGTCACTAATGCTCATATTAGGTGACTATCACCAGACTCGTTTTATGAGCAATGAAGAAGCTCAAAAAGCTTAAATCACTTGTCCAGAGTTACCGAGCTAGTAAGGATTCCAACCAAGATCTGGGGAATTCCCAGTTCAGGGCTCCTCCCTCAACAACACACTGAGTAAAAAGTACTGAGGACACAGAGATGACTAAGATCCTGCCCTTATTGGGCTGTTTGATCTTATTATGTTTGCATATTTTACCTAGGCAGTCCAACTGATATGAAATAATCAAAATGCAGAGTCCTAAATGCTCTTTGCAGGGAGGTAAGGACTGAGTAGAGTCCGTATGCTCAGGGATCCCAGTCCTGCCCGACCCTAGGTGTCCCTGACCAGAGACCAGGTAGATCTGGGGCTGGTGAGTGAACTTCTGCTCATTAGTGGGCACCGCTTTCAGCCTGACACCTGGGTAAGAAATGAGGCCCTCCATTTAGGAACTGTAAAAACAGACAGCATAAACCGGCCTCAACCTTCAAACACTCCAAGTCAAGGCAAAGTCGAAACAGAGTTTAACAAGGCTTCCAATTTGTCTTTTACAGGGTTTGGCATGTCAGGTCAGGGAAGATAGGAGCCCTGTGGGAACTTTGCACAGAGAAAGTCAGGTTGTTATGTAAGCTTGTTGACACGAGTGACAGGTTAAGAAATGACAGTAGCCAAAGATGAGCAGGGCATCTATTTTTGCAAGATACCAGAGCGCCATTTTCTGTCTGGCCCTGGTAGTAAAACATCCCACAAGAGAGAAACGGTCACAGATTTCTTCAGGTACTAGCCTTCCTTTACATACACATAATTTATATCACGGGGGGCTTTTCTTCTTTCATTGATGGTTATAAATAATTTTTGTAGAAATAACATCATATTCTGCACACACTTTGCCAACTGCTTCTCCACCTATATTGTGAATTTCTCATATTGCTTAAATATTCCTCACCATCATTTTTGATAACTACGTAGAACTCCAATTTATAGACACACCTAATTTTAAAACATAAAATTATTTTAAAATAGAAAATTAAATTCATGTGGCTTCAAATTATTATTAAAAAATTTGTAAAAATCTTTAGGCTAAAGTCATTGCTACATTTTCATTTTCCACACTTAAATCTGTGTGTGACTTTTTTTTCCAATTATTTAGCCAGTATCTTAGCATCTCTTATTCATATAAGGTAAAAGTTAAGGGTATGAACTTTGGTATTAAGTCTGGGTTCAAATCCCAACTCAGCTATGTGCTAACCAGGTGACTGCGGGCTGGGCAATGATGGCACCTAAACTTCATTCCCTTGTTTGGAATAAAAGAGAAATGCTAGTGCATGCCTTCTAGGGGTACTGCAAGAAGTAAATTAAACATACAATGGATAATGTTCAACAAATGTTAGCTATTTGTACTTTTTCCCTATTAATTCAAAATACCACCTTTATCCCACTACAGATCTGTGTATACACCTGTGTCTTTTCTGAGCTTTCTATTCAGTTTCATTGCTCTGCCTGATGACTCATGTACCAGTCAGACACTGTTTTAACTATTTTACTTTTACAATTGGTCTCAATAAAGCTGGGCTGTGCCTCTCCTCATTCCTCTCCTTTTTTTACATGTTTCTGAGCTTTTCTCACATTTTTCTCCCCAAGTATGTGAGGGCCATTTTTGCCAAATTCACATTTTTAAACCACAATTTATTAAAGTTATAGCTTTCTTTTTAATACAAAGTCTCCCAACCAAGGAATCACAGAATAGCTCATTTTCTTCAGTCTTCTTTCATACCTTCCTATAACATAGTTCTCATCACACAGGCCCTGCATATTTCTCAAATTCATTCTTTTTTTTTTTTTTTTTTTTTTTTTTTTTGAGAGGGCATCTCTCATATTTATTGATCAAATGGTTGTTAACAACAATAAAATTCAGTATAGGTGGGTCAATGCTCAATGTACAATCATTAATCCATCTCAAGCCTAATTCTCGTCAGTCTCCAATCTTCTGAAGCATAACGAACAAGTTCTTACATGGTGAACGAATTCTTACAGAGTGAATAAATTCTTACATGGTGAACAGTACAAGGGCATTCATCACAGAAACTTTCGGTTTTGATCATGCAATATGACCTATAAACCATCAGGTCAAATATGAATATTCATTTGATTTTTGTACTTGATTTATATGTTGATCCCACATTTCTCCTATTATTATTATTATTTTTATTTTTAATAAAATGCTGAAGTGGTAGGTAGATGCAAGATAAAGGTAGAAAACATAGTTTAGTGCTGTAAGAAGGCAAATGTAGATGATCAGATGATCAGGTGTGTGCCTATGGACTAAGTATTAATCCAGGCTAGACAAGGGCAGCAAGACATCCACGGATGCAGAAGATTTCTCTCAAAGCAGGGGGGGTGAGGTTCTGAGCCTCACCTCTGTTGATCCCCAAATTCTCACCTGATGGCCCCCCTGCGACTGTGCCTGTCTTAGGTTGTTCCTCCCTTGAGGAATCTTACCCGTCTCTGGCTAACCAGTCATCTTCCGGGGCCATACAGGGAAATGTAAAGTTGGTAAGTGAGAGAGAAGCCATATTGTTTGCAAAGGTTAGCTTTTAACTTCTTTGCAGATTTATGCCCTGTGGCTTCTATGCCCAGCACTTGTCTCGAGGTATCTTTACCACCTGGAGGAATTATGATACTCGGTAAATTCGATATGAGGCACGAATTCTATTTAAGGTTTGTAATTAGGAAGGAAGAAGAAAAGCTATAGATGTAGCATATGAAGGAAACTTGGGAGGATTGATTATTTCTTTGACATATCTTCTTGTATAGTACCTTAAGTATGTATAGGTTTTAAACTACTAACTAATTTGCACACACATATTAACATAATAGGAATACGGTGACATAAACAAAGCAAATCTATAATTACCAGCCATCTCCAGTGAAGCCAAGAAAACCATTTAGGCACCCTAGGCATTTGTGAAAATTTATCTATGATATGATGGATATTTTCGAACTGTACTTGAACCATCAGACAAATTAAAGCAGCCCATTTCTGGGATCTGTTCACATCCCATATGTTCTTTTAACCATAGATAGTCTATAGTCATGAGATTTTGGGGTGCTACAACTTGCACCCCTCCCAACTCCTGGTTGAGTTCCAACAGTACAGATCCAGTCAAATTCGTTGTCTCACTGTATGCACATGCCAGCCTAGACATCTCCCTCCTCCTTCTTATGGCAAGTCCAGGAGACGGTGGGCTGGATGCAGCCACAACCGCAGCATCGTCCGGATCCCTGTGGAGGCTTTTTGATGATCATCCCCCGGCACGAGTCCTCCAGAGAGTGCTGATGCCGGAAGCTCCTCCTCATATCGTATCTTAGTTCATTTTCTGGGTATCCAAGCTAGGCCTTGATCTTCTGCGTAGAAACAAACAGACCCTTTGCCCACACTTTGACATGCCCTCTATACCACTGTGCAGAACTCATTGGAGGTCAGCACACAGTAACTGCTTTTTTTTTTTTTTTTTTAATTAAGAGAAAGGAATATTATCAGAAAAGAGTACCTCCATAGCTGATCATCTGACACCCTTTAAGTGATCAACATTAAGGATATTTAAAGCATGCGTTGATCTTTGATTTACCAATAGTTTTATCCTGTTAAGGAGTAATCCCCCTTTTCTTTCTTTCTTTCTTTTTTTTTTTTAAATTTTTAATCTACACTTACCTGAAGAATACTATGTTTACTATACTCTCCCCTATATCAGGTCCCCCCTAACAACCACATTACGGTTACTGTCCATCAGCTTAGCAAAATGTGGTAGAGTCACTACTTGTCCTCTCTGTGTTGTGCAGCCCACCCTCCCCTTTCTCCCTCCCCCCCATGCATGCTAATCTTAATACCCCCCTTCTTCTTCCCCCCCCTTATCCCTCCCTGCCCACCCATCCTCCCCAGTTCCTTTCCCTTTGGTACCTGTTAGTCCATTTTTGGGTTCTGTAATTCTGCTGCTGTTTTGTTCCTTCAGTTTTTCCTTTGTTCCTATACTCCTCAGATGAGTGAAATCATTTGGTATTTCTCTTTCTCCGCTTGGCTTATTTCACTGAGCATAATACTCTCCAGCTCCATCCATGTTGCTGCAAATGGTTGGATTTTTCCACTTCTTATGGCTGAGTAGTATTCCATTGTGTATATGTACCACATCTTCTTTATCCATTCATCTACAGATGGACATTTAGGTTGCTTCCAATTCTTGGCTATTGTAAATAGTGCTGCGATAAACATAGGAGTGCATCTGTCTTTCTCAAACTTGATTGCTGCGTTCTTAGGGTAAATTCCTAGGAGTGGAATTCCTGGGTCAAATGGTAGGTCTGTTTTGAGCATTTTGATGCACCTCCATACTGCTTTCCACAATGGTTGAACTAATTTACATTCCCACCAGCAGTGTAGGAGGGTTCCCCTTTCTCCACAGCCTCGCCAACATTTGTTGTTGTTTGTCTTTTGGATGGCAGCTATCCTTACTGGTGTGAGGTGATACCTCATTGTAGTTTTAATTTGCATTTCTCTGATAATTAGCGATGTGGAGCATCTTTTCATGTGTCTCTTGGCCATCTGTATTTCTTTTTTGGAGAACTGTCTGTTCAGTTCCTCTGCCCATTTTTTAATTGGGTTATTTGTTTTTTGTTTGTTGAGGCGTGTGAGCTCTTTATATATTCTGGACGTCAAGCCTTTATCAGATCTGTCATTTTCAAATATATTCTCCCATACTGTAGGGTTCCTTTTTGTTCTATTGACGGTGTCTTTCGCTGTACAGAAGCTTTTCAGCTTAATGTAGTCCCACTTGCTCATTTTTGCTGTTGTTTTCCTTGCCCGGGGAGATATGTTCAAGAAAAGATCACTCATGTTTATGTCTAAGAGGTTTTTGCCTATGTTTTTTTCCAAGAGTTTAATGGTTTCGTGACTTACATTCAGGTCTTTGATCCATTTTGAGTTTACCTTTGTATATGGGGTTAGACAATGGTCCAGTTTCATTCTCCTACATGTAGCTGTCCAGTTTTGCCAGCACCATCTGTTGAAGAGACTGTCATTTTGCCATTGTATGTCCATGGCTCCTTTATCAAATATTAATTGACCATATATGTTTGGGTTAATTTCTGGGGTCTCTAATCTGTTCCACTGGTCTGTGGCTCTGTTCTTGTGCCAGTACCAAATTGTCTTGATTACTATGGCTTTGTAGTAGAGCTTGAAGTTGGGGAGTGAGATCCCCCCTACTTTATTCTTCTTTTTCAGGATTGCTTTGGCTATTCGGGGTCTTTGGTGTTTCCATATGAATTTTTGAATTATTTGTTCCAATTCATTGAAGAATGTTGCTGGTAATTTGAGAGGGATTGCATCAAATTTGTATATTGCTTTCGGCAGGATGGCCATTTTGACGATATTAATTCTTCCTAGCCATGAGCATGGGATGAGTTTCCATTTATTAGTGTCCCCTTTAATTTCTCTTAAGAGTGACTTGTAGTTTTCAGAGTATAAGTCTTTCACTTCCTTGGTTAGGTTTATTCCTAGGTATTTTATTCTTTTTGATGCAATGGTGAATGGAATTGTTTTCCTGATTTCTCTTTCTATTGATTCATTGTTAGTGTATAGGAAAGCTACAGATTTCTGTGTGTTGATTTTGTATCCTGCAACTTTGCTGTATTCCGATATCAGTTCTAGTAGTTTTGGAGTGGAGTCTTTAGGGTTTTTTATGTACAGTATCATATCATCTGCAAATAGTGACAGTTTAACTTCTTCTTTACCAATCTGGATTCCTTGTATTTCTTTGTTTTGTCTGATTGCCGTGGCTAGGACCTCCAGTACTATGTTAAATAACAGTGGGGAGAGTGGGCATCCCTGTCTGGTTCCCGATCTCAGTGGAAATGCTTTCAGCTTCTCGCTGTTCAGTATAATGCTGGCTGTGGGTTTATCATATATGGCCTTTGTTATGTTGAGGTACTTGCCCTCTATTCCCATTTTGCTGAGAGTTTTTATCATGAATGGATGTTGAATTTTGTCAAATGCTTTTTCAGCATCTATGGAGATGATCATGTGGTTTTTGTCTTTCTTTTTGTTGATGTGGTGGATGATGTTGATGGATTTTCGAATGTTGTACCATCCTTGCATCCCTGGGATGAACCCCACTTGGTCATGGTGTATGATCCTTTTGATATACTGTTGAATTCTGTTTGCTAATATTTTATTGAGTATTTTTGCATCTACATTCATCAGGGATATTGGTCTGTAATTTTCTTTTTTGGTGGGGTCTTTTCCTGGTTTTGGTATTAGGGTGATGTTGGCTTCATAGAATGAGTTTAGGAGTATTCCCTCTTCTTCTATTTTGTGGAACACTTTAAGGAGAATGGGTATTATGTCTTCTCTGTGTGTCTGATAAAATTCCGAGGTAA
Organism: Manis javanica; assembly: GCF_040802235.1. Classification (NCBI taxonomy): domain Eukaryota; kingdom Metazoa; phylum Chordata; class Mammalia; order Pholidota; family Manidae; genus Manis; species Manis javanica. Next base: position 23,165,084 of record NC_133157.1, on the reverse strand, counting down.
ATCCGTCCGGCCCCGGGGTTTTGTTCTTGGGTAGTTTTTTGATTACTGTTTCAATTTCTTTGCTTGTAATTGGTTTGTTTAACTTTTGTGTTTCTTCCTTGGTCAGTCTTGGAAGGTTGTATTTTTCTAGGAAGTTGTCCATTTCTTCTAAGTTTTCCAGCTTGTTGGCATATAGGTTTTCATAGTAGTCTTTAATAATTCTTTGTATTTCTGTGGAGTCTGTCGTGATTTTTCCATTCTCATTTCTGATTATGTTGATTTGTGTTGACTCTCTTTTTCTCTTAATAAGTTGGGCTAGAGGCTTATCTATTTTGTTTATTTTCTCAAAGAACCAGCTCTTGGTTTCGTTGATTTTTGCTATTGTTTTATTCTTCTCAATTTTGTTTATTTCTTCTCTGATCTTTGTTATGTCCCTCCTTCTGCTGACTTTAGGCCTCATTTGTTCTTCTTTTTCCAGTTTTAATAATTGTGATGTTAGACTATTCATTTGGGATTGTTCTTCCTTCTTCAAGTGTGCCTGGATTGCTATATACTTTCCTCTTAAGACTGCTTTCGCTGCATCCCACAGAAGTTGGGGCTTAGTGTTGTTGTTGTCATTTGTTTCTATATATTCCTTGATCTCTATTTTGATTTGTTCATTGATCCATTGATTATTTAGTAGCATGTTGTTAAGCCTCCATGTGTTTGTGAGCCTTTTTGTTTTCTTTGTAGAATTTATTTCTACTTTCATACCTTTGTGGTCTGAAAAATTGGTTGGTAGAATTTCAATATTGTGGAATTTACTGAGGCTCTTTTTGTGAGCTAGTATGTGGTCTATTCTGGAGAATGTTCCATGTGCACTTGAGAAGAATGTATATCCTGTTGCTTTTGGATGTAAAGTTCTATAGATGTCTATTAGGTCCATCTGTTCTAGTGTGTTGTTCAGTGCCTGTGTGTCTTTACTTATTTTCTGCCCGGTGGATCTATCCTTTGGGGTGAGTGGTGTGTTGAAGTCTCCTACAATGAATGCATTGCAGTCTATTTCCCTCTTTAGTTCTGTTAGTATTTGCTTCACATATGCTGGTGCTCCTGTATTGGGTGCATATATATTTAGAATGGTTATATCCTCTTGTTGGACTAAGCCCTTTATCATTATGTAGTGGCCTTCTTTATCTCTTGTTACTTTCTTTGTTTTGAAGTCTATTTTGTCTGATATTAGTACTGCAACCCCTGCTTTCTTCTCACTGTTGTTTGCCTGAAATATGTTTTTCCATCCCTTGACTTTTAGTCTATGCTTATCTTTGGGTTTAAGGTGAATTTCTTGTAAGCAGCATATAGATGGGTCTTGCTTTTTTATCCATTCTATTACTCTATGTCTTTTGATTGGTGCATTAAGTCCATTTACATTTAGGGTGACTATTGAAAGATATGTACTTATTGCCATTGCAGGCTTTAGATTCGTGGTTACCAAAGGTTCAAGGTTAGCTTCTTTAGTATCTTACTGCCTAACTTAGCTCGCTTATTGAGCTGTTATATACACTGTCTGGAGAGTCTTTTCTTCTCTCCCTTCTTATTCCTCCTCCTCCATTCTTCATATGTTGTGTGTTTTGTTCTGTGCTCTTTTTAGGGGTGCTCCCATCTAGAGCAGTCCCTGTAGGATGCCCTGTAGAGGTGGTTTGTGGGAAGCAAATTCCCTCAGCTTTTGCTTGTCTGGGAATTGTTTGATCCCACCATCATATTTAAATGATAGTCGTGCTGGATACAGTATCCTTGGTTCAAGGCCCTTCTGTTTCATTGCATTAAGTATATCATGCCATTCTCTTCTGGCCTGTAGGGTTTCTGTTGAGAAGTCTGATGTTAGCCTGATTGGTTTTCCTTTATAGGTGACCTTTTTCTCTCTACCTGCCTTTAAAACTCTTTCCTTGTCCTTGATCTTTGCCATTTTAATTATTATGTGTCTTGGTGTTGTCCTCCTTGGATCCTTTCTGTTGGGGGTTCTGTATAATTCCATGGTCTGTTCGATTATTTCCTCCCCCAGTTTGGGGAAGTTTTCAGCAATTATTTCTTCAAAGACACTTTCTATCCCTTTTCCTCTTTCTTCCTCTTCTGGTATCCCTATAATACGAATGTTTTTCCTTTTGTATTGGTCACATATTTCTCTTAGTGTTGTTTCATTCCTGGAGATCCTTTTATCTCTCTCTATGTCAGCTTCTATACGTTCCTGTTCTCTGGCTTCTATTCCTTCAATGGCCTCTTGCATCTTATCCATTCTGCTTATAAATCCTTCCAGGGATTGTTTCACTTCTGTGATCTCTTTCCTGACATCTGTGATCTCCTTCCGGACTTCATCCCACTGCTCTTGCATTTTTCTCTGCGTCTCATCCCACTGCTCTTGCATTTTTCTCTGCATCTCATCCCATTGCTCTTGCATTTTTCTCTGCATCTCTGTCAGCATGTTCATGATTTTTATTTTGAATTCTTTTTCAGGAAGACTAGTTAGGTCTGTCTCCTTCTCAGGTGTTGTCTCTGTGATCTTTGCCTGCCTGTAGTTTTGCCTTTTCATGGTGATAGAGATAGTTTGCAGAGCTGGTACAAGTGACCGCTGGAAGAGCTTCCCTTCTTGTTGGTTTGTAGCCTTTTCCTGGGAGAATAGCGACCTCTAGTGGCTTGTGCTGGGCAGCTGCGCGCAGACAGGGCTTCTGCTTCCTGCCCAGTTGCTTTGGGGTTTATCTCCGCTGTTGCTGTGGGCTTGGCCTGGCTGGGGCTGTTCCTCCAAAATGGTGGAGCCCCGTTGGAGGGGGAGCAGCCAGGAGACTATTTATCTCCGTAAGGGGCCTCTGTGCTCCCTGCTGCCCAGGGGGTTAGAGTGCCCAGAGATCCCCAGATTCCCTGCTTCTGGTCTAAGTGACCTGTCCTGCCCCTTTAAGATTTCCAAAAAGCACTCTCCAAACCAAAACAACAGCAGCAACAATGAGAGAGGGAACAGAAAGAAAGAGAAAAAAAAAAGGAAAAAAAGGGGAAAAACAAGCGATTTTTTTTTTTTTTTTTTTGTCCTCAGGTGCCGGTCCCAGGCACCCGCTCACTGGTCCTGCTGCCCTGTCTCCCTAGCACCAGGGTCCCTGTCCTTTCAAGGCTTCCAAAAAGCACCCACCCACCGGTCCCGCAGGGAAGGAACGCTCAATATTCTTTGTCCTCAGGCACTGGTCCCACGCACCCGCTCACCAGTCCCGCCGCCCTGCCTCCCTAGCACCGGGGTCCCTGTCCCTTCAAGGCTTCCAAAAAGCACTCGGCAAAAAGAGAGAAAAAAAAGGGGAAAAACGCGCGATTTCTTCCGTCCTCAGGTGCTGGTCTCAGGCACCCACCCACCGGTCCCACAGGGAAAAATGCAGGATATTCTTTGTCCTCAGGTGCCGGTCCCAGGCACCCGCTCACCAGTCCCGCCGCCCTGCCTCCCTAGCACCGGGGTCCCTGTCCCTTTTAGGCTTCCAAAAAGCACTCACAGAAAAGAGAAAAAAAAAAGGGGAAAAACGCGCGATTTCCTCTGTTCTCAAGTGCCGGTCTCAGGCACCCGCCCACCGGTCCCGCAGGGAAAAACGGGGGATATTCTTTGTCCTCAGGCGCCGGTCCCAGCCACCCGCTCACCAGTCCCGCCACCGTGCCTCCCTAGCACTGGGGTCCCCGTCCCTTCAAGGCTTCCAAAAAGCGCTCGCCAAAAAGAGAAAAAAAAAAAAAGGGGAAAAACGCGCGACCTCCTCAGTCCTCAGGCACCGGTCTCAGGCACCCGCCCCCAGGTCTCGCAGGGAGAAACGCAGGATATTCTTTGTCCTCTGGCGCCGTTCCCAGGCACCTCCTCACCGGTCCCGCCACCCTGCCTCCCCAGCAACGGGGGCCCGTCCCTCTAAGGCTTCCAAAAAGCGCTCGCCAAAAAAAAAAAAAAAAAAAACCGCTCCGGTTTCTCTCCACCCGCCGGGAGCCAGGGGGAGGGGCGCTCGGGTCCCGCCGGGCTGGGGCTTGTATCTTACCCCCTTCACAAGGCGCTGGGTTCTTGCAGGTGTGGATGTAGTCTGGATGTTGTCCTGTGTCCTGTGGTCTCTATTTTAGGAAGATTTTTCTTTGTTATATTTTCATAGCTCTATGTGTTTTTGGGAGGAGATTTCCACTGCTCTACTCACGCTGCCATCTTGGCTCCGCCCTCTCTTTTTTTTTTTAATCGTTTTCTGTTACTACTGCGTTTGAGACCTGGACCTTCTATGGCATTATATTTTCTAGGTCTTTCACTAGTAGTCATTCAGTCATTCAATCAATCAAAAATATCCAATTCCTGTGTCAATGTGCCAGCAATTGGACAAAGAACTTAGAATATATTCATGAATTAAAACTCACACACATACACACACACACCTGCCTTTGTGGAACTTAAATTCTAGTTGAGGGAGACAAAAAATAAGAAATAAACGTGATCAAGGTAGGTGAGATAGTATTTCAGAAGATGTTAAATACTAAGGGGAGAAAAAAAGGCAGAGCAAAAGGAATCAGCAGTGTTCGGTGGGGTGCAATTTTAAATAGGGTGGTCAGAATAGGCCTAATTGAGAAGGTGTCTTCAAGAAAAGATGTGAGGAAAGTGAAATAATGCTGCCTAGGGAAGTGTTCTAGGCCAAGGCCGCAGCCAAGGCAAGGGCCCTGCGTGGGGTATACGGCCAGCATCCAAGGCCAAGGAAATCATGTCAGCAGGAAAGCTAGTGATTCTTGTGTGGCACTTTAAGGATATTACTGAGAACCCATACCAGTAGTAAGAGCTCGGAAAAGGTGGCACCCACAAAAACACCCTTGAACAACATCTTGGTTTCCTAGGAGGTGGCACCACAAACCACACCTTGATGGAACCTTATGACTCCAAACCAGAGGTCCCTCTCTAAGCCCACAAACCCAGCATTTCTCAATATGAATGCCATTGGAATTGCAGCCTAACTGTTCGCCATTTTGCAGGACTATCTCATCACTACAGGAAAATTAGAATCTCTTCCCCCACCTTTTAAACTGCCAGCAACACCCGCCCCCCCCCACCCCGCCGTTATTGTGACCATCAAAGCAATCCCAATTTCTCCAAATACCTCCCATCTGATAGCCCCATGTGGGATCATCAGGACCATTATCCTAAACAAATCTGCTATCAGAATTTTGCTTGTTTATTCATGAAAAGGCATACTATGTTGGTGACTGAATGGGTGTGATACGGGATAATTTAACTCTATGAGCAATTTAAACAAATAGCAATTCTAAGTTCACTCAGCTCATTTCAATCTCAATAAAAGCTTTTCAGATAAAGAGGGGAGATAAAGGAGGAAAATGGGCCTAATCCTATGTAATTATTAGTAATAATTAATAACTAATGGTTATGTGTGTAGTAAGTGACAGGTACTGTGATAGCCGGCTTACCTACATTTCCTACTTACACTTCTACAATGCAGGTAGAGTTATGACCACCCTTTTAAAACTTAGGGAACTAAGCTTAGAAGAGTAACTTGACAGGGTCACACAAGGAGAGAGGCAAAGGTGGGGTTTGATATCTACAGATAAGCCCTTAACCATTAGGCTATCCACATTATATAGTCATGCTTGCTATGCTTTGACATCCCCAATTAATAAATCATATGAGGACAACTGTATTTTGTATCAGGCTTTCATATGAAACTCCAATCCAAAGTCTCTTTTTAAAAAGTTTTTAAAACAAATCAGCCAGTCTAAACAACAGAATCCAAGACAAATGCCTAAAAGCTAAATTATCCCCTAATTACCACTAGGAAAGTGTTTGGCTAAATCTGAGAACACTTAAGAGTTAATGGTTACCTGTTAGTAACTTTTAGCATCTAAGTTATTTTTAAAAGCAAATCAAACTTAAAGCTTTTTGTATGTCAAGCCATAAAGGTTTCTTGGGTGTCAGATAAGTTTTGATGAACACTGCGGAGCTGTTCTATGAAGCAGTGTCGCATGTTTTACATTTCCAGAAATACTGTCCACCTGGGGTTTAGCAACAACGGACAAATGCTTGCCTGTGTCCATCACTTTTTGCCAAATAGAACACTTGAAAAAATCTTAAACCACAATGAAACAGGCCTGAATTTATCTTTCCCTACTAAGCCATTCAAGACATTTAATAACTGAAATAACTCAAAAAATAAAAAATGTTCAAGTGGAAGAGTCACATGAGAAACAGTTTGGGAGTTATTAAAAGCCAAAGGTACTTTAGAGATCAATTAGTCCAATCTTATCTCAACATCTTATCCACAAAATTACTTCTAATGATTATACAACTTAGATAATTGTTTTTTAAATGATTACTCCACTTGTTAGCAGAACTGAGATTCCTTAATATGTTCATCTGTTTCTTCATGTATTTGTAATTTTAACCCCCTAACACTTCCCCAAAATTAAGATCATTGAAATAGAAAGATATTGTCATCTGGTAAAGAGAGGTGGAAATAAAACTACAGCTAATAGGGCTAATACAGTTACTATAACAAAATACTGAATGTAACTTTGCTATTTCTGGCATGCAAAGCCAAAAAAAAAGAAAGTTATCAATTCTTACTGCCTTATAAAGGAAGACTGATTATCCTTTGTTAGGTAGACAGGCATTTTCCTGATACTAATTTCCATAAAGATTTTATTACTTGGAACTTCATATGAGGGATACTAAAAAGCATTCCCAATAACATCTCCCACATTGGTGCTACTAAAGATATACAGATTTCTTCCCATGGTCAATTCTCATATTGACCATAAATAAAAGTCAAGGTCATTGCATGACACACTCAGTGATGTCTTTTCCTTGCCATGGCTGAGTTAATGCAGCCCAGGTATGCATGTTGATGCTGGCTGGTTTTTACTGCTAAGAGAATAGAGCTTAGAGTTCAGAGAAGAATGGATGAAATGTCACTCAAACTTACTTCCTCAAGCAGCAACAGCCCTTGCCCAGCTGTGAACAAGGACCGGATCCATCCTAACTGAGTTATATTCCCTGGTGAGACCCAAAAGTGTAGTTACTCTTTTACAGGTCAACAAGATTCAAACCCTTTGGTGGCTATGTTTAACAAAATAGTATCAGATTGGAAAGTGACAAAGGATTTTGAAAGCTTTGTGACACTATGGTGGTAATGCTCAGTAACAGCCCCTAGTATATCAGGCCTTCTTTAGGTAGTCCTGTTTCATACGGATTCCAGGTTTGGCCACATAACCTGCTTTAACAAATGAGATTTGCCCTCAGACCACCATGTGCAGAAGCCCAGGATAGCTTCCTGGGGAATAAGAGACCACATGGACTAGAGAAGAGCTGTGCCAGCTGAACAACCAGTTTGTCAACCACCCAACACGTGAATGAGGTCATCCCAGACCATCCAGCTCCAGCCAACTGGCCAGCAGACTGCAGCTCTGCCCAGCCAACCACCAGCTCATGAACAGTAATAAAATGGTCCTTGCATTAAGCCATTAAGTTTTGGGGCGGTATTTACACAGCGATCCTAACTGAAACAGACATCCATTGCAAGCAAATTCTGAAGTGAGACAGCAATGTGAAGATATAATAGTCATTTTAATCTCTAGATTGAGTGGCCCTGTGCACCGCCAGTTTACCTGTGAGTGATGTTCCAACAATCTGTGGTAGTGTTGTACAGTATTCAAAATGAATCTTCCCATAGAAACTCTGACCTAGATGATGACTGAGTTCCCAGGCTGGTCCATAAAGGTGTATTTAACCTATCTGAGATATTGTTGAAGTAATACATTAAGATGTAAAAATGTTTATATTATAAGTAATTATTATAATTAAAGTAGAAAGTGCAACTGAATAAGCAAACTTAAAATTTGAATGATGAAGCTTGACAAAAACAAGTTCATTTTTAGATTTTTTTCTTGTTATATAAGCCAGTGGTTTCTGTGGCAAGCAGCATCTGACATAGCTCTCAGTGCCCCATCCGCCTCCTGGTAGTAATGCTATTGTATAATCTTCTCCCCCTTGAGTGTTAGCTGGACCTAATGAATTTCTTCTAATGAACAGAATATGGCAAAATAATGGGCTGTCATTTCCATGATTAGGTTGCAAAGCCTGTCTTCCATCTTGCTGATATTCTCTCTCTACTGCCTTCTCAGCTTGCATACTTTGGGAACGCTCACATGGCAAGGAATTTAATATAAACTGGCTAACAGCCATAAGAACTGAGTCCCTCAATCCAACAGTCCATGAGAGACTGATTCCTTCCAACAATTATATGAGAGACCTTAGAAGACGATCCTTCCCCAGTAGAGCCCTGGAATGAGACCACAGCCCTAATAAACACCTTGATTGCAGCCTTATGAGCGATCCTAACACAAAGGGCTAGGTAAGCTATGCATGGATTCCTGCCCAAAGAAAGTGTGGCGTAACAATTAAGTTGCTAAAGTTTGAGGTTAATCTGTTATACAATAATAGCTTACATATTTTAGTCTCCAAACCTGCATAGGCATCAAAAACCACATGGGATTTTTTTGTTCTTTATGCCATAATATAATTTTTAAATGTTGATTTTTTTTAATTTTACAGGTAAAAACATCCTATTTAAATTTTTTTCAAAAATAAAAACACTTTCCTCTCCAAAAATAACTCTTTACCCATTTGAAGCATATCCTTCTACATATTTTAATATAATTTCATATTATATAATGGTATACCATATATATTGCTCATCAGCTTGCTCTTTTCCTTCACTATGTCTTAGAGACCTTCCATGTTATAGATCTATTACATTACTTCTAACTGCTTCAGAGTATTCCATGAAATGAATGAACCATAATTCATTTAATCATGTCCCTCCCAAGAAACCTTTAAGTTTTTTTAATTATAAATAATGCTTTAGTAAATATTCTAGGAAATGCCTCTTTATGGTGGTAATGTTCAGTAACAGCCCCTAGTATATCAGGCCTACACATACAAAGCATAAATACATTTTTTAAACAGATTCAGCCAAAATGCTCTCCAAAAAGGCTGTATCAGTAATAATTTATAATTTTATATTTAAATATGTTGATACTAAATAAATAGTAATATTAAGTGTATAATATATAATGCTATGTATTCATAATATTCTGATAATTATTATTGACATAATAGTATATAATACAAACTTCCCCTCACCTTTATCAATGAATGCTATTCTTGCCAATATGATGGATGAAAAATGTTATTTCATTTTTTGTTTTTATTATACTCTAATAACACTAAAAAAAGCATGTGGGTTTCATTTTCCTGCACACAAGTGAATCGTGACCATAAGCATTATTATACATTTCTTCCACAACTTGGCGAGTTTTTTAATTTATGGATACAATAAAAAGATTTTCCTGAGGCAATTCACATGTGTTGGAAGATAAAGAAGGAAGGGAATTATTAATAAACCATAGGCAGTGGGAGAAGAATGGAGGGGTTCAGCCAGGGGTACAGACGAGGTAAAGGGGCAGTGACAAGCCACCAAGCAATAAGAGGTGAGGTGGAGAGAAGGCAAAGAAGGTGGTGTTGACCTGGGAAAGATCCTTGTTAACTCAGGTGTTTAAAACTATGAACCTTGAAAATGTCTTTATTTGTTCCTTGGGAATATAGTTGTTTGCATCAATGATCCTTGAACTGATTCCTCTGAAGAAATTATGTGCTCAAATAAAACCCAGCAAGGGCAACTTTTTCTTTTGATCATCTGAAAGGAAGATGAAATATAGTATTTCTAACATCACAGCAGTTCTTCAAGGTATATGCTAGTCCCCTTGTATTACAGATGGGGAAATTGAGGCTTGGAGAGATTAAGTAACTTTGTCCAACTGTACAGTCAATAATGGCAGAGCAGAGGCTTGAACCCAAGATTGTCTGGTACCAACGCCCTTACTCTTTCCAGCTGGCTCTGCCGCCTCCAAACAGTCAGGAAAACTTGGCCCTGATGCTGGTTTGTCATCATTCATGTGGTGTGATCTTAAGAATGCCATTTAAACACTTTGGACCTGAATTTCCTTCTTTTTTTAAGGAAGTGGTAGCATCGAATAATCTACGGGGTTTCTTCCAAATCTAACATTCTTGGACTCCATTCACTATCTCCTGGATTACAAAGTTGAACTGGGACTGTACAGAGGGAGAAAGAAAGAAAGCTTTTGTCTGGAGGCTCAACTTAGCACAGTGTATGTGTCTTTTAGAGACCAGTTCCAGAAAGGTACTTCTTTTCTCTCCTAAGGAAGAAAGAAATCATAAGTTTGGGAATGGGAATCACAGCAGAACAAGGGGGCAACTCCAGGAGCTGTTCCAGAAAGCGTGAAGTTTCAAGAAGACTTTGACACTCAGTGGTATGATATGGTTCAGAGTCAAGCTTGTGTAAGAGAAAGAGAGAGAAGAGGAGAAAGGAAGGCTGAAAGGACTAACTTTTTGAAAGTCTGACTAAAACTCATTTAATCTACATTCATTTTGATAAAGCCAGTTTTTCAATTACTTGCCTATTTGGAACTGTTTCCTGGAATTAATATGAAGTACCTCCTATGCATAGTTGGAAACCAGAAATTAAGAATGAGAAAATGGCACCTTGTAAGAAAAAGGAAAGACAAAGATCATCTCTTTAAATGTAACAATTTTTCTCATTATAAAAATAGGATATACACATTGTAGAAAATTGGAAATTGACAGAAATTAAAGATCTTTTATAATCTCATCAGTTCAGCATAAGGTGTTTCCTTTTAGTTCTTTTCCTATGCATGTGTTTTCAAATCAAAACTGGAATTCTATCATATATATGGTGTTTCACTTGAATTTTTAAATTCAACATTATAAAAAGAAAATTTTCTCAAGTCATGAGAAATTCTCCAAAAACAGCAGTTTCTAATGACTGCATGTTGTTCTCTGCATTTTGACTGGGCCATGATTTGCTGAACCATTCTCCTGCTGGAGCACAGATGAGAACAAACCTATGTGCCAAAGAAGTGACAGAAGTCAGAGAACTCTGGGATTTGGTGTTCTAGTTACCTATTGCTATATAACAAACTACCCCGAAATTAAATGGCTTAAAACAATGCAACATTTATTTCTTTAATGAATCTGCAATTTGGGACGTGGCACAGCCGGGTAGAGTCATCTGAAAGCTCTCATTCAATGTCTGGCAATTAAAGCTGGCTGTTAGTAAGACCTTAGCTGGCCCTGTCAGCTCCAATACCTACACGCGGCACCTCCCTGTGGCCTGGGCCTCCCTACCACATGGCTGCTTGCGTCCCAGGAAGCTGTATCACCTTTTCAAATGTAGCCTCAGAACTCATGTCGCATCCCTTCTGCCACATCCTATTAGTTAGAAGTAAACCTAAAGGCCAGCCCATATTCAAGGGGTGTTCAGGCTCTACCTTTTGAAGGATGGAGTGTCAAAGAAACTACAGACTTTTTAAAAACACCACATTTGGGTACTACCAAAAAACACTAGCCCAGGGAATGTGCACTCCTCTCCTTCTCAGCCCAAGCCAACCTTCAGGCTTCGGGGAGGAGAGAGCCGAGGACTCCACCGATGGGCCTGTCCTAAAGCTAACTGTGATTCTTGAATTCAGAGCCACAAGGCAGAGAGTCTTGCCTCAGAGATACAAATTTCTCCCTCTCTTGCCACCTTCTAAGCCTGCTACCATCAAGCTCCAGGGTTCAGTTCCTACTCCTCCAAAAGCTTCTTCCACTGCCCTAGGTTCACAGGCGTAACTGCTGGAGCTGCCACGACAGAACCTGAACCACAAGCTCACAGCTCCCACCTTGCTGAGTCCGCTCTTCACCCAAGTAGAACTTCCTAAGGTCCAGGCTTCACCACCCGTAGTACAAGTCACCTCGGGCCAGCAGGGCTGTCTCCTGCAACCTCTTCTCTTTTCTCCATTAGAGAACCAATAAGGCCTGCTGAGCTAAGTCGGATCCCCAGGACAGGCTCTGCATATGCAGCTCTTACGGTCTCTTATCAAATCGCTCCCAAGAACCTGTGTGGAGACCATACCTCCTCTCATGCCTCCCACAAGCAGGCACGTGGACTAAGGAACCCATTGGCCCAAGAGTGGTGTCCAACAGGGAAACACCCATCACTCTGGACTAGTCAGAACTCCCTACCCAACACCCGTAACGGCAGCTTTTAGGCTTTGTGAGAAGCCCAAGGGGTAGGTCCTGAAGGCAGCAAATGGGGGCAGTAGATATGACCAACAGGTCTGCCGGGGAGGCCACGACCTGGAGCGGGAGGCAACTGGCAGGAATAAGGAAGGAAACAGGACAGAGGAAGCAGGGGAACACAGGCTAAAAGGAAGAGGAACACTTCACAGAGAAGCTAAAATCTGAGATGCACCGTGAAGAAGTAGAAAACAGAATGTCAGCATTACTACCCTTCATAATCCCAGTTTGGTTAAGACCCACCAAATTTGTTCTAAACTATGCTAACAGTCTTTGTTCTGACTCATCGTAAGGCCTCTTCACCTTGGGGGATGATAATTGCGGACTCCACCTTTAAAATGTAGGCAACATAACTGAGGACACAAACTTACAAATCCATTAGCCTTCTTAGAAGATCTTTCCTAGTCAAAAAAGAACAGCACTTTATTTCTCTGAGCAGCGAACACCACAAAACAACCCTTGATTGAATGTTCTGGAAAGGAGAACCACTTCCCCACACTCTACCTTTTTGTATCTCTCAGTTACACAGAAAATTTTAGGTCTCTGATTTTTCTAAGGGAAACCTTCATAATATTATTTTTGGATCAACTCCTTCATCCAGGAGCCTGGTGAAGCTTTTTTCTTTGAACCTGGAAATCACTTCTTTTTTTTCCAGTTTCAAGAGTTTAAGACTTCACGTTTAGATTTCATTCCAAGTTCAGACTGCTCAGAGGCCCAGTGGGATGACAACTTGGCAAAATATATCCCTGTTCCTAAAATTAGGCAACTGTTACAAACATCTGAGCTTCCACACTGTTGCTGTTGAAAGGGCATTTTCGTATCACAAGTGGAGACTTCCTGCTGTGCTGGGGGTGGAGTGGAGAGATCTGGGGCGGGAGGCAGACCCAGCTGAAACCCTTTTCACTCCTGGAGTCTTTTTATCCGCCCCCCCACCTCCCCAGATTTGCTGGGCCTGTCATTTGAGGCTAAGTCATATAGACAAACTCAAAGTTCACTCAGGGACGTGGGTAAGAAAAGGCAACAAAGCACACATTCTTCTGGCCAAAATCTTTTCCCATACTCTGGGATATTACCTGGCACACAGCAGGCACCCAATAAGCTTTATGAAATGCTAGAGGAAAGAAAAAAGGAAAGAAAGAAAGAGGGAGGAGGTAAAAAAGGGAGGGAAGGAAGGAAGGGAGGGAGGGAAGGAAGTAAAAAGATAAAAGGGAGAGACAAGAAGGGGGGGGAGATTCCAAAGCGATTTTAAATAAATGTTTGTTTATATATTTATACACAGTGTTTTATAATTAACTATAAATAAAGTTGAAGAGTTAATATGCAGCAGGCACTGTGCTAAACTACATTACATACATTAACTCGAACTTCATGATAATACCATGAGACAAGAACCATCATGAACCCCATTTTACAGATAAGGAGAGAGATTAAGAAACTTTTCCAAAATCCTAAAACTACTAAGTGTGGGGCTAGACTTTGAACTCAGATCTGAAAATCTGGTAACCAATCTGACTGATCAACTGATTTGATTCCTTCCTTCTTTTTCTTTCCTCTGCCATTGCTCCTTAGGGCCCTTCAACACTTCTTTTCCTTCTTTAGAATGGAGATAACCAACGCGGGTCAGGGGCACCGAGGAGTAAGCCTTGGCAGTAAGTCACGGCACGGCTCCTAGAGTTCCTTCACCAGAGCCAGGGGTTGCCACCTCATAAGCTAGGCGGGCCGATAAAGCCAGGCTGGCTTGTGTGTGGCAGAAGTGAGGGAGCAGCACTCCAGAGAGGAGAAATGGCATTGCCAAGGTCTTCGGGCAGGAAGGAAGGTCACAAGAACTGCAGGGACCCGGTCTGGCTCCAGTAACATGAGTAGTGAGGTCAGAGGGAACCAAGGACCACCACAATGAAAACTGGTACTCTGTACATCAGGAGTACATCAGCAGACCACCAAGGAGTTCAACACATGAGCAATATGGCCCCATTTATGTTTTTAGCACACTTTGGCTACTGTGTGGAAACGGACTCAGCCCAGTGGGAGGCAACATGTACCAGAAGCCCAAAGAAAACTCCTTGACCAACCACTCAGCAAGTCTTCTGACCCCTGGCTGGAGCCCAGGACACCAAAACGAAACAGGCCTGATCCCTGTCTTCCAAGAGCTTTCAGTCTAGAGAGGAAGAGATGACATAACGAGAGGACGGTGGTGGCAGACACACCACTGAAGGAGGACTTGTCTGAGGTGGGTCGAAAGAATGAACAGAAGCTGTGCAGGTGAATAAGATGGGAAAGGCATTCCAGGCAGAGGGCACAGCATGGAGAAAAACTGGGAAGCAAGAAACAGCATGCTGCATTTAGGAAGCCTAATAAAGTTCTGTATAACAGGAACATGGGGTGGGGGTGAGGGCCAGAGAAAAAGCAGTGGAGAAGCAGAGGGGTGGGGGGCTAGGGCCCAGCACAGGCCCACAAAGACCTTGGACATTATTATCTTGCAGGATTGAACTTCTCCTGAAGGAATGGAGAGTCATAGAAAATCACTGAGTGGGGAGATTTTCCTTTGAAAATGACCACTCTTGATGAGGGGTAGGGTATAGTCTAGAAGGGAGAGATACTAAGGGTCCATTAGGAGGCAGAAACACCAACTGTCAGTGACCTGAGATACACCAGCCGTTACAACCCAGCTTCAGGCAGCTGCCCTCAGTCCGTGGCTTCTCACAAATGCTCACACACCAGAGGCCACTGGGCATGCTCAGCTCTCAGTCTTCCCAGAAGCCAAAGAAACCCTGGGAGAGGGGCGATCACGGGAAACCACAAAGGAGCTCCAGAGCAAACCTAACTCAGGGAATCTGAGAGTCCCGTGTTGCTGTCACTCCATAAGCTCTTCCCAAGGCAGCTCCACGGCGTTCCTCCCGGCTGGTCCCCAGGGATCTCCTCTACTTCCGTGGAATTGTTCATTTCCTGCTCTCTCCACACTCCTTACTAAGTTCAATGTGATATGGTAGAAAAAACACAATTTTTCCCAGCAGACTGATGACCTAGATTCTTAAGTTCCCACACTTATGACTACTCTCCATCCCTGGGTGGCAGTTTCCCTACTTACAGTCCTGCCTCTAAATGTGCTTTTATGAATATTAGGTACCATTAAAGTAGATGAATTCCTTCTCCCACCTCAGAAAGCCTTTTGTACTAAGTTAAAATCATCTGCCTGATGCAGAAATGGTTGTTTTCTTCGGCCCACCGTGTGGGTATTCAGTAAGGACCGTTGCTGTAAAGACTACGGACGTTTCCAGAAGCGTAGTCTAGAGCATGGGGCTCTCATAGCTCTGGTACTTCCCCTTCACTGTACGTGGTCCAGGCCATTTAAGCCTCATGAGAAGATGGCATAGACCCAGGTCACTTCAACAAGGTCCCCTGGAACTTAGATGACTCTCTTTTTCCAGTGTCAACAGCCCAGCCAGCAGAGTGAACCCTGCCTGCCTGAAACAGAGATGAACCACAGGCAGCTCTCCAAAGGGCGGTGGGCTGCTCTGCAAGGAAATGGTGCCTGAGAACAACTAGGCATTGTTCACCCCCTGCGGTCTGGCAGAGCCGAGCCTGAGTGGGCAGAGGGGCAGGCTGGGGGCTCTGGCAGTGTGGGGGCAGTTGGGGGACAGGCAGCCTCTGCAGTGGGGAGGGGAGCAGGGAGTTCCATGTGACAGCTGGGCTTATAATGTGGGCATTGTTCCCTCCCTGTGCTACATCTATTTCCCTAAGAATGAGAACAAAGAAGACCTGAGCCTGAAGCACCTGTCAGGTCCCCAGGGGAGAGCTGCAGGCTGCTCATCTAGAGCAAAGAGAGACACTGACTGCTCCGTGGCAGCCCGCCCATCAGCAAACCTAATAAAGGCTAGAGATGTGTCAGAAAAGTACTGCCTCTCTGCCACAGCCCTTCTCCCCGACCCAGTCTCTTTGATTCTTTCTCTTATTTCAGTCATTTCATACCATGCTGTGCTTTGCCTGCTGTTGTAATCTTTTTACTTTTTAGTATCTAAGCATTTCTTTAGTATACTTAAGAATTTCCCTAAGTATTGTTTTTATATTTACATATTATATCTATTATACTAACTAACCTTTAAAATCATAAAATTTAATTCTGCTGAGTTTGCCCTCAAACCTGCATATACTCATTATATCACTGACAATTCTTTCTGAAAAGGGATTTGGTCATATGAATCAAGAAAAATAATGTCTGTCTGATATGTGCTAATACATACATGCTTTCTCATTAATCCTCATTAAAATCCTATGAGATATGAAATATATTATAAATCAAGTTTAAAGGTAAAAAAAAAGTGTAGGTCAGTGACATGCATTAATTTGCACACAGTTACACAGATAGTAGATCAAGATCAATCCCAGGTTTCTGACTCTAAATCCAATGTTCCTTCCATGGAACCAGCCTTCTAAGGTCACCCAGTAATCTTACTCTATGGAATTTGTGCTGATGAATTTTGATTCTTAATTTTAAAAAGAAATGAAAAGTATTCACTGCATTGCTGACAATGAGACCAAAAGTTGGAAACAATCTAAATGTCCAATTATAGAAGAATTAAGTAAATTGTGGCAAATCCACTAGAACCCATATTACTTAACCATCAGAAATGAAAACTTTATAAATTACAGCAACATAGAAACTTTTCATAACTGAAAAAATGTGTGTGTGTTATGAACACAACTGCAAAAGTTTACCTATGTAAATAAGAACAGGAAGTCTGGCAAAATGAAAGCATTATTTACAGGGGAGTAGAATTCTGGGTAAATTTATCTTTACAAGTGTTTTTTAGTGTCATCATGATGTCTTACCAACAAACAGATTTATAATATCCCTGCTGATTTTTTAATGCCAGATGCATGTACTTTCCTGTTCTGTTCTAGTTACCAATTCAAATAAATTAAGTTTTGCTTTACAGAAATATACACAAAATGAAAATATTCTTCAAATTAAAATTTTTTTACTTCCATATTTTAGATCTTTTATAATTTATCACTTTCTCTTTTGGGACTTCAGAATATAGCAACATCAGGCCAATATCTGTAGCTGCCCCTGGCTTTGACTGCATTGATTGTGCTACACAACCATTTGGCACTCAAGCACTCTGGGGAAAGAGAAAAAAAAAGCAGCAGAAAGCATGGGGACCTTGCCACAGCTTGGAAGCAGCCAGGGGACCCCGGAGAACAGGGGCCTGCCTGCTCATGCACAGGGTCACTGTCTCTCAGTGCCTCAGCTGTTCCCAGTCTATAAAGATATTGAGATTTCCAGTGGTTTAATCGGAGACTATTTGCTCACAAAAAGAAGGAATCCACTGAGACTAGCTCAAATTGAGTGGGAGAGGATTATCAAATTACCAGAGATGTCTGCATTACTCCCAAAGCCCAGGATGTTAGCCTGACCTTGTGGGACTAAGGAAGCCATGAAATCCAGGGTATGTCTTTGGTTCTTCCTTCCTTCCTTCCTTCTCTTGGTCACTCTCTCTCTCTCGTCTCCATCTCCATCTCCATCTCTCCCCAGCCTACACCCTGCTCCTAACACACTCCTAGGAGATACAGCCGCAGCCAGCCAGCCCAGAAGCCAGGATTTCCTCTCTCTCTCTCAGGCCCAGGTTCCTCTGCTCTGCTCCCTACTCCACCCAGGCTCATCCCCTCAGAAAACATCAGGTCTGTCACGATAGACAGAGCAGACAAAGATTCAGCATGAAGAGCGCACAGTGCAGACCTCCAACGGGAGGTGGGTAGCCGAGGAGGCTCATACAAGAACACCCGTCCTGACGGAAGAACCGTAACAAGTCAGGAGTCGGTGAAACACCCAGGACAACAACTTAAGGGGGAGGAAAAGAATATTTATTCTCAAAGTGAAAAGAAAAACAAGTCAGTCAGTAAGCTGAAGAGGCTCACAGGTAAGTCAGTGTATCGGTTCTCACAGCGTGCTGGCCCAAGGCTGGGCAGCACCAGGGAATACCTCACAGTGCCAGCCTGGCCAGCTCAGACTTCAGGGGAAGTCAGGGAGCAAAATGGTAAATGCAATAAAAAGGGAATCATTAGCATTTCTTAAGAAGCAACAAATGAGCAAAGATAACAGAACAGAACTGAGGGTTAAGAAACTTGGCTTTGCCACTAATATGCCAAGTGACCTTGAGTAAATCATTCCCTTCCTTGGGCCTCAGTTTCCCCATTTATAATGGAAAGAGACTAGACTAAAGAACCTATGAGGTCCCTGCAGCAGTGCCCTGAATGAGGCAGTGGTCTGATGAAGTCAGTGCTTCCCAGGTCATGAGAACAAACTGTTAAATTTCAGGGAATTTTGTGAGCTGTTGTTAAAGCCAGCTGTTATAAAAAAACTAAATTATATACGTGATATTAAAACCTAACAGTAAAAATACTCAAAACTCATCATTCCTAATTATTTTACTACATTTTACTATTATCTATTCCAGAGCTTGGCAAACTTTTTCTATAAAGGGACAAATAATAAATAATTTTTGAGGCTTTGAGGGTCACAGTCTCTGCCATATATTGCTCTTTTTCTTTTTCAATGCTTTAAAAATACATAAACCAATCTTAGCTCATAAAACCAATCTGCACAATAACAGGCCAGCATTAGATTTGGCCTACAGGCCACAATTTGCCAATCACCAATCTACAATCGAGGTTATTTACATCTATTTCACTTATAAGTAGAGATAGTATATAAATAACTATGTGCTATTGCACATTTCTTTCCAACTCCACACTCAGTGATATCACACTGGGAGCTTAAAATTGGGTATGGTGGGAGTATTTACACTATGGAAATGGCAAACACTGGAAATCAGGGCTTCTTTTCCCAGAGCGCTGCTTGTTAAACATTTACCAGGATACCACTGTCCTCAGGTGCCTGTGAGAAAGAATCACAGAAAACTAAAGTGCTTTACCAACTCACCCAAGAAATCTAGGCAGGAAAGCAAAATGAAAAGCAAGAAGGCAGTCCATGGAGCCAGAGAAAAAGAAGAACTGAAGGATGCACTGTCCTGACTGCCTGGACACGGCTTAATCAACAGGCGATCTTTGCAACCACCCTCGGGACTTGGGCTGGCTTCACTGCGTCTAAGACTCGTCCTGTTTTTCTCTTCTCTCACTTGGAAATGCTGTATCTGTCTCGCTTGCTGCCCTGGACAATAGCAAAGCAACCGAGGCCGGCCCAGAAGCCACCAGGGACAGATTCTGTACAAAGGGTTCACATCTGTGAGAGAGCCCAGCAGATGCCAAAGGGAAAGGCAGTGTTAGGTAGAGCGGCCACCTCCGTGGTTCTGGTGTGGATTCAGGGCTTCTCTCAAAATAGAACAATAAACGTGCAGGTCTAGACTAAGTAGCAATTTTGGTTTTAGGGAAAGATGATACCCAACAGGATGAGGATAACCCTGAGAAAGCTTATTTTCAGCCATTTGGGCTCAATTAGGCAGGAAAAGGGCCTGGCAGGGAACAAAGACACAACCAAACCTAGGAGCAGGCCTTCGGGGCATTTGTGAGGTGAGCCTCCTACAAACTTCCAGATATAAACACTGTCCCTGGGGAAATGAGGCGCAGCCTTCTCATCTCTGTGCCCTACTCCTCTCTGTAGGTCCCAGGGAAAATCCAGCCTGGGCATTTATACCACCTGCCTGTTTATTATGCCACCACCCGTTTCTCCTAGCTGATCATAAGGAAAAACAGTGGAAACCTAGGGGAAAAAATCCTATCTTTCCCCCAACCCCCAGCTTCCTAATCCAAATATTACAAGATGCCAGGGAAGGAGAGGGGAGGAAAGAGCAAGATTTGGTGGGGGTGGCAGATGAAGACAGAGGTGGTTAGAGACAAATGCAAAGACAAAAGAACCCTTGAAGGAATAGGCAGGGATAAAAGGAAAGGGCATTCAGACCAAGACAGTGGGGCACATAAATGCAAGATATGGTTATTATATTAAAAGGTGCTCATACTCATTAGCCATTGGACAAATTCAAATTAAAAACCACAGTGAGAGGTAGAATGCCACGAGAGAGCATACTTCCCACCCCAACGAGAGAAAGCCAAACAATCTATGAAATCATAACTTTCCTTGAATCATCAGGGTACTAAGTTACAAGGTACTCAGGAGATTGGAATTCCTCCGAGTAACAACCCTGCCAAAGAGAGACAGGACACAACAACTGTTGCACCTTTGCCAGGGCCTCTTTGGAGGAAAAGGGCAAGAAGAAATGGGGTAACATTTTAACAAATTCCTAAAAGTCAAATGTGGGTTGGCATGCAGTTAACAATCCATGGGAGCCCCAGACACAAAGCGAGTTCACATTCCCAAGTTCTCTTCCACAATCTCTCCTAGGGACTTAGAAGAAAAACTATGGCAGGTAGGAGAGCTGACAGCCCTCATTGACCTGCAAACACAAAACCCTGCCCATTTTACAGAATCTTCTCTTTTAAGAAGCCAAAGCCTTAAGCTGCTAGAGGAAAGGTAGGCAACCTTCCAACTCCCAATGCCCAGGCTAAGACCCACTGCCTGCAGAAGGGGTAGAAACAGCCATCTGCCTCTGGGGAAAGAGAAGTAGGAAACTCTTTACCCCCCTGGTACCCTTCCACTGAGTAACAAGCAACAGCACTCTCCTGCTGGTGGGGGAGAACAGAAAACCATCCTATAACCAGTCCTCAATAATGAATTACTGCTACACACCGTACCAGAATAACTAAAATGAATATGAATAAGACTGATGAAGTCAAGAATTGACAAGGATGCAGAACAGGAACCTCATATACTCCTGGTAAGAAAGTAAATTGGTGCAACCACTTTGGAAAACTATTTGGCAGTACCTACTAAAGCTAAACACATGTATATCCTATTCCCAGCAATTCCACTCCTAGGGATTTATCTAAGGGAAATGAGTACATGTGTGAGTCAAAAAGCATATAGAAGAGCACTCATGGAAAACTATTTAAAATAACCCAAAACTGTAAACAACCCAATAATCACCAACAGTATCATGTATAAATTGCATAATTATAGTTTTTTCACACAATGGAATGAATACTACACAGCAATAATAATGAACAAACTACTACTGCCTGCAATATGAATAAATCTAACCAACATGTTGAGCAAAAAGCCAGTTAAACACAATCCATGAATTCATTTATATGAAGTTCAAAAATAGGCAAAACTCATATAAGGGATGGAAATCAGATAGTAATTATCCTTTGGATGGTAATAAAAGGATGGGAGGAAGAAGGGGCCTTTCGGGATCCTGGCAATGTTCTTCTCTATGATCTGGTTCTGGTTACACAGATGGGCTCACATTGTGAAAATTCTTTGAGCTGACCTTTGTGATATGACCCCCTTTCTATTTGAAAGTTACACTTTACGTTAAAGAAAAGTGTCTGGTATGATGGGAAATATTGAAAAGTCAGCCTGGCTGGAGTCATGAGAGAGAAGACTGAAGGCAAATGAGTGTGGAGCCAGAACACCGAAGGGGCTGGAGTTCCAGACCAAGGGGTTTATCCTTTGCACCACAAGAAAAGGAGTGTCACCAACTGCTTTTTTTTTTTTTTTTGAGATAACTCGAGATTCATATGCAATTGTAAGAAACAATATAGATAAATCCAGTTTCCCCCAGTGCTGACATCTTCTAGACCTATAAGTATAGTACCACAACTAGGATATTGACATTGATGCTATCCACCCACCTTACTCAAACTTCACCAATTTTACAAGTACTCATCTGTGTGTGTGCATGTACTTAGTCCTATGAAATTTCATCACATGTATAGATTCATGTGGCTACCACCACAGTCAAAATACAGAATAACTCCCATCACAAGGATCCCTTGTACTAACCTTCTGTGGAATGGTTAAACAAATGGTGGTACATCTATACCATGGAATACTACGCAGCAATAAAAGAGAATAAACTGATATACACACACAAGGGAATTGGGCTGAGTGAAAAGGTCCTTTTCAAAAGGTTATACATTGTATTGTTCCACTTATATAAAATTCTTGAAATGACAAAATTATAGAGATGGAAATAGGTTAGTGGTTGCCAGAGGCTCTGGAATGGGGTTGGAAGGAAAGTGGCTATGAAAGGGTAGCACTAAAGACTTTTAAGCTGAGGAGGGACATGAACAGCACAGGCCAGAGGACGTGGCTCATTTCTAAATGCCTCCGCTCTGACTGTCCAAGACTTTAACCCTCTCACGCCTCACCCACACCGCACCTGTCCCTACCCCACTGCCAGCCACCCTCAGCAGCTGCCTCTTGCTGCTTTAATACCTAGTTAGTTAACAATTGCTTGGGCTTTGGTTAAAGGGGACTGATAAGGGGTGGCCCAACAGGGCATCATCTGTCCAGTGGAGACCAGCACTCACCCCTCGGCACAGTGACCCCTTTGGTTCTGGTGCACATCTCCTGGAGTTGCTGAAAGCCCTCTGACATAGTACATTAGCTGTCTTATAAGTATGGGAGGGTTTTTTTTCCCCTCTTGCTTCAGTTTCTTCCCTCGATATTATTCTATTAAACTGTTTCAAAAACAAATATGTTGTTGCAGGGGTTGGAGGAGGTAGTTGGTAAGATATTGCTCTCTTATTTTGAAACTAGACCCAGAGGAAGCCTCCAGGCGCAGGGGAAAGTCTAACATAATCCAGTTACAAAGGAGGATTAGAAGGGCTGATGATCTCGCACGAACAGGCAACTCCCTTATATACCTGGATGGTACTCAGGGCCCCAGGAGCCAAATAAGGAGAAAAGATGCATTTATTTCACAATGAAGAAATCCATACCCTGTAAAGAGGCACACCAGGCCTCAGGAACAAGCAGTCCCTATGTAGAACTTTGACTCTACTTCAACACGGTGAGCCAGGCCCTGCACGTCCTGCTGAGGACTCTCTCTTCAGTAAGGAGACACCCTAAGATATCAGGAGGGAAGGGTTTCTTACAGGGGAACACGTGATCTGGGCCTAAAGGATGAGTAGCTTGCTGAGTGGCAAAAAGGAGTACACAGTGGTATGCCACATAAAGGGGACAGCATGAGCAAAGCTATAGGTTTGGAGTAGACTGATGTGACTGGGGAGTATGACATAGAGGGAAGCAGGCGAAACTGAGGCAGGAGACGTAAGGTGGCCACTGGAACAGTAAGAGCCCTGTCTGTCATGGTAAAAAACTTGGCCTAGAAGTGATGAACAAGCATTAACAGTTTTGAAAGCAGGGGTGTGACTCAGTATTTTTTAGAAAGATTTCTCAACTGGCCCTGAGCAAGCAGATAAATTACACAGGGTGAGATTTGGTCAGAGTGACCAGTTGGGAGCCCACTGCCTTCTCTCATTCTCCTCACTAAGGCTGAGCCAGAGAAATGTTACGACTTCCCAGGAGATTTACATGTTAAGGTGGTTTGACTGCAAGCACTGCCTACTCTTGTTGGGACATGACTTGTCAAAACAAGAGGATTTTGCTGGTTGAGAAAAGAAAAAAGCAGTGGGCACCTTTAAAAAAAAAGTGACAGGATCCCCCAGCTAGAGGCTGGAAAACTCAGGCATTCCTGAGCCTCTACAGTAAACCATCAGTGGGCTACAGAGCCTCCTGCAGAAAGATCTAGTGCTGTGTTCAGGCTGGGCGATCAGGATGCCTGGGCCCATTTGGCAGATGGGAAGTGGCATGACAAATGCCTGGATGCAGGGCAGCTAAGGAGCCTCGTAAGGGAAGGAAGATCCTTTAAGGCTACAAGAAAGCCCTAAGGATGGGAAAATTCTAAGTTCAGCAAAGTGCCCCTTCAATTGGTCTCGACTCAGCTCCCATTAGGTTCATGCCAGACTCAACTGTTGAGCAAAAGGCTGTAAGTAACGATGGAAGTACCTTGGAGCTCGGGCAGCCCTGCCTTACGGCCCCTCTAACAGAGTGTGGCAAACGTGGAGGAGACAATCCTTCACACACCTCAGGCACCTGAGCGCTGGGGTGGCAACCACTGAGGAACCGCAGAAGTCACGTGCACTCACAGACTGGCTCAGAGCAGGATCCCTGCGCATGCCTCCCAGTTACAGCAGTGGTGCCCACACAGGAACAGACCCATCCTGCAAGGCCCCCATGGTGCCATGGCATGGACATGCTGAGATCATGGGGAAGGCACCTTAACGAGTTGCTGGGGCCCTGGATACAGCACCTGCATAGACATAAGAGGACTGAAGTAGGTTAACTTGTGTCCAATGTGAAGGCAGGACCTCCTCACCCAAGTCCTCATTTGTCAAGTTCTGAGTAAGTATTGTTCATTCAAGGAAATATTTGTGGGACAATCTAATGTTAAAACAGAATCACAGTTTAACTAGGGCAGGCAGACCTAAGACTGTCCCCTCTGCTACAATTTGACATTATGGCCTCTGAGTATAATTGCTTTGAGTGGCACACTTCTGTGAAATGGCCTTCCCAGTATTCCTATTGTCCCTGGCTATGTAAGTGCATCCCAATACTTGTTATTCCCCTACATCCCTTCTTAGGAATCAACCCGACCTATATTCAGATTTTTCAGTAATGGGATTTTCAAGCACACGGTCATGATGAAATTCTGAAATACCAAATCTAAGACCAGAGCCAGGAGGAGCTCTTTTGTTGAATGGGTCACCGTAGTGAAAGCAGGTCGATGGAATTGACAGGAATCTAGAATTACTGTCATGTGAAAGTTATAAAAATCTTTGTTAAAGTCTCTGTATCTGGGCATGGATGGAGATATTGCCCTCCTTCCATGTGGTGGATACTGTGATCAATAAAATCTCCAGCCAAGACTCTCTGTTCCCAGTTACTCCGGGATCCTAAGAGCCTAACTAATTATGGATGGCAGTTATAATCAAAGTGTGGCTTCCCTTCCAGTCCCAAGCAGAGTCATATTACAAACACGTAACTCAAAATTGCTGTGCTAAATCAACAGACTGGTACAAATTGGCTTTCTTTCCGTTCCCCAAACATGCCAACTCCTTCCCCCTGCCTTCTCAATGGTTGTCCTCTTTAACTGGGACAGTCTGAACACAGGTCTTTGCACGGCTGCCCATTTAGCATGGAGGCCTCAATTCAGCATCACCTCCTCAGGGCATGGGGGTACCTCTGGTTCTACTTATTGGCCTGGGTAGGGATTACATGGGTGTGTTCACTTTGCAGAAATTCATCAAGCTGTACACTTATAACTTGTGCACTTTTTGTATGTTATACTTAAATGGAAAAGTTTGTTTTACAAAACAAGTCACCTCCTCAGAGAACCCTTTCCTGACCAAGCCATGCTCTCCACCACCTCACTCATGTCAGCCTTATTTATTGTCTTCATGGCACTATAACTATTTCAAATTAACTTGTCTATCTTTATGTTTACTTACTTATTTTCTCTCTCCTCCTCTAGAATATAAGCACCAGAGAGAAGAAGGACAATATCTATCTTATTCCATGCTGTATCCCTAGTGGCTGACAAAGAGTAATCAAGCATGAATAAATGAATAAATGGATGGCAACTCTCCCCCAACCCTGTTCGGAATTACCTGCATACTTAGAATGTCTCTGAATGAAAATGAAGACATCTCCTTTTGTGAGTCACATAAACTAGGAATTTTCAAGGTCTTTGAGGCCATAATATACTCTGGTCAGTGAAGGATCATACATTTCTTCTATTGCTAGTGGAGCAGCAGAGACCCTGCCCTGGAACCCCTCAGTCCTGGGAAACCTTGCAGGCTATGTGAGCTCCCTAAGCAATGAATACCTATACTTCATATATAAAGTGGTGAGGATAATCTCTACCTCAGTGGTAGTTGTGAAAATTAAATGAGAAAATAAATTTAAAAATGGCTTATGAAATAATATAAATAAAATTATAAAACTACTTTTAAACAGACTATTATTAATAATATTTCAAGATTAATTCAAAGAATGGCTTTGCTTTTAGATAGTATTAAGAATGAAAATAAGAATTGCCTTTCCTTCTAAAGAAAAAGGCATGATGATCTTTCCGATGACCATCCAGAGGCCAACAAGGCACCTCATTAAAACAAGACACTGCTATCACCCAGAAAATGACAAGGGGATTTCGCTAATTCACAAATTCAAAATTTTATATACTACCGTTGTAGAGAACCACTTCAGTCAAAAGTTCCTGATTACAATTCTGTGTCAAAATAATTTATTAACCTTGGATCCTGTTCTAACATACATGATAGAGACACATAAACAGAGTGCAGAAAAGACAAGCATGCTCATTCAAAGCAAAACCATCTGCTTAGAGCTCATAAACAACTAGAATTTATCACAATAATACTTGTGAGGCCCATTAACTTGTAAACTGACTCCCACCACAGAATGGCCAGAAGTCTATAACGTTCCCCTCAAAGTTTTAAGACAAGAATCAATTAGGTCCATTAGTGAAATTCTTTCTACTGCTGATATATATTCAATTCAATGCATATGCCCTGGACCCCTGGTTGTTTTTACCTCTGTGCTGGTCACTAAAAGGCCTGCCCTAGGTGCCAGCCTATCAAGCAATCGTGCCACCAAGAGAAAGTAAAACTTCAAATAACAAATGGTAAGCATGGCTGGTATTAACTGGATTCCAGTAAAACAACAAGAAATGACTCATTTTCTGATTTTTTATCTTCATTTATTTGTTTTTTATTTATTTATTCGTTCACTTGAACTTTCTTACCTATTTCTACACCATATGTGTTTTCCTTAAATACTTGAAAATAACAAAATTAAATATTTGCTCTTACATTTCCTGTGAAAACAACTAGAAAAGTCTTTGAAAATTGTCCAGATTTCACTAAATCCCTGAATTTAGTGAAAGCCTTCCCAAGAATCAGAGAAACTGCTGGGAAAAGTTAAAATAAATAGGTAATAAAAATATTTTTCAAGAATAGTTTTAAACTAACAGCTTGCTCAGGTTGCATGGATCTTCTCCGCAAATGGACCAATCATATCAACAACCACACCACCTAAAACAAAGACCCAAGTCAGTTCACCCTGAAGGAAGTGGAGAGACTGAAGCTAGCTTCCATCTGTAGTTGCTTTATCACCTGCAGCTAGGTAACACAGCAGACACCGCACCCGTGGGGGTTTGATGCATTTCTATTTGAAGTAAAACATTAGGTCACTTAAGAGTTTCCAGGCAAATGCAATAGGCATGCAAGTACCTCTACCCCACCTTTCTCAATAGGCATTTTCCTGAAAATGAAGTGAAAAATCACATTGAAGCGTGTTTTAAATATGTGAGAGGAACCTGGTAAGATAGAAAAATGCTTTATAAAGCAAGGATGGGGCAAGCACAAATTTAAGGGGACCACTTTCCAGGGGGTTAGAGCTTCATTTCCAGATCTTCAGCAGTGGTTGGGAGCCTCCTGCAGGTGCAAAGTGAGTAGAACCCACTCTTACCCCCAAAGAGGGAACTGTCAGAAGAAGAAAGGAGGATGCTGCCTCCACAGAGGTTTTTGTCAGGTTCTAAATTCAATGCCTACAGGAAAGACATACGTGTGAATTGGGCGAGGTTAAAGAGAAAAAGGAGAAAGGAGACTGGAGAATGTGCCCTTCCTAAAGGTATTTAAATTTATATTTTTTTAAAGTACCCTGCATCTTACAATACCCGATATCTAAAACTTCCTACCCCATATCCAAACTCACCTCCTTTTTATCAATAAAACCCAACTTTTATGAAGGGCAGAAATGTTCTACTTAAAAGACTGTATTTTCCAGCTTTCCTTACAGCTAAGCATGGCCAAGTGACTATATTCTGGGCAATAAGATAAGTCCTACTGGCAAAGAAGAAGAAAGAAGTGGCTGATGGGAGGAGAACCAAAGTGTCTGCCCCAGCCCCTGGCATCAGGTAACCTCCATACAGTGAGGAAGGCTGAGGGGGGCATAAAAAGAGTCATGGGCACGTTACCTTCTACTGTGTACAAAAGGCTATAGGGATAG
Organism: Manis javanica; assembly: GCF_040802235.1. Classification (NCBI taxonomy): domain Eukaryota; kingdom Metazoa; phylum Chordata; class Mammalia; order Pholidota; family Manidae; genus Manis; species Manis javanica. The sequence goes on along the minus strand of NC_133157.1, from coordinate 23,136,978 downwards.
TAAGTGAGAATTATTCATTCAAATGTTGAAGGTGTTTTCCTAATGTTACATAAGCAAATGGGTTTACAACAATGCCTACTTACCAGCTATGTGACTTTCAGCAAATGCTCTACCACTCTGAGCCTGGGTTTTCTCATACTTGAATGGGAAAATAAATCTCACCTCACAGAACTACTATGGGGTTTCAGTGAGATATGGTGAATAATCTAAACCTCGCATCCCCCTCCTCATCTTATTCTCACGTTTTTTTGCAAACTAAAGTCATTGCGCAGAGCCAAAGAGGTTGAATGCCGAGGAGAGGTCTGATCAGCTCTTTACCTGCTTTCACTCACAGCAATAAATGATTCACTTGCACAGAAATCTTAGTTTCGCCCTCACACTGAAAGCAGATTTTCCTTGGGAAAGTGAACATTTCTTTACCATTAAAAGGATACTCATTTATTAACATGGTGTCACTCATGCCCATCTGAGATGCTGGAACTGTTTCTTCCCCAACACCACGCTAAACATGCCAAGTGGGGACCAGAGAGTGAGGAGAGGGGAAGAGGACACTCAGAGCTTTATAGCCTGTTTTTATGTCTTTGGCAAGTGCCCCATATACTTCATTGTTTTGGTTTGTGAGGAAAAATTGGCCAGGAAAATCAATCATGATCTTCAGGGAAATGGATGATGAGGGAATAAAACCAGATTGTTAAGCAGAGTAAAGGGTCTTTATCTGGAGTTCCCTCCTCTACCCCCAAATTACAGGCATGTTCTCATAGGAAAAAAACACACACAGCTTCCTTCCAGGGACACCCAGTATGAGATTCAAGAATCCAGTAGGGACCAATCAAGCCTCAAGTGAACAACTGCCACTCAGACAATCCTAAACCAACACTCAACTGCCAGTTTCAGGCCGATGTATATCAGCCTGGTGATACCTGGTGGTACCCTGGTGGCACCACCTAGCAGCAAACAGGGCTCAGCAGCATCATCTTCTTTGCCCCAAGAGTCAGATTTTTGCCTGTGTGAATAGTTTCTTTCAGTGATTTAGGGACTTTTTTACATGTTAACTTGGCAAAATCTGCTTGCCCCTCTCCCCCATCCCATACACATGCGCATCCCCTGCCCCAGCAGCAGCACCCTGCAGGGCTCCGCTCTCCTCCCTGGGCTTGCACACAAAGTTTCACTTGAAAAAAAGGTAAAAATCCAAAACTAAAAGTTCTTGAAAAGCAAATTTTTATGCTTATTTTGAAAAAGGACAGTGGAAAAAACAAAAATATTAATAGTATTGATAAGAAGTGTGGGACTCACAAACTTCACATTTTGGAAAGAAATTAGGGTACTTATTAGGGGTGTTAAAAGTGTCAAATCTCTCTTAGTGGTACATGTAGCTAGTTAATTATGTTTTCAACTGTGAATACAATCACAAAATTAAAGAACATATATAAAATATTGGAAAGATAGCATCAAAGATTGTGGCTAAAAGACAAGGTATAACATACAGTAGGAAAAGGACAGATTCTTCAATAAATGGTGTTGGGAAAACTGGACAGCCACAAACAAAAGAATGAAACTTCCTTGCTCCATACACAAATGGTCACAGTAGGTTAAAGACTTGAATGTAAGACCTGAAGTGAGAAAACTCCTAGAAGAAAACAAGCAGCAAGCCCCTTGGTGATGCCTGTCTGGATCTGACACCAAGAGCAACGTCAACAAAAGCAAAATGAGCAAGGGAGACCACGCAAATGAGAAACCATCTGCACAGCACAGGAAACCATCCACAACATGAAAAGGCATCCACAGAATGGCAGAAAATATTTGCAAATCATGCATCTGATAAGGGGCTAATATCCAAAAATACATAAAAAACTCACACAACTCAATAGGGAAAAAAAACAATTCAATTAAAAAATGGGCAGAAGATCTGAATAGACATTTTTCCAAAGAAGACATACTGATGGACAACAGGCACATGAAAAGGGGCGCCACATCTCTAATCATCAGGGAAATGCAAATCAAAGCCACAATGAGCTATCACCTCACACCTGTTAGAATGGCTATTCTCAAAAAAGTAAGAAATAACAAGTGCTGGTGAGGTTATGGAGAAAAGGGAACCTTCATGCTCTGTTGGTGGGAATGTAACCTGGTGCAGCCACTATGGAAAATGGTATGTAAATTCCTCAGAAACTTAAAAATAGAACTACCATCTGATCCAGCAATTTAACTTATGGATATTTAGCTGAAGAAAATGAGAACATTAAATCAAAAAGATTTACTCCCATGTTCACTGCAGCATTATTTACAAAAGCCAAGATACGAAAACAACCTAAGTGTCCATCAGTGGATGAATGGATTTTTAAAAAATGTGATATATATATAATATATGTATATATTATATATGTGAATATGATTCAGTCATAAAAAAGGAGGAAATCTTGTCATTTGTGACAAGATAGACCTTGGGGGCATTATGCTAAGTGAAATAAGACAGGGAAAGACAAATACCATATGATCTCATTTATACGTGGAATTAAAAAAAAAAAACCCAGACACAGAGAACATATTGGTGGCAGTTGCCAGAGGCAGGGGGTGTGGGGGGGGGGGGTGCGGTAAAATGGGTGAAGGGTGAAAAGGTACAACCTTCCAGTTATATAATAAGTAAGTCATGGAGACGTAATGTACAGCATGGTGGCTATAGTTAATAATACTATTGCATATTTGAAAGTTGCTGAGGGTAAATCTTAAGAGTTCTCATCACAAAAAATTCTTGTAACTAGGTATGGCGACAAATGTTAACTAGACTTACTGTAGTGATCATTTCACAATATATACAAATATTGAATCAGAATAAAATACATGACAAGGTATTTGAGACATATATTTCAGCTGTTGAACTGATAGTCTTCATCGTATAGCTACTAACACACCTCTATTTTTAGGTGTGTTGAACTTTCACATAAGCTTTCAGGAGTGTGGATATCTACAAAAGTAAGGGACCACCTTCAGTCTGGCTTCTTCCATAGCTTTGCCCAATCACGTCCTGCACAGTGGGACACTCCAAGCAAATAGCCAAGCCAGCAGGGACCCAGTGGAGGTTCACCCAGAAGCACCAAAACCAAGCATAAGTAGAGTCAGACAGAACTAGCCAGAGGCCAGGTCAAAGCGGGGCCCAAGTCCACATATCTAGGAAGCCTGAGGGTGGGCAGGAGAGTTAGGAGGCCACTCTTGTCAGACCAGCTGCTGGGACAAAGTACGGAGGAAGTCTAGGAAGTCTCCTCACAGGAGGTCTGAACAATCTCAGTGAGAATCCGCAAGAGTCCCCACTAGTTCTGGAGTAACAGTAACTAGTGCCTAATATACAGCGTATATTTTCAGATGCTCCGGAAATTCCCTGACATCATAATTTGTGCTCGTCTGGTCTAGAAATTCCTAGTTAAGAAAACATAAATGTAGTTTCATAGCTAATTCTAGAGCAGTGGTACCCAAGAGAAACACAATGCAAGCCACATAAATAATTTTAAATTTTCTAGTAGCCATATTTAAAAGTAAAAAGAAACAGATGGAAGTGATTTAAACAATATATTTTATTTAACCCAATATATCCAAAGTATTAACCATTTGAAAATGTAATATAAAAATGATTACTGAGCTATTTTACATTATTACATTTGTCATACTAAATCTTCAAGATCTGCTGAATTGTTACACTTCCAGAACATCAATATGAATACTTAATTTTCATTGAAAATGCTAATCTGTATTTAAATCATAAAATATACAAGTGAAAAAATAGATTCACATACTTAAAATTGTTTCAAATATACTTAGAAGTTTTCCAGTAACTGAACTGAGTATCTGTTTCTAAATTTAAGTTCATTAAAATTAAACAAAATTTAAAAATTCCATTCCTTGGTAATCAGATGCATTTCAAATACTTAGTAGACACATGTGGCTAATGGCTCCCATAATGAACAGCACAGTGTTAGATAATCAGACTGCAGGTCTGGCTGTTTTCACCACAGAGCCAGTTCTGAATGTCCACTCAAATAGACAGTAACATAACAGAATAACAATGCTCTGCTTTTGCAGAATGCTTTGAGATTTGTAAAATGCTGTAAAACCAATGGAGTATGGTGGGTGGTAATGTGGGCTTTGATAGGAAAAATATTTGAGTTCAGATTTCAGCTCTGATATCTCCTACTCGACCTTTCACATTAGCATGCCCAGCCTCAGTTTCTTTGCCCTTGTACATGTATGTACAAGGGGATTGATATTGTATGCTCCACCAAATTCATGGGGTTGATCTGAGGATAGAATAATATTATGTATGGAAACATTATTGAAAAAGTTATAGAGATGTTGGTTGTCATTATTACTATAACTATATGAGGTAGGTATCATCCTTGTTTTATAATAAGGAAATTCAGTCTCAGGAATTTAATAATCCAAAGTCACCCAGCCAGGACACTTCAGAGGAAGAACTAAAACCATATTTGCTAGCTCCAAATCAAATACTTGTTCCACTATTGGTACCACAGATGCCTTATGTAAAATCTAAACATTCGATTCCAACCTGAGAAAGCAAAGAAAAGAAATTTGAATCCAGAAATTAGGAGTCAACATAGCAAAAGATGGTTGGCAAAAAAATGAAAGAGCCTCAACATGCTCTAAAAAGAAATACTGACCATGAGAGGAATGATCAGTTTTACCACATAGTTTTAAAGCTGATTTGCAAAGTACTTCTCAAGACTGTCAGAAAAATGCCAGAAATTTCTCAAGTGTTTTCAAATATAGCTGGCTATTTGTCCTTAAAGAAACATTATGAGCTCCACGAGAGATTGAGTCATTTTTTAAAAAGGTACAGAACCATTTAGGAATAGATTAGAATCAAGAAACATTTCTAAATCTAGCAACACTTTGAAAGACAACTATTGTTTGAAACCTGATATTCAAATATAAAAAAGGTCACTCCTTTTAGCAGTGAGAATCTCCTTTAGTTTACCGCACTGTCAAAGTAGAGAATTAATTCAGTTTTAACAGCAAACTATCTTCTAGGGGGCTAGGCGGTATGCAGATTCTGGGCATAGGAGCAAGTAACACATGAGAAATAAAATCCAAGTCCCTCCTCCCACACACACCCCAATTTCCTTTGATGTCCTTGCTTCTTAGTTCATGACAAAAGTGAAGCACCAGAAGACAGCTTCACAAGGATGCCACCGCCAGATCTACCATCTTCCCTACAGCCAGACCCATACACTCGGCCTTCTCTCAACTGCAGTGAAGTCAGAAATAAAAAGGCAAGATACCTACCTTAATTTTGCCTTGCAAATTTCACATGAGTGCATCTGATAGGCGGAAGCTGAATGTCATCCAGAACTCTAGCTACAAGGGAGTCGGGAAATCACTTTTTTTCACATCCTATATACAATCCAACAGCAAATTCTGATTATTCCACTTTTAATATATATTCTGAATTTTCCAACTATCCTCACCTCCTCTACCAACATATACCATCCTAGTTTAAACCATCACCCATCCACCCGGAAAACAAGAGCCTCTAACTGGCTGCTGCTTCCAATTACACCCCCATATAATCTGTTCTCCAAACAGCAGCCAGCATGATTTCAAAAACTAGATCAGATTCTGCCATGCCTCTGCCCTCAACTCTCCAAGAGCTTTCCATATAACATAGAGAATGTTAACAATTGATGAATCTAGGAAAATGATATATGGGCATTCATGGTACCAGTCTTTCATTGTTTGTTCTGTTGGCTCACAATTTCTCAAAATAAAAATTGGGGGAGAAAACTGCCGGGGAACAGTGGCTAGTTTACTTGTTAGGCTGCTCTGAGTTCAGGCTGTTTCCTTTGCTCATGTCACATCTTAACAAATTTGTATCTTCAGACTGCATGTAACACAATGTTGTCATCTCCAGTAATCCAATATGGGTTTAGACTGTTCTTTCTTCTTTTGCCCATTGTTTGAATATGTTCTGATAAACTACAGGAATAACACACACACACACACACACAGAGGAAATAATTAAATCAGTGGCGCCAAATGCATGCAATGTATGCCACTAGATCTCCCACTACACCAATGGCAGTCATAAATAATCAATGGAGCTACTCTTCCCTGCCAAACTTCATTACTCCTCACAATCTTTCCCAACACAGCTTTCCAAGTAACCTTAATTAATGCATGGAAACTAGCATATGAGCTGAACTCTTTGCCATCCATTTAGTAAACAGTCTACTTTACCAAAACCTAAAAAAAAAAAACTTATTTTCATGAGTGTTTCCAAGGCAGCTGTGCAAAAAAGAGCTCAGGAACAGGAGCCAAAGACCCAAATTCAAACCCACATACTGCCTTTTAGTTCTTGAACCTTGGGAAAGCCTCTTAAAATTCTTTGGCCCTCAGTTTCCCTCCCTGCTTTGAACCTTTTTCACAGAATAAAAGTTCAGATTTAGTGATAAGGCATGACTTGGAAAGCTGGTATGTGTTCCTTGCAGTTTGGAGAATGGTGGGTTGGGGAGCTATTCAATTAACTAGAGTCTGATTCCCCCCACTCCCAGAGAACTAAAGGGGAGAGATGCTGAAGCAGTGCTAAAGGAGAGAAGATATATTCCCCTGGGGACCAGCCAAGACACAGGGTGTGTTTCCTATGAACAAAAGGTGGGCCATGCAGTAAGCAGGGAGCTTTATCATTTTTGCTCAAGTGTGTTCTACTTGGTTTTACGATGGGACTGTAAACAAAAAGCCTGTGCTATGTAAGCTGTAGGAAAACCAGTGGCAGTTGGAGGAATACAATACATCACCCACATCAGCGATTTTGCTAAAAGAGAAGCTACAGCAGGGAAGCAGCCACAGAAGCCACAAAAGAACCAAGGGGAAGACACAGTTTTAAATATCAGCCAAGCCCAAAGAAAATGAAATCAGACTAGGACAGTCCTAGCCAACTTACAGTTTTCTGATCTATTTCCCCTCTCCCCTCCAAGGTCTCCCACTCTAGAATGGTTAAAACCATAGCTAATGAGGAAAACATGGGCAAGAAAGAGAAAAAAGCCACAAATTCTTCCCCAGTGGGGGTGGCCTACCTGCTTCAGGCCCTAGCTTGAGAGGTTTAAAGGTAGTGGAAGTCGGAAGCAGACCTTTTAATGAATGTTAAGTATTCATTAATAAACTGAACAGGACATTTTTATTTCTGAATCAAGACTCTGATTACTTGTTTAAAGAGAACTATGCGCCTTTCCATGTGATACCTAAGAGCACCATAAAACCATGGTGCCTGCCAGTTTTTACCCAACTGCAGAGAAAACTGTTCCTCTACCAAATAAGTGGTAAAGGGACATTAGGAGACAAAAAGCAATTTGCATTCCAATTGCTTCCTGGAGCTGTGCTTCTTCACAATATCTGCTACATTACATAATGTATTACCACAGTACCTGTTAATAGTGGTATAACAGGCCTCTCATACCGAGTATGAGAATTATCATACTCAAAGACTAATTCTTTATTTCCATCTCCAAGATTAGTCTTTCCAGTCTTCTCCATCCATTAAATAGGAACCCCATTATTCCACTTAGGCCAAAATCCTTAAAGTCATCCATAAATAACTTTCTTCTTTGTACATACTAGTTCCAAACTATCAGCAAATCCTACAAGCTCTACTTTTGGAGGTTATTCTGAATCTAACTACCTTTTACCACCATCTGATCTAAGCCACAATTTTCTCTCTCCTGGATTACTGCAATAGCTTTATAATAAGGCTTCCTGTTTCTACTTGTCTCTCTACATTCTACTCTCAAGATAGCAGCCAAAGACCTTTATAAGATATGTAACATCTGCTCAAGATCCTTCAATGCCTTAACCGTTTTTCAGATAAAAGATGTGATGCATATACACAATGGGATATTATTCAGCCCTGAAAAAGAAGGGTATCCTGCCTGCACTTTTAACTTAGAATAAAAGCAAATGGTCTTCAAATGCCTACATGATCGAGCCCCTAATCTTTTTCAAATCTCATCTCCCACTCCCACCTTGTTTGCCCTGACCTGGCCACCCGAGCTTCTTGCATCTCCTCAAACATGCTAAACACTCTTCCAACTCAAGACCTTTACACTTGCTGTTCCTTCTGCCTGGAATTCTCTTCTGCTTTTAGGTTTCTGCTCAAATATCACCTTATCAGAAAAGCCTCCCCTAACTCCCTAACATAAATAACAACCCCATCCCTCCCTTCTCCCCTGTGCCTGAACTCCCTATCTCCCTCTCTTCCCTCTAGAGCCTCCACTATGTCACTTAGACTTCCACCACATCACTTACAGCCTCCTGAAACATTATACATTTATTTGCTTTTTTATTGTCTGCCTTCCCCTACCAGCGTGTCAGTGATTCAAGGCTAGGACTGTGCTTGGTCCACTGTTGTAGGAACTCAATATTTTTTGAGTAAATAACTTATATATTAAAGTACATAAAAAATAAAAAATAAAGTACATATAAGAGCTCCTAACCTATCATTATATATATATATTTTTTTTTTCTAAAGCTCCCATTGTCCATTGTAATATCTGGAAACAAATTCTGAAATGGAGAGGAGCTGGGGCCCCTCAGCTGCCTCCTGACTCCTTTCAGACCTGCCCTTCCCCCACCTCATCTCTCAACAGGAGCAAAGCCCCGTTCCCACCCTAGAAGCCCTTCCAGGAAGACAGATGGAGGTGGATACAACCCATGGGGTCTCTCCTTGGCAACTGTGGCTGCACATGAGGACTTGACTCTGACACATGCAGGCACCAGGACCACATCCACAACTCTCCAGGCCTCTGTTCTGACCACCAGACAAGAATGTCTGTCTCTGTTCATTTGACTTAAGCTCTGTTTAATTACTAACTTGGTAGTTTCTGCTCTCTGCTTAGCTGCTTGTCAAGTATGTAACAATTTTGATAATTTAAGGGTTGGAATTTAGTCTATTTTTGCAACTGAAAATAAGCCTAGAGCCAGGTTTCCCTTTTATGCACAAAGATGAAACAGACAGCACATCAAAGGCAGGCATACAGTAATTCTGTCTTTTCTGATACAGTAAAAGCAGGCCTTTGCACACTGGCTGCTTGGTGTCACTTACAGGCTGCTACTGGGTCTGTAAATAAAAAGTCTAGTGCTTTATTATCAGTCCTTTTTGTCTGTGTCCAGCTTGGTCAGAAAAAACATGCAGCAATGTCAGGAAGCCACAGTAAGAGGCAGCCTGGAGAGTGCCCAGGGAGCTTGGAGACTGGGACCTGGAGCCTGGGTACCAGCACTGGCCCCACAGCCTCTAGGCACAAAGACGTGAACACTTACCTAAGATAATTTTAGCTGGTTGATGGATTCCATAGCATTTGTTCATTCAAACCAACACTTAGTTGGACCTCATAGACACTGGCCACAGGAGTTACAAAAGTGAGAAAATATGGCCCCTGTCCCCAAGGAGCACTCAGTCTGATGAGATGATAGACAGGGAAAGAGACAATCTCTGTCCACTTAACTGTTGCAACCAAGGTGTGCAGAAAGCAAACTGGGAGCATAGAGATAAGAGGGAATCAGTCTACTAGACAGATGGGTAGGTATTTACCAGGACTCAGGAAACAGGCTCCGGACAGAGAGGATAGAACATCAAAGGCCTGGGACAGCCTACACTGCGCAAGAGAAGGAAAATTCAGTGTAGGCTATACGTCAAGGGGGAGCGAGGCTGAGGAGGGTGTGGAGGCAGGGGACTGGGAGAAAGTATGAGGGTGTAAAAATGAAGAAAGAGACGCTTGACCTGTCAGGTTAAGAAAAACGGTTAGGTTATGGAAAAACTTGAACTTACTTGGTAAAATGGGCACAACAAAAACAACAGCTACTCTGAGCTCATACCACATTCTAAGTAATTACCACTTAAGTTTATGGGGTTCAGAGATGCTAAGTTGCTTTCCCAAGATAATTTAGCTGGGAAGAGAAGATGGAAATTGGAGAGCAATCTGCAGACTCCAGAGCCCAGTCCTTAACCATCACACTGCCTTGCAAATATTAAATGAACTAATGGACAGGGTGTTCATTAGTTTTGTTACAAGGGTCCCCTAAACGGATCTTTCTTTTTCATTAATATTTGACAATTCAACCCTAAGCATTATCTCCCAGGCTTAGAGTAGCACCTAAAAAAGGCTATGAGAGACAGAAATCACTCTGGATGAAGGGAAAGGAAGTCTGGGGTATCATGAGTCACACTGAGGGATGAAAGAAAGATAAAATCCATGAAGCAGCCCTTTTGAAAGCTTAGCCTATGCTGGCACCTGCTGGTGCCCACAACAGATGTGCCAGCTTCACATCAGGGATTTATCCCCTGGAGAGTAAATGCCCTGGGGCAGCTGTATGTGTAAAGGAGATGGTAGGGACAGGAGATGAGCTGTAGATAGTCTAAAAGGCACTGGAAGACTCCTTACTGAAAAGGTTGCTGTTCATCTGTGGAAAAAAAACTTTCAGCCTGGAATTCACTCATCATACCCATTACTAAAGACCTCCTATGGGCATGAGCTCACTGAAGGTCTCACAGTCCTTTCCCAAGGACAGCATCTCTTACCTCCACCTGCTCTGCAAGATGTCATCTCCTTGTCTTGGAGATGGAGACTGCCCCAGGAGATTACTTGATTTGACCAGGCTCACATAACTAACTAGTAAGTGGCAATCCTAAATAATTCATACTCTTTACAGCTCCAAGTTGTTTCCCAAAAACTTAGGTTCAAAGCCTAATTCTCTTACTTGCTATGTCTGTGATCCTGGCCCTGTCAATTCACTATTAGGAGTTTTGTTTTGATTGATTGATGGGCTGATGCCCCTGCCTTATTCCAGAGGGGTTTTAACATCTGAAATCCTTATCTTCAATATGCGGAGAAACCCCTCCCAGTGTGCTTGTAGAGATTCTGAAAAGGGAAGTAGGTCTGAAACACACATAGCAATGTAACTGCCTTTAAAACCTGAGGACCTGCTATCTCATAAAATATATGTTTGAGTACTCATCACTCCAAACAGAATCAAGAATTCTAAAGTGCCCTCAATGTGGTTTCCAAATTTACCAATATGGAAACCTCCGGCCTAGGTCATCTGTTCACACCCTGGGAAATTCTCTTCACCCCAAATTTCCAAGCAAAGATCTAGAAAACTCATTTTCTAGTGCTCAGTTGAAATTTAAAGAAACAAAGATACTAGGTTGCACTGCATGAAATTACCAATATTTGATTATTTTTTTGACTTCTAAAAAACTTTAAATAGCAAATTGATGGGATTCAACATAGTTGATGGAGGTCTTCAAAAAGACAGTTCCTTTATCACTGCAAAATGATTGGAGAAGCCCATCCTGGGCCAAAAATCAGCACAGCAATCACCTGTATGATTGTTTAATATGAGGATTCCTAGACCTACCCCTAGACTCAGTACTGGAGCTGGGATGCGGTAGTTCAGGAACTTGTCTTTTTAAAAGGCATCCCAGATATCCCAAGGCAGAGACTGCTCTAGGGGGAACTCCCCTGCAACAGTTCTCAACTGGAAGAACATGCTGTTCCCAAGTATTCAGAAGATAGCAACCCAATATATATACTTCTCAAAAGGCACCCTTAGTCTGCTCATAGGCAGGTCAGTTTGAGGACCTCTGTTACAAAAGTGGACAAGAGCTCAACAGTTTTAAATCACACCTCCACAACTTTCCAGCTGTAAAATGTCTTATAAGTGCCCAGTTTTTTATTTTAATGACCCATGCTTTTTTTTTTTTTTTTGCCTGAAATTAATGATTATTGCAAGAGTATCTAGCCCACTTTTTGAATAGCTGTGTTTGGGTAGTGTGACCAGCACCCACCCCTCTCCCATCCAGGCTTACTGAGAATTACTGAGGTTCCACTTACTGGCCCCACTGTTTATGCCCATCTTCCACACTGCAGATCCAAACCAAAGCCTCCTTACTTCCGCCATGTTTGTTTTGCTACAGAATGGTAACATTTACAAGGAAATGGTCTTTTTCTCTATCCTATAATTTGGATTGTTTAGTTTTCCTTTTTGGACTCCTTTGATGCTGCTGAAGAAAGAAGTCCGCAGGAATCTGGAGAAAGGAAGAGAGTGGGCTGCAGGCGGCAGAGAAGGCGGCACTGTTGTTTGCTTCTTGTCTCCTCGGCCCCCACCACCGACCACTTCCCCTAGCTGAACTAAGCTATCTCCTTCCTGTTTCTGCTTTTCTGCCTCCTACAACGGGACCAAAACACCTCAGCATTTATTTAGGGCTGGAGCTCCAGCTTTAACACTGACTCAATGTGGGAACTTGACCAAGTCTCGTTCCCTCTCAACACCCAGCTTCCCATGTGAACAGTGAAGGTGCATAACCAGATGAACTCTAAATTCAATTACTTTTTATAAGCCCACTGGGCTGTCACTCTTTTCACTGTGAGATAACCAGAAAACAAACACTTTACTAGCCATGCGGCTTTGGACAAGTTATTTAATCCCTCTGATGGACCATCAAAATGAGTCAATGTACTCTTTTTTTCTATCTCCGATGAAGTAAAAAAATTGCTTCTGTACACCCAATGCATGAAGGGAGAAAACAACCCATGTTCCCTCAGAGGTCACTGAGTTACAAAGATAATGCCATCACTGTATAAGACTTTCCGAGGTTTTAAATCTCTATCACATCCCATCACCCCCACCACCACATGCATGCACCCCAGTGCAAGCCTAAATCCTTCCAGGTTTAATTGCAGCCTCTCTTCTCTCCTTTATTTCTTGTGAGAGGGGTCTATTAGAAATGTAATTCCATTTCTAGGTAGGTGCTCTAGGGAAGCACTTGCAAATGTCCACAGTTAGGCATATGGAAGGATACTCACTGAGGGCTTGTTTATTGTAATGAATGTCTATCAAGTTAAAAAAAAACCTGGGAAACTCATTTAATGGAATATTATGCAGCAGTTCAAAAGAATGAGACAGAGCTATAAATACTAACATGGGTAGATTGACAAGATATATTGTTCAGTAAAAGAAGTGTGCCCTCAACTGGTGTGCACAGTATGCTACCTTTCAGGTAAGAAGATAAACTACACATATTTTAAGTATATATAAATGATACACATGTTACACACATATACAGCAAATGTTTGCAACAATTTGTTATAAACTGGTAATGTTACCTCCAAGGAAGGGATGGTCAAAGGGACTTTGGGCTATGTGAAATGTTTAACATTTTTACTCAAAGAATCCTAGATTACTTAAGATTAACTTGAAAAATGCAGCCCCTATGTATATGACAACAGCACAAAGGATAGGGAAAAGGGAAAATAGCTGTTGGAAGGTCCTTAAACTATACGTGAAGCAGTATATTATTTAAAGATGATAATTTAAAATATGTAAATCAAAGATGAGTAGTTTAATTTCTACAACATGCATAGGAAAAAAATTATTAGTAGAGATTTAACAAATAAGACATGAGTGAAGGGAGAATACAATCATAAAAAATACTGAAAAAGCAAGTTGGCAAAAAGCAGGGAGAGTGGAAGGAAAAGTAAGATAGAACAGATAGAAAACAACCAACAAAATGGTAGATTTAAATATAACCATGTCAATAATAACAATGTAAATGGTCTACACAACCCAATTAAAAGGCAGAGATTGTCAAATTGGATAAAAAGGCAAACCACCACCATATGCTACCTAAAAGAAACTCACCTTCAATATAAAGTCAAAAATAGGTTAAAAGTTAAAGGGAGACAAAAAGATATACCATGCAAACACTAATCAAAAGAAAGCTGGGGAGCCTTTATGAATACCAGCCAAAGTGGACTCTAAAACAGAAATATTACCAGAGATAAAAAGAATCATTAGATGATGATAAATGGGACAATTACCAACAAGATGTAAGAATCTTAAATGTATATATATATCCAACAGCAGAGCTTCAAAATGTGTGATGCAAAAACTGATAGAACTCGAGGAAAAATGGACAACTCTATGATAGTCAAACACTAACAATCCTCTCTTGGTAACAAAAGAAGCAGAAAAAAAATTAGAAAGGACATAAAGGACCTGAACAACACTATAAACCAACTTGACCTAATTAATATTTACAGAGAACAGATACCAGAATACACATTTAAGTATACATGAAATAAGTCACCAAGACAGAACTCATATTGGGTCATAAAACAAATGTCAACAAAGTTTAAAAAACTGAAACTGTTCAAAGTATGTTCTCCCACCACAACAGACTTAAATTAGAAATCAAGAATAGAATGATACTTGGAAAATTCCCCAATATTTGGAAATTAAAAACATACTTCAAAAACATACTTCTAAATAACTCAAAGAAAAGTCAGATGAAAAGTTATAAAATAATTTAAATTGAAAATGAAAGCATAACATATCAAAATTTGTAGAATTTGATAAGTCAGTGTTTACAGGGTAATTCACAGTATTAAAAATGTACAGTCAAAACTCTCAACAAAATGGTTATAGAGGGAACATACCTCAACATAATAAAGGCCATATACAACAAACCCACATCTAACATCACACTCAATGCAGAAAGGTGAAAGCTTTTCTTCTAATATCAGAAACAAGACAAGGATACCCACTTTCACTACTATTATTCAACATAATACTGGAAGTCCTAGCCAAAGCAATCAGACAAGAAAAACTGGTAAATGGCATATAAATTGTAAGGACAAAGTAAAAATGTCACTATTTGCAGATGACACGATACTATATGTAAAAAACCTGAAAGATTCTGCCAAAAAAACTATCAAAACTAATAGCTAGGTTCAGCAAAATTGCAGGATACAAAGACAATATACAGAAATCTGTTGCATTCCTATATCCTAACACAGAACTAAAAAAAAGAGAAATCAAGATAACAATTACATTTACAATTGCATCAGAAAGAATAAAATACCTAGGAATTAACCTAAGCAAGAAGGTGAAAGACCAGTACTCTGAAAACTAGGAGATACTGATGAAAGAAGTTGAAGATAACACAAATAAATGGAAATCTATCCCATGATCATTTATAGGAAAAATTAATATTGCCAAAATGGCCATCCTGCCCAAAGCAATTTACAGATTTGATGCAATCCCTATCAGAATGCCAATGGCACTTAGATTAGAGCAAATAATCCTAAAATTCATATGGAACCACAAAAGACCCCAAATATCCAAAGCAATCTTGAGAAAGAACAAAGCTGGGGATATTACAATGACTTCAAGCTATACTACAAAACTACAGTAATCAAAATCGTATGGTACTGGCACAAGGACAGACCCACAGATCAATGGAACAGAACAGAGATCCCAGAAATAAACCTATGCATATATGGCCAGTTAATATATGATAAACAAGCCATGAATATACATGGAAAAAAGACAGTCTCATTGATAAATGGTATTGGGAAAACTGGACAGCTACATGCAAGAGAATAAAACTGAATTTCTGTTCTGTCTAATTCTATACACAAAAGTAAATTCATTACGAATTAGACCTAAATATAAGACATGAAACCATAAAGCTCTTAGGAGAAAACATAGGCAAAAATCTCTGGAACATAAGTATAACTAATTTTTTTCTGAACACATCTCCCCAGGCAAGGGAAACAAAATAAAAAATGAACAAGTGGGACTACATCAAACTAAAAACCTTCTATACAACAGAGGAACCCACCAACAAAACAAAAAGGCAACCTACACTATGGGAGAACATATTCATAAAGGCAATTTATCCTATAAAGGATTAACATGCAAAATATATAAAGGACTCATATGACTCAACACCAAAAAAACAAATAACCAAATTAAAAAATGGGTGGAGGACCTGAACAGACATTTTCCAAAGAAATACAAATTGTCAACAGACACATAAAAAAGATACTCCACATCACTAATCATCAAGGATCTGCAAATCAAAACCACACTGAAATATCACCTCACACCAGTCAGAATGGCCACTATCCAAAAGACAAAAAATAACCAGTATTGGCGAGCATGTGGAGAAAAGGGAACCCTCCTACACTGTCAATAGGAATGAAAATTGGTACAGCCACTGTGGAAAGCAGTACGGAGGTTCTTCAAAAAATTAAAAACAAAAATACCATACAACCCAGTAACTCTTCTAGGAATTTACCTAAAGAAAACAAATTATCTGATTCGAAAAGATATATGCACCCCTGCCACATATGTTTACTGCCACATTTACAATACCAAGATATGGAAGCAACCTGTATCCATCAACAGATGAATGGATGAAAATGTGGTACATATACAGAATGGAATATTATTTAGCCATCAAAAAGAAAGAAATCTTGCCATTTGCAACAATATGGACAGACCTAGAGGGTACCAGGATTAAGTGAAATAAGTCAGATGGAGAAAGACAAATACCATATGATTTTACTTATATGTGGAGTCAAAAAAATAACAATTAACAGAACAGCAGTAGACTCATAGACTGAAAAGTGACTGGTGATTACTATGGGGTGGGTGGGTGAAATAGATGAAGGGGATAAATATGCACAAAATCTCAATAAAAAATTAGGGGATCAAAGTACAGCATAGCGAATATAGTCAATAGCTCTGTAACATCTTCCTATTTTGGCATAGTAACTGCATTAGTTGGGGTGAGGATTTAATAATGCATAGAACTTGAATCATATATTGTAGACTTGAAACTAAATCATATTGTATATCAATTATAATTCAATTTTTAAAAAACAAATAAATAAGAATGTATATAACAATACCACCCCCACAAACACAGTCAATGTTCCTAAAACCCACAATACTTTCTGTAAGTATGGCAATCCCCAATCCCACGAAATTGCAAAAGTGTAAGACAGGCAGGATTCTCGTGTGTCCAGGAGAAGCAGTGTTAACAGCAAACAGAGTGGCTATGGTGAGCAGACTAAGCCAATTTTCCAGAAAATGGCTAAAATTACAAAGAGGCTTATGCTAAGGCTTGACTGCATTGAGCCAAACTATAGATTTAAAAGAATCCTGGCTGTTAGGAGATGCAAGCATTTTGCACTGGGAAGAAATAACAAGAGAAAAAGCCAAATGATCCAGTTCTGAGCTGTATCTTTTATTTAAAAGCAATAATACCCTCAAGTTATATGTACGTCAAAAAGGTTTATATTAAGAATGGTCTCAAATCAATGATCTAGTAAGTATTCACCTTTAAGAAACTGGAAAAAGAAAAGCAATATAAAACCAAAGCAAATAGAAGAACATACTAAAACTATGAAGAGAAGTTAATAAAATAAAATCCATAAAATAATAAAGAAAATCAATAAAACCAAAAGTCTTTTTTATTTCCAAAACAGACAAACCTCTGGTCATACTGATCAAGAAGGAGAAGACACAAATTACCAGTATCAACAATGAAAGAGGGGACATCACTGGCTCTACTAACAGTAAAACAGTAATAAGAAAATATCATAAACAACTCTGCAAATAAATTCAGCAACTTGGATGAAATGCACAAATTTCTTGAATAAAAGAGTACCCCTGACCTACTGTAGTAGACTGTGAGAACTCCAGTGTTTCTCTGCCTAAAGAACTCCAGGTAGAGAAATCATGATGAGTGAAGACATGGAAGCAATTAACAAAAGAGGCATTGAGTAGAAGAGGACAGAGCAGAGAGTAGCAGAAGACGCTAATGTAGTGGAGAAAGATCATCAAGTAGAGGATTAGAAATTAGTTAGGAGGCTACTGCATAGTTTGGTGGGAGTTGATGAAGGCATGAATTGCCATGGTGGCAGTGAGAATTCAAGGGTTGAAATATATTGCAGATAGAATCAGCAGAACTTGGTGACTAAAGACGGGAAGGATGGAGAAGGAACATAAAAAGACTCATGTTTCTGTCTTCAGGGCCAGGTGCTATTAATAGGCACTGGGACTAGGAGAGGAAGATAATGAGCTACATTTACAGATTTTAGGTTTGTGGTATCTATGGGAAATCAAAGTTCAGAATGTTTAACAAACATCTGGATGTATAAATTTGAAGCAATGTGGAGAAGTTAGCACTGAAATAACTTACTACACCGGTAGATATCTTATCTAAGGAGACTATAGAAAGAGAAGAGAAATGGCTCAAGGGTAGTGTTACTGTAGATTAGAAAATAATCTGAAGTTCAGGAAAAGCTCTGTGATTTTTTGGAATAAGGCACTTCATAAGCAAGTACAATTAAGCACAGACATGTTAAATAACGTCTTATAATATCAAAAACTTTGAACAAAGAGAAACAGAATGGTTAATATGAAAGGCATTAAAAATGTTTAGAAAGAGTATACAATAATGCAAAAATTGCTTAGGAAAAATGTTAAATGTTTCTTTCCTTTAAAAATATGTGTTTATACGTATGTGTGTGTGTGTGTGTGTATATATATATATATATATATAACTTGAACACTAAAAATATACATAGCAAAATCTGAAAGAAATATTAAGTATCAGTATTAAATGTTTTGAGGGTAGGAGCCTATGGGGTACGATTAGTAGGGGTGATCTATTATTCTGTAGCTTGCAAATTCAGTATGTAATATTCATGCAAGAAAAATAAAACCTGTCAAGAAAAAAGAAAAATGTAGCATTTCTTTCCATTTCTAGTCCCTAACACAGGTGCTGAGACTTGGTGGGAGGGGTGCTCAATAAAAATATGGCTTTATCAATACCTGAGTTGTGAAGGCAGCTGCAGAGTTTCTGCCTTACAGCTCCACCTGGTCGGCAGGAGGCCTCTGCATACCGAGGGAGGTGCCATCGTGCGGTCTGCACAGCATCGTGCCTCGGTCCCTCAGGACAGAGGAACATTTCCGCTGTCATACTGCCCTGATGGGCCTTTCCCAGGGTGCTCCGGCAAAACATTCCCCCCTGGCCTCGCCAACAGCACCTGGGCCTTCCTGAAAGCGTCCTGAACAATTCCCAGAGGGTGGCGAGCACCCTCCGTAACTTGGATACCGGTCCTGCAGGAAGTGTGTGAGACGTTGACCGCGCCAGCCCAGCAGCTCAGGGGCCAGCCCTGAGCCCTAGCGCTGAGCAGAGGCTTTAGGTTCCTCGCACGGCTGCGGCAACCTCACTAGGTAGGTGTACGTCACTGTTCCTGCCCGGTGCAAGGACATCTGCGACTGAAGCCCGGGCACTTGCCCTGGGCAGCCGGGGAGGCCTTGACAGGCAGCGCTCAGTGTTACTGGCATGACGAAGAAAGTGACTTCGGTTGAGTTCAGGCAGAGAAGCATCTGCACTCAAGGCTTCCCCAGGCCTCTCTGGGCCTTTGGAGGAGAGACCGTGGCCTGCAGGGAGCGGCCAAAACTTGATGCCTCGCGGGCTGAGGTGAAAGGCCAAATGGTGGAGCCCCGGAGGCCGCCAGAAAGGTTCGTTATAACCTCCTCTGGGAGGGTGAATCCCCAACACTTCCCTCCAGACTCAATCCCCAGGGAAGCCCAACCACGAGAACACGGGAGGCGAACGGGCCCCGCGGGCCCCGCCCTGAGGCTGCA
This sequence comes from Manis javanica, assembly GCF_040802235.1. Classification (NCBI taxonomy): domain Eukaryota; kingdom Metazoa; phylum Chordata; class Mammalia; order Pholidota; family Manidae; genus Manis; species Manis javanica. Next base: position 23,117,472 of record NC_133157.1, on the reverse strand, counting down.
GCCCGCGGATGTGGCCCCGCCTCCGCACAGGCCACGCCCTCTTCTCGGATGGCCCCGCCCCCAGGCTCTGACTGCCTCCCGGAACGGCCCCACCCGGAGACAATAGAGTCCAGCACTGGCTCGTTAATCCCGTTAAACGGTTATTGACGTTAACTTGGTGCCAAACACCAGGCCGGTAGTGAGGGAAATAGAGAAGGTTCCCGGCCTCAGGAAAGCTAGAAAGTTGCCCACAATTACAAAATAGTGTAACAAGAGTTCTGATGAGGAAAATGAGGGCACGAATCCCTTCTCGCGGGCGTCCCGGAAGCTCCAGGAGGATCCCTCTTTCACACAGCAGTAAGGAAGGGCGAGGGGAGTGTGGGATACAACTGGTTTTGAAGATTTGACGATGAAAAGTTAACATCCCAAGGCTTCGAGTTCCTTTCAGAAATGGGTCCTACGGCAAATCAGTGGGGGCAGGAGGGGTAGAAGCTTGAAGAAAATGAAAGAGGTTTGATAAAGTTTTGAGTAGGATGAGAGGTAGCTGATTGAAGCGCTAAGGGTGTAAACTCCAAAAGGGCAGGGAGCTTTCTTTTTCTTACGGAGGTGCAATGAATGCTCGGAACAGTGACTATGCTACTTCAAACACTACTCTGGTTTCAACTGCATTTAGACAATCCACTATTTTGGGCAAGTGACCTTCTTGCCCTTAGGCTTGTGTCCTGGGACAAAGCCACTGAAACAAGCATCTCATCCTTTTCCCCAAGTGATATTTTATAGAAATCTATTCCATCTGGGACAAAAACTAGGGTTCTGATTCACTAGGATGTCACCTAAGTCCCTGGTCTGCAAGGGTGAGTGTCAGGCTTGGCAGGTCTCTAATCCTATGCCCCCTCTTTGATTCATTTATGCTTTGCTCTCATAAGGTCCTCTCATCCTTTGGGGTTATATTCTTTTTCTGGCTTTTCCTTGGGGTTTGAAGGTTATGGACCCAGGGCTTTTGCTGACCCAGGTTGCTCAAGAGCTGGGATCCCTTGGCCTTGACTATCCCCCTCAACTGTTTAACCCTTGAAAGAATTCCTAAATTCATCTCCATTATATTGCTAAAGTGGAAACTGAATTTAGAGAAGATACTCTTCATCTCCAGTGAGTTCCTTCCCTCTGGAACTTTCCCCCATGGGCTTGGCCTAGGCTTCAAGATGGTAGCAAGGTCTTGGGATGAGTTATCTGCATTTGGATTGTGAAGGAGGGCATTAGAGATTGAAGAAGAGAAAGACTGGTTGGTGGGTACCTATCAAAGAACAGGAGGGCAGCCAGCAAGGCCTCACTGTGCAGAGAGGGGACACCTCCGAAGAGTTAGCTACATTTCTACTGCAGAGTCTCCCAAGGGTTTGGGATTTGGAAGTTCCTATAGCCTATGCAGTTACTCTGGTCGGCCTTCATATTTCCAGAAGGAACAGAAGTCTGTGGTGTAGTGCTCAACAGCAAATAAGTCTAAGGGAGTTGTAAAACAATGGAGTTGGTAGTATGCCCTCTGTTGTTTTAGAAATTATCCGTTTTTCTCCTCCAAAGTCTGGACACCCACATTCTTTGTGACTTTTACCTCCAGGAGCTTCTGGACAGTAGAGCTGAGGAAGGAATGTCTACCTGCTTCCACACATCAGGTTGCAGGGTCTCCCCAGAGACAGAACCCAATGGACAGAGAAACAAAGCTCCTGATGGAAATCACAGTATGATAAGGTAGGAAGAAACAAGTCTTCAGCAGACACCTGCCCAGAGAATGTTGAAATGGCCACATTTTTTGAGCAGTCAATGCCTGAGCTTCTTGCAAAAGAAGCCAGACAACAGGGAGTTTTCTGACAATGAGCTCTCTGAAACGGTGTTCAGTAGAATTGAAATCAAGTTAAATTAAGTCATTGCTAAAGTAGAGTCTGGCAGTGGCGGAGTAGCAATGGTTGATGGAGGGGGTGGGGGGAGTAACCGACAAATGAATCAGTGGGATTCATGGAGTAAATAGATGTTGGTGGAAGATGAGTGGTTGAGATCCTTACAAAAAGTATAGGATCATGTGACGAGGTGGGATCTGGTTGGGGAAGAGGGGTCTGGTATCTGAATGTGTTCTAGGGGAGAGGAAGAGGAAGGGCAAATGAAGGGGGAGAAGATGGTCCATGAAGACTGTAGCTCCAGAGGCATAAAGGGATCCGGTGCCCAGTGTTCAGACTGAATAAGGGCCCTTCGAGGACGGAGTGCTGTCAGAGAGGACCTTGGTGCAAAAGATGAAAAAACTGGTAGTGGAGGTGAAGGAAGACGTGAAAGATCAGGAAAGCCCAAGGCAAGAAGGACTCCCAGGCAGAGGAGATAAAGCCACCATGGGAGTGGAAAAGGAACGAGTGAGAATGCGGGAGACAGTGGCAGGGCCTCTAGTGGCAGAGGGGCGGCCAGTAATGGAGGTAAAAGGAATGATGGAGCGGGGCCCGTTGTGAAGGGCAGCGCAGTGGGAAGAAACCAGACCATGCAGGAGCGGAGTCACACACGGGCTAGGGGGCAGCGAGGGGGCTGATGAGACCGTAAGGTCCTGGGAAGAGAGGCTGAAAAACTGGCCACAAGTGGATCTGACAAAACCGCTGGTGAAAGAGTGAAGGTCAGAGTTAAAGAATGCCCACGCGGAGAAACTGTGGGAACCAGTGGGGACATGGGGAACAGCATCTTTCACAGGCCTCTTCAAAGCAAAAGGTCATCCTCCACAATGATCCTCTCCCAACCCTCCTGCACAGAGCTTGACCAGCAGTAACCAAAACTGCCAGAGGCTGTAAGGTGCAGCCAGGAACAGACTAAGAACAAGAGGGTCTGGCCAGAGTAGGGGCACCTGAAGCATGTTGCCCCATCCCATTCCCCTGTATCTTAGACTTCATAATACAGGTATCCCTGGCTCTTTGAAAGTTAGCATTACACCACTTCACTTTTGCGAAAGCCCTACATTAGTATTGTTTTCGCTAACTGAAAGAAATCCGAAATGGATTTTTGCTTTCTATGACAAGAGGCAAAAAGGGAAAACAGCGTTCAGAGTGTCTGATGGGCAGTGAGCATTGTTAGAGGTAGTGCGCACCCAGGCAGCTAGAGCGGCCCCACACGGCTCCTTCCTGGGAGCCACACCCGGCCTCTCAAGCATCAAGCCGCCAGAGCTGTGAACTGTGTCTGTGAGCATCTGTGCTTTATTTTGTGCATCTGTTCACAAGTTATGTCGTAAAGCATCAGAAAAGCCTTGGAGAGGTTATTTTTTGGATCTGGGAAGCTCAAAAGTTTTTCCATATAAATTAATGTTAATTGCTTCACTTCACACCATTTCGGCTTAAAAAAGTTTCATTGGAATGCTCTACTTTTGGATAGCAGGGTAAACCTGTATTCCTTTTATACCTCATCCCAAGGCTTGCTTTCTTCTCTTCCCTGTGGGTTCCTCCCTCAGGAATAACCCCAGGCTGCACTGGCCCTAAAGTTACATAGCCCATGCTAGGAAGAGGAAAACAGAAAAGGGAAGAAATTATCACTCTACCAGATGTCCCCATGCCACAGCAGCTTCTTTCTGGCAACTTCCACAAGCTGGTGAAACAAGAGACTAGGTTACCTGCTGAGAAAGTGAAAATTAGTTTGGCCTGAGAAAATGAAAACCTGCCATGCCATTCACAAGCTGGGAAAACAGACACAAAACACGGATAAAGCCAGCTGCAAAGTTAGCAGAAAATTATTTCTCCCAATGAAACACTGCAGCTGTTAAGTGTCCTAATGACACTCAGTAGTATGTTACTTACTCACTATGACTATTGTTACTTAGAAATTTTGTTCTCTAAAATCATAGTTTATCAGAAAATTTGCTTCTGAAGTATTTCAGTAGGAAAAAACATCCCACTCTTGCCTGCAGGATCTAATTAATTTTGACACAGGGCGGCCACCTTGATTTCCAACCCAGGCACAGATTCAGATAAAGGGGTTTGGGGTATAACATTCCATGTGTATCTCAATTTGTAGTTTCTAAGGAAAGGAGACCCTGTGTCCACTTCCCCATCCAGGCCTAATGTTGCCCCTTTACACACAGCCCTGCTTTAACTTACCAAAATACTGTTTCATATGACTTTCACCTAATGCCTCCCTTCTCCCAAGCTGTGGTTCCTCTGGCGTGTGACCTTCCTTGCTGCAAGGAGCCAATAGACTGTGTCAGACCACAACTCGCTCCCGGTGTCCTAATTAGGGCATTTGGAGCTTCTCTTGGTGTTTGGTCAAAACCCTGCCTACTAAGGATTGGCCCTCTTGACTCAGTAATAATGTGCATATCTAAGACTCCTTAAGTCTCAAGACATGTAAGGTTTCTTTCTTTGTGTGGTTTTACACTGAATTGAGACTCTGGTTGTCTCTCTGGTCCTTCAATATCAGTTTATTATTTACCTCCTGGAATTTTGGGTTTCTGATCAGCCTTTGATGTCCCCTGGTGAAATTTGGCTTTTAATACTATCTCCTGCCTTCTGTTTGTCCGTCTTCTGTCTATGAGGAGTTTCCCCAGTCTTCTCTGAGAATGAGAAATCGGCTTTGGGAAAGAGCTTCGTACATTCTGCAAGCCAGCTGACTGCTGGTTTCTCAGGTCAGCAAGTAGAAGCAGCTTTGGGGTTGAGGACTAGAAACACAGGTGATACTTCATCTTTGATCAACAGTCAATCTCTCCTGGGCTTGTCTGCTGATAAGTTTGTGCTACCTCCTGGCATAACTTCACGGAGCATAAATTAGAATTATAGTGGCCACTTGGGGAACTTTGACATAAACAAGAATGTTGACCTGAGAAATGCCTGGGGCAAAAAGGGAAAAGCAACTCTCAGGAGACTGTATAACTGTTCTGTCTAAAAGAGAAAGATTACTGTGATTAATGTGGGAGATTTCCCCTCCACTTCCTTTTTGTAGGGATTAATAAGCACTGGCTTTTAATTGTATGGCTTGATAAAATTGTCAAGGGTTTGAGTTACTATTTAAACTTCTAATTGCTTTCTCTTATGTATCTATGTGCATATATAAAAAAGGTTTTCCTGCATCTCAACTTTCTCCCTTCTCCTCACAGAGAGAGGGCAACTTTTTACAGTGATAATTTCATATTTGTCTAAAGCTGCTCTCACTTCTTATATTTTTGTTGTTTTATCCCTCTTGTTTTTCCCTCACTTGAGAAATTTTAAAGATAAAGATCATTGCCATCATTTTGCATACAATAGTTGGAAATGTCTAAGAAAAAAGTCAAGAAACTATTTTTGCATTATAGAATATAGAGAAATGTATTTAAATAATAACCTTCACTACTATAACTATGAGAGAAGAAAATATCTTAGTTTCAATATAAGAGCTTTTAAATATGATTTTAAGATTATTTAAATTTTGCCCATGAATACAAAGTTTATAAAGTATATCCCTTAAAGTATCCAGTAATATTTCTGATAAACAAACTTTGGACAAATTGGAATGAGTTAATCATATTTGTTAAAAACTATGTCTAGATTGTCATGATTTTATTATGTAAAATTAATGCTAAGACAATATTCTAGTTTACATAATACCTAAGATAAAAATTCTCAAGATTTTAACTTTATAAATTTTGCATATTGGTTTTATGGGATAAGAAAAGAATCATTGGAACACATTTTTTAAGATTACAAAATATAAAATTACGTTTAAGCAAAATCATAGGACACATGTCTTTTAAAGGGTTTTGATCTTGTAAATTCTTACAATACTACAAATCATGAAGACTTAATGCTCTAGCTAAATTAGTGGTTTCCAAATAATTAGCTAAAATATTAAGACTAGGAAATGTTGAGTTACTTGATATGTAATATTTGGATACTGAAGAGCTTCTAAGCTAAAAAAAAATCTCTATATATGTAGTTTTAATTTATCCTTATTCATATACATTATATAAGAGCTATAGATTAATAGAATGTGAAAATGCCTTTGGATGATGTGTTTAATTTGGCTCCTGAAAATGTAAAAGATAATTTAAAATGCATGTTCATAAAAATTTAATTAGGCGGTTTTGGGTTTCTTGCCTTTTAGTTTTCCCTGTGCCTGGAGAAAACAAAAATTGGTTACCTTGGCTAAATATGGTGATTAATAAAAATTGTTAAGACTATTCTGAGTATAAATAATTGCAGAAAAATATGAAAGTGCATATAAGAAAATGAATATAGTATGTCTGTGAAGGAATTGTTTATTAAATGACAATTCAATGTAATACATGTATTTGTTTTAATATGCTAAGAGAAATTATTTTAAAACTAAAATTAACTCTATGATATATACTTTATGCATACATGTGTGTCTACATATACATATAAAGGAATATTAATAAACTTTAATTCTATAAATGACAAAAAGACAAATTCAACAGTATAGTCCCTTGAATTAATGGATTCCATATAAATGGATGTATTCACAGAAAAAGTCTTATAAATCTTTTATTGGAAATTATAATATAGGTAATATAAAAAAAGAGTAAAATTTTGAGTGTTCTTTCCATTAAATGATCAAGTTATTTTGTGCCTAGATAACAGAGTTTTCTTTTGAATCACCAAAATATTCTGTTAACTCTCTGTCCTTTACTCTCTTGAATAATAACACAAATTTCTTTATTTTTGAAGTTTCTAGATTAGACATCAAGGAAAGACTGCAGTCGAACCTCAATGAGGAAGGACCTTACCAGGTACTGGTAACAACTAACACAGCAGTAAACCCATGCCTCCCAAGTTAAAAGACGTTGGCGTCACATGAAATCACTGGAAGGCTGTCCTGAGACCTCCAACAGAGGGATCAGAGGAATCATTCCAAAACAGATGACTACAGGAAGTGGCACCTGCTACCCAACACTATCAGGACCATGCTAGCCACTGCAAGAAGTGCCACCTTCCCCCAAGAATGTCCCCAACCAGACAAGGCCACCGGAGCCACAGAGCGCCAGGCTTCAACCTGCATCTGCTTGTGCTCTTTTTCTTTGTTCTTTCCTCTCTGCAAAGTTAATGTTTAAATTGTTGACAATTCTTTTCTATTTCTATGATACCTCTAAGGTTTTTATCTTTAATGCTGTTTTTTTTTAACCTTAGTCATTCCTTGGTATCAGGTGGCCATTTGCTCATAATTCGGCTACAACATTCAATTATTCCGTCTGCTGGGTTTGCACTTACTTTCCTCTGGGTGCTGCCGCCCAACTTCCTTTGCTACCAATTTCATGGAATTAATCAGCTGATTTCCTAGGTGATAAGACTCAACCAAGAAGTGATGTGGTGATGAAAAATAGCTTAATGGGCCAAATAACCAGAATTCTAAAACCCCCTATCAAGTGATCTACAGAAAGGAAGGTGTGGATCCTAAACAAAACAATGCTCAGAAACCTTTTGGTTGGAAATTTGATGGAGGGGAAAGGAGTGACAAGGAGGTGTTTTAAGAAAATAAAACACAGATGAAAGGAGACCATAAGGGTTCAGTGAGGGAAGATGGGCCCCACAGGGAACTCGAACAAAGAGGTGACAGAGATATATGTACCTCTGGAGAGTCCACAGAGGAGATGGAAGCCAGTGTTATGGAGTCCATAAACGGTCTGGAACTTGGGCCTCTGGAGAATCCAGTGATAAGTGGAAACCAGAGGTACAAGGGCTAGTTATAGCCCTTCTGAGGTCAACAAGAGGCTGAAGGCAGAGGCCAAGTGCACCCGCTCCAAGGAGCAGTGGGAGCAGGGACTGGAGGCAGCATCTCCCGCAGGCTCCCCAGACAGCAGAATGCCAGCTTCCGTGGCCCCTACATCACACAGAGCACAGCAGGGATCTTGACTGAAAGGCTATCAGGAATTGTCTGTGGGAGAGCTTGTCCGAGCGGCCACAGAAGACAAGGGGAATAAGCTAAACTCAAGAGAGCTGGGATGAGGGCCTGCAGAGCAGGAAACACTATATTCCCCAGCATCCCAGACCTCACAGCCTTGTCATACTCCTCACACCAAGGTGTCATTCACATGCCCTTCCCCACTGGTTTCCCCTGCAGGCCAGGCCCTGAGGCTGCATCAGCCATCCTGGGAAGAGGGATATCGCGGGGAGGGGAGAGAGACTAATCTGTTCTCCAGGAAAGCCCATCCTGTGGGCTACCTCAGATTCTTTCAGGCAGCTTCTCCGATCTGAGAATCCAAAAGCATGGGTTCTTGTGAAGGGAGGAGCAAAGTGATGCGTTAGGAGGCTGAGGGGAATGACCCTTTGGGGGACACTGAGGCTCTAAAGTCAACAGATTTGGTCTTCAAGATAAAAGAGTCCGTGACAATAATAGTAAGGCCTTTCTCAGACATTATCTCCTGTGATCCTCACAGCAACCCTGCGAGGTCTGGAACCGTGGAGGATTAAGCCTTGAGGCAGGTAAACAGCCCGTCGAGGGTCAGGGCCGGAGGGTCTGCCTCCAATGCCAGCAGTGGTCCCAGCAGACCTCACGCTGCCACCAGTGGGTGAGACCCATGCCCAGCTCCACCATCCTTCTATTCAGGTGGTTGGGCAGAACAGGGACTCTGAGCCCCTGCTGAGGGCTCTGTCTTCTAATAGGGATCAGTTGATATTCTGAGATTGTGGACCTGGATCCTCATGGAAAGGTGAGATTAAGATTAAATTTTGGGTAGTCAAGTGTTGACTAGACAAAACCTTGCCTTTTAACCTACACCTTTGTTCCTCTTTTTGACTCTGCACTGATCTTAAGAGACGAGGAGAGAGAGTAGCTAGGACTGAATTTTCACTCTCCCTCTAGGCAAGCTGCAGACACCCACAATGCACGGTTAGTCTGATTTTCTATATTGAATTAATAGAGCTCTATGATCCATCCCTGTTATTCACTTTAAAGGGGATAAAAATATTGTCCATTTTTCCTTTGAAAATTTCAAGAAGGGTTTTCTGTATGTCATGTTCAATTGATTTTTTTCAGTCCCTGTCCTCTCCAGATGGACACAGATTCCCAGAACTGCAGGCATATGTGTACTCCACACAGGACTTGACGCTAATGACAGAACTTCGGTCCCAGCATCTGATCTGAGGCTTTCAGAGGCTCAGAACATTGTTCTTGCCAGCAGCCCCAGCACAAAAGATAGCCATGGCCCAGAGACACCTGACTTGGGATGGTGTCCTCCTGCAGGTATCCTGAACTCTCTCAATAATCCAGTCCATGGCCAGTGACTCACTGTGGTAAGGGTTCTGTCCAGAGCCCTCTACCATGCCTAGAGGACCTGTGAACTTCAAATATAAACCTTATCACACTAGTTCCCTCTCCTACCACTGCCCTGTTCCCCTCAGTGACATTCTAATCTTTCCTGCACGTTTCCATCTCAGGTGGCTCACTGTGTCAACATGATTCTTTTTAGAAAAGTAGTAAGAGAAAGATGAAAAAGTTCTTACCTGCTGGGGGCTGATCTTAATGTTCCTTTGCCAAACTGATAGGGCTGTTTTTCCTAAATGTTGGTAAATTTTAATTCCTTTATAAATAGTAGAAGAATGGAAAAAGGAACCCCATAAGACATAGAATATGTAAAATGGAACTAGTGCTCCAAGATTCACTGAGAGGCATCTGATAGAGTTTTTGTGACAGGCAGCATCAGACAACTGATGGTTGTAATGTGCGCTGTGGACCAGAGTTCTGGGCCCCCCTCACGGAGCTGGGGATCAGTGACAGTATTCTTGAGGGTAAGAGAGGACTGATAAGAGGAAGGTGAGCCCATAATCCCTCCCCACAGTTTCCAGACTAGTAGGTTCCTCCCTGGACCTTCTAGATCCTTCCTTGCTTCCCTGGGCCTTAGTATTTTTCCAATTCTATCCTTTCTTCCTATTGTAGACACACTGTAGTGCAATTTTCTATTTATCCTTCATAGATCCCAGATTTTAGCTGGACCACCCCTCCTTGGTCACATCAGCTTTGATCCTACCAGTCATATAGCCTTTGAAAATCTGAAGTTCTTCCAGGAATTTTTGCTAATTCCCACAGATTTACATTCTCGTGATTTTCTATTCTCAACACCTTCCATCAACAAAGACATGATACAACCCTTTCTTTACATTCACCCAAAAAAGTCCACTTTCACATAAAAGCATTAGTTAGCAATGTAGCCTTTACAAAAGGCATTTAAAGATGATGGAGAAAACCAGGAGCAGACCACACCCCTGGTCAACAACTGGGAAATCCCTGGCTGCTGAAGTAAGCACTGGATTATTTCCTTACCTGAAAGAGTCTAGGCCCAGGGCATGCAATCCTCTCTCACCTATGTGGGGAGGCTTACCCAGAATTGGCAGCAAAAGCATCAAGAATGAGGGATAGATTCTCAGTTAACATTGCTACAGGGACATTGCTGCTTTTAGATCTTGTCAGTGAATAGAGACAGCAAAAATCTAAATCATGAGTTCATATTAACATGTCACATTTAACCTAGGGTTTCAATTTTTCTATGTGTCTCGTTTCTCTCACAATGAAAAATTTAGATCCAAATAACATGTTATTTGTCCTAACCTAATATACAAAGTACTTTCAAAATTATGATACAAATATTTCTCCTAATAATAAAACTACTGAGTGAAGTTTGAAATTAATTGCAATTCTCTTTCCTTAGAGTATGCCAGAATGTATGCCAGAATTTATACCAAACATGTTCCAAAGTCACTTGAAATAATTCTTTTCTCTGTGTGGTTATGTAATCAATTTGATAAAGCGTTAAGTTTATTAGTTTCCTTTTATTTTCAGTTTGGGGGTCACCTTTATTTTCCCTGTTGGTTTTATTTTTCACAAAGTGTAAAACATTTACATAATTCAAAAGTCAAAAGTAAATATACTAGAGAAGTCTCACTTCCAACACTTTCATTTGATTCCTAGACAAGAATATGGTGGGGAGGATGACCTAGCTTTTATTTCCTCAAGACGTAGAAGGAATGTGAGGAGCAGACAAGAGCAGAAACATTGTCAAAAGAGACTGTGGTTCAAATCCACTACTGTTTGAACTTGGGCATTTCCTACACTTTTTGAGGCTTGATTTCTTTGCATGAAAATGCGAATAATACCTGTCTCTGATGTAGTCTCTGGATTAAATGAGATAACATATGTGAAATGCCTGGTCCATAGTAAGTACTCAAAATATGAGAGCTATTCAGTATACTTTATCTGAAGAGATCGGTGGTACTTTGAAATTTCAGACCAACTTGTCACCCAACTCTAGTGACTTGTTAAAAATCCTTTAAATTAAAAAAATCCTTCTACATACTGTAGAAGTAGTAATAATGTATAATAGTTTGAGACCGTGCTCAGAAGTTCTAAGCAAAAACCTATATCTGAAGAGATATAAAAGTGACTATTTTAAGTATTAGAATAAAAAAAAAACCTACACATTTGGATGGCAGTAGTGAGGCAGACTGCCAAAAAAAGAAAGAAATAGGGACTCAAAAGAGACTGCTATATTCCGTGGATGTTTTGCTGCCCTTGTCTAGCTTGGATTAATACTTAGTCTATAGGCACAGACCTGATCATCTACATTTGCCCTCTTACAGCACTAAACTATGTTTTCTACCTTTCTTGCATCTACGTACCACTTCAGCATTTTATTAAAAATAATAATAATAATAATAATAATAAGGGAGAGATGTGGGATTCACATGTAAATCAAGTATAAAAATCAAACAAATAATCATAATTGACCTGATTGTTTATAGTTCATGATGCATGATCAAAACCAAAAGTTTCTGTGATGAATGCCCTTGCACTGTTCACCATGTAAGAACTTATTCACTATGTAAGAACTTGTTCACCATGTAAGAACTTGTTCGTTATGCTTCAGAAGATTGGAGACTGTTGAGAATTAGGCTTGGGGTTGATTAATGATTGTGCATTGAGTCCCCTACACAGAATTTTATTGTTGTTAACAACCATATGATCAATAAATATGAGAGATGCCCTCTCAAAAAAAAAAATTCATCAGGCTATAAAAAAAAAGAGAGAGACTGCTATGGATTGAATGTGTGTGTTTCCTCAAAATTCATTTCAGAACTCTCCCCACCAGTGTGACAATATTAGGAGATGGAGCCTCTGGGAGATGATTAGGATCAGATGACATCATGGGGGGGCCCTCACAGGTGGGATTGGTGCCCTTGCTCCTGTGTGTCTTTCCCACCACTAGTGAGGACACAGCAAGAACACAGCCATCTAGGAATTAGGAATCTGACTCTCAATGAGACACCAAATCTGCTGGCACCCTGAGCGTGGACTTTCCCACCTCTAGAACTGTGAGAAATGTTTAGGGCACCCAGTCTATGGAATTTTTGTTATAGCAGCCTGAACAGACTAATACAGACTATTTGAAATAAAAATACAGAAGCAGAACAAACATCTGTTGAGCACTGAGAATGAGATAAAATCCTCAGCAAATGAAACTGATGAATATTTTTTCATTCCAAAAATGAAACCATACTCCCTACTGTCTATAAACTACATGCCTAAAACAGAGACTTAGAACAATTAGAAGGGCCAAGAAAACTTATGGAACAATTAAATAATAAAGTAGCTAAGTGAAAAAAAATCAAGTTTCTAGAATTCTAATTAGGGACTTAAAACTGGAGAGAAAACCTGTTTTAGAGTTAACATACACCTTCTAGGATGGAAAGAGAAAACATTTACAAAGATGGCAATTTTCCCTAAATCTATAAATCATTACAATTATAATGAAAATAATGTGATTTGTGGGAATTTGGGTAAAATATTACCAAAATTAAAAAGAAAAAACATAGGACTACAGAGAAATTCTGAAAAATAAAATAGTAGGAAAGTACTAAATTTTTAGTACTAATTTTTTTTAGTGAGATACTAAAATTTTTTAGTAAAGTTGCGATAAATAAACCAGTATGATTTCAGCACAGGAATATACAGGTATGTGGATGTGAATAGAGTCCATAAATTGTCACCAATGTGTATGGAAATTTAGCATCTTGTATGGGTGGCATAGCAAAATCAGGGAGAAAAGATGGAATATTCAAGAAAGTTGGACAATTGCATAGACATTTGGGAAGAAAAACTGAATAAAACACTTCTTACAGAAGCATATTTTTAAAAAACACTAAAAGCTCTAGGAGATTATCATCTTGGAGTGGGAAAAGCATTTCTATTTTTTAAAAATATTTTAAAAGTATAACAGTAGAGCGTGCCTTTTAGAATAAATTCAAACAACACAAACGTATAAATCCCAAAGTGTAAGCATTCTTCCCAACCCTCTCCCCTACACACACTCCCACTGCCTAGAGGTAAGCACAGTGAAGAATTTGGTGGGTAGGAAAAGGCATTTTACAGCATGACCTGAGACCCAGGGATCTTCAGCAGAAAAGACTGATTCACAGGACAATACCAACATTTAATATCTCCATATTAAAATAAAAGGTAAAAACAAAATCAAAACAGATGGCAAACTGGGAAAAATTGGGACTCAAATGATAAGGAACTAATACTCCTATGCAACAATTCTACAAACCAGAAAGATTAACTCACAGGAGTTTATTCAGAGCTATATATGAAAAGCTCTTCAATTCACTTATAACACATGAGCAACAATATGGGTATCTTTCCCCCCAATCAGAATAGCAAAGATAATAAGAATTTAAAACAACATAATTTTCTGTACCAATATTAAAAATAATTCTGGGAGCTGCATATTTTTTTATCCCTATGTTAAATGATACTGAGAACAAGTAAAACTGATGTAGCTATGTACCAGAAAATGCTCTACTCCTGCAAGTTTACAGTGCAAAACAAATGTGCTCATCAGAACTAACCACCGCTCATCAAGGCTGGCATCAAGGCCTATGCTTTGCTGCGCCTGCCAATCTGAAGTGATTATGTCATCAACTCTAAGTGCCCCAACAAATTTCCCATCTTGCAAGACCTCATTAAAAATCATCTAACCAAGGTTGTTCCTTCCCTGGATACTTTCTCTCTGCCCTAGAAGTAGCCCGTACATTTGCTATTCCTATATTCATTAGAGTTCCCTTTTACTCTTTTTTGTTAGTCATCCTTTACTACTTAATAATTTTTATAATAAATTTATTCAAATTACTATTGTGGTTTGAACTCCTGACTGGACCCAGATTTATGTGCCTACCGACCATGCATGTGAGGGCCTGTATTCATGTGACATTATGCCCTAACAAATTACCACTCATGTAGTGACTTAAAACAATACCAATGTGTTACCTTACAGATCTGTAGGTCAGGAGTCCAGCTTGGGTCTCACTAGACTAATCAAGGTGTCCTCAGGCTACATTCCTTTCTGGGGGCTTTAGGCAAGAATCTACTTCCTGTTCACTGGGTTGTTGGCAGAAACCAGCTCCTTGCGTTATAGTACTGAGATCCCCATTGCCTTGCTGGTATCAAATGAAAACCATTCCCAGGTTCCAGAGACTACCACATTCCTTGGCTTGTGGCCCCCTTCACCCACCTGCAAAGCCAGCAGTGGGGCTGAGCCCTTCTCTCTTATTCCGTCTTATCTTCTTAACTCAGCTAGGAAACGCTCCCCATTTTAATGACTCCCCATTTTAATGATTGGGCCCAGCCAATTAATCCAGGATAATCTCCCCATCTCTTAATCATATCTGTAAATCTCCCTTGCCACATGAGGTAACACTGCACAGATTCCTGGAATTAGGGAGTGGACATCTTTGGGGGAAACATTATTCTGCATGCCACAAGGTCTCTTTCTCAAAACCTTCAAAAACATTCGTTGTTATTAATCTTCCCAGTCATCCACTCATCTCTCTAAAAGACCGCTAGGAAAGTTTGTTGATCAAATGAAGTTGTTATTGGACACAGTACAATAAAGGGTCAACAAATTGTATATTTTCATATTAAAATTGAACTTATCTACCCATCTCAAAACCACCTTTTATTCTAGTGTTTCCAATATTCGTCCATTGCCCAAGTCAGAAATTTTCTTATCTCCATAATCTGTACTCTTTTCTCCTTCCCCACTGCTGCTACCTTCGTGCAGGTGAAGTGCGTCAGCAGCTTCCCGCCCCCAAAGGCCTCCCTATCTCCAGATTTGTTTTCCTGGAGTTTATTCACATTGCAAACTGAGGGCTTGTATTAGTTAGCTCAGGCTACTATAACAAAATACCACAGTCTGGGTGGTTTAACTAGCAGAACTTTGCTCCTCGGAGTTCTTGAGGCTGGGAGTTTGAGGTGCCCGCATGGCTGGTCTCAGTGAGAACTCTTCTCCTGATCTGTAGACCGCCTTCTTGCTGAGCCCTCACACGGTGGGGAGAGGGAGCCAGAGCAAGCTCTCCAGGGTCTCTCCTCATACGGGCCCCACACGAGGGCCCCACCCGCACCACTTACCCCAACCCTAATTACCTCCCAAAGGCCTCATCTCCAAATTAGGCGCTAGGGTTTCAAGATAGAAATTTGGGGGAGGGAAACACTTTAGTCCACATCAGAGCTTTTTCCCAAAAAAATAAATACCTTGCCTAAAATCTTCCTATGGTTCCCCTCTGCTTTTTGGATACAGTCTGATTAGCTTGGCCTTCCAGATCCTGCATCACCCACCTCTACTTACCTTCCCTACCCTGTCTTATGCCACTCCCTCACACTGACCTCCTCTGGTTCCCAGGATGCACTGCATTCCTTACCTCTGAGTCTCTGCTTTTGTTGTTCTCCTTTGCCTATTTTGGCTGGATCAACTCTTCTGCCCCTCCAGGAAGACCTCTCTCCCACAGCTTCGGCCGCTCCAGGTGTAGGTGTGGTGCTCCAAGGTACCCCATCACACCACACATTTCCACTTAGCTCACTGCCTGTTATTTCTCTGTCCTTCCTATTAAACAGTAAATTTCAAGACAGAGGTGTGCATATAATACAGGTTTGTGTATGTTTGGATAGATGAATAAATGTGTTACATTTGAGGTGACTGCTGGGCATCCAGATGAAGCCATCTAGTAGATAGCTTTGTGGATATGGAGTTCAGGATAGGGGTCTGGACTGGAGAAAAGCCAAGTTCAGACAAGCACGTACTAGCAGCTTTCTCCTTAAAAAGTCACACTTTGTAAAGCCTGAGGGCTGTCAAGAGCGCTGTGCCAGACCCTAATTTCAGAGGTTATTTATCTCTATCCTTTGGGACCATCTTTCCTACCACATCCTAATCCCAGCCCCTTGGTATTCACAGACCTGAATTTATTAACAATGAGCTGTTGCCCTGCTACTACTTTACTGTAACATTATCCGTTAAGTAATTACTTCATTTTACAGGAGCAGAAATAGAAGCATGAGGATTGTCCTCCATCATAATTCTCGAGGATTATAATCAGGGTAATGGATGCGACGGATTGGCTCAGTCCAGCCTCCTTCTGGAACTGCACTAATCCGTACCCTAACTACTAGCCACAAGTGCCTATTTAAAATTGAATTCAAATAATTAAAATTAAATAAAATTTAAAATTTAGTTCCTCAGCTGACTAGCTACATTTCAAGTGTTTAATTGCCACACATGGCTAGAAGCTACTCTACTGGACAGTGAAGACAAAGAATATTTCCCTCATCACAGAGAGATAGAGGACAATGTAAATCTAGAGTGCCTTCCTGCATGGCAGAGGTTAGAAAGCTAAAACTGAAGCTCCTACTCTCCTTTGCAGGTTCTGGATGCAAATATTGTTTACCAATTAATTTAATTCAATATGCTTGTATGAGTTTGGTGAGGCAAAAATAAGGAAAGCATGACCGTAAGCATGTCAGGACTTTCTGCAGCAGTGCGCCAGCATCTGTTCAGCTTCCGACACGTCAAAGGCAGTGGTGGCCCTGGCACTGGCCTTGTCACCTGTGGCAGCAGCTTCATGACTCTTCCTTCTTTATCCCAGGTCCAACCTACAGTGATGCTTCTTGAACTCAACAGTTTCAAGGGGCCTAAGAGGTGGCAGCTTTTCCTGGTGGGTCATTTCTGTAGTGTTCCGCATACCTAGAGGCCCACAAGCAGAGCAAGTTCCCCCAGCACTCAGCACTATTTGGGAAAGCAAAATTTGGTAAGACTTCATGTGTTAAAATCTCTTCCTATTTCAAATATTCAGAATGGATACCAGATACTGACTGATATGCAACAGAAGACTTATGACACAGTTCTTATGTTTCCAGATCATTCCATTGCTTTCCAAACTCCATAAATGCAACCCAGTCTTCTAGTAACTGAACTAGATAGCTACGCATCTGATTGGCTTTTGAAATTGTTTCCCTACCTTATTCTCTTTTAAGATACTACTTATGCCTTTCTGTTGCAAGAATTAAATATGGTCAATAAAATAACCAATTCTGGCCTGATCCATGCATGTTGGTAGACAATTGCACTATAATAAAATGCACTGAATAGAAAGCATATTTTTCTAAGTCTACCATACTGAATGGCATAGATTTTCTTAGATAACAATCATGTTAGTGTAAGTTAGTTTAATCAGATTGCTTCTTTATTTATTCCTCTGTGAACCAAGCTAGACTGAGTCATGGGGGGTTTGGTTGAAATGTAGACAAGGTAGCAATTTGGAGGCAAGGCAGGCCAGAAGCACAGGGAGACAGGCATGAGGCATCTGGTCACTGGAGAATCAAAATCTCAATTATGACTCTTTCCTTGCTGCTTAGATCCAGACGTCACACCGTGTCCACAGAGGTATCTGGAAGGTAGCCTGAGCATGTGCCACCATGAATCACATTGGCTCTGTGCAAAAACATTATCTGAGTTCTAAATAACAGGAATGTAAATGAGTTGTCAGATCACTGGTCATTTACAAATTGGGTACTGCCTGAAATCACAGCTTTCTGTCAGCCTCTACCTGTGTGAAACAATCAAGTCCTTTCTATTTATGATATTAAGATTTTAAAATCACCAGTGCCTAGCAAGCACCTATTTTCAGAAACATTTTCTGGCTTACTGGTAAGAGCAGCATGCCACAGAGCAAAGAGCCTGGACCCTGGAGTTACAGATGCCTGAGTTCAAATCACAGTCCCATCATTTATTAAGTATGTGATCTTGGGCAGATTACCTCTCCATTCTGGGTCTGTCTCCTCAACTATAAAAGGAGAGTAAATACTGTTGACAGGACTGTTATAAGGGTTATATGAGAAAGCTGATTTATTTATTTACTTAGGAAGCTGTCAGAAAAGAAGAGATGGTAAATAGCTTTATAGAGAAACTCTGTGCCCAGTCCAGTAATATTACACAACAATGGGACTTCTAACTGTTATGGCCTAGAGGCCTTCTAGGGTTACACAAAATATCACCCACTTCTTATTGTGTTCTCCCCATTAAATCAGAGCATAAGCTTCTATAACCAAAAGACCCCAAAATAGAGTTTAAAAGAAATGGAGATTTGTTTCCCTGTCACTAATGGCCCAGAAGTCCAGTTGGTGAGTGGTTTTACTCCATGCAGCCATTCAGAAATCCGGGTTCCTTCCACCATATTTATCTGCCATCACCAAGGGCATTATCCTTGTCTGCATGGTCAAGACTCGATCACAGGGACATTCATGTCACAGGTCAAGGGAAGGGGAAAGGGGAAAATGTTCCAGGACATCTTTTAAATTGAAGGTGATCCAGAAGTTGCATATAGCATTTCCATTTATATCTCATTGGCCTACATTTAGTCACATGGCCACACTTAGCTGCAAGGAAGGCTGGTGAATGCAGCCACGTGTCCAGCCCCTATCCAAATCCTATCCAGGTAGAAGAATGTTTTGCTAGACAGCTCTCCTTCTCTGCCATGGCCTTCCACCTGCTTTACTCTCCCTCAGTGAGAAGGCACTTATTCTTGGCTTGTGAACCTTTGCCATTTACTAAGCTACACCTTGATTGGTGAAAGCTTCCTCAGTGCCACCAGACCTCCTGGTGAGAGACAATTGGCCATTTGGAGTAATGCTGAAGGAAGATCTGGGACCCAAAGAGGGAGCCCTGGGAGCTCAGAACAGGGCCAAGGCTCTTCCCACAGCACCACTCAGCTATTTCCTGAAGATACGGTTTTGATGTGTGGCGTCTTATCCTCCAGCATGGTGAGAGACTGGCTTGGCTGTTACTGGAGATGACTTACTCCTCTTTGTTGAGGGAGCATAATTGCATTGTTCCTGCAAAAAGGTGTACTCCTGCCACGTTACTTGCACCTGCAGACAGGTCTGTGCCTCTTCAAGTGATCCTCGAAAGATTAAAAGCACACTGAACAAAGGCTTTGGATGTGCCAAGCCACACACAGTTGAACTAGAAGCTCCAGTGGTGTGCAAAGAGTGTGGGACCAGATGCAGGATAATCTCACAGGGGTCTTAGACCCTCCATTCCCACCTATGTGTCTTCAGAAGTCACTTCCAAACCCTAGGCCTGTTTTCTCACCTAAAAGATTTCGGCCAGATCATTTCTAGCCTCCCTGTTCCAGTTCCATAGTTTTTCTTGTCTGTTTCTTGTTTGGAACGTTTCAGCAGTAACTATAGGGAAAAGACACCTCTTTCCTTCTCACTTGTTTCTCCTATGCCCATTAACCAAGGTCTCCAAAGAGGATCATCCCTGCGTACTTCCTGGGGACCAGGACCCAGGGCTGGCACTTTGGGCCAGGCTCGGACAGGCATCTGACGAATCTTAACTTGGTGGTGACTATCGGTCACCACAATCCAAGTCTACAGAGGTGGACAGCAGGCACCGAGAGGAATGGAAAACGTGTGCAATGGTTGGCACTACATTGCCCTGAAGCTAAGACTTTAGGCACACACGCAGGGCATGAGAGGCCCTGAGGCTGAAATCCTTGTTTCTAGGGGTGAGAATGACCAGAGCTGGAGGTCTCCACAGACCTCCCCAGGGTGACTAAAGAAAGAAGGAAATGTAAATGGGAGCTCCTTTTTGAGCTCTTCTACTATGTTACCAAAATGCCTAGCTCTTCTCCTTTCTTTAAAAATAAATTTCATTTGAATAGGTAGCATGTTGACTTAGAGTAAAAATCAAAAAGTATTACAGGGTGTAAAGCAAGAAGTGGGTTCTCCCCATTGTTCCTGTCAGAACAGCCCGCATCTGTACACACAGAAATGCAGGTCTGTGACTTCTGAGGATCTTCGTGGTTGCCTTGATTTTTATGGAATTGCCTTATAGAGTGTAAATTCCACTAAATAGTAAGAATATCTGTGAGTTGCAAGGAAAACGCTGGTGATGTGTGGCTTTAGCATTCTTTCTCATTCTCATTCAGTTCCTTGATTTCATTCATACCCTTGGCTTTCCTCACCTCCAGTCTGAAGTCTCCAGGGCCTCTACCACTGGCCTTACTCTCCGCTGAGCCTGTACTGGGATTCCGGCCACATCTCTCCACCTGGGGTGGGCACTCCAAACTCAGGCCCAGGTGAAATTGATCATTGTCTCCCAAACCTTCTCCTCTTCCCAGACTCCGGCTTTTCCCACTCACCCCAGTTAGGAATACACGTCACTTCTCTTTCTTTTCCATCTTCTGCCTCACTGCTCTGCACCTCTGGTCAGTTTATTCCAATAACCTGAAATCTGGGGAAGTCTCTTCCTCTCCTTTTTCATGGCCCCCATTAATCTCATCCCCTCTCACTGGATCAGATACGTGTATAGCACTCATTTTGTACAGGCTCTGTCCTATGTGCCTTCCACACATAAACCCATTTTATCCCCCCAAAACCCGTAACAAGGGACCATCATCCCCATTGTATAGATAAGGAAACTGAGACCAAAATGCTAACGCCATTCCCTAAGATCACCAGATTCTACTGCGCTTCCTTTGACTGGGTTTTCTATGGTCTCTTCTGCTTTCAAGACCCATCTCAGCTGTTACTTCTTCCAGGACATCTTGCCAGAGTCCCACTGTTGCCACAATAATTTTAGACTTTTAGCCTCTCTTCTTCCATGTAAAATACTTACAGATAAAATTTCCTGGGTCATATTTGTAACTGAAAAAAAATCAGGCCTTATTTATTAAAAATTCCAGTTTAACTGGGCATCCTTATTATTTGCTGAATCTTGACAACCTTAGCTGCACAGAAACACAAGCAAGTTAACAGCAGGGCTTATTCACCTGCACAGCCCACCCACCCACCCCCAAGGCAAGCACACAGCCTGGACCAGGTGAGTGCTCAGCCCGCCACTGAACTGAACTGATGTCAGGGGCTCAGCAGACGGTGACTGCCAGGTCAGCTTTTACTATCCTTCCCACAGGCAATGGTATGTCCCTTACAGTCAGTCCCCCTCAACCAATGCACTGTAAATTCAACATACCTCTAAGACTAGCTTTTCTCACCTATGACCTGGGAATACTGTTTGACACCCCGCTTTCTTCTGGGCTACCATGCAGAGTGAATACCACGAGGGAGGCACAGTGGGGCTCTGTGGCTGAAAACAGCTTTCACGTTGTGAAAGGTGATACTATTAACAACATCAGCATTTCTAATGCAGTGATATAGGAAATACACAGCCTGTATCTAATTTGATTTTCAACAGTTTTAAATATTAAAAGCTACCAGTGGCTTGCTAAGAATAGCATTGCATTTGGTAATCTTAAGAACTAGGATGATGGGAAAGTTCTGACAAAGATGGAGAGGGAACTGAGGAGGTGAGGAAAGTCAGGGGATCCCTGATGACCAGAAAGAAGGTAAGAAGAAGAGCAGAGGGGAAGAATCCGTCGGAGAGAAGAGCAGATACTGTCTCGATACAGCCCCTATAGGGGCCCCTGCAGAAACCCCAATCCCCAGTGACCCAGGCCAATGCCAAGAAGCTCCCCTAAGATTGCCAAGTGGTTTTCCTTAATGCATGTCCTACCATTTCACCAGTTTAGGAAGATAAAACTAAGAATGGTAAAATGCCATGTCCAGCTACTTCGGAGCTTACATACCCTCACGTTAGGACTGAATTCAGCCATTGCTGCTCCAAGACCTGGGTCAGCAGGAAGGTTCTTTCTTGGAAAGAAATAGGTAAAGAGAAATAGGCTGCAAAAATATTCTCCTGTTGTCTCCCTTCCCCTTCCTCAATCTCTGAAGATTCATTTAGTGGGTGCCTCCAATTCACCGAACCAGAACTTTAAGGATTTAATTTACTTGGGAACCCAGCACACACAACCAGAGATTAAAGTGGAAAGTTGGTGGCTAGTTATGCAAAGCTCCAAGTTCTTGGAAGATCATTAGAAAACTTTGCCAGGCAGGGCAACTGCCATGGAGGCTGATCCCCTGCTCCACATCCATCTGGAAGGTAGATCTTGAATTACTTGTTCTCTATTTATATGTAACAGCTGGCCAATCAAGTAATTGTCTTAATCCACAAAGCATACCAGTGATCAAGCTATTTCCAGTTGCATATGTGGACTTTTTAACATATAATTGTCTGTTCTTGGATATATTTTGAACTGAGCCCTCTTAATTTTACAAATGTTCCAGTAATTTAGTTAATTTAATTTATAACAGAAACATAGAAAAAGGTAGCTTCCTTCTCTTAACATTGACATTCTTTTCCTTTTGTGGAAGTCTGATGCCAGAATCAGCTTTTCCATCCTTAATGCATTTTTACCTACCTTTGTAACCAGACACAGGCATTCAGAGGGATTTAATATTCGCTAATGAACTGCCACAAGTCGTAGCCTGCTCTTATCACAGGTGGCCTCTCACTGCATGCTGGGCAAAAATCCTTTGGGAACCAGGTGCTTTCTTATTCTCAACCTCTGTTTTTCTCTCCTACACTTAGCCTTATCTATACTGGCAAAATTAGGTGAAGAATTCAGAATATAACCCAGATAATTCAACCGAAATTGATCTTACAGGAATTTTATTTATGTCTCTTAGAAGTGGAAGTAGGGGCATCCCTTTTAAACTAAATGACTCTGATAACCACCTCTTTTGGGCATACCCACGGCCAGTGGAGTTTTGCTGCAACAGAATCAATTTATATTCCTAATGCCAGGAGGGCGATAATTTATTTCTATAAGCCTCATGGTCCTTCTCTCTGTAAAATCAGAATCACAATTCCTACATTGCCAGGCTGTTAATAAAATTCAATGAGACTGTAAATAAGATTTCCTCATGCAGCAGGTAGTCCGTACATACTTTAAAACACACGCATTTATACATATATACAATACACATTTCATATTGATCAGAACATTTATATTTGGACTTTACAATTTATGAAATACCTACATTTTCTGTTTGATCATCCGAGCAGCGCTGAGAAGTAAGGATAGGTTGTCCCCATTTTAGAAAGGCAGAGCCTGAGGCTGAATGGCGTTTCCAGGACCCCGCAGCTGTCTGCACTGATCTATGTAACCCCTAAGCTCTCCACTGCCTCTACGCGATACCCCGTGCACCACGGAGCTGGCTAAAGCATTGCTTCTCAAACTTGGCTGCATATTGGAACCACATGCAAAACTTCAAAATAAATACAAACAGCTGGTTCCACCCCCAGAGATTTTAACTGGTCTAAAGTGTGGCCTGGGCATTAGGATATTTTTGTACCTTCTCTCTTCATTTTCAGGTAAACTTTTTATTGTGAGACAACTGTAGGCCATGTGAAATAGAGAGAGATCCTATTTACCTTTTACTGAGTTTCTTCCAATAATAACCTTACAAAACTATAGTATAATAGCCATATTGATATTCATACAATCAAGATACAGAATAGTTTCACCACCACAGGATCTCTTCAATTTACCTTTTATATCCACACCCAACTCCCTCTACCCACCCATCCCTAGTGACTGGTAGCCACTAATCTGTCCTCCATGTCTATAATTTTTGTTATTTCAAGAATGTTATATAAGTGGAGTCATGCAATATGAAACCTTTTGGGATTGACTTCTTTCACTCAGCATAATTCCCTGGAGATTCATCCCAGTTGTTGCATATCTCAATAGTTCATTCCTTTTCACTGCTAAGTAATATTCCAGTATGGATATATCCCAGTTTATTTAACCACCCAAGGACATCTGAGTTATCTCCAGTTTCTGGCCATTAGGAATAAAGCTGTTATGAACATTTAAGTACAGGTTTTTGTGTGAAGATAAGTTTTCATCTGTCTGGGATAAATGAATGTTTTTGCTGCGTAGTATGGTAGTTGCATGTTTAGTTTTATAAGTGTATTGCCAATGGGTTTCAGCCCCCGGCAAGTTTGCTATGGATTCAGTGTGACCATAGAAACTGACAGCAAAACTTCTTTGGGGTGAAAGGGTTATACCCAACTTTATTTCCAGGTGGCAGGTCAGTCACTAGAATCCCATTCACTCAGAGCGAGTCTGCATGCAGCAATCCAGTCTCTGCTTCTGGGCCCCTCTGTCCGCATAGCTGTCCTCTGGGTTTCTCTGCACAGCCGTCCACACAGCTGTCCTCTGGGCCTCTGTCCTCAGTGCTGCCACCACTCCAGCCTCTGCTTTGCTCTCCTGCAGCCTTGCAGTCCTGCCACCGTGTCGCACCCAGAGCACAGGGTGGAGCTCTTTTTTTTTTTTTTTTTAATCCAGTTATAATTTTTTTTTTTTTTTGAGCACAGGGCGGAGCTCTTTTTATAGAGTCAACAGCAAGATAAAGGTAGAAAACATAGTTTAGTGCTGTAAGAAGGCAAATGTAGATGATCAGATGATCAGGTGTGTGCCTATGGACTAAGTATTAATCCAGGCTAGACAAGGGCAGCAAGACATCCACGGATGCAGAAGATGCAGGGGGGGTGAGGTTCTGAGCCTCACCTCTGTTGATCCCCAAATTCTCACCTGATGGCCCCCCTGCGACTGTGCCTGTCTTAGGTTGTTCCTCCCTTGAGGAATCTTACCCGTCTCTGGCTAACCAGTCATCTTCCGGGGCCATACAGGGAAATGTAAAGTTGGTAAGTGAGAGAGAAGCCATATCAGGGCGGAGCTCTTTTTATAGAGTCAACAGCCATGTATTGCCCACAGGTGTGCAGTGAACTAGTCAGCCAAAGCCAGGTGAGAATCCTGGCCACAGAAACTCTCATTTTATCCACAGTAAGAAACTGCCAGACTATTTTTTAGAGTAACTGTACTGTTTTATATTCCCATAAACAATGTATAAGTGATCCAGTTTCTCATCTTCACCAGTTTTAATGTTACCACTGTTTCCTTAAAAGCCATTCTGATGCAGCAGCCCAGTTTGAAAAAGACATATGCACCCCTATGTTTATCACAGCACTATTTATAATGGCCAAGAAATGGAAACAACCTACATGTCCATCAGTAGATGAATGGATAAAGAAGATATGGTACATATACACAATGGAATATTATTCAGCCATAAGAAGAAAACAAATCCTACCATTTGCAACAACATGGATGGAGCTAGAGGGTATTATGCTCAGTGAAATAAGCCAGGCAGAAAAAGACAAGTATCAAATGATTTCACTCATCTGTGTAGTATAAGAACAAAGCAAAACTGAAGGAACAAAACAGCAGCAGAGTCACAGAACCCAAGAATGGGCTAACAGTTACCAAAAGGAAAGGGACTGGGGAGGATGGGTGGGAAGGGAGGGATAAGGGGGAAAAGAGGTATTACGATAAGCACACATAATGTAGCAGGGCAGAGAGGCATGGGGAGGGCAGTACAACACAGAGAAGACAAGTAGTGATCCTATAGCATCTTACTACACTGATGGACAGTGACTGTAATGGGGTATGTGGTGGGGACTTGATAATGAGGGGAGTCTAGTAATCATAATGTTTCTCATGTAACTGTACATTAATGATACAAAAAAAAAAGTCATCCTGACAGATGTGTGATAGTTCTCATGGTTTAAATTTGCATGCCTTTCCTTAACGGCTTGTGATATTGTTTTTCATGTGCTTATCTGCCAACTATGCTTTTCAGTGAAATGTCTGTTCGTGTCTTATGTCCATTTTTAAATTGAAATGTTTTTAACTGCTCAGTTTAAGAATCCTTTTGCATTCTAGATATAAGTCCTCTCCAGATATATGGTTTGCAAACATCTTCTCCTAGGCTATTGATTGTTCATTTGTTTTATTTTTTAATTAACAGATTTTATTCTTTAAAACTGTTTAAGATTTACAGAAAAATTGAGCACATAGCACAGAAAGTTTCCATATACCTCCCCATATATATTTTCCCTACTATTTACATTTTACATTAGTGTGGCATGTTTGTTATAATTAATAAAGCAATACTGACACATTATTAACTAAAGTTCATAGTTTAAATTGCTGAATGATGTTCCATTGTATAAATGTTCCACCATTTATCCATTAACCTATTTGACCTATTTGCAGACATCTTAGTTACTTCAAATTTTTGGCAACTATGAATAGAGCTGCCACAAACATTCATGTGTAGATTTTTATGTGGCCATAAGTTTTCAGTTCAGTCGGGTAAATATCTAGGAGTGTTATTGCTGGATCTTATGGTAAGAATATATTTAGCTTCATTGAAAAAAATCTGCCAAATTGCCTTTTAAAGTGAATATAGCATTTTGCCTCTTTTATATAGGATGAGCGTCTCTTCATATGCTTATATCTGTATATCTTCCTTGGTGAAGTGTTTGCTCAGATCTTTTGCCCATTTTTTTTAATTGGGTTGTTTCCTTATTGTTGAGTTTTAAGAGTTCTTTGGTTGGATACAGATCTTTTCACGTATGTGTTTTACAAATATTTTTTTCCATTCCATGTCTTGTCTTTTGATTTTCTTAAGTGTTTTGCACAGAGCAGAAGATTTTCATTTTAATAGAGCCCAACTTATCATCTCAAGCTTTTCTTTTATAGATTGAGTTGTTGGTGTTGTACCAGAAATATCATCATCAAACCCCAGGTTACCTAGGGTTTCTTGTATGTTATCTTCCATCCTGAAATTTTATAGGTTTGCATTCTACATTTAGGTCTATGATCCATTTTGAGTTTTTAAAGGGTAAAGTATTTTTTGGTTGATTTTTTAAAAAAAGATTTCTAATTGTTCTAGCTCCATTTATTAAGACCACCCTTCCCTATTGAATTGTCTTTACTCTTTTGTCAACAGTTGACTATGTTTGCATGGGGTCTACCTTGGAACTCTCAGTACGGTTCCACTAATACCTATGTCTACTTTTTCACCAATACCGCAGTGTCTTGATCATTTCAGCTTTATAGCTAAGGTCAGATAGTGTCAGTCTTCCAACTTTTTTCTTCTTCCCCCGTGTTGGGTTGGCTATTCTGCAACTTTTGCCTGAAAGGGCAAGCTCCCAGATTCTATTTCAGCCAATTGGGACCCGGATCCTACCTCAGCCAATTGGGACCCGGATCCTATTTCACCCAATCAGAGCTTGGTCTCTCTCCTCTCCAGTCAGCGAAGAGCTCACCCACCATCCTTAGACCCTGCCAATTGACCAGAGCCACGACCTATCACCCCACCAACTACCCCTAGATCCAGCCAATCAGCCAGAGCCATGACCATCACCCCACCAACTGCCCTAGAACCCCATAAAACCTTTATGGTATTGAAACTCTTTCTCTTTCTCTGGCATCTTGCCACTGCCTTGGTGTAGATGAGAGATTGAGCTGGAGCTAGCTCGAATAAAGGCTCTTTCCTTTTGTATCGGTGTTGGCTCCTTGGTGGTCTTCTGGGATTCGCGACTTTGGGCACAACATTGCCTTTCCATATAAACCTCAGGTTCAGTTTGTAGATACCCACAAATTACTTGCCTCCAAGTGGTGGCGTAGGGTCAGCTCCCCACTGGATCTCACTAACATCAGAGGAGGAAGAGGAGGGAAGGAAGTGCCAACCAGCCCCACCTCTCACCACCTTGTTCCCCTCACTGCTGCTGAGTAGGATGGAGGTGCAGCTCCACACGGGAACCACCACCCCTACTCACACTGCAGGAATCTGAGCATGGCACCCACTTCCATGGAGCTAGTTGGTGGTGGGACATAAACTCATTCAGCCCCACCGAAATCTATTCTAACTGTGCTTTCTTCTGTGTATGTCTATTTGGCATCCACCCAAGCCCGCCCTGGGATGCAAGGATGGACACAATCAGAGACGATTAGCTATAATTTCTTATTGTGGGTAGAACTGCAACATTTCCATAATCTCCTGCCTGGCCTTAGTGCATCTCCACATCAATAGGTGTTCCAAGGGGTGGAGAGAAGTAGTCCATCACCATATCAATAGGTAATTACAAGGGGGAGCTAGGACATATCTGGAATGAAGAGGTTGGGTGGGGTCCCTTTTTGCAGCCCAGTTGCCAGAGACATGGGTGAGCAGAAGTGGACAACTGTTTGTAAGCAATAAATGGATTTCTCCCACTTTATTTCTCCCTTTGGCTGATTTCGGCTTCAAAGGTATTTTTCCCTGGGCTGGGAAATATTTTTCCTCCAGAGTTACACTTATTTTTTTGTATTCTTAATGCTCTGGTATTTGGGGATCTTATTTAAAAAATAAGAAAATATAGTTAATATAGTAACTAATTCGCAGATAATAACAACTTGCCTATGAACACATCTTTCAGTTTTTGGAGTCTTCCTATGCTTGTTACATTATCAAAGACAAAGCTGGACAGATTTTAATCAGTAAAATACTACTACAGGAGGGAAAAGAGTTCCATTTCCATTTATACAGAGGTAACTCAGCACTGTAAGGGAGAATGCAGGCATGGGGAGAGGGGTGAGAGCGGCCCAGCAGAGTCAGGGACGCGAGAAAGTACAAAAAGCAGGAAGCAGGGCTGATCCACGTGAACCCCACTTGGATTTACTAACTGGCACTTATTGAAGTTAGGGAGCTGGGAGACTGGCCAGAACAGACAGTAGATTTGGGGGCATCTTTGAGTTTTCTCAGGCAAGCACTTTAAGGGGAGATAGGGTCACCCTAGGTATGTGGCCTTGAGCTGCTAGAAACTGTGTCAGTGTCTGTTCAAGCTGTCAGAGGCCAAGGTCGTGCCCAGTTGAGAAAGGGCTCAGAGAAGGCTGGCTGGACTGTGGGCAAGGACAGCATCTCTGTCAGTATCCGGGGGTTTCCAGTTGTGAGAAGGACCTTGGAGAGTAAGGTTACTCCGCCGTGGCAGAACCAGCAGTCCTTGCCATCAGGATTTTTTTAAAGCTCCCAGGTGATTCTAATAAGCAATGAAAGTTGAGAACCATAAGGCCAAGACAAGACCTTTGCTCTCTGTTGTTAATGACCCCCTTCACAAAGAAATACAAATTCTTTGTGTGTAGTGGCTTCCTTGTGCCAGGCCCAAGCCCAGCCTGGGATGCAAGGATGGCCAGGAGTCTTGTTTCTTCCCACGGAGTTGTGCAGACAAAGACAAAAAAAGCTGAGGCAGATGGGTGAGGCCAGAGCAGCGAAGGAGCACAGGGAGGGAGCGCCCCGCCTGGGCATATCAGGAAGTGCCTCCCAGGGGAGCGGACACTTGGGCTGCACCCTGAAGGCATGAGCTTGGGTAGGTGGTGAAAGACATTCTTACCCAAAGGAGTGGCATCTGAGTCACCGAGAACCTTGGGCTTGCCCCACACTGTGCCAGAGCTTCTGACTGACTTCTAAATATTTACATTGTGCTTAGTTTGTGCCCTGCACTCTTTTGAGCAGCTTTGGTACTGATCGTCCGTTAGAATCACCTGGGGCACTTCTCCACTGTAGATTCCTAGATGCTGACCCAGATCTACTGATTCAAAGTCTGGCTGGGGAAATCCACATGGTTTTTTTTGTACTTTTGCAACTCACTACCACCCCAGATGATTCTTCTACCCACAACCCCTCTCACACACCCCTGCTCCTCCCTTAAACAAGCTCTCTGTGGTTAGAGTGGGAGGTGGGGGGGGGACCCTGATTTGTAACACTTGCTTATTTCTGTGGGGGGGTCAATGCTCCTACCATAGCCAATTTCGAGCTACCAACAGTTTGACAACTAGCTTGCAAAATTCCTGAATAGTTAACAGTGGGCTCTCACAAGCCATTAAGAGCTAGCTCCCTGCATAACCAATTCCCCACACTCCCTCTTCCCCACTAATTAAGAGTTATAAAACAATGTGACATTGGATCAATCACCCCCACTCACTCCCCCCACCAAAAGAAAAAAAAAACTCTTACATCAAAACACAACAGCATTAATGGTTTGTATTGTAATAAAGTTAATTGTTTAAACCCACAGTATGTAGATAACTCTCAGGGCAAACTTAGTAATAACCACTTGGGGAAGAGGGCTCAGGCTGCCTAAGCAGGTCTGGTCGGTCTTTACAGTAGGATTTCACCACGTGATGTCACTGTAATAGTGGCTTACTTATGTCTGGAAATCTCAGGCAAAATCCATCTGTCTTTGCTAAAAGATTGGCATTCTAACTTTTATATCTTAGGATGGTTATGAAATTACATATTTGTTTACTACTTGAAAGCAGTTGTTACACATCTTTTTTTTTTTTTCCTTGGAAAAGAGACTGGTATTTTGCAGAAAAGTAGGATGCAAAGGCAGAGACATTTTGAAGTCACAAAACTTTGATTTAGCAGAAGACTGATTTACAGGTGGGTGAACTTGAACAAGATTCTTAACCTCCCAAGCCTCAGTGTCCTCATCTTTAAAATGGGGCAAAGTACTTGCAACTTCTCACAGAGTGGGAGTGTCATTTCAGTGGACCTGTACTAAGCACCACTGCCGTGCCATGCTCTGCCCTGGACACTGATAAAACAAAGATGAAATCAAACGTTTCTGCCCTTATGGAGCTCCACGTCTAACCTCGGGGACAAATAACTAGAGAATATAGGGCAATGGCCAGTAGGCATGCTTAGGTTTCTGCGTTTCAGCATTAGTGAGTTACCTGATATTCTCTAATGCCTTGATAAAAATTCTTGTGTAGTGGCTTTTTTGTTGGGAAATTAATTTTTCAATTATAAGAGGCCTCTCCAACCCTGGCCCGTACCCCACACAAACTTCTTGGGGGAGTACCATTGTTGAGAAGGAAACAAGAGCAGAACGCTCTCAGAGGCAAGTGGCAAGCGCACACTCTACCTGAGCGAGGATGAAGCCAAGTCTGACGGGAGAGGGCGCCGAGGTTTCATTCAGAGGTCATGTCCAAGCACCGGCTGAGCTTTGCACTCTGGTGGGTCAGCTTCAAGAGAGCTTCCTTCTGGTGACAAATGTTGCCCCAGCAGTTCTAGGCCACACACACCCATCCGTGTCAACGCTCCAGGCAAAACGCCTGCAACTCACGCAGCATGGGCGCACTGAGGTCACACGCTCACCCCCCAACCATCACTGTGGCCAGGCAGATGGCTGCTGATCGGCTCAGCCTAGGTCGTGTGCTCCACCGTTCTGGCTGGAGTGGGAGTCAGTCCTGGGCCACGTGGGAAGCCCACGCAGTAGCTGGGCTTTGTGGGGAAGGAGTGAGGGGGAAAGAGAAGTTTGTCAACTGTAGGTTCCACCTGGGGTTTATTAGCTAGACCTGGCTGTAACTACTGCTTTGTGGGAGGGACAAGGGGATGCAGGTAGGGTCTACCACCTGCTCTTCAAATGCTGCTCTTGTCTTCCCTGTACTAGCACCACTTTTGTGGAGAGAATTCTTCAATTTTTTTTGCACGGGAAACACACACTCAGAGGCTGGCCCATCTGCTCACCCCTCTACCTGTGGGGAGGGAAAGGGACCTGCATTCTCAGAAACTCTTGGTTACCATCCCTTCCCCTATCCCATTTTGTTTCACACAGTCCACTCCCATGTCCTCTCCTCTTGGGCATCTCCAAGTCCAAAACCTCTTCTCATTCTGCAGGAGAGGAAGTCGGCCTCCTCTACCGGTAGCACCCTGCAGGCTTCAGCTGGAAGCTTTTCTGCCCTGCGTCCACTTTCCTTCCAGAATCAGAAATCTCTAGCCTTCTGCGTTCTCCCTACCATCTTCTCATTTGTAGTGGGATTATACATCTATATTCTTCTACTATTGTAATGGAGTGAAAAAGTCGATCTCTGCCTTCATACTGTATTTATCTCCTTTGCTGACTTGGGCCAAAGAAGAAAAAAAAAGAGAAAGGGCTTCTGCTCAGCTCTGCATAGGCTGATTATCAGCAAGCCCTGCCCATAGGCTTGCTGATAATCAAAAGGAATCTTGCTTACAGTTTGAGATTTCTGCAAATAGATCCTTCCCCAAAGCTCGCCTCCTCCAGGAGGCAGAGAAACGTGTATGAAAAATGATTACCTTGTCGGAGTTCTAGCAATACGGTGACCAGCCCTGGGTCGGCAAGAGCCCACTAACCAAGGACACAGGGGCTCCCCTAGGACCCTCACTGATGCCCAGGTGTCTGCAGCCTTCAGTCACTCCTAACCTGCTCCTCTTCCTGTTCCCCCTTTCCCTAACATTCTTTCCTTGCAAACAACCCTAAGTTATGATGGTGCTTTAGGACATTAGTCTGCCATCTTCTTGTTCTGCTGGCTTTCCGAATAAAGTTGCTTTCCTTGCCCCACCTTGTCTCTCAACTTATTGGCATGTTGGGCAACAGGTGGCATGAACCTGAACTCAGTAAACTGTCCCTTTATAGCAGTCTTAGGAGGGAAAGGAGGTTACACACACATGGTCAGTCCGTCTTCTTAAGCTGAAGGCACTGACTCACATTTTTCTGCCAAGACTAACTCTCCTGTTGTGCCTCTGGTTGGCTTAAATAAATTCACATCAGGGATGAAGTGATTAGTGCTTTTACAGCCTCTGCTGTACAAGGGATGCTTCTGGAGAAGACCCCCAGGTATTGAGGACATGGAAGCTGGAACTGTGGAGACAGAAGTTGCTGAGGATGTGGAGTGAGGAAGAGCTGGGGTGGGTAGACACTGGTATGATTTCTGGAGATCTTCAGGACCACACTAGGTTACTGCCTGTGTGATTTTGAGCACCTCACCTTCCCCTCTGCGTCTCATCTCTGTATCTCATCAGGTTCTTAGGGTTCCTATTATTCAAGGATTCTTGGGTTGCAAGCAGTAGAAATGAATGCTGGCTAAGCAGCAGGTATGTATGAAGACACCAGACTAGTAGAGACTTTGGCAACCTGAAAAATGCAGGTCCCACTGAAAGAATTCAAATTCAAAAAAAAAATTTTATACACTGTGCTGGCCAAACAAAATGTGTCTACTGGCGCCATCAGCCTCCAGGGCTCCAGTCTGCAACCCCTCTCCAAAGGGAAGGGCCCAGGTTCCTACATAGCACCAAGGCCCTGCCGGAGGACTCAAGCTCAAGGCTAGGAGCTGAATTCTGGGCAATGGAGAGGGACTAGATGGCAAGGCATGAGGTGACAGGCTGAATCGGGCTCTTCCCAAGTCTGCAGGGCCCAGGACAGAGGTAGCCTTACAGAGTGCCCCAAGTCAGGACTCTAAGGTAAGAGGTGGTTCGGGAACATGTGGTAGCCCAGGACATTACACAGCTCACCAATGTCGGATCTCACTGACACCTGGTCATGTGCCCCATCAAGAGGTAGGGGTTACAGAGGCAGGAACCACCTCTTCTAGTCATTCACCAGCTGAAATCCCCCAAGACTCAACAGCTTCTCCCTCAACCCCAAAGCCACCGAGGGGCCACCACACCCACCCCTTCTCCATCTTCAGCTTTCCAGTACACAACTGCACCTTCTCACTTCCAGGAACACGGGGCTTGAGCCTCGTCTCCATACCAACATGGCTTTCCTCTGAATCCCCCACTAGCTGTGTGTGATCCTAAGGGAAGAGCCACATTCTGGACATTCTCGGTATCCAGCTCTGGGCCTCACCCATTGCAGATGCTTGGTAAGTGCTTCAGGGTTGCTAACCATTAGGAACCATTGCTTAATGGACTGAATGATTGTCTCTGCACCCCCTCCCCAAATTCATCTGTTGAAAACCTAATGCCCAACACAACAGTATTAGATGAGACCATTGGGAGGTGCCCAGTGCCTTTGTGTGAGGCCCTGGAGATATCCCTCATCCCTTCCACCAGGTGAGAACACAGCAAGATGTCGGCAGTCTGCAACCCAGAAGAGGGCCTTCATCAGAACCCGACCTGCTGAAATCCTATTTTGGACTTCCAGCCTCTGGAATCCTAAGAAACACATTTCTGTCATTTCCAATTCACCTGTTCTGTGGTATTTTGTCATAGCAGCCCAAACTAAAGCAACCATTTTTGCCCTGCTGGAAATAATCATGACCCGGTGAAGGAGAGCTGGGCTCACCCACTGACACGGCCTCCTCCCTCCTGGTTCTGTTTCCCCTTCTCCACGGGAGGGAGAAAAAAACCACATGATTTCTAAAGGGCCTTGTGGTTCCTCCAACATCCTCTGAATTCAGGGGCTCTGCTTTGTGACTCTGCAAAAACAGCTGTGATTTGGGGTAGGGTCAAGAGGAGGGGCCACTGATGGGCAGAAATGGCCCCTCACCCTCAGGACACACACACCCGTGGGCTGCCCCTTTGATGAGCACGGGCAGTAAGAGCAGTGAGGGAGGGAGCCTCAGGCAGGCGAGCAGTGGTGAGGCTGGGGGTAGGTGACTATCAGGGGCAGAAACAGGAGCCTTGAAGTCAGATACCTGGTTGCGAGTCTCCCACCCACTACTTAACTATGTGACTCAAGCTAGTCTCTTAATCGAAGCTGCTTCCCCTTTGGTTTACGGGGGAGCAAGCAACCTGAGAGTCTTGATGAATTGGGTTTTGAACTCCAAGGAGCTAATGGAACAGGAAGCTACACTCTGGATTCTGAGATGATGTCACCCTTGTGAAGGGGGCGGCGGGGGAGGGGTCAGTGAGGGCCCCCCAACCCCTGCCTGCTACTTCTGACCCAGCAGAGCAAAAGGCGCTGATATTCCTAAACCCAGCTCCCCACCACCTTCTGCTATCACACTACAGCAACAAATGCACACTAGACGAGAGCCTGTGTGCATTCAATTTTATGTGAAATCCTGTAAATGTGTTTCAGGTGGCCTGTGGCCGCCTGCCCATGGGGCCTTGCCTGCCGGGGCACCGCCACTCAGCACTTGCTGTAGATGGCTGCGCTGCCCCGCTCCTCAAACTCCTCCCTGCTGACCCAGAGCTGCTGGAAGGCCTGCAGTGAGGCCAGGATGGAGCCGCCGGTCCACACGGAGGTCTTCCTCTCAGGCACAGCCACCACTGCAGGGCTGTCCCCGGGGCAGAGGAGGCTCAGCTCCCTCTGGGAGCGCTCGGGGAAGCCGTCCAGCATGGTGCAGCCACCACAGAGCAGCATGTTGGCAGCCATCTCCTCCTCGAAGCCCGCCTCCTGGCAGTGGTCCAGGCAGGCAGCCGTGAACGCGGGGAGGCTGGGCTGGCTGCTGCCCACCAGGGTGGGTTTGAAGAGCATCTCGGCGCACTGGAAGCACTCCTGGCTGATGGTGATGAGCTTGCCATGTGGCAGCTCGTAGTCCACACGCAGCTCCTCCACAGCTAGGCCGCTCTCCTCCTCTGGCATGAGCGCCGAGTAGCAGCACTTCTTCTTGATGTGCTCAACGATGTGTAGGTGATCGTCTGTGAACTTGTGGCCGGCCTCGTTGAGCAGCTGCAGCAGGTAGTTGGTGAGGTCGCACCCGGCATAGTCGGCGCGGCTGGTCAGGCCTGGCAGCATGTCGCCCTTCGAGATGGGCACGACGTGTGAGACTCCGTGCCCGCTCTCCACCACCAGCCCTGAGGTCTTGCCATAGGAGTAGACAGAGAGCAGCGACTGGGATGTCACATGCATGGCAGGGATGCCAAAGGTCTCAAATATGAGCTCCGCATACTTCTCCCGGTTGCTGCTGGGGCTGAGTGGGGGGTCGGAGACCAGCACAGCATGCTCCTCAGGAAGGATCTTCATGGCCATGTGGAAGATGTACTCCCAGATGTTCTGGACACAGTCCCAGTCCACCACGATGCCGTGCTGTAGTGGGTTAATCAGCTTCAGAGGCGCCTCCACGTGGAACAGCTCGTGGCCCATGTAGGTCTCCCTGCAGGTGCCACGAGCGTCAGCTGCCTCAGAGCAGCACTTGCCCACAGTGGAGGAGACGAAGTAGGTGGGCCTCGGCTCTCCAGCATAGCCACACTTACAGTACTGGGAGCCCAGATCGATGACAAGGGCCTTGATCTTGCACACCTTCCTGGGCTTCAGCTTCAGCTGAGCAGCCGATCCTGTGTCCTGAATGCCAGCATTAGGACCTGGCAATGTTCCTGACTCTCCAGGGTCATCCTGCGTCATGCTCATGGGCACAGGGCTCAGATTATCCCTCATCCCCATCTGCCTTCGCTGCTCACCTCTCACATCCACATCTAGAGCTCCGCAGGGAGAAGTAAGATCTACTTGCAGCAGTGCCCTGCGGATTGTGATATCAATGGGGGCTGGTCCATTCTGGCAGCCCAGGGAGGGCATGGTTTTGCCGGGCCCTTGTTCTGTCACCCCTGCCTCCACCTGCCTAATTCTTCTTTGCTTCAAGACAGAGCAGGTGTCCAACAGTTTCAGAAAGCCAAGCACACACTGGGGTCGCAGAGGTTCCTGCTCCCTGCACCTTCGGACCCGTTCCTAACCCCTGTTCACTGACCTAACACCTCGGCCTCCTCTGCTCCTTGGGTGAGAGGAGGATATTTGCACCCTACGGTGAGCCAGGCACTTTAGCTCAGGCCATTCACAGATGTCACTTCACAGAGGCCGGCACAGCTGAGGAAATCAAGGCTCAGAATTCAAATGACTTGCCCAAGGGCAAAGAGCCCTGGAGTGTTTGAACTTGAATCCTCATTCATCCACCCCTAATACACCAGGTCCCCTTAAGTGTGTGAGGGCCCCAACAGTACTTTCATCCCTTCATTCCCCAGGTACTGGGGTTTGTAGTGCGTCCAGCCTGGTGCAGCCTGCAGTGATGGATGGTAGAAACCAGGCCACAAGCAGTGCCCAGCCTAGGTGGGAAGAGGGGATGGGATAGAGTTTACAGGTGGACATGGTAGGGAGAACAGAGGTGCACAAAGGCGGCAGTGCTTAATGGATGGAGGAGTCAGCAGGGTCTCTAAGAGGTGATGTTTAAATCAAATAGTGAAAAATAAGACGTGGGTGTTTGTCACATAGCTGGAGGAGGGAAAGGCACCCCAGGCAGAGAGCATGGCCTGAGCACAGGCTCAGCGCCAGGCAGCGGGGTAGGTGTTCAGGGAAACAGATGAGGCTGGAGAGGTCATAGAGCCTACGAGGGGGGCCTCAAATGCTAGTAGAGCTTGCATTAAACAGAGGGAACTAATGAAGACGTTAAGCAGGGGAGTGGTCAGATTTGGCTTCTAGGAAAATTTCACACAGATTTGTGTTTGGCTATAATGTAGAGGGGCAAGACTAAGAGATCGGGAAGGAAGCCACTGAAGAAATTCTTCTAATACTTGAAATGGCCTAAACTGGAGATGGGATAATGGGGAAGAGATGAAGGGACAGGTTCTAGAGAAGTTCAGAAGGCAACACTCAGTCTAACTGGTTGGTTCCCCAACTATGCTCAGTTCAATCCAAGCCCTTCCTCTCGCATGTGGGGCCCTCCCCCGGCTCCTCCGTTTCTAGTCTCAAGCACCACAGTTACATCGGTCCCTTAGATTACCTGTGGGGAGTGAGAGAGAGGGCTGAGTCTCTTAACCTTTGCCCAAGCAAAGAAAGATGGCCTGTCATCTAGAACAGATAAATTTATTAGGTTCCCATAGGGCCCTCCATTCCAAACCATATCCCCTTCAAAAGGAAAAACAAAAAGTCCAAAACAAAGCAGATTAGGGCATTGATGGTAAAGCTATGGGAGAAAAAGGGGAAGACAAATAACCAGGGAGAATTAAGAAGAGAAGCAGTTGAGGGATTAGGTGACAAGGATAGGAAAGAAAAAACACGATTTTAAGACACGATTAAGAAATGCCGGGGAGCATGCAAGAATGTTAATGAAGAACTCATGGGAATTTTTGTTTGCCAAACTGTTGCTTGGATCAGGGCACTACGAAACCAGATGATTTGGGAAACAGTTTTATAAGGATTCTAGTTATGAGCATCAACAAGCTCCACTGGTGATGTCACAAAATCAGAGAACCTGAGGACTGGACACTTGATCTGGTAGGGACGACTAAGTAAACACACTTGCCCTCGCATTGGACTGACATCTGTACCTCTTTAAAGAAGCCATTAATTGGTCTTGGGTCTACTTCTGAGGTTGTGCAGGGCAAGCTGATCTTCCATGGGACAACCCGTGGGCTGTTTAAAGGCAATGCTCATGGATCCCCGAGACTACTCTTCTTCCATTCCTTATGGAAAGACAGTGCACAGTAGGAAGAAGAGTAAGGAACTGGTCTCAGAAGACCTGAGTTCAAATCTAGCTTCATTACTATAAACTGTGTGACCTTTGGCAAACTACTCAAAATGTTAGTTGAATCTGATTATGATAGTGCAATATCCCCCCTCAATTTGATTCTCATCCACTGCTTCCAGGTTTCTGTCTTGAGCAACTAGGCGGATGGTGGGCCCCCTCATGTAAAAACAGAGAATGCAGAGACAGGAGCAATTGCATAATGGAAGATAAGAGTTCATTTTGGGCATGTT
This sequence comes from Manis javanica, assembly GCF_040802235.1. NCBI lineage: Eukaryota > Metazoa > Chordata > Mammalia > Pholidota > Manidae > Manis > Manis javanica. Next base: position 23,079,008 of record NC_133157.1, on the reverse strand, counting down.
GAGCTAAAGATGCCTAGAAGCTCCTAGGTGTGGCATATGGAGCTCAGGAAAAAGAAATGATCTGGAGCCAGATTTGAGCCCTCAGTAGAGTTACCTCCACCTTCTGAGGGAAAACAGGCAGTCTTAGTACCTGGGTCACCACACTGGGGGCTGAGCTTTGGGAAAGAGGCTCGCAGTATCTGTTTGTTTGACAAGAAACCATATTTTTTTTTGGCTGGAGTTCCTGATTCAGGGGCTCTTGAACATCACCATACTGAAGAGGTGAATTACTAGGCCTAAACAGTCCTAGGCTCAAAATATTCAGATTTAGTAAGGCTCAGGTGGGATCCAGGAATCTGCATTTTTAAGAACAACTCCGGGTGATTTATGAGAGGAAACACTATACATTGGCCTTTTCTTTACTAGATTTGCTTTCTTCACTTCCACAGCTGCTGACACTACAGGGCCTGGTTCACCTTTCTTCCAAAGGTCAAGGGTGGGTGCTATCCCAAAAATCAAAGCTAAAAGCAAAGATGCCAACCGGGGAGAAACGTGTTCCTTGGTCTAATCTTTCCAGTTTTCTTTTTCAACAATCAAAGGGCCTCAGGGTTACTTTCAAGAAGGATCATCCCATGATTTTTTGTCTTGGGCCAGAGAAGAGGAAGGTGTGATCCCATGAGAAAATGCAGCCAAAAACGGCTTTTGAGCAGTATAGGGTATCTCTGTCCAGAGGGACCTCACCAGAGACCCCAACAAGGCCACATAAAGTGGAGATGGCTAGTGACAAGTGTGGGGGGTTGCATGTGCCAGGAAGTGGAGGTTTGGGGTGCAGTATGCCTGCCAACAGTCTCTATAGTCTACCATCAATGATACAACCAGGTGTGATGACCCAGAGAGGAGAGAAGAGACACAACGGGTAATATGGAAGCTAAGGGAAAAAGTTTCCATGACAGGAGAACATCCAAGCATGTGAAATCCTGTGAGGTGAAGTAAAGGACTGCAAAGTAGCCGCTGGTTTTAGCCTAAAGGATGTGGGGTGGACCCTGAGAATCCCTGTACCTGTGGGTCTTCCAGACCAGATGGAGTGGTCGGCCTTTAGCACAGTACCTCTCCCAGCCTCCACGATGGACAGGGCTGGGATGGGACAGCATGGCACTTGGGGAGGAGAATGTGAAACAGGATGTCAGGCTTTGAGGGTCTTAATGAAGTGGGATGCACAAGTCAAGTGAGAGTGACTAATGGCCCCGCAAAATGTCCCCATCTTAATCCCTGGAACCTGAGAATGTTACTTTTCATGGCAAAAGGGACTTTATAGATATGAGTTAAGTTGTTTGTGATAAGGAGATTATCCTAGATTATCTGGGTGCACCCAAAGTAATCACAGGGTCTTAATAAAAGGCAGACAGGAGGATCAAAGTCTGACAAGGAAACGTAACAATGGAAGCAGAAGTTGGAGAGATCTTTGAAGATGGAGGAAGCAGTCATAAGTCAAGGAATGTATGTGGCTTCTGGGAACTGGGAAAGGCGAAGTTTCTCCCCTAGAGTCTCCAGGAGGAACGCAGCCCTGTGACACACTGATTTTTCACCCAGTAAGACTGGCTGTGGACTTCTGGCCTCCAGAATTGTGATATAGTAACTTTTCATGTTTTAAGCCCTTACATTTGTGGTAATTTGTTACAGCAGCAATAAGGAACTAATACATACATGCTTTTACAGGAATCCAGGGCAGTGAAAATGAGCTAAGCAGCTGCAGATTTCTCAGAATTCATGAGGAGAGTTGAGGAGAAGGAAAACAGATGATCCTAAATTAAATGTGCCCTTGTTTATCATATAAGTTCTTCTGAAATAAACAATCCAAGTCAGCCACGCAAACACCAGGAACAGCAGAGGCAATTATTTTTCAGGCAGCCATGCATAAAGAAAAGTACTTTCCTATGCTTTCAGAATTCAACGCCACTTCATCCTCTACCCATTGAATCAAGAACCTGAGATTTTGTTTTTGAGATGACAACTTGGCAGCGCACATCAGGCAGTCACAAGGCCCTTGAAACTGGACTCAGCCCTATTCTTCTTCTTTCATACCTTACAAGGAGCCAAGAGCACCCCCACAACCTCCTTAGAGGAGAAACCCCACCACTATAGGGCCCACCACTTGTATAAAGAGCACAGGGCTGATAACATAAAGTTGGATTCTGGGTGCCTGAGGATAGCAGGTGCTAGCAACATGCCCAGCCTGAAGTGGTGGCCAAGCAGCCTCAGAGACATGTCAGGTCCCATTAAAGTGTGCCCACAGCACACCCCTGGGAAGAACTGTAGTCAGGAACTTGGCCACAGCTGGCTGGATACCCTTGGATGAGGTAGGCATCACTGGGACTCTACAGGGTCTAATATTTTATTGCTGACCCAACAACTGGACAAAGGAGTGTAGTAAATATGTGTCCAAAAGTAATTGCTCTGCAGGTTGTCCTAAGGACAAGACAGAAGTGCTTGGCACAGTCACGACAGCAGCAGCCCTGCTTTTACTCTTTTGCCCTTAACATCTCCTAACATATATTTATGTTGGTTATCGTCAGTCTCTCCCCAGACCCTGCTGACTAGAAAGTAAACTCTACAGGGGCACAGATTTTTGTTGTTGGTTTTTCCCACTGCTGCCTTGTATTCCCAACTGCCTTACACATAGCAAGCACTCAGTAAGTATTATTTGATTAGACAAATCAGGTTTATTACAAAATTTAGAAAAACGTTGTCACCTCCAAACACTACCCCAAATCTACCCTAACATGGGACAAAGGCTCCCAGTATCCAGAAAGCCCCAGGTCACAGGTTTATGTCATAATCAGTGATGTCATCATTGGGTAAATTCTCAAGCTGCCCTCTGATTTAAGCCTCTCAAGCCCTGGAGCTGGTGGGACCAAGGACCTTCCCAAGGGCAGGATGGCTCTTGACGGCATGGGGGCCCCACAGGTGGTGACCACAGGGGAGGAGCCTGCCGAGAGAGTGGGTGGACAGGCCTCCCTGCAGACACAGGGCCTCCAGACTGCCTCCTTACAGGATGGCCCAGCTAAGCAGGCCGTGTGGGTCCGCCGCAGCCCCTCAGGGCCACAAGAACCTACTGAGTCAACAGTTGTCAGGGCGCTGTCCAAGCCAGCAACCAAAGCAGTGGTTGTAGATATTGGCACAGGCTACTGTAAATGTGGCTTTGCGGGGCTCCCAAAGCCTACCCATAATATCTCATCAACAGTGGGCAAGCCGTACATGGAGACCGCCAAAACTGGGGACAATCGCAAGGAGACATTTGTGGGGAAGGAGCTTGTCAATCCAGGGGTTCGTCTCAAACTAATTAATCCTCTGCGACATGGCATCATCGTGGACTGGGATTCAGTGCAGGATATCTGGGACTATCTCTTCCACCACGAGATGAAGATCGCCCCAGAGGAGCACGCAGTGCTGGTCTCAGACCCACCCCTGAGCCCATACACCAACAGAGAGAAGTATGCTGAAATGCTGTTTGAAACCTTTAGCACTCCTGCAATGCACATCGCCTACCAGTCCCGCCTGTCCATGTACTCCTACGGACGGACCTCTGGCCTGGTGGTGGAGGTTGGCCACGGCGTGTCCTATGTAGTCCCCATCTACGAGGGCTATCCTTTGCCCAGCATCACCGGACGGCTGGACTATGCGGGATCTGACCTGACAGCCTACTTGATGGGCCTGATGAACAGTTTGGGGAAACACTTCACAGAGGACCAGATGGACATTGTGGAGGACATCAAGAAGAAATGCTGCTTTGTGGCCCTGGACCCCACTGAGGAGAAGAAACTCCCACCTACTGAGCATACAATCCTGTACACTCTGCCGGATGGGCAGGAGCTACATCTATGCCAGGAAAGGTTCCTCTGCTCAGAGATGTTTTTCAAGCCTTCTCTGATCAAATCCATGCAGCTGGGGCTCCACACTCAGACGATGTCCTGCCTTAACAAGTGCGACATCGCCCTCAAACGGGACCTCATGGGGAACATCCTGCTCTGCGGAGGCAGCACTATGCTAAGTGGTTTCCCTGACCGTCTGCAGAAGGAACTGAGCAGCATGTGTCCCAATGACACCCCCCAGGTAAACGTGTTGCCAGAAAGAGACACTGCCGTGTGGACAGGTGGCTCCATCCTGGCATCACTTCAGGGCTTCCAACCACTGTGGGTCCAACGCTTTGAGTACGAGGAATATGGGCCTTTCTTCCTCTACAGAAGGTGCTTTTGAACTGATGACATATGGTCGCTGTGGTGCCACACATCAGCATGCGTGAGAGCCCATTGTGCACATAGGGAGCTGCCCCACAGTTCACTCCTATAGTATTAAACGATCCTCATGTTACCCTTCAGAGTACTTCTCTACTCCCTGACTTAATGAGAACAACTTCATATATGCAGGATCTGCCTTAAAATACACATTTGAGAAAACAAAAGCCAGGAGAGCGGAGACAGACAAAAAAGTCATGCATTACATGTTGACTGCTTAAACACTCTTGGAAGAAACTAGCTCAAATTTTTCTGTCCCTTATTTTGTGTATATCCCATGTTAGAACTACTGTGTTATTAAAATCTGCTCAGAATAGGTAGTGTGATAAAGATAAGATTATAGAGTAAATGCTGTTGGGGCATATAAGAAGGTCCCTTTCAATGAACACCAAGAGAAGTATGCTGTAGGGCTGATCTCCACACAGCAGCAGAGCACACTTTATATTTCATTAGCAACTCTCAAGGCTTGGGAAGACTAACAGAGGTGTCTGACTCCTGCCCTAACTGTACTTTTAGTCCCAATAGTCACTTATGTCTCAATACCAGTTCTTATCAAACCATCATGGTGACTGGCTTCTGAAACCTGGCATATTATGAGCAAGGTATGCATATCTCTCTCAAAAGGGCAACTCTTGAGAGAACAAGTGCTATGTGGATTTCCCCTTTTTAAAACCGGGGTCAGGTTTATCCTGGGTTATGAGCACTATGGTCATGAGGATGCAAGCCACAGTCATTCTCTAGACACTCCAAGCAGCAGCTGCTTATCTCTCACCTCACGGGATTCTTCATCAGCCTTCACAGTATAAAGAGTTGGAATTTGGGATGAGTTCGGGAAAGAGGCTACCAGTTCTGGGGCTGATGGTGTGGGTTTGCGGGAGGCTGCCCTATGCTGGTCATTCTAAACCGGATGAGGAGCTGGAAGGAATATACAGACCCACATACCCAGGGAGGCCCTTCTGGAGCCCAACACAGTCTATGGCATTCCTATAGGCAGTCTGTAGTTAGAGCACACATTTTTGGGAATACTCCCCAATACATTCTCTGCCCGATCTCCAGAGCTCAGCATCTGAACAACACTAGCAAGCAGCATAAAATAGTGGGAAGAACATGGGCTGTGGATTCTGTGGTTTGAAACCCTATTTTGCTACCACCTAGCTATGTGACTTGAATTAACTCTAAAGTTAATTCAAATGCCTACATCACACACCTGATGTAAACACCAGAGATAAACACCCAAATACCATTGTCTAGCTTCCAGGAGGTGATCACAAAAGCTAGCAAGAATTATCTTGTAGAAGTCTACATCTTGTATGGGAGCCCAAGTCTTACTATGGTCCTTAGACACACGTACTCCTAAAGGCACAGATTCAAGCACTCATAGGAGAGTTACAGCATCTCCACCATTGCCAGGGAGAAGCCCTACAGAGCCACTCTCAGAGCCCCCAGGTTTGCCCAGACAGCCATGAAAGACCTAAATGCCTGACCCTGGACCCAAGCCACATGAGTAAGCATGGCTGGCTGGCACCAGCAAGCTAGAGTGGGGAAGCAGACAGTGCCCCAGAAGGCATCTGGAGTTCTTTCATTTTAGCAAGGATGAGTAAGCCTCACCCTGGAGTATCAGGGGATCAGCTACGAGTTGGGGACACTGACTTGAGACAAAGGTAGGTCGTTCACCTCAGTTTCTACCCACACCACTCTGTCAACACCTCATGAACATTCATGGATGGGCAGGATGAAGTTCAGTTACTTCTTAACTTTTGGATTTCTTTAACAGTGTGGTAAAGTGTATAGACCCCTCCTCAGATTAATATTTTTAAATGTAAGAAATAAAACACAAATATTTAAAATGCATAAAACAAATACATGTATGAGAAAATGAATTTTTTAAATGCATGAAATAAATTATTTATAGAGAAAACCAATCATTTGGAAATATACTACCTTCACATCCCTTAAGGGTCTATGAACCCCAAAAGGTGAGAGTCTTGATGGGGGGAAAGGGAGGTGGTTCTGGAGGACAGGAATCTGCCAGTCATCCTACAACTAAACGTTATACTGCATCTTAAAATGAAAAATACCAACATAAGGCTGAACAACTGTGCAGTCTCCTTCAAACTACTTTTATGAATTCTCTCACTTGATCCTTATACAATCGCCCTTGTAGAAAAAAAGAATCCTCCTCACAAAAAAGAAAAAAATATGAAGAGTTGTAGTAAGTATTTGGAAGTCATCTTAGTCCAGCGGTTCTCAACTGAGGGCAATTTTGACCCCCAGGGTACATCTGACAATGCCTGAAGACATTTTGGTTATCATATAACAGCGGGGGATATGTAGTACTAGCACTAGTGGTTAGCAGCCAGAGATCTGCAATGCACAGGGCAGCCCCCCACAACAAAGGAGGATATGACCCCGGATGTTAATAGTAACAAGGTTGAGAAAGTCAATTTAGCCCAAAGCACACACAGTGTTGGAAGAAAGCAAGAATTAAGTTTCAATGTCTTTGTCCAGGGACACAAAGATGGGTGAAGCTTTGGCCTTGTTCTTTCCTGTACACGAGGCAGACACCCGTTGGTCTTAAAGCCTGAGACCCCGCAACCTGTAAAGTAACAGTGGAGTGCTTGCCACAGGCCCAAGGCACAGGCCGGGCACAGGGAACTGAGGACACAGGGACCGGGAGCAGGCTTTCAGCGGGCCAAACATCCCTGCGTGAGCTTTGGCTTGTCTACCTCTTGGATATTTGTGTCTATAAACAAATTATTCCTTGCTGCTTCAATAAATTAGTTTAAGGAAACTGAATGGCCATGAAAAGGCACTCCATTATCAACAGACACATTTACTTCTATTTCCAATTCATCAGCATGGGTTGCTTTAGTATCAACCACAGCAAAAGACAGCTTCTCAGATGTTACCCCTCAGCCCAGTTACTAATAAATACGACAAGAAAAGGACAACCAGAGACTTCTAAGGGCTTGCCCGGGTGGTGCTTCTAATGAGGCACATAAGTTCATAGGCTAGTACAGGAGGAGGGAAAAAAGCTAATTTGGCTTCCCCAATTTGTAGTCACCTTAAATTACTATGAATCATCAGTTTTATTCTTTAAAACACCCTCTTCAACTATGGCTATGAAAAATCTCCCAAATGTGTGCATGTGTGTGTATATGAAGAAAATTAATTTATTTAAAAATATATGACATGCCAAGAAACTACATCAAGCTATACTCACAAAGACATAAAAACTCCTGTCCCAGATTTTTTAAAAGTGTACACTTAAATTGCACTTTGAACTGGAGTCAACATGGCGGCGTGAGTAAGACAGTGGGAATCTCCTCCCAAAAACATATATATTTTTGAAAATACAACAAATACAACTAATCCTAAAAGAGAGACCAGAAAACACAGGACAACAGCCTGACTACAGCCACATGTGCAAGAACCCAGCGCCTGGTGAAAGGGGTAAGATACAAGCCCCGGCCGGCGGGACCCCAGCACACCTCTCCCCAGCTCCCGGCAGGAGGGAGAGGGAGCCCAGGACTGCTAAACACCCAGCCCCAGCCACCCACACCAGAGTGCAGACACAGTGCATGCATGGAGGGCTGGAAACTAGGGAAATAGGGCAGTAAGACCTCTGAGCGGGTGCCAAAGCTGATGCCCCTGTGACAAAGAAAAGCGAGTGCTTTCTGAAAGTCTTAAAGGGACAGGGATTCAACAGCTAGACGGAAACAACACAGGTCACAGCCCAGTGGCTGGAAATTACAGGGAAAACCGGGTGCACTAACCCCCTGGGCAACATCTCTGAGATCTCTCATGGAGGTAAACAGCCAAACAGCCCCCCTGCCCATTACCCTCTGGGCGCTGCAAAAGCAGAGAAACAGCCTAAGGCAAAACACGCCAACAGAAAGGAAAATTCCTACACTTCGGCCGGGCAAGACACAAAGACCCAGCCTACACGCAATTACCCAACACAAGCCACTAGGGGTCGCAGTTGTCCCAGTAAAGAAAGGCCAGTAGCAAGTGAAAAGTTTGGCCCTCCCAGCTGACAGTCAATAGCACCTGTCAACATGAAAAGGCAAAAAAATATGATCCAGACAAGACTAACCCAGACAGCTTTGGCATCTGCTACATCTTCCCCTGAGAAGGAACCTGGGGAGATAGATTTAGCCAGTCTTCCTGAAAAAGAATTCAAAACAAAAGTCATAACCATGCTGATGGACTGGACTTGCAGAGAAATATGCAAGAACTAAGGAAGGAGAATACAGAAATAAAACAAGCTCTGGAAGGACTTCAAAATAGAATGGACGAGATGCAAGAGGCTATTAATGAACTAGAAAACAGAGAACAGGAACGCAGAGAAGCTGATGCAGAGAGAGATAAAAAGATCTCCAGGAATGAAAGAATTTTAAGAGAGCTGAGTGACCAATCGAAAAGGAACAATAAATGCATTATAGGGATACCAGAAGAAGAAGACAGAGAAAAATGGATAGAAAGTGTCTTTGAAGAAATAGTTGCCGAAAACTTCCCCAAACTAGGGGAAGAAATGGCCTCTCAGACCACAGAGGTACACAGAATTCCCATGACAAGGGATCCAAGGAGGGCAACACCAAGACACATAATAATTAAAATGACAAAGATCAAAGACAAGGACAAAGTATTAAAGGCAGCCAGAGAGAAAAAAAAGGTTACCTACAAAGGAAAACCCATCAGGCTATCATCAGACTTCTCAACAGAAACCCTACAGGCCAGAAGAGAATGGCATGATATACTTAATGCAATGAAACAGAAGGGCCTCGAACCAAGACTACTGTATCCAGCACGAATATCATTTAAATATGGAGGGATTAAACAATTCTCAGACAAGCAAAAGTTGAGGGAATTTGCCTCCCACAAACCACCTCTTCAGGGCATCCTACAGGGACTGCTCTAGATGGGAGCACTCCTAAAAAGAGCACAGAACAAAATACCCAACATATGAAGAAGGGAGGAGGACGAATAAGAAGGGAGAGAAATAAAAAATCATCAGACTGCGTTTATAATAGCTCAACAAGCAAGTTAAGTTAGACAGTAAGATAGTAAAGAAGCTAACCCTGAACCTTTGGTAACCACAAACTTAAAGCCTGCAATGGCAATAAGTTCATACCTTTCAATAATCACCCTAAATGTAAATGGACTGAATGCACCAATCAAAAGACACAGAGTAACAGAATGGATAAAAAAGCTAGATCAATCCATATGCTGCTTACAAGAGACTCACCTCAAACCCAAAGACATGCACAGACTTAAAGTCAAGGGATGGAAAAAGATATTTCATGCAAACAACAAAGAGAAGAAAGCAGGTGTTGCAATTCTGGTATCAGACAAAACAGACTTCAAAATAGAGTAACAAAAGACAAAGAAGGACATTACATAATGATAAAGGGCTCAGTCCAACAAGAGGATATAACCATTATAAATATATATGCACCCAATACAGGAGCACCAACATACCCAAAACAAATATTAACAGAACTAAAGGAGGAAATAGATTGCAATGCATTCATTCTAGGAGACTTCAACACACCACTCACTCCAAAGGACAGATCCACCAGACAGAAAATAAGTAAGAACACAGAGGCACTGAACAACACACTAGAACAGATGGACCTAATAGACATCTACAGAACTCTACATCCAAAAGCAACAGGATACACATTCTTCTCAAGTACATATGGAACATTCTCCAGAATAGACCACATACTAGGCCACAAAAAAAGCATTAGTAAATTTCAAAAGACTGAAATCCTACCAACCAACTTTTCAGACCACAAAGGCATAAAACTAGAAATAAACTGCACAAAGAAAGCAAAAAGGCTCACAAACACATGGAGGCTTAACAACACGCTCCTAAATAATCAATGGATCAATGACCAAATCAAAATGGAGATCCAGCAATATATGGAAACAAACGAAAACAACAACAACACTAAGCCCCAACTTCAGTGGGACACAGCAAAAGCAGCCTTAAGAGGAAAGTATATAGCAATCCAAGCGTATTTAAAAAAAGGAAGAACAATCCCAAATGAATGGTCTCATGTCACAATTATTGAAATTGGAAAAAGAAGAACAAATGAGGCCTAAGGTCAGCAGAAGGAGGGACATAATAAAGATCAGAGAAGAAATAAATAAAATTGAGAAGAATAAAACAACAGCAAAAATCAATGAAACCAAGAGCTGGTTCTTCTAGAAAATAAACAAAATAGATAAGCCTCTAGCCAGACTTATTAAGAGGAAAAGAGAGTCAACACAAATCAACAGTATCAGAAACGAGAAAGGAAAAATCACGACGGACCCCACAGAAATACAAAGAATTATTAGAGAATACTATGAAAACCTATATGCTAACAAGCTGGAAAACCTAGGAGAAATGGACAACTTCTTAGAAAAATACAACCTTCCAAGATGACCCAGAAAGAAACAGAAAATCTAAACAGACCAATTACCAGCAACGAAATTGAAGCGGTAATCAAAAAACTACCAAAGAACAAAACCCCCCCGGGCCAGATGGATTTACCTCGGAATTTTATCAGACATACATAATATCCATCCTCCTTAAAGTTTTCCAAAAAATAGAAGAGGAGGGGATACTCCCAAACTCATTCTATGAAGCTAACATCACCCTAATACCAAAACCAGGCAAAGACCCTACCAAAAAAGAAAACTACAGACCAATATCCCTGATGAACGTAGATGAAAAAATACTCAACAAAATATTGGCAAACCGAATTCAAAAATACATCAAAAGGATCATACACCATGACCAAGTGGGATTCATCCCAGGGATGCAAGGATGGCACAACATTCGAAAGTCCATCAACATCATCCACCACATAAACAAAAAGAAAGACAAAAACCACATGATCATCTCCATAGATGCTGAAAAAGCATTTGACAAAATTCAACATCCATTCATGATAAAAACTCTCAGGAAAATGGGAATAGAGGGCAAGTACCTCAACATAATAAAGGCCATCTATGAAAAACCCACAGCCAACATTATATTGAACAGCGAGAAGCTGAAAGCTTTTCCTCTGAGATCGGAACTAGACAAGGATGCCCACTCTCTGCACTGTTATTTAACATAGTACTGGAGGTCCTAGCCATGGCAATCAGACAAAACAAAAAAATACAAGGAATCCAGACTGGTAAAGAAGAAGTTAAACTGTCACTATTTGCAGATGACATGATACTGTACATAAAAAACCCTCAAGACTCCACCCCAAAACTTTTAGAACTGATATTGGAATACAGCAAAGTTGCAGGATACAAAATCAACACACAGAAATCTGTGGCTTTCCTATACACTAACAATGAACCAACAGAAAGAGAAATCAGGAAAACAACTCCATTCACAACTGCATCAAAAAAAATAAAATACCTAGGAATAAACCTAACCAAAGAGGTGAAAGACTTATACTCTGAAAACTACAAGTCACTCTTAAGAGAAATTAAAGGGGACACTAACAGATGGAAACGCATCCCATGCTCGTGGCTAGGAAGAATTAATATCGTCAAAATGGCCATCCTGCCCAAAGCAATATACAGATTTGATGCAATCTCTATGAAACTACCAGTAACATTCTTCAATGAACTGGAACAAATGGTTCAAAAATTCATATGGAAACACCAAAGACCCCGAATAGCCAAAGCAATCCTGAGAAAGAAGAATAAAGTAGGGGGGAACTCACTCCCCAACTTCAAGCTCTATTATAAAGCCATAGTAATCAAGACAATTTGGTACTGGCACAAGAAAAGAGCCACAGACCAATGGAACAGAGAATCCAGACATTAACCCAGACATATATGGTTAATTAATATTTGATAAAGGAGCCATGGACATACAATGGCGAAATGACAGTCTCTTCAACAGATGGTGCTGGCAAAACTGGACAGCTACATGTAGGAGAATGAAACTGGACCATTGTCTAACCCCATATACAAAAGTAAACTCAAAATGGATCAAAGACCTGAATGTAAGTCATGAAACCATTAAACTCTTGGAAAAAAACATAGGCAAAAACCTCTTAGACATAAACATGAGTGACCTCTTCTTGAACATATCTCCCCGGGCAAGGAAAACAACAGCAAAAATGAGCAAGTGGGACTACATTAAGCTGAAAAGCTTCTGTACAGCAAAAGACACCATCAATAGAACAAAAAGGAACCCTACAGTATGGGAGAATATATTTGAAAATGACACATCCGATAAAGGCTTGACGTCCAGAATATATGACGTCCAGAATATATAAAGAGCTCATACGCCTCAACAAACAAAAAACAAATAACCCAATTAAAAAATAGGCAGAGGAACTGAACAGACGGTTCTCCAAAAAAGAAATACAGATGGCCAACAGACACATGAAAAGATGCTCCACATCACTAATTATCAGAGAAATGCAAATTAAAACTACAATGAGGTATCACCTCACACCAGTAAGGATGGCTGCCATCCAAAAGACAAACAACAACAAATGTTGGCGAGGCTGTGGAGAAAGGGGAACCCTCCTACACTGTTGGTGGGAATGTAAATTAGTTCAACCATTGTGGAAAGCAGTATGGAGGTACATCAAAATGCTTAAAACAGACATACCATTTGACCCAGGAATTGCACTCCTAGGAATTTACCCTAAGAATGCAGCAGTCAAGTATGAGAAAGACAGATGCACCCCTATGTTTATCGCAGCACTATTTACAATAGCGAAGAATTGGAAGCAACCTAAATGTCCATCAATAGATGAATGGATAAAGAAGATGTGGTACATATACACAATGGAATACTACTCAGCCATAAGAAAAGGGCAAATCCTACCATTTGCAGCAACATGGATGGAGCTGGAGGGTATTATGGTCAGTGAAACAAGCCAAGCGGAGAAAGAGAAATACCAAATGATTTCACTCATCTGTGGAGTATAAGAACAAAGGAAAAACTGAAGGAACAAAACAGCAGCAGAATCACAGAACTCAAGAATGGACTAACAGGTACCAAAGGGAAAGGGACTGGGGAGGATGGGTGGGTAGGGAGGGATGGGGGGGGAAAAAGGGGGATATTAAGATTAGCATGCATGGGGGGGTGGGAGAAAGGGGAGGGCTGTACAACACATAGAAGACAAGTAGTGTTTCTACAACATTTTCCTACATTGATGGACAGTGACTGTAAAGGGGTATATAGGGGGAACCTGGTATAGGGGAGAGCCTAGTAAACAAAATATTCATCATGTAAGTGTAGATTAATGATTAAAAAAAAAAAGCAGTTCCTGTGTGGTGACCTCCAATGAGTTCTACACAATGATATAAGGGCATATATAAGTGTAGGCAAAGAGTCTGTTTGCGTTTATACAGAGGATCAAAGCCTAATTTGGCTACCCCGAAAATGAACTAAGATATGATATGAAAAAGAACTTCCAACATCAGCACTCTTGGGAAGACTCATGCCAGAAGATGATCATCAAAAAACCCCAACAAAGATCCACACACTGCTACAGGTGTAGATGCACCCGTCCCACCAGTTCCTGGACTTCCCATGGGAATGAAGAAGGAGATGTCTAAGCTGGCCTGTGCATACAGTAAAACAACAAATTTGACTGGATCTGTACTGTTGGAACTCAACCAAGAATTAGAAGTGCAAATTGTAGCGCTCCAAAATCTTATAACTGCAGACTATTTACTGTTAAAAGGACATATGGGATGTGAACAGTCCCCAGGAATGGGTTGTTTTAATTTGTCTGATTTCTCTCAGACTGTTCAAGTTGAGTTGGACAATATCCACCATATCATAGATAAGTTTTCACAAATGCCTAAGGTGCCTAACTGGTTTTCTTGGTTTCACTGGAGATGGCTGTTTAATTACAGGTATCCTTTGGTTATGTAACTGTACTCCTATTATGTTAATGTGTGTGCGCAATTTAATTAGTAGTTTAAAACCTATACATGCTGAAGTTACTCTACAAGAAGATATGTCAAAGAAATAATCAATCTTCCCATGTTTTCTTCCACCTGCTACTTCTATAGCTTTTCTTCTTCCTTCCTAATTACAACCCTTAAATAGAATTCGTGCCTCATATCGAATTTACTGAGTATCATAATTCTTCCAAGTGGTAAAGACACCTCAAGACAAATGCTGGGCATAGAAGCCACAGGGCATAAATATGCAAAGTAAAAAGCTAACCTTTTCAAACAATAAGGCTTCTCTCTCACTTACCAACTTTACATGTCCCTGTATGGCCCCGGAAGATGACTGGTTAGCCAGAGACGGGTAAGATTCCTCAAGGGAGGAACAACCTAAGACAGGCACAGTCGCAGGGGGGCCATCAGGTGAGAAAATGGGGATCAACAGAGGTGAGGCTTAGAACGTCACCCCCCTGTTCTGAGAGAAATCTTCTGCATACGTGGATGTTTTATTGCCCTTGTCTAGCTTGGATTAACACATAGTCTACAGGCACACACCTGATCATCTACATTTTCTTTCTTACAACACTAAACTATGTTTTCTACCTTTATCTTGTATCTACCTACCACTTCAGCATTTTATTAAAAATAATAATAATAAAAAGAGAAATGTGGTATCCACATATAAATCAAGTATAAAAATCAAACGAATATTCATATTTGAACTGACTGTTTATAGTTCATAATGCATGAGCAAAACCGAAAGCTTCTGTGATGACTGTCCTTGTAATGTTCACCATGTAACTTATTCACTATGTAAGAATTTGTTCTCCATGTAAGAACTTGTTCGTTATGCTTCAGAAGAATGGAAACTGATGAAAATTAGGCTTGGGGTGGATTGATGATTGTGCATTGAGCATTGACCCCCCTATACAGAATTTTATTGTTGTTAACAACCATTTGATCAATAAATGAGAGATGCCCTCACAAAAAAAAAAAAATATATATATATATATATATATATATATACACACACACACTTCCAATTGTAAAATAAATAAGTAACCGGGATGTAATGTATAGCATAAGGAATATAGTCAAAATATTGTAACAACTTGGTATGGTGATAGCTGGTACCTAGAATTATCATGTATATAAATGTTCAATCACTGTGTTGTACACCTGAAACTAATGTAATACTGTGTGTCAACTACCCTTCAATAAAAAATAATTATCTAAAAAAAAAAATAAATAAATAAATTGCACTTTGATTATAGGAGACAATCCTCTGCAAGTTCCCTCTTGGGATCCAGTGCATCTGAGCAAAGCAGACCCACTGGAGCCAGCAAAACCACGGAGGCCCCCAGCCGACTGCAGCCTGGCCTGGCTCTGGGGCCAAGCACAGACTGAGAGGGAGAATTATATACTCTTTTCTGGAACTGACGGAATCTTTCCCCAAAATTAAGCATTCATCACTCCTAGGAGTTTCTCCTTTTCCCATACACATCTTCTCCCATGAATTCTTCCTCAATTTTACCTCCAACTTGGAAGGTCTGCTCCTGATGGTTTCTTCTTCAAATAAACAAAATCCCATTTTGATTGCGTGTTAGTGACTGACAGTCATTTGTATTCATGCAAATTCTTCCTTGCTGCTTCAACACATTATTTTAAGGAAACTGAACATCCATGACAAATCACACTATTAACAACAGACCCATTTACTTCTACTTCCAATCCATCGGCACAGGTCCCTTTACTATAACCACAGCAGAAGCACTGTAACATATAAAATGTCAAATAAGTTATCATGGTCATTTACCCATGCCAAAAAGTAGTCACAAAGCACTACCAGTCTTTCAATGTTGGGCACTTAATTGTAGCAAATCTATTATGGGCAGGAGTCAAAAAGCAGATTTCTCCCAAGCAGGATGATATACCTCCTTTCTTTTCTGTTATTTTGTGAAAAATTTCAGACACACAGAAAAGTCGAATTATACAGTGAACACACCTAGATTCTAATTCTACTGTTTACACTTTGCCATAGTAGCAAAAGTCTTTAACTACAATTCTGGGTGTATCTATACTCTGAGGATCCAAAGCAGGTTTCCTTTTAGTTTATGTACAGGAAGGACGATCTGGATCTGGTATTAAAAGCAAGGAAGAAATTTTTAACTTTACCCAAGAAATCAGCCACAAAACTGCTGTCAAAATGAACTGAGCTTTTTCTAGACTCACCAAAGAGAGAAATTTCTGCCAAAGAAAATAACTAAAGACAGAGGTCAGTTATGCACTATAAAGAAAAATAAACTACCTAGATAGTGCAAAAACATTTTAGTTCAAAAGACCAAAATTTGAAGACATGGGAGTAACAAGTGCGCATGCTGTATGATGCACACTGCTCACCAGAGCAAACGTGCATGGCGCTGTTCAGAAATGATCCCGTTCCCGTTCTGACACTGCTAACTCCAGCAGAAAATTCACAGGCAGTAAAAGCGTCCCGACAAACACTGTAGGGACAGGAGGCTCCACGCAGTTAAAACTAGAAGTATGTGACCTGGTAAGATACTACATAACAACGGCTGTCAGCACAGGAAAGCTTAGAATTTCAAAGGATGTATTTAGCTTTTTATTCTGCTTTAGTTCAAGGCGAAGAAGTCATTTAGGTGATCAAATCTGACAAAGACGTTGATAGCACTGACAGCCATACTGATTATATATAATGCCTCCAGGGAGGTAAAATAATTTTAAAAACATTATTTTACTTTTCTTCACACTTTTGAGGTAGAAGTTATGAAACGTTATTACCAGTTAACTCAGGCACACATCAGTTATGTGATTTATGTAAGGTTCCAATATGAATCAGACATGCAGCTGGGAAGGAAACCCTATCTCTTGATTACCATAAATACCAGAAATAGGCTCTCAAACAACACTAAATAAAGAACAGTAATCCTTACAAAATGATGCTATATTAGTTAAAGCTTAAAGTTTTACTAATGATTAAAATTATAAGCAAAATAAAATAAAACAGGATTGCTTCGTGTGTGCTACACAGAGCAGCTCTCTGCAATGCTACGGTAGATATTCGTGTCACTCTTCCCAGGTCCTAGCAGTCAGGCCTCGAGGAGTGGGGAGGGGGAGGAAAACGGCCTTCTTTGCCACAGCCCTCCTAACGGGGATCAGAGTCACTCCAGAAGACTCAGTTTCCACTGAGTTCTTTTGTTAATCTTTGGCGGTATAAAAAGGTCAGCATCTAGAAGAAAGGAAAAGGAAATTGTGAGAGGCACACTTCCTTATCGGTGGGAGCTGAGGCAGTAACATTAAGCGAAAACTAGGCGACTGGGCTTTGCAGCTACAAGACAAACCATCCGAACCAGAGTTAATGTTTCTGTTCCCGCTGCAACCTCGTGGTCAGAGCAAACACAGTTTGGAGTCCTGCCCCAAGAAGAATTCCATTTCATCTTCAGGCACATGAGAGAGGGTAGGAGGAAAAATGCCCACTGAGTGATTAAACATGGAACAATGTTCTTAATTTTAAATGAGAGGCGATGGTGGTAGTGGTTATGAGACCATATAGATTTATTAACTCTTATTAAACCATACACCTAAGATCTGTATATTTCACTTTTTGCAAAATTTGCCTCAATTATAAGAAAAAAATATGTGACCGCATGTATTCGGTAAATAAAGTCAATGGCAGAAAATACTTATGGTAAAAAAAACTCTGTGAACACACTGGTCAGTAAAAATGTCCCTACTTAAAAAAAAAAAATAGTAAATGGGGCGGAGAGGGGAGAGCAGTGTTTGGGAAAATTGTCACCTTAGACAAAATTCCCAGACTGTATTTCACTCAGATTTATTGAGTCTCTTATCCAAGTAGGAATCATATATACAATGAGAGGTATGAGAAAATATGTATATATATTTTTTCTCAAAATTATTCATAATAAACTTCCAGTAGTACATCTGCAAATGTGCCATACAGACATTAAAATTATTTCCAAGAATATTTAATGAGAAAAGTGCTCAAGATAAAATGTTTTTTAAAAACATGATTTTCATATTATACATAAATACATGTATGCATACACACAGCAAGAGATGATTAAATTGTCATTTTCTTTGACATACTTTTCAGTACAATCCAGATTTTTTTCTCCTAATCCTATCAATTTTATAATTTCACATACAACTACTGCTCTCTACTCTCCCAAACAAAACAGTAGACAAAAAGACCACAGGAGGTTTTGCTTATTTAAGAACACTGAATATGGAAAAGGCTACTTAAATAAATTTAGTCAACAAGGCCTATCATTTCATATTGAATAGTGATTAAAATGAAAATTTTCTTTAAAAAAGAAACAAGTTATGAAAATGAAGTATTCTTTTTTTAATTAGGCATAACTACAACTATATTTTATTCCTAGACTTAATTATGAATAAATGCCAAGTATTGACTTTTTGGCAGGAAAGCAATTGTTGTGACAAACTGTCACAGCAGGACTTGATGTCATTCACACTTTAGAGCTTGAATTTCCAGGTGAATTTTACAGCACAAAGAGTAGTTTGCACAGGGACATTTGAGGGCTCCATCAATTTTTCTAAGGACTTCTCTTAATCTTTTGATGGTCAAATCATTCACATTTGAAGCACTTATTTTGTTATTAATTGTAAGAAGTACAACTCAGCTATGATTCAAACACTTCTGATAACATTTTATCCATTTTATGAAATCTGACATTTTTGCAAGACTTGTACTTGATCTGCACAATACTGTGTGACCTCATAAACATGAAAATCAGAGAAGATACCCCACCAAGTCACTGATCCCACCTGTGAGGACATGTGAGTGTACGTGACTACTACTGTTGGCTGGGGAGGGGCAGCTGAGGAATATTTGAGTGGGACTAATTCTGTGAGAAGTTCACCTGCCTATTTTTGGATTATGAGAACTTCTCTTTCCTGCACAATCTTATAACCACAAGGATATTGATAACACATATGCAGTCATATAACAAGGATCCTCAAAATGTAAGAGTCTTCAAGGCTCAATAGGAAAATGGAAGTGCTCTTTGATTAAGCCATCTAGACTACCCCAGGGAAAGGTGCTGGGCTTGACCTGAAGGCCAGCATCAGCCATCAATGAGGAAAAAGAGCAAATAGGGACAGAAATCACACGTGGATTGAACACAGCACAAAGTAAACAATTACCAAACAGCCTCAGGTCTAAGATGAATTTTTAGCATCTCAAAAGTGTGTGTTTTGGGACTGATACCAAAAGCAGCTTGCCAGCCTCAAGGAAGAAGGGGAGCTAGGGACACAGTAGTTACTGTCTGGATGTATCAGCTTAGCTGGGATGGGAGGTAGTTAATTTAGTCTTGGTAGCAACAAAAGCTGTTAAAGTTAAACTTAACTCCCAAAGGCTATTTCAAATGTCATTAAATGCTAATACAGCATTTAAATGAAAAAATTTCAGCATGTTGCCTGTCACATGCTAGAAAATACAAGTAATAGTAAAAACTGCTGATTATTTTAGAACATACCACTAACTTTTCTAAGTAAAAGAGGTTGATACGCTTGATTGATCTACATAAAGGGCACCAAACTGATCTATCAAGTTTCTAGCCAACTCTGAAAAAGAAAAGCTGTTCTGGCTTTTAACTTTGAGGGATATGTAATCCAATTGAGAATTATGTCCCCCAACAAACAAACAAACAAAATATTCTAGATGTAATTAAATAGAAATGCAGATAAAATGCTAACAGTCTTTGGATTTGCTTTCAAGTTTTATTATTAATCCTAAAGATAATAAAAAAGCTTCAGCTCTCAAGCAAGGATTATAAAAATGTCCCCCAAATGCAATGCTTAACAGCCAATAGCCAAAAATGATGACTCCGAAGGATCTTTAAAATGTATATGTAAATTAACCTGCTGAGACTCAAACTTGTGATGTGCCTGTCTGGATGAGTGTACGCCTTTGTACTGACAAGTCTACGTCAGGACAGTTCTTTAAAAAATCAGATGTTTCATGTCATGCTGGATTCCCTGCCCTCCAGGTTCCCAACACTAGCAGCATTAAACTGATGTCACTAAACACGTAGTCTGAGAATTGAGGGAAAATTGTAGTCAATACCCAATCTCTGCTTAAACTGCTGACCTTCTCAACACTTACAGAAAGCCAGTCTTTCTGCTTAGTATTGTAATAACATGGAGGGGAAAAAAATACTAACCAAGAACAGGAATGGAAGTCTTCCGTTGTTGATAAGAGGCCATGATACTATTTGCAGTAGAATGGGGACCCAGAACCTAAGTAGAAAGTAGACTGTTATTAGCAAGGATTATTTTATACTTCTGATAACTGCAAATAAAAAAGGAAATCTCTACCAGCAGTAAATAGCTATCACTTCTCATTACAGTATCACAGTAATTCTCTATTCCTATGTGATTTTAATTTGCCAGTTTCTCTGTTCTCAACTCAGACCTCTAAGTCTTCTCTCCACCAGCATAGAGTAATGATGGAGGGGTGGGGAGAGAAAATCTTGGTGATACATGTCTGGTCCTTTCTAACTGGGCAAGCCCTGAAGGGAGAGGATATAACACAAGAGGCTATAGAATATACAGAACATCAAACTGTGCTCAAAGATTTATGAGAATTTCTCTATTAAAACAAGTATGTGCATATCATGGAATAGGATGCAAAGTCTGCATACATGTGCAAGGCAGAACAAAGACTTCCTGGCAGTTCCCCCCTGCACAAGCCTCGGCGGGCGCGCACCAGGCCCTCTGCTTGCCCTCGCTTGGCTCTGCACACACCCTCTCGGTGGCACACTCTCAGCAGCAATGACACATGCTCAAAGCACAGCCCCACGCCTCACAGGATCCTGCACCCATGCCATTGCCAATTCAGTATTTTACCAACCAAAGCAAAAACACAATCTTCCTGGTCATTTTCCCTAGAAGACTCAAAAAGTTGGTGTCTTAGAAGTTAATATGATCTGAACAGAAGAAGGTAGAGGAGAGCATAGTAAATGCAAGTATTTGCGGGGTACTGATTCTTAGTATCTCTTTTTTTTTGGTGTAAAATACTTTTAAATCTATCCTCTTATCTAACCTTCAAAACATTCTAGTCAAGTATACAGGGAAGTGTCATCCCCATTCACAACTGAGGAAGTGAGGCCCAGTAAGCTTATGTGCTTCTGACCAGTGAGCTGCATGAATCCCAACCTCTCTCTCTGCTCCAAACCCACCCTTCCATACACTGCTTGTGGTGCTGGGTCTGGAACCAGACAAACCCACCCTCCTTGGCCCGCTGGCTCCCTTACACTCGGCTGGCAGCAGACAACAGGGGATGCTGCAAGGCTGGAAGACAAAGGAATGCGTTCCTTCACTTGCTGTCACTCACCAGTGGCTCTCTACCCCAGCAGCGGCTGTTGATTCCAGTTCCTGTTCATTTCTATACACTTGGCACTGGCCTCTTCACGCCCACTCCAAAATACCGGCACCAGCTGGCTGGTGCCCCCTTCTCAAAGGATCAAGAACCGGCTCAGCAGGGCTCCACCCTCAGGCTTCTAAATTCTGAATCCCGAACTCTCCCTTTGTCCCCTCAGCCTAGGGGTACGCGCTACTTCTCAGAGTTCCTTCTCGGCATTCCCCTTTTGCCTGTTCAGTCCTCTAATGCCTGCTTAACCAGTCACATACATAAAATTCTCTCTGAGAAAATAATAGCTGTGGTTTATCTTTTCCTTATGGGCCCTGCCTGATATACCAGCCTTTCTGAATCAAAATCAAAACTCTTAACAACAGAACTGAGGTGTGACAAATTGAGCAGAGGTATAAACAATAGATGACAATACATTAGAATTCTTGATGGGACACAGCCTTAAACATAATTAGCAAAGCTGGTCATAACAACAAATTAGAAGTGACAAACCGTATTTTCTATAAAACAAAAGGAAAAGTAATTGTCTAGGTTAGTTTAAAGAACTCTGATCCCATTCATAAGCCTGAAGAGGCAGGTGAGAGGCCAGTTCTGGTCCTGGCTATGCCCTCCCCACCCCAACCTCACTGAAGGCTGTGGGCAACCATCTGACCTTCCCATCTTCTCCAGTCGTTTCATGTGTGAAGGAGAAATAAAAGCAAACCACTTAGGCCAAGGTGCACTAGTCGCTGCACAAACAGAAGATCCTCTTCCTGACAGCCTGAAGTGAGCCTAAGATCACTAAACTATGGCATATTATGTTTTAAGGAGAGGAAAATCTTTTGCTTTGACTTTAAAGAGACTAGGTGAATGTAACAACCTGTGAAAATGATGAAAACCTGCATATTCTGTCTTTGAGGAAAACTTACAGGTATAGATGGATTCTGCTGGTGGGCGAGAGGCCAGATTTCTGGAATTGACCTTTCCATTAGCTGCAGCGTATCTTCAAATGTCTTCTGTAATGCCCTTCCGTGCTCATCCAACTCAAAGAGAAAGAGAACCTTTAAAATATGGTATATTTCATCTAGAGAGAAGAAATTTGGGAAGGTGGTAAGTTGTGTCCCCAGCTCCATTTCCAGAATCATAACACAGCTTCTTTCCCAAGCGAAATATACCTAATACCATACTACAGTTGCCATCTCCCCCATTCTTCTTTCTTCCCAAATGCTAAAATAACTCAAAATATCTGCTACAAAAAGAGAAACAAGCAGAGTGGGGCCCACGCAGAACGGAGTGTCTCCACAATCCTTTATCCGGGTTTCAGTGCTATTCTCTCAGCCCAAGTAGATGGACGCCACGGAGCAAAGCTTCCGGGTCACTGGCTGAGAAGTGCTGTTTCAGGAATGTGCCATGAGATGAAGCTTCCTGCTGGAAGTTTTCATCTAACTTCAAGTTGGGAAAATGGTGTCTAATTACCTACTAAACTCTGCCGCTGTCCATTTACTACTTTGGGGGCAAGAATCATCAGCATTGAGAACATACCTTTCAGGTTTTCCGTGCCCTGTACTGCTTCACTTAATGCTTCCAAAAGGGCCTGATCCTCCAGCGGACTCCCTTCTTTGAGGCTGTGCTTCTTCCGCTCTGCTTTGCGGCGATTCTTCGAAGACCGCCTGTTAGCAGTTATGAAGATGTTGTAAGAGGGGCTTGCCGGACACATTACAATGAATGTACCTGATGACCACCAACTTTCTGGGAAAATAGAGTCTAGACATGGTTTTTGTATATGGGGGAAAACGGTGACAAGGTATTAAAGTGATACACTAAAAAATATTAGGGGAGGTGAGTCTTACAGGCAGGCAGTTGTAAGGAAAACCCTAAAAAGTGATGCCTGGCCTTAAAGTTTTCATTAAAATACAGAGTAAAGTGAGGTCACATCTGTTAAGAGCTGGAACAATGACGAGCAGAACCACCAACTTGAATTTTGTAATAAAAAACTAATTTAAAAGCAACAAGATAAAATTTAAAGGAGATAGACACAGCAGATTAGAATTTGAATACAGTAAAGTACACATGCATCCCACATTCTTTCCTCAGAGGCTTTATGCCACTTGTTTTATCTGGGGCTCTCTAACTCCAGCTCTTAAAAACCCATTTCAAATGATCTTTCTTGCAGTTTCTCATCTCCCCACATAATCTCAGAGTTCTCTGAACTCCTAAAGCACAATTCAGTCTAAATACACAATCTTGCATGTTTTCTCTTTCGCAAGGATGACTATAAGCCCTTATAACTCCTATTTCCCTGAACGGTTTGGTAACATCCACTACAGTGAGCATGTGGGTGGTTCAGTAAATACTTCTGACCAATTGCTACACTGGGTAAAAGCATGATGACTTATTTTATATTTATAACCTCTTCCAACCCTGATTTTTAATTGAAGAAGCTAAAAATCTTTTTTCTTTATAACCTTTTAATTTTTTTGGTACCTACACATTATAATCAGTTATTATTGGTTAAATGAATATAATCAGATGTCATAAAAATTGAGAACCCAGGGTAAGGGCCTTGTAGGCAAAGCACAAACACACAGGCCACAAAGCTGCAGAAAAAAACATTTCAACACCAAGTCTAACCTCTTAGATATGTTGGGAAAGTCCCTGCACAACTTCCACATAACTTGAGGAATGTCCTCCCCACTGCACTGCCTTGGTGAAAACCCGACCTATGGTCCTTGTACTTTCTCCATATACCCAGGGCATGAGCAATGTGCTGAATAAACAAGATACATACGCTGATATCCTGGAGTTACTATGGGAGTATTTGCCACTCATGTCACTGCTACTCATCACACTGCTAGTTTCAGAGAAGAGGTCTGACTCTTGACCCTGGGGCACCTCATCATCTAGAAAAGAAGGACCAGATGCAGAATGAAAACTTGCTAATGTGGGCTTCCCTTCAATGGGGTAAGTGGACTACAGTTAACCAAGGCACATCAGAGGGTACATGGAAATTATTATAAAGTTGATCCAAAATGAAACAAGGTAACATTAAGTAGGTTTTATTACTGTACACAAGCAGCATATTTCTTTCTTCTTTCTTTTTTTTTCTAAAGCAAAGAAACCTTTGGAAACCAGGAGGCTAGTTTTGTAAAACATGTTACTCAGCTGCACTAGTTGTTGGTGGTGGAGGGAATGTTTGGCAGAGCTCTTCCCCTTTCTACTTGGTCCTGCCCCCCAGTCCCCAAACACACACAATTACAGACTTACACAGCCTTGAGGGGGTTCAGAGGCCTCAGACCCGTCCCTGGCACTGTAATCATTTGGCAGGAGGCACAGAAAGCAGCTCACCCCCCAACCCCACCAGGCACCCGTGTCTTCATGCAGACACTCACCAAGATTCCCCTGCTGGGATTGTTCCTTCAGCTCCCGAACCACTAATAAACGACTTTTGTGGCGACTGAATGTGGCTGTCTGAGAGTCCAGAAATGCCATATAATTTTTCTGGGCTGGGGGTGCAGATGGGAAATAATTTGAGCATGTTTAAGCAAAGGGAAAAAAACTAGTGGGGGGCTAGTGAGGGAGTTGGAATTTAATGAGACAGGTTACTAGGTTTTCCAAGCAAGATTTTTTCCTTAATGAGAATTAACCTGCATTGTTGCAGGAGAATGAACTAGAGATGGAGATTTCCAACCTTAGAATTCATGCAACACCCTCTAGAATACCTTCCCACTAAGCTGACAATCACCTGAACAAGGTCCTGGTATCTAACCTAAGAGAGGACCAGCAAATAAAAGGAATGCACGGGGAGCTGTTAACAAAAACAGGAGGAAAGTCAATGCAATGCTTCCTGAACACCAGTGTTGGAATGCAGCAGATGAACTGCCAGCATTTTTCAACAGTGGAGAAAATTCATGTAAAAGCTGGCTAGATGGATTGCTGTTGGGCCAGGAAGCTTGCTTTCGGTATCCAGAAAGGGGTACTAAAGTGAAAGATACAAAAAGAACCCTCCAACAGTTTTATTTAGGTTAAGGAGGAAGGAGAAGACAGGGTAAAAATGCGAATACAAGTTAATGTCAGAAAGGCCAGGTATGATTTACAGGGTAGACTGTGTTTAAAAAGGTGGGGTTTAAAATCATCCCACAATCCCAAAGATTCCTACAAGTCAAACTGATGTCCTTTTTTTTCCACTTTGTTTTTAAGGTATCACAGCGACCGCCAAAGTATTCTAGAACTAGTAACACATCTTTTTCTGGCAACTATCAACTTCACTTGCAAAGGTTCTTTTTATTTTTAAAGTTTTTATTTTGAAAAAATGTCAAGCCTACATGAAAGTTGCAATAGCTCAATGTATACACACATACCCTTTACCTAGATTTATCAATTATTAACATTTTGCTGTATTTTTGGCTTCCTCTGTTTCTCTCCACTTATATACACAACTACTATTTTTATGGAACTTTTTAAGAGCAAGTTGCAGGTGTGATCCTTCCTTCTCAGATATGTCAGCATCTCATGCTCAAAAATAAGGATATTATCTTATATAACCACAACACAATTACTAAGTGTAGGAAACTGACCATTGACAAAATACTATTGCCTAATACGTAGTTCATATTCAAGTTTATCAACTATTCTGAAATACAAAAGATTCTTAATTATATCTTATCATGTTTCTAACATTCAAATATCTTACGTGCTACCACTGAACAATTTAGTGTACTTAAAAATCCTGGTCAGAATTAAATATTACACCCAGTGGTAAATTCCAATCACCTTCACATGACTCATGAAGTAAAGGGCCTATTCTCTAATCTCTCTTCCTCGACTCTGTACTTCCAGATGAAATCTATCTCAAGTGCAGCCCTCACCTTCTAAAACGGAAGGCTTTATGTTGCTTTCTATGATATCCAGTCTGTTATATTTGTGTACCTAAAAGGAAAAACATAGTAATTTTAGGCAGGAAAATTTCAAGTCACTGGAGAGTTAAGATACTTGGAAAGAAATGGGTCACTTTCAGAGGCAACCAGGATATTTTTCCAGGGGAGCAGGCCTCCTACAAGGCAGCCAATGAAAATTCAATTCATTTCAGTAAAAGACAGTAATATTTAATATATACAGGACTAATTTCAAACATCAAGAATACATTTTTTAAACAGTTTTAAAAAAACTGCATATCCTTTGACTATGAAATTGAACTGTTTCTACTTCATCTCACTAGACTCAGAAGACAAAAGACTCCAGCTGACCCTGTCTCCCCTGCACTCCTGCTCTGCTTAGCACCTAACACAGGTGGGACTTCTAGCGTTCTCTTACCAGTCTCAGAGCTTCTTCCCAGGCAGCTCCTTCTAACAGCAAGAGCACAGCTTCTTCATAATCCTGACAAGGAAACATTATGGAATTAAACAGGTTAATGGAGCAAGCGTGCCAGACACCACCACAACAAACTGCAAAACTGCCTACAGAGCGGCCTCTACCTGCCTTTCCAGCTTATTCCTTACAGTCCCAGCTCTTAGCATCCTGTCTGGCTGGAGTACAAGCTCAATAAACATAGATGCGAAAGACAATGGAGATGTGTAGATTCTGGAAATAATCACAAAGCACATGGTACATCCTTGAGCATCAAAACCATCACAGAGGTCCATTAGAAATGCCCACTGCCCCAGCTGCACTACCAAGTTTGATTCATCAAGTTTAGGTGGGCTCCAGAATTAACAAGGGCACACTTTGAATAATGGTAGACTAAAATAGTAATCTTTAAACTTCTTTTTCTCTTTCAATGTTTTTTTCCTCTTTTTCTATTGAAAACTTCAAACCTAAAAGAAACTGAAAAATAAGTGAAAGAAGCCAGACAGAAAAAGACTCACACCAGATGGTTTTCATTTATATGCAATTCTTGAAAAGCAAAGCCATCACGACAGAAAGCAGATCAGTGACTGACAGAGGCTGGGAGTAGGGGGAGAAATTAATGGCAAAATGGGAAGCAGAGAACTCTTTGGGCGTTAAAAAGTTCTGTTATGATTGTAGTGGTGGCTACACAATGTAAACGTTTGTCAAAACTCATCCAACTGTTAAAATTGGTAAAGGTAATTATATATGAAGTACACAAAAATATATGAGTTATTCTTCATTTATAAAGAAAAAAGATGGTGTAATGTTATCCATTTAATTAAGCATCTTAGGTGGTATAAATTTCTATGCTAGCCTCTTTATTATGTACATTTTATTCATTGATGTTTTCAACTCAGTCATCCAACCTCTTTTTTTTTTTTTTTTTAAGGTATCACTGATTTACACTCCTTAGAAGGTTTCACAAGAAAAACACTGTTCTCACTTTGGCACGTTGATATAAAAAGTACAATTACCTTGAACTTTAATTTAGGACTTTATTCCAAGGTCAAACCGCTGTGGTTATTACATTCACCCTTATTATCGAGTCCCCCCCACCCATATTCCATTGCAGTCACTGTCCATCAGTGTAGTAAGATGCCAGAGTTCCTATGTCTTCTCTGAGCTACACTGTCTTCCTGTGACACCACACACACCATGTGCACCAATCACAATACCCCACAATCCCCATCTCCCTCCCTCCCTCCCCGCCCACCCTCCCCCACCCCTCCCCCCTGGTAACCACTAGTCTCTTCTTGGAGTCTCTGAGTCTGCTGCTACTTTGTTCCTTCAGTTTTGTTTCACTGTGATACTCCACCAATGAGGGAAATCATTTAGTATTTATCTTTCTCTGCCTGACTTATTTCACTGAGCATAACACCCTCTAGCTCCATCCATGTTGTTGAAAATGGGATTTGTTTCTTTCTTATGGCTGAATAGTATTCCATTGTGTATCTGTACCACATCTTAACCATTCACCAACTGATGGACACTTAGGTTGCTTCCATATCTTGGCTATTGTAAATAGTGCTGCAATAAACATAGGGTGCATATGTCTTTTTGAATCTGAGAAGTTGTTTTCTTTGGGTAAATTCCTAGGAAGTGGAATTCCTGGGTCAAATGGTATTTCTATTTTTAGTTTTTTGAGGAACCTCCATATTGCTTTCCACAATGGTTGAACTAGTTTACATTTTCATCCAACCTCTTTTTTTGCCAGGATCTAATGATATCAAATTTTAGTGACTGTCTTTCACTCACCCTTACCACATGAAAGATGGTAAGATGTATTTTAAAAGCGCAGCTATATTATGCAAATGTGTCCACTAGTAACAATTGTAAAAAACACTCCTTCATCGGAGGCCAAACCTCTAGAGGGCAGTACTCCCTAGTGTCAACTGAACTGTGTCTTGTTAGTCTGTGACCAGTGTCACTGCCATTTATCACAATAAATTATATAATTCCATCAAAATTGATACACTTATTTATAATCTGCTGGAAAACTTAAACCCATCAAGCTGCCTGAGGTAAAGGGTCATCTCCAACAGAGAGAATAGGAGTAAAAGCCAAAGAGGTGTCTGAAGTCCAGTCGCTTCATGTTAGAAGAGTCCTTTCTCACTGTTCCCACTTTGGCAAGTTAATATAAAAAGTACAACTACCTTGAAATTTAATTTAGTACTTTCTTCCAAGGTCAAACCACTAGTGGCTATCATAGTAGAGTTCTTTGGTATTCTAACTCCCAGAACTTGAAATTCTTTAGAGGTATACTGAACTCAGATTTCCATGTCAGCAAGATGGAAGACCCCTACGGCAAATAGTATCTCTGGACTTCCTAATTGCCCACAGTGCCTTTAACTTTCATGATCAGTAAGGTACAACCGAGAAGTTCTGGCTTGTCTGCGGGGTTTAAGAAGGAAGGAACTGAGTTTACCTGGGCATACTGTTCCAGAACCGTGGCTGCATCACTGTGCTTCCCCTGCTCAACTAGCTTTCCTGCAAAGATAACAATAAGCATTTGACCACAGCTGGCTTGCAAAGAACAGTATTACCAAAACTCAAGTTGAAATGGGTTTTGGTTTTTGGTGGTACTATTTAAATCAAAATGGTCTCCTACAAATTATAGAGATTGAGCTCTACAAAGCATATATTCTAATTGAACTGGTTTAAAACAGCATATTCAAAAGTGTTCCCTAAGACAGGTCCCTGGAATAATAAAAGGCAGTACCAAAAAACCATTCTTGGGTCAAGTCAGTCTGTGAAGCATTGGGTAAAACAAAGTTAAATAGATTCGTCTGCAGAAATGCTTCATTAATCTGTCTTTATTATGTATCAAACTATATACTTTGTGAACTTCTATGAGGGAAATAGGAATACCATGGAGTCCTATGTTAAATGGCAGTTACAATCTAAATTAGCATAGGATATGCTTACACACATAGGAAATATGCTTACAAAGCCCCCATGTGAAACCGACGTAGCAGCTCTCACTAATCCATGTTTCCCTCCACCAGGAAGAGATTGTGGTTTCCCTGGCTAGGCACTAAGATGGAGGCAGTTGGCTTGTGCTTGGGGTCATGCAGCGTCGTCAGATCCTGGAATCACTCTCAGCACAGTTGAGATAGTCACACCATGAGAGGCTCAAAGAACCTGAAGTCAGCTGAGGGACTGGCAGATTCATGTCTCTCCTCTCACGCTAACTCCAGGGCATTTTATCACTGACGAATCAGGCAGAGCATCTGCTGTTTTACAGCTTTCTTTCTTTCTTTTGCTGGCTTGTTAAGTTGCCTCAGTTAAATGTGCACATGAGTGATTCCCCTTACAGCTTTTTTCAAAATTCTTTGACCACTGCCTTCATTACCTTACTTTACTAAACATCTGAGAGAACTAGGGATGGATACTCCACCATAAGCCATGACAAATAGCAAGATTAGGGTTATAAAGAACATAAGAGAAGATAACAGATCTTAAGAACAGAGCTAGAAGGTATAAACTACCAATTAACATAAATTTCTAAAGCAGAAGTAACAATGGAGCCAGAATGAACTTTCTAAAAGGAATTCTCAGCACCTGTAAGGAGAGTTCACTCAGATAGTGAGGTTTGTTAAAGAACCCACACATCTACTAACCAGAAAATGTCAGAGAAAGAAAAGTGATAATCTTACATTTTTATAATCCCAAGGGAAAAAAAAGTAATGCAACTAACACAGATATGAGCATTCATTTAACAGGATATAATCTAGAATTTTTTCAGGACTGCATTTTTGTTTTTGAGACCTTAACAACATTTTCAATTTTGCCCTTTTCTTAAAAGGGCAAGGGGAAATGACATCATTCAACCACTTCAAGCACAGTTGAGAGGGCCAGACATGCTATTCACCTCCTCCCCCATGTAGTCCTCAACCTTTCCTCTCCTCTGAGAAGTCAGCAGAGCCCCCCTTCTGGTTCCCCCTCTGGTTCAGGCGGCCCCCAGACTCTATAGCAGACAGCCGCCCTTGCTTTCAGAATGTCCATACTCTGACCTTTTGTTTCACCTCATTTCTGAAAATTGCTATTATGTTCCCAATGATCTGATGTTGATAGCTGAATGGTCCCCCCCACCAAAATTCATATTTACCTTTTCATAGGGCACATGGCAACCCAGCTACACTATACCAGGTGTGGCCATACGATGCACATTTCCATGAATGAGGTGGAGTAGAAGTGACAATGTAATTTCTAGGTTGTTTCCAACTGAAAGGTAAGTGACTACGACTTTCCCCCTTCCCAAGGCCTGGAATTCAGATGCAGTGAAAATCCGGTACAACCACCTATCCGCCAGAGAGATGCAAAGCCATGCAGTGGAGGGACTTCTCAGACTTATGAGAGAGAAATAACCTGCTCTCTTTACTATGCATTTTGGGACTCTTGCTATAGTAGTTTAACCTTTACTTAACAAACCACTCCAAGTTAATTTTTATCAGTGAACATGAGATTGTCTCAAGATATGCTGCCCTAAAATACTTCGCAGAATTGTCAAAGAAACAAACAAAAACCTTTAGAAGTTCTCTTTTGGAGAACCCCAAATGACTGCGTTTACCTGCCAGAGTTCTGCCGAGGCCTGCCAGCTGGTCTTCAGTCAGGCCTAGCTGGGCAGCCATGCAGAGAGCTTGCTGCCAGCTGCCACAAGCCAGAAAGGCATTGAGAGCGTTTTCATGGGCGCCACAGCGGGCAAACACAAGCCCCCCTAGCTCATAGAGGTGCTCCTGCATCAGGTGCTCCCCATAGGCAATGCTGATATCCTGTGACAAGAGAAGGTGTCGGGTCAGTCAGGAAAAGTCACAGTCATACTTTAAATCTCTAAGGTAGGCTGCCTCAGTCACTACTCTTGAAACACTTTGATTACTTAGGAAAATCCTGTGATTCTCCAGTGAATTCAACCATTCTTCCAGTCAAAATCTTACTGAGGTTGTGCCATGCATTCACTCACATAATCCCTGAGTACTATTTAGAGCAGTATATATTGTATATATACAATAATACAGTAATGCAAAAAAAGCAAAAAAACAAATATGAAGAATCACCATCAAGTTCCTAGTGCTCTTGTGGTGACAGAGAATGGACTTATAATAAACATAATATAGTCTATGCCATACCAGCAGATAGTGATACAAGGACAGCTAGGAATGGGAATGCTACTTCCGAGGGCTGTGAGAATAAGCCATGTGAAGGAGAAAGCATGGAAGGCGCTACGGCCATCTGGAGGGAATGTGCATGGAAGACAGGCAGAAATAACAAGAAGACTTGTGACTAGAGTAGAGAGAGCACAGCAAACACATGAGAGCAAAGAGGCAGCCACTGGCTACATTCTGTTTGTCAGGCTCAGTGTTAGGCAGGGACATAGACAGAACATAACATGGAGTCCCTGCCCTTAAGGAACCCACAGGCTGGCGGGAGAGACAGCAGTTCAGTAAGCGCCACCACCAGGTGCTCTGGGAGCTCAGCGTTTGGCGCCTCATCCAGGAATGGCTTCTGGCAGAGGAACCCTGGCAGTTTTGAAGGACAGGCGGGGCTAAAGAACGGGAAAGGCAGAGGGCTGGCAGAGGAAGCAGATGCTAAAGAAGCAGGCAGGGGCCAGATCATAGGAAGACAAGCAATTTGCAGCTGAACTGAAAATGACGGTGATGACGGCATGAGTTAAGTGGTGGCGAATCTTCACGATCAGACAGCCTGGGCTCCGCATCCCAGGGCGGCTGCTTCAGACTCCAGCTCCTTGGGTGAGTTGTTTCCTCATTTGTTTATCCCATCAGATTGTTACAAGAAGCATGTACATTTAGTAAAGGTATCTGGCATGTAAGAAAAGCCAAAAAGATGTTTAAACCAACCAAACTATCCACTTCTCTTGAAACCTATGGGAAAGGTCTGCACTTGTCAGGGTGGTCAGTCAGGCAGCAGAGAACCTGGGCTGGAAGCAGGCAACCCCCTGTGGGAGCTGCCGTGGTATGTCCCTGAGGAATCAGGGGCAACTCCTAGGTTTCTGGCCTGAGCAATTTCCTCAGAAGAGGAGCAGCTGAGGGCCATTCTCCCAGGTAAGAAATTCAGGATGGGTCTAATCCATTTGATGATGAACCTTGAAATCAAGAATGGAGTTAAGGACTCAGGAACCTCACCCCTTTCCAACTAACATGCAAAGCAAAGTCAGGAGAGCCTCCTTTCCCCCAGCACCCACCTTATACTGCTGTGAGTCTCGTGGATACAACTTCAGAGCTTCGTTATACAAGTTTTTATCTTTTATTAAGTTTAAGCATTCTGGGAAATACTCGGGCCCTGCAGGCAAAAGAATCATATACCACCAGATTAAATTAAGACTTTGAAGCATAATAGATTTCATTTATGCCAGTGGTCCCGAAACGCAATCAGTAGGGGACCTTTCTAGAACCTGCATCATCAGAGTATCTAGAGAACAGAATGCAGGAATTTTAATTTTAATGAGCACCATTGCAAATGTGAGGTACTTAAGAACCACTAACTGCGATCAGAGTCCTACCTAAAATTCTTTTCACATTACCCCTGATACATGACCAGCCAACCCAGTGTGTTCACAACCTCCTTAATAAGAATCCCCGGGAGAGCTTATTAAGCACACAGAAGCCTGAGTCCTATCTGAGCCCAGCTCAATCAGATTCTCCCAGAAAGCTTACCATCACGCCAGGTGACTTCCTTGCCCGTCTCAGTGCTCAGGAAAGAGCCACCGCTGCTAAAGCTAGAAATGCACTCGGGACAGGGACAGCGGGGAAGCAGAGCTGGCACTGTACCTGGTCTACTTCATCACTTCCAATTAAGCTACGTGTTCCAGGGCACTGCCAGTGGGCACCGCCGCTCACTCTAGACAAGCCAGATTCCCCTCAGTGTTTGCAAATACCATGAGAAGAATGAATTATCAACCAATTTTGATTTTTGAGACACTGAAATAAATATAGTCAGTGATCATTCTCAACCCAAAAAGGATCTGCTCTATTTTTTAGTTAGGGAGCCCCTCCAGTTCATTAAAAGTCATTTGCTTTATCCTCAGCTTTGTAGAGCATACAATAAAATAAGGTGCATGTATATAATTGTTGAAATTTTCAGGAATGGAAAAACTGAAATCAATCTATGTCTAAACGTACATTTTATTTTAATTTATTCTTTGCCTAGTCCAAAAGAAGATTTGAAGTAGAAATAAACCCACTAATCCTCACACTTACCACATCTGCTGAGGTGGCCAATGGCTTTCTCATACCGTTTCAAGTATTTGTCTATGGTGAAGCGCTGATAATTAGTTTCCATTTTCTTAAGTGTATTAAGAAATGGAAGATATTCTTTGGGATCCTAAAAAAAGAAAAAAATAGAACTTTATTGTCTGTGATAATGTATAATTATAAAAATAAAAATACATAACAATATATCCAAAGCTACATAATTTAAAAAATATGAGCTATATTAATATATGTTATATATAATGTAAAAATAAAACTATATAGAACAAGTTTTGGTAAAAGCGCATTCACAGATGGGCACAATTAGTTTTCATTCAGAGTAATAACTCAAACTTACCTCAGTCTCACAACAGCCACTTATTTCATAGGCTAATAGGAAAACAGGGTTCCCATCTAAAAGACATTCAACAAATGCATCCAAGTTTCTCCTAAAAGTGCTAGGCATCGCACTTAGAGCTGTTTTTATGGCATTTCATGCTCTCATTTACAGACCAAGTGTTAAAACAAAAGTAAAATTATACTGAGTTGGACACCAAACTCTGAGGCCCTCTCAACCAGATTTTTATTGGCACTGATCACTTCCAGGTCTGTGCCATGCCCTGTAAGAAAACTGTTTTGTTTTTCAAGTAGCGATGCTTCCTGTTCTTAATGCAGTTTCACTGGGCAGACAGAATAAATACACAGAACAACACAGGAAAAAGAACCAAGAGAGGAAATAATTAAGTGCTCATGCATATGATGGAGAGGATAACTACAGGCCTAAGTGTTCAGTTAACAAACATTTAGTAAGAATCCTTTACGTACAAAGAATGCAGGAAAGCCTTCACCTCAGGAAACTTATCATCTAGTAGAGGAGATAGACTGGTATGCAGGGGGGAAGCGCTAGGTGCGGTGCAGCACCTGTGAGGGCCATCTCATTCAGTCCCTACCCACCTCCCGCAGCAGATGCCTTGGCACCCTTTGACCCTGGTGAGTGAGAGGGAGCAGATGAGTGGGGAAGGCACCACTGGTGGAAGCCCATGGGCACGTGGGAGACAGAAGTAAAGCTACCTGCGAAGGTAAGTGGTGGCTGGTGGGAGGCAAATGCACTGCCTTTCCTCCCCAGGCTGAGGAAACAGGGAAATGTCTGAGACCAAAGAGACACACAGAGACCCAACCATGGAAGGGATTTTAAGCAATAGGACAGCTTCTGAACTTTCTCCTAGGAGCAACGGGGAGTACATGAAAGATTTTATGTAAAAGAGTGAAGGATCAAAATTCCCTTTTTGGAAATATCACTCTGGCAGGAGCAAAGAGAAAAATGAAAGGGGATGCAACTGAGATATAAAAAATATGTGCAGACCAGTGGTGCTCCGACTTTTTGATTGCAGCATGCTAGGGGGGACAAGAGGCCCCAAAACTTTCTATTCTCTCTCTTCCCACTTTCTACTGGGAAAGAGCTACATGACAAAGTGAACTGGAGAATGAATTGTTCATTGTATTTCCTTTATAAGAGGAGAATTTGCTAACACATATGCCCACGATCTTAAAAATAACCAAGTAATTTTATTTCACTTGCTCAATGTAGCAATCCTAATACTTGGATAAGCCCAGAAGTATGACAGAGAATGAGAACGAGGTTTAGAAGCATGGGTCCTGGAGACTCAGATCTGCCCTCAGGTCTGTACTTGCAGCATTAGCATCAGTCAAGATACCGCACTTAAGAAGAACCTGAAAGATGATAAAGCAGTAACTCCACACATACCTTCTGTGACTTCTCAGCTACCATGAGGACCAAATCAAAGTCGTAGGTGCCAAGAGAATGATCGTACAGTTCATCAACATCTACCAGAAGCAGCAGGTACTTGAGGGCAGCTTCCGCACTCACAGCATCCGGGGCCGGCGGAGCACGCCCTGTCAGTGTGTAAGAGAGCAGAACAGAACACAGGCACTTAGGGAAGACACCTACGCAGCCAGCAACATAATCAAAAAACTGTAATAAACTTTCCTGTCTTGACCTTTCCTATCCTGACCATCTGGTGTCCTAGATGTGGACACCAGATGAATATATACTTTTGACTCTTTTGTGCATGCTTTGTAGGGCAGAGTCTAAGAAAAACTGATCCGGGTCTTAAAACGGCAACCAAAAAGCCACATGTTAACTCTGCGATGTGGCCAGTCAATCTCTGAAGGCTGGAACACTGGTAGGAGTGAAGGCCCCATAAGCACTCTGGGAAGGGGTCTCTACCTTGGAGCTCGTGTACCTTCTGCAGCACAATTTCCAGTTCTGGGGTTGTTTTCTTCACGTGAGCAGTGAGTATAGACAGGCAGTACCTGTGGTGATAGGTAAAGAGCACCAGAACGGGGAGGATGAACAAACTGAGGAAGGACAGCAATACACTTCTGTCAAAGATGCCTGCTTATGATGGCACACGTACTTGTGAGGATCGATGTTCTCCATGGCTGTTCTCACAGTGTCACAAATTATGTCTATGTTTTTCCCATGAGAACCCTTCAACAGCTGGACAGCGCCAGTAACTGGTGGGGGGTACATGGTCTTCGTGACATCTTCCTCCCTAAGGACAGTCATTAAAAGATCACTAACCGAACATGTGTCCCAGCTATCAAATTACTAACATATACCCAGGTGTGCTGATGAGATAATAAATAAAAATGACTTTTGGAAGATGGCTTAATTATATTCATATAAGGTGAAAAATGAAGGGGCTTACTAAGAAATGAAAACATGTCCACAAAAGACTTATGCAGCAATGATCATAGATGTTTCATCTATGTTTGCCCCAAACTGGGTGCAGTCCAGGTATTCATCCACAGGGGAACAGATAAACAAACCAGCAGGTCTACACTACCACTGAGCAACAAGCATGAATGAACCCGTGACACACGCAAAAACACGGATGAATCTCAAGACAATATGCTGAGTGAAAGCTTAATTTTCACAGAAGAGTAAATGCTATTATGATTCCATTTACATAACATTCTTGAAAAGACAAAACTGATCTGTGGTGAAAAATTCGGAACAGTAATTGCCTAGCAGGTGGGGACAGAGACGGTCTTGAGAAGGGATTTGGAGGAACTTTCTGAGACAAAGGAAATGTCCTCTATCTTGATAGAGGTTTGGGTTACATGGAAGCATGTATTTATCAAAACTCATTGAACGGTACACTTATGATCTGTGCATTTCACCACAGATGACTCTGACCTGCTACAAGGGAACCCATACACAAGGAATGCGCTATAGTTAATGTTATGCAAGGTAAAATACTGACACGTAAAGTAGACTAATGTCTATAATTAACTTGAAATTTGTCTAACAAAAGGACGAATGATGGATGGACAGATGGTATACAGTGATAAACCAAATAGAGGAAAACATGAACTGTCGTGGTACAAGATCCTCACTGGACAATTCTCTGAAGTGTTCGGTATATTTAAAATTTCTTGTTAAATTGGGGAAGAAAATCATCACAGAAAAAGATGCCACTTAATTTCAATCTCATAAGACAAATTGGTTTATATGTACACCTAAAATTAAAGCCAAACAGTAATTGTGAATGACATGTTTTAAAGTCTTAGTTTTAAATAGACTATTTCTAAAAAGGAGAAAGAGCAAAAATCCAGTACATGTGGCATCTATGAGTTACAGTGATTTAAAAAAAAAAAAATACTGAATAGTAAGTCATTTTCCTCCTCTAGCTATCTGTTTGATTTCCTAAACTAGATAAAAATATGATACTCATGAATTGTTCAAAATACTTACTTTAATTCTGTGAAAAACAAGTTAATGTGATTTACAGAATCAATCTGTCTTACAAATGTTTCCACATTTTCAAGAAACACCTACCCAGAAAAAAAAAGACAAACATTTTAGTTCTGATCACATTAGCTCAAGTCTCCAGAAAGCTGAGGTAAATATCAGATTTAGAAAGTTACCTGAGGGTTATGATCATGCATCAGATTGAGATTAATTCTCAGTTTTCTCATGCATTCAAATGCTTCTTTAAACATAAGTCTGTGAAGAGACAGAAAATGGAGAGAAAGGGCATTTCACAAAAACTGTATAGCACATGGATCCACCATGTTTTCAGTATGATACAAACCAGTTATAATTACATTACAGCCCAAACATCAAACGATTACTACTGCATTTCCCCTCTGAAATCACAGAATGAAAAAACTGGGTACAAGATCCACATATCTTCTTAAAAAGGTGTGACTTAGTCATCGTGGCAGTCTGAGGACTACATCCCCTGATACACAGGACAGAGAATCATCATGGAACTTAGGTCTTCATTAACAAAATGTTACAAAGGTCATTCTAATATAAAGTGTACCCCAAACAGATTCAGACAATGGAACATTTCCTTCATTAACAGTGGCTCAGACATTTTTGGGTCCTAGGCCTCTCCGTACTGAAAGCCTTGGGCCTTCTCCTGGATAAATACACACAGACACAGTGTGGTGCAGTTTTCCTGGATTCACAGGCCATCCAGAGCCCAGACGGATCCCTCCAGGCCAGGAAGCCCTGTCCTGGTGATGAGCCTCATGGTTCTTTCTGCTAGGATATCTATTACACCACATACTATTAAAATCAAGGTGTGGAAAAAGCCTCTGAGAATCTGACTGAAGACATCCATATTGCAGATTTTTCAGACTTATGTTTTAAAAATTTTTAATACAATACTACTGTCTTCACACTGAAGTCATAACAAGGTCAGTAGTCATGTACATATACTTACTTGTCCAACCACTTCCGAATCTGAGCTAAGACTAGGGCTCGATGATGAACAACTTCTAAGTTTCCCCTTGGCATCTTAAAATAAATAAATCAAATAATATTTTTAATTAAAGAGAAAAAATTTAAATATCCAGGATATACAACTTTTCATAACTCTTTATACAGAACTGCCACAACACTGTAAAATAAGTACACTTCTGGCAGAATCCAGTTGTGTTCAATGCTTATTTTGA
The DNA here is from genome assembly GCF_040802235.1 of Manis javanica. NCBI lineage: Eukaryota > Metazoa > Chordata > Mammalia > Pholidota > Manidae > Manis > Manis javanica. The sequence continues at coordinate 23,039,823 of NC_133157.1, read as the reverse complement.
CTTTCCATAGAAAATTCCTTTTTGCCTTACTAGGAAGAACCTCTATGAACACCCCTTTGTATAATGCTAACAGGCCCCAGCAAGGTATGCCTTATAACATTATGTCATAAAGGATAAGAGAATGCAATCGCCAACAACGGTGTTCAGTATTGACTGCCTAATGACAATCAGAAACAGCACAAAAATCAACTTACCTGTAATACAAGCTTTGTGTCTTGGGTCACAACAGTGACAATGCGTGAACCCCTCTCCACCTTCCGCAGAGATTCCCCGTTAGAAACATGGTGGCTGCTCAGACCGGCCTGCAATGCTAAAGACACCAACTCGCTAAGCCTTAAGAATCACTGCCATGACAAGCCACTCTCCATTAACTGCAGCTGAAACTGAAAACATGTTCTCTGAAAACATGTTTTCCAAAATAGAAGAAGGCAATTAACAACAAGGTTCCTTTGCTCTCCCACTCAACTTCAAGATCGTTAATCTTTCTGATCAACAATCTCATACGGGAACACGCCCTCTCTCTGAGAGCCCTCATGCATCCTCCCATACAGAACTTCTCAACTGACTTGAAAAACACAGGAAGGACTGAGCAGCTTCTCTGTTTTTAGCATTCCCAGTACACTACGCTATCGTGAAAAATCCCCTCCTTCCAAGTTAGAAGCAAAGAAAATAAAAGGAATTTTTTAGAATAACACACACACGCTCACCCAGCAGGGTTATGTGGATGACAAAAAAAAAAAGAGCCAGTTTCCTACAAACCATGGGAGTCCCAAAAGATGGGAGTCCTTCACATGCACAGTGAGAAAGGCAGATTGCAAAGAAGTTAGAGCATACTGCCAGTTTGTACCTACATGGTAACACAAAGTAAGATACTGGATTAGCTATTTAATAAAATGTCCTGAAAATTTTTTTTTAACTTTAGGAAGCTCTATTTCAGGAAGGACCTCCCTTCTCTGAAGTCTTTGCAAACTGGTGTAGAGTATTTCCCTCAGATATGTTGGGATTACGGGCTAAGTAAATGAACTCTAAAGGTTTCTCCAGTCTAGGACTCCACAACAAAAAGCCAAAGTAGGTAACAAACTAAAAAGTCACCAAGACTTAAAAGGACCAAAGATATTTTCTATTTTTTATTTTATACACTATAGAGGGACTATTTTCTATTTATACACTGAACTGAAAAAAACTTACTTTTAAGTGAAGCATCTCTCAGGCAAAAACACTGGCAGACATGGGAATGGGTCGTCAACAATAAAAACTCATCATATGTTGCAAAGGATGTGATATTGGAAGCAACCTACAATAAAGCAAGGGGGAAAGTTAGCTTTATTGCTTGAAGCCAACACGAGGAAGGATCCAGCACCAAACCAAGCCTTGGTACCTCAGTGTCATTGATGAAAAAGCGACATCTGTCAGTTAGACCAAGAACACATTCCTGCAAATAAACAAACTGAAATTAGAAACAATTCTAACCAAACTAATTAAACCTAACTTTTCTGTTACATAGTTCTAGTGCCCTGTGATTTCCCAAGTCTTTGCCACCAGGACTGAATGTAGATACCTAAGACGTTGGTTGATCCAGTGCCAAGTGGAGTATCATGCCATCCTATCTGGAAGCAAGCCCTGTCATTTCTATCAAATATATTCTTTCTGCCCCTCACTACCTCCACTCCAACAGTCGTTTCCACTCGCGACCAGGCAGCCAGAGTAACCTTTCATACTGTGAAGATCATGTTACTCTCTGATTAAAATCACAATTTTCCAGTCTTTGCCATATAAAGAAATCCACACTCCTTCCTATGGTCTATCACTAAAGTCCAGCCACACTGCTGCCATTCAGTTCCTTGAATAAGGTGAGCTCTGAGCTCTTTCCAAGCTCAAGGTGTGTACAGTTCCTTCCCCAACACTCTCCCTTTCTTGGGGTAGAGCTTTCTTTTCCTTCACATCTCTGCACATATACCACGACCATCAGAGGCTTTCCTGGACCACAAAAGTAGGCCTCCCCATCCTCATAGCTCCCATCCCCTAACTGGCTCCTACACACCTCACTGTTCTCTACCATTATACTCTGCTCACTTCATGTTCCTATTACAAGGGATAATCATAGCCATATAGACAGATCACTAATTCCAGAAGAACAGGGATTAGTCAGCTGTTATGTTTTATAACCTCTGTATCCTACCACCTGTCACAATTATAGGCATTCTAATATTTGATGAATGACAACCTACTGAATACTATTTTTGAGATTATATTTCTGCTGTCTCCAACAGGCATTTAATAAAGCTAACTTTGAATGTTCTGTAAAACTGGGGATAAAAGTCCGCCAATTCCATTTTTCTATTTTGAATTTATACCTCCAAGGAAAGGAAGTACTATTACCAACTACTACATGCCAGACAATTTCTTAATCTCATTTCACAGATGAAGAAACTGAGTCTCAGGAAAGTGGCTAACTTCTCATTGTTGCCTTGAGATTTGGCGGAGACTCAAGGTCTGTCTGCCAAGCCCATGTTCATTTACCTAATGCCATGAGTCCCTGGGTCACTGCTCTTGCTAAGTTTTCCTGTCCTATGTTCACTTACCTCCCCTCCAATCACGGCCAGTTCAGTCTGTATGCATGGATAAGGAAATCGAATGGGAAATCCACCATGGTTCTTCCATGGTTCAACAGCCAGAGAGGGTGACTCTGCAGGATTGACAAATAAGGTTTACAAAGAGCTGGTCTGCTCTTCATAAAAAACCCTCACACCAATATTCACTAAAGCACTGAACATGCGATTCCAGTCATTTTCCAAATATATTCAGAAACTTAAAAGTACTCCAGGTCATCATAAGAGAAACTAGAGGTAGAAAACACCTATCAATTCCACTCTATAGCTTAGAGTTTCCCAGGGTAGTTAAAAGACCTAACAATCAACCAACACTGAAAAGGTACTCATAAGTACATGTTCTCAAGAATTAAACATCTATACAAGTCATAAACATGCTTCCCTAACATTCTGATACTCACCCCAAAGGTACTTAAGTATCTGGCCACCAGCCAGCTGCAATGCTATGGACTTGGTCTTGGAATTGCAACACAGACTGATTATGACCCCATCCACTGCCACAGATGAACTAACAAAAGTAAAGAAAAAGGGAGGAAACGGTGTGAAGAGACCATTTGTCTTGAAAAATAGTAACATTTAGCTGATTTTTCAAAACAGAAGCAAGCCATTTCCCTTTGGTGTTACACTGCCTATTTCAATATAATATATACATAGTACATACATACACAAATATATATATACATACATACACTACTGTACATATACTTAAACGCACATACATACACACTGATAAACTATTGCCAAGTCGAAGTCCAGATAAAGCAGTTACCTGTCACGTGACACTGTTTTCCACAATGCCAATAAGCCAGTATCTACATTGTCAAGTCAAAACGTCCAGCAGCATCTTACTGCAACTTACTACAATTTACTGCCTTTATTAGACATGCATGGCACCAATATCATATCTGCATTCTTAAAAATATATTAAATAAAGCAGTGAATCTGTAGGAAAATGAGCACACTCAGTATCTCCTATTGCTGTATTCAGTCACAGAAACCCGAAGGTCTTCATTAATGGGAAGTGGGGAATCTGTTTTTGCCATTCTCTTTTTTCCTGAGTCACTGAACAGAGTAGACATGTCATAAAGGAAGTGGGAGAAGTAGGGATAAAAGCAAATTGTGCCCGTGCTAACATTTATTCAAAGAGTTTTTAACCAATCTACAGGAAAACCCAAATGCCCAAATTTTGTGAGGATAAATTATGCATGAATGAGTTAAGCGAACAGACTCTGGAGCTGGACTAGCTGAAACCGGACCCTGGCTGCACCTGCTTGATCTCAGGCAGGTTATTTAACTGCTCTGTGCACTAGCTGTCTTAGCTATAAAATGAGGGTGCTAATGGTACATACTTCAAAGAGGTATTGTGAGAATTAAGTGAGTTGATAAAGGTAAAGAACTTAGACGAGTACCTTTTACAAAGCACAAGCTATAGGAAATGTAAGCTATTAAGAGCCATAAGCTGATTGAGGGGCTTTATATTCCTAAAAGACATTAATATTTGTATGAAAAAATAGTCGTTTTTGAGAAGCCAAAGTCAAAGCAGCAGAAATATATTTTAAATGACCTATTTCCTTTACAGCAAATGAGATGACTGTAACTAGCTTTTCCTTCTACAAACTAATGATAAAGAATTTCAAATTTAGAAAGGTGGAAGCTTGCATAACTGAGACATTTCTAATACAAATTTCTGTGCTTTTCAAAAATAAGCCCCTGCCTAACTTTAGGCATTGCATGTAGCTAGAACATATTCTATATCCAGACACCATCATAAAAAGCTTTTCAAAAAATGAAGCAGTTTGAGTCTAAGATTACAATTATGTTTATGGTATATAATAAGGAAAGGTTCCTTCTTTTGCAACAAGGGTTTTCAGAACTTAAACCTAACCAGTAGACCTCTAATTACAAGTGAACCTGGGGATTAACATCAGTGTATGCCTATGGTGCCAAGTTTTACTGATGGGAAACCGAAGATTTCTCAGAGCTGTCTAGACAATGCTGACTACTACACAGCAGGGCTTACACCACAGGGAACGGGCACTCATTAGCTGAAGCCTGTTACATGACAAAGACGCAGTCAGGACTCAGGAAGCCAGGGCCAGGAAGCAGTAAAATTTTAGCAAGAAAAAAAAAAGAGGAAAGCTTCTAGTAGTAAATGTAGTGAAATGTATAGTCAAATGCAGACAAATGTATAGAAGAGGAGGCGGGAAGAAGCATTTCAAAGTCATCACATCAAAATAAAGTGCAAATATATAGATTCTTGTAGTTGACTGTAATAACTAACGAGGGCAAGAAGAGTGGCTAATTCTCATGGACTAACAATTGCCCTGCTGGAATGTAAGTATATGCTGAATCAAAATTTTTAAGTTATTTTAGAAATGTTTGACCATCTGTTGGTATCTGTCCTGTTTTTCACTCCTTGCAGTCTGTATTTTGACATGACTCAAACTAGACTTAACCCTTCTGCTCACTGCAAGTCAAAAACAAGTCCTATGCTCATAAAAGACACAGGCATTGCTCCATCTGCTTATTAATACACGGAATACAGGGAAGAGTGCTGATACCTAACACTGAGCCGTCCCTGCTCGCCATCTGTCTCAGGAGGGGCCGCAGTCAGGCAGTGAATGACTGACTGGGGGCTGGACCGACTGTGGCTTACAGCCACGAAAACATCTTCTTGGATCCAGGTGAGAAGGCTCAGCTTCAGTGGGTTTACTTCTTGGTCTTCACTGTTCTCGAATTGAATTCTGTTTTAAATATTGAAGAAAACCCAACACATGAATAAAACTTCATTAGCACAGAGATATTCCTGAATGAAAGAAAAACAAACCACCTTGCATAGAGTTAACTCCTGATTATTTAGGGGCACTGAACCTGAAATAATGCCAAATACTAGGAAACCCAAAAATAAAGTTTGCCTGGCATAGAATATGTTTCCTACTTATTTAAAATCAAGTTTCTTATATTCTGGGACCCTTAGATTTGAAGAGAACACTTCAGGAAACTGACTACACAAGAAAACTACCTGCCCTAGGCCCCACCCTAATAAACCTCAGAGGTTTCCCACTGTCAGCACTTTCGAACGTTCAAACCAGTCTGCAGCAGATACGTGGGCCTCGGTAGAATGGGTACTTCCCTAAGCATCCACATCAAAGTGACCAAGAGCTCTCTCTCTCTAAGGCCTTCCTCCTGCAGCATTTACACACCGGCGGAGAACATGTTTTTGCTCCCTCATGTAGGAGCTGGTAATTGCTACTTCCTGCCTTGCAGCTCAAGAGGCCAGCCCTCAGTGCACACTGAAGCTGTGTCAGTAGCCTGGTCTGCCTATGCAGCCAGCTCCCCCCAGCCTCAGTCTCCACCGCACTCAGCCCCGAGCGAGAGCATTCCTCTCTGCTTCTCCCTGACAGCCTTCTGCCCACCAAACCCCCTGTTCCCAACCCTTTCTGCCAACCCTAAATCTTTTTGAGGACCAAGAATTCATGTTCTTCATGAAATCTTCTGTAAATGACTTAGAGCTAGCCTCTCAGTTTTAAAAAAATGAACTAGATTCTAAATGGCCTCACTTTCAAGTTTGCCTTAAATCTGTCCTCTAATGATTTCAGGTACATGAAATGCAATAATCATGTAAATGTTCTTCAAAAACTACTAAGCATTATAGACTGCCCCCAAATCATACATGTTGGAAACCTGTATATACATACTAAATACATTACATATATTTAGGAAACTTATTATTCATTAAATTCAGTTATTTGTTCTATTCAGTTCATTACTATTAATTTTGGAATAAATGCTCCCAGGAAGCAGAGTAGTGTAGTCATTAAGAACATGAGCTTATCAAATAGAACAGAATGAAATCCTGGATTCTCACCAGTGACATTATCATTAATTATTTGGCTTTAGGATCATTTTACAATACGTGTAGTGTACCTGAGGTATTCAATTATACCCAATCATTTATAATATTGTTTCAATGGGAAATACATTCTGACTTCCCACCTGGGAGCCTTAAAACATAGCAACCAAAAGTTCTGGAATGTGGGTAGAAACAAAGAGATTGCATTATGTCAGCCGTATGTTAACAATGATACATCTTCACGTAGGTAAGCAAATGAAACTGCCTGTCATCCTCATATCCATCTTTACCAAATGGTTTTCCCTGGAGAACCAAGGCCTGTTGGAGGGAATGAGTTCCAGGCCAGCTTACAACACACCCTCCACTGCTGCCCACCTCATACATGGCATTCAGATGTACAGGTAACTGGCATCCCAGCCATGCTGAAAAACCAGAGCCCAGGTGTTGTATGTCCTGTTCTGTTCTGAGGCACAGGCTAATAACAGTTGGCTGAATTTAGGACTCCATGCTGCCTGCTTCTGTTTCCAGAGGTCCAAGATAATTAAGAACAACCTACTTGTATCTCTTTTCCAGATGAGGTGTTCTAAGAGAAACTTTAAATCCATTTCCACCCACAGCTCCCAGTTTCACTGTAGGGTCTACATGTAGACTATCACCTAGAAAACAAAAATTAAAAGCCTATCATAGTAAGCTACAAGCACTTTTCCTGGGTCTAAGTGTAAGGGTCCTGCATTTAATGGGTTCTAGAAGGTAATCCACTTTACAAATAAAGCAGTCTAGAAACTAAGCCATCTCAACCTTTCTTTAATCTCTGCTATCTTTCAGGCTGAGAATTCAAAACTAATTTGAAAACAAGGCTATCAGTGTCTTGTGCCATGCCAGAGAACTCACAAATAAAAATAAATTTCTGGTTCTTCTGGTACATCAGGAAAGCAACTAGAAACTGATACCAATGGGACTGTGGAAGGACAACTGGACCAGAAGGTGGCACACCCAAGCTGAGGTCCTTGTCCATTCTTGCTCAAGCAAACTGCAAACCCTCTGGTTTTCTGTTCCCTCATCTATCAAACAGGAAAACCCCATCTCTGACACAGCTCCTAGGAAGGCTGTGAGATGAGCTGAAGAATGTGCAAAGGCAATGAAAACTGTAAAACATGTTAAAGACAAAATAAGATACTAAATCATTTCCAGGATTGAATATTATTCTTAAATAACTGACTCTTCAAGTTCAATACAGAAAAAGCATTGTTCTTATAAACCAAAGTAGGACTAAAACCACCCCCCACCAAAAGAAACCACAAGCCAATTAAATATCACAATGATAATGATATTAATTATAAACCCCAAAAGTTTCAGAAACGTAAGAGCTAAGGCAACACCAAACTATAATTTGCTTTTGTGTAGGGGGGACTTGATTCTGAACACTTGGTAACAGCTTTTGAACATACCGCATTTATAAACAGAAATCTGGTTACTGGCATCCAGAACAGCAAGGTCATTGCTCTTCTCAGGGTGCGCAGAGAACGCGACTTGATTCACAGGGTGAGGAAGCAGCAATCGGTAGGTGCACATAGGAGGTGGCACAACACTCTGCCGGAAGACTGTCACCAATACCCTGCCTGCGTGTGAGAGAACGTGAAGGAGGCTTGGACACACGCATGTTCAATTAGCAAAATAAGGCATCTGAACGGCACAGTACCACTAACAATGCTGGAAGAAAACACACAGCAATTCTTACATATAATTTTTGGCATTTTTATTATAAATAAGTTTAAACACTGTGTAGAAGGGAATATTAAGTGTCAGAGCTCTGTCTGTAAGCGGCTACCGTCATCTCCAAGCCCAGAGCAGTCCACCTCTGAGTTTGGAGGTTTTGGGTGCCAGGAACCAGGCCTAGAAGGCCAGGAGGTCAGAGTTCTAGCTTTAAACCTAATCCTCCAACCAAGTCAGCCTAAACCAAGGGAATGATTCCCTTCAAAATCCTTAAAGCACTTCCTCATGCATGGATTTGATAATAAGGCAGTCTGATTAAGTCCTACATACAGAATGTATGATTGTAAAATCAGTATTATGACCTCTATTTAGAAGATAAATTAGTATACCAACTCACATTACAATCTTTGAAGCAAGTTTTCCTTTGTGTTATCAGCAATAGGTAAACTGTCTATTCAGGTGACGACTACTCACCCTAATTTCCTCCCCCTCACCAAACAAAATCTCTCAATCTAACCAAAAAACACCAACCCATCCTCACACTAGACAGATGACTGTGACTTGAGCTGAACATATTGGAGAGGTACATAATTAAGAAGTATTATATCAAAAACCCCATGTAAGGGCATTCCCAGCTCATCAAAACCAAAACAACAAATAAGGAAAAAGAAACCAAACAACCAAAACAGTTTTAGTTTAGTCAAATCACCACATCTGCAGGCCCTGGCCTCAGGACCCCATGCAGGCTCACGGACATTTTCCAGCTCCTTACTTCCATCAATGACAGCCACATTGGCCATGTCACTTGAACTGTCTCCCGAACTACGGTGAGTTGTCCAGTGCCAGTCATAGCAGAGGTAATGCCAGCCTTGACAGAGAACATGCAGCCGGTACGGGGTCACGGGGTCCCACATCAGAGACACAATCCTGCTCTTCCCACAGGCACTGAAGGGCAGACTTTGCTTGAGATACCAATGATAGTTCCCAACAGTCCAGAGCTGAACTGCAAGGGGGAAGGAAAGGCAGGCCATCAGAGGCAGGAAGACCAGACTTCATACCACTTATTAGAGGGGTATGGAGTAATCTCATCTTTTCCAAATGGCCCTTCCTGCTCAGCCTCTTCATTAGAAGGATAATATTAATACGAATAATTGTTAAAAAGAAGATTTCTGTGGGGGTAAAATGTCATGCATCAGTAAGGTTAAAAGTACACATGTTCATTTTTGCCTCTATCTTCAAACTTTATGATCATGAGAATGGAAGGCTACTAGGACAAGACAGTGCTTTAGTGCACTTTTATAAAGATTCATAAAGAAGATCAGGCAATTAGACTAAAAGTATTAAAACTCTCAATCCAAGAGCACTAGACTGGCATCATTATGTGGTACTAGGCTTAAGATGCTTATAATTTTCCTCCAGGTGCTTTACCTACAATTATGTCCAGGCTACCTTGTATTAACTATGGTTTGGACTCAGCTGTCCAAGGCAGACTTGCCTCCAATTATCCCTCCCAATATCTATTAAAAGAATAAGACTTAATCTGGGGGGGTGGAGGAAATGGGGAGATGTTGGCCAAAGAGCACAAACTTTTAGGTGTAAAGTAAGTTCCGAGGACCTGATGTACAGCCCAGTGACTACAGTTAACCATACTGTGCTGTATACCTGAAAGCTGCAATGGGAGATCTTAAATGCTCTCACCAAAACAACAATGGGAATTATATGAAGTATGTGTTAACTAACCTTTTTGTGGAAAACATTTCATAATACATACATCTATCAAGTCATCACATTCACACCTGGAACTTACATAATGTTATATGTCTATATATATATATATGTTATATCTCAACAAGGCTGGAAAAAACTACTTAATCATGTCAAAATGAACCCTAAATAAAGAGATGAGACATATAAATTAAGATCTTATTTATATTAAGGAAATTTTTTTCTTTAAACATTTCACTGTTCATTAATTCTTAACTTAGCCATCAACAGCATATCTAACCTAGTTCTCTAACCAGGCTGTTACAATACCTCACTGTGAGTCTGTGAGGACATTGTGGCCATTCTCATGCAACACTTTTATCCTGAGCACATCACAGTGCCAGCCCTTGACACCCTAGTTAATCAGTTAACTCTGGCTGAACAGTAAAAAAATCACCTGGGAGATTTTTATTCTATTAAATACTGATGTATAGTCCCTGCTCCAACACACTGAATCCAACTCTGATGTGAGGCCTAAGATGAGAGCATTTTTTTTCTAAAGGTGTAGCCAGGGCTTAGAACTACTGTGTCAAATGCAAAGATGAATGAATGGGCTTCTTACTAACATTTCAACTAAAGAAAAAGTGCTATCGATTAAAGAGTTCAAAAGCCACTGAGAAAATAATCAAGTGAAAAAATGTATGAACAAACAAAAATGTTCAGTGCATTGCTATTGACGATGAAAAGTTACAAAACTAAATGTCTCACAGCATGGGATTTAGTAAACTATAGCACAAGTGAGTATTACACATCAATTTTAAATGATGTAGATGGATATCTGAAATGGAATCATGTCTTTGACATGTATAAAAACAAGTTACAAAACTGCATGTATCCTACCTACAGATTTAACAAAAATGAGATCATAGCTATACTGAGACATACAACTAAAATTTGGAAGAAAAGAAAATTTTAATAGTGATTATTACTGAGTGATAGAATTATGGGATAACTTTTTTTCTTCTCATTTTTATTTGCTAATGTTTCTACATATTACATATATACTGAAAAATACATATTTATAATGTGACTTATGATTTAAAAGCTCTAGGGAAGATTCTTGCTTATATTTAACCACATTTCTCTTCCCTTCCACAGTCTTCCTTTGGCTAGCATTTTATTTCCTGAGTATGACCCTCCACTGTACTGATGACTTGTGATGGGTAATGTTATACGTCACCTTGGCTAGGCTATGCAGTAGAGCTGTTTGATCAAACACTAGTCTAGATGTTGCCGGTAAGTTATTTTGTGGATGTGATTAACCTTTACAACCAGTTGATTTTAAGTATGGCAGATTATCCTCCATATTGTGGCCAGGTCTCATCTTAAGAGTTTATGGCTTTAAGAGCAAAACCTGAGATTTCCCAGAGAAAAAGGAATTGTGCCTCAAGACCATAACATAGAATCTTGCCTGAGTTTTCAGACTGCCGGCCTGTCCCACAAATTTTGGACTCGAGCACAAGTCTCAACTGGATTTCCAACCTGCCAACCTGCCTTGACTCTATTTCTCTAGAGAACTCTGACTGATAGATACATCACTGAAATCCATTAGGTATTAAAACCTAACCACCCCTCAGTTCTCTGACTCCACCTCAGGACTAAGTAGAAGTGACTGATAAAGGTAACTCCACAGCCTACTGCTTTCAACTGCATTTTATGGGGCACAGTGCTGCTACATTAGAACTGTCTTACCATAGGTTTTTAGACTGGAATTTTCTTCCCTCTGAAGGTCTTCCAGCCAAACTGCAAGCACGGTGGAATCTATATTCCAGAGCAGGTCATTTACCTAGTAGGGAAAAAAGATGTCACCACCCTTTAACTATGTATTTACTTCTTTACAAGAGCTGAACTCCCTGCTCCCAAAAACCAAATAATCCCTCTACTTTAGCTGATGCCTAGCTATAAATTACTAACCTGTAGGGTCATTAAGCAAATCTGTATAACATTATATGCAGAAGACTTTTAAAAAATGGATTATACTTATCAACTTTGGGTGTTAACGACTTAACAACCAAATGCAAGATGACATTTTTAGATGAATTAAATAACACTAAGGAATTATTACTCACTTTCTAAGGTGTAATAATGGAATTATAGCTATGCCAAAAATAAAAGGCTTTCTTAACTGTTAGAAATGAGTACTGAAAACATGATTTCTAGTATTAAAACTCCAGGAAATGAACATGTATGTGTGTGTAGGCCAGAGAGTGGTTAGACAGACGAACACAATTTTGCGACTTTTAGTTTCAACTTTTAATTTTAATTTAATTTTAATTTAGGCTTAAATTTTTACATAATTAAAGATTGTTATTTGATGTGTTTCTGCTCCAGTAAAGGTCCTAATGATACACAAGTTGCTTAAGGTTTAAATGTTATAAATGAAAAGTATCTTTATTGCTGGAGAAATTATGATTTCGTAAAATAAACAATAAAAATTAACATTTTTATTTTGTGTCTGTGGAGAAAAGATGCCAGTTCTTCTTTGCAAAATCACCTTTAAAAAACCAACCACTCTTTCACTGAAAAAAAAGTCGGTTGTAAGAAGCCACCATTTTTATTACTATCTGCTCTGGAGCTTCTATTTACACACCCACATCAAATATGAATCTTCTCTATAGCTGTGGAAGGTCCCCTAAATTTGATGGTGCAACACCTCGGGAACCTACCTTAACCTCATCTTTGAGGAATGGAAGTTTAAAATGTCCATGGAGAAGTCCATTTTTCTCAAAAAACACAACATCCTGCTGGTTGGGTTTCTCTTGTGTAGATGCAATCAAACTGCCTGAGGGCCTTAAAGCAAACCCAGGTGTTAGAACCACCAAGCGCACAGCCGGCTGGCTAAGAACAAGACAAAACTTAGAAGAATGATCTTTCCAGCAAAAAAAAAAAAGAGAAAGTCTTCACCCAAGGAAGTTTTAAATCACATGTGCCTCCTGGCGAGTGGTTCACCCTAGTGTGGGACTTCACCTGCCCAGAGGACACAGTGCCTTTTCCTCATCTGCACAAAGGCTCTACTTGCCCACAAAGCCGTACAGATTTAGACTGCACTTGGGGGAATTAAAAAAATAATAATAATAAGTATTTTAAAACATTCCAAATGTCCTATAAAACCATAACCTATTTTCCTTCAATTACATGACTTCAACAAATATTCCATGCTCACGTAGGTATTTTTTTTGACTCCTCAACCTACTGAAAACATCTCAGTCACTTCATCTTTCATCTGTCTCTGGCGTTTTAAAGACATTTCTCTCTGTGCTGCCATCCAATTGCCACTCAAATACTGGTGGGAAATAAGATGCCTAAAACCTAGAGACCTAGAGGTTTTACATATAACAGATGCCCCTGAAAACAGAGGGATATTTCTTCTAAGGATATTCGGGACAGCCACATACCCCAGGCAGGCTGCACAAGGGTACTGGGCCAAGAGGAAGAGAATCAGGCCTGAATCTAGCCCGTGCGGGAGTCTACGCCAAGGAAGAAAGTCCTTTTCCTAGTTCCACCAACACTCCACTGCCCCACAGAGCTTTGCAGACTGCAACCTCCCATCTTGTTTTTCTCAGTGGCTTCATCTAGGCCCTGTTCACAACCAGTAAGATGGGTGAGCCTCAGAATGGTGACATCTGTGAAGAAGCTCAGAATCTACTATGCAAATTGAATTCAGACTTCAGAATACTTAAAAAAAAAAAGGAAAAAGAGAAAAATACACAGGCGTGTGGGCAAATGAGAAAAACATTAATATCCCTTTGTGTTACATAAATACCTTTTGTGTTAAATACTCAACAGTGCACCCTAGTGCCCTACCCCAGTTTCAAGACATTCTCTGAGGAAGAAGTTCCAAGGTTTCTTCCCCCACTTACTTCCAAGCCATAGCTGGTCCCAGTCCTGCCACAGGCTCACTGGTTGACTGTAAAACAAACTCTCGATTCCAGACTCTGACCTTCCGAGCTCCTGTACAGTAGTGAGAGTTAGAAAACACACACACACACACAAACTGAAAACATTATAAATCTTGTCAAGTCAGAATTTTTCAAACACCTTCCTTATTAATAAAACTATCATGATTTTATAAAGCCAATTAGATCAATCTTGTTTGTATACAAAGAATGTATACCCAGCAGGAAGGAGGCTGGACCGGATGGCCTTAACAAACTCTTCTAGTTCTTAGTTCTAAATTCATCTGACATCTAAAACATCTTTCCCTGTATGTATAATTAAAGAAAAAAATCTTCCAAACAAAAGGAAGAAAACTTTCCTGAATTTAGTAAGATAAAATTTTTTGATTAACTGCAATTTATGTCCATACCTGTCTCTGGGCAAACAACACTCACAGCAAAAAACTGTCCATCACCACGCCAGGTAACTTGTGGCCTATGGTCATCCCAGGGCAAAGCAGACTCATGCTAAAGAGAAGAAGGAACAAAACCTTACTGGGGAACTGCAGGGCCCAGAATGAAATAGCTTCAGACAATTAAAGTGGAATCTTTTCTATGAGGTTTAAGCTACCTAGAAAACCAGCTTCACAGAAGCCTCAAGACCCCTTCTTGAAGGGCCTCTTAGACCCAGAAACCATTAAGAGAAAACAAAACAAAACAAAACCCTTCTTCGAGCATTAAAAAAGTGGCCTCCAAGCACAGCAACAGAGGCAACGACCTATATATTCTACATATTAAAGATAATGAACTGAGGAACTGGTCAGGTAATTAAGGAAATAGATGCCCTGTTGTCCAACTATAAGAGGGGAGAGTTCTGGTTATTCGCTTATTGTATAAGTTTCACAACAGCACACAGAAGAGTTGAGAAGATGAGGGGAAGCTGGGGAGGAAGAGCGAGAGGTAAGAAAGCCAGCAATGATGATGGCAAAACGGAAAAGTTCCTCATTCTGCAGTGTGAGGGGAAGAAAGGTCTCCACTGCCACTTGCATCTCAACCCTGAAGGCCATGAACACCAGCTGGCAGGGTGGGCACAACGACCACCTGAGCAGCCATCAGCACGAGCCAGCGACAGACTACATCAGATTGGCGCTAGCACCACTGCCTGCCCAATGGGAAATACACAGCAGACTAACATTTATTCTCACTGAAACCCCCCTAGGTAGACAACACAAACGTCCTCCAGTGAAGGGTTAAGAGATGAAATATGAGTTACATGGAATTAGCTAGAAATAATTAAAGACAGAAAATGTAAATGGCAAGCACTGTATTACTGATTCATCTGTACTAGAAGGGGAGCTTATGGAAATTTCTACATAGGATATAGAAATCTTGGGCTCATCCTCTTTTCTCACACCCCACATCTGATCGATTACCAATAAATCCTGTAGCTCTATCTTCAAAATGTATCCAGAAAGAAGAAAAACTAAGAGTTTCATTTGAAAGAAAAAACTAAAAAAAAGTAATATATTCTTATGTAGGAAAATTATAAAAACATGCCTATGAATGAGCAACACTGAATGTAGGACAGCAGCTCCTTCTGGGGAGGAAGAGAAGGGTATCAGGAAGGCATATAGAGTGCTCATTTCCATCTGTGACAATTTCTCTTTTACACTGAATATTGTTATAATTATTTTCTGTACTGAAGGAACACTTGACACTTGAAAGACAAAACAACTTGGCAATAAAAAAAAAAGGATCTTTCTAGGATGACTCATTCCCTGAGGGTTTTGAACAGTTTCAATTTTACTAAAGCATAAGAGATCTGTCCATTATTAGCCTCTAACTGGACACCTAAGTTCCTGGTGGGTGACAGAACTTCTATTGTTCCAGTCAGGGCTCTTTACCCATCAGACCAACCTTACCATTTGCATCTGAAAGGCTGCTTGTCTGCCTTCGGAGCCATGGAACTGGGTCTCCTTCCTGCCCCATCCAACAGTGATAAACTTGCCTAGAGAAAAATTGATAGAGAATATGCAAGACAATCAATAAGCTAAATGAAATGAAATAAAACAGTTCACTTGCTGTTCTTCATTAAATTAGTCACTGGCAATTACTTGGGTCCTCTAAGAACTCTCAATAAACTGACCAGCAGAAACCTGTTCCATATTACAGCACCAGTGATTTCTGAAGAATCTGAAGTGCCCTTATTTTGGAAAGCACTTAATTGCCATCTTATTTATATTCTAAATTCCTTTCATGAAGTTAGCAATCCCAACTTTACAATCAAGAAGAATGAAACATGAAGAATTTACAAGATATGTTCATGGATAACAAAACATAAAATTCAAAACAAGAGCTGGGAATAAAATTCTGATTATAAGTGTTCTATCAACTAAATATACCCAAACAGACTGTAGATTGTGGAATTCAACCCCTCACATAGACAGAGACTGAGACCCTCTAGTGGCAGAGGCCAAAATTTAAACCCTCAAGCACTGATTTCTGCTCCCCAGGCCACTGACAAAACCGACTCTCAGAACTGGAGAGGCACCAGAGACATACCTTTTAAGATCAGGAACTAAACTACCACCCTGTAATGAATGGGGGTTTAAGCTCCACAGTTCCTTTAGCATGCGAGAAAATGACCAAATCCAAAAGGAACTTCAGATCACACAATGTTTCATAGCTCTACTCACTTTCACCAAAATCATCCTGATGGATATGCTGTTCCATGATTGGCTCAAAGTCTTCTGTCATCATGATTAGGGTCTGCTGACCTTGGAAGGGCACAAAAAAGAGTGATTTTGTTTTCATGTAACAAATTTGCCATTCCATAAGTACCTAGGGCATGAGAAGCTACAGAGCTGGAGTGGAGTTTATGGTCAGAATAGAGCAGACAGAATTCATTCAAAATGTTTTCATTCTCATTAAAAAAAAAAATTTTTTTTTTAAAGCTTTGACTGGGTAAGTCACCTGGTGCTTATTCTTAGCCCTTTGTGTATATAAAGCCAACATAAACGTTTGCATAGCCCTCTTCCACTAACTTTAACACTTTAGCCACCAAGATATCTTTTCAAATATATATATACCTCATTAGGGATGCTAGTTTGCAGACTCATATGAAGTGAAATTTAAAGGAAAAAAAGCAGTGAGCTTTTTAAGAGGTTGTACAAGTTCTTAAAAGAGTTGTAAGAGCAGTTTTTAGAATCTGTTATATAGTAACTCTTCCTCTTAAAATAGGTTGAAATAAATATTGCTGACATTTTTAACTACAACTGTGGACTTAGTAGTCTCTCCAGGTTTCATAACTTTGTTTCCCATTTCCAATGATTGAAGTCACATGAGTCAACTTTTAAAAATAATATCCAGTTGACCTTTGAACAATGCAATGGCAGGAGCACAGTGGAAAATCTGCATACAACTTTTGAGTCCCCCCAAACTGAGAACTACTAATAGCTTACTGTTGGTCGGAAGTTTTACTGATAACATAAAACAGTTGATTAACACGTTTTGGATGTTTTATGTATTATATACTCTGTTCTTACAATAAAGTAAGCTAGAGAAAATGTTTTCTCAAATTGTTGCAAATCTCCAAAAAATTTTCCATTATATTTCTTGAAAAAAATTTGTGCACAAGTGGACCCATGTGGTTCAAACCCAGGTTGTGTTGTACAAGGGTCGACTGTATGAAGAGGTAAAATTTAAGTCAAAAGAACATGTTCCCTCTAGATTATAAGTTCAGAGAAATTTTCTGAAACCTAAGCTCCCCAAAGTTAAGCCTTGAAGATATCAGGAATCACATTTTATAAAATAGGGGCCTGTAGCAAGCTTACCTGTAGCAAGAAGCACCAGCTCTTGGTCAGGACTCCAACTCATGACAGAGATACCACTGCTCACACTCCCAACACATTCCAGCTGTGTCAGTAGATAAAACTGAGTTTTAGAAGAATCCTGAAATACAGCTTAAGCCATGCCAGTGACTTTTTGTAAAAAGATACATAATGCAAAGACTAATTTGCAAAATGATTAAGTGTTATGGCTCCTGATTTTTTACAAACAAGTGACTTGTTTGAACACCTCCTGAATTACTGGGCTCTTCCACCTACCTGGTGTGTGCTGAGATTGCAGAGAATGATGTCTCCAGAGGCCGTGGCCACACACACGGACTCCTGGTCCAACAGGGCCTGGGTACCAACTATGCAGCCACTTCCGTCCTCTGGGAGAAAGCCTTCTGCCACTAAAGGAATTTCATTTTTCACCTTTCACCAAAACACATAAGCAGATTAATCCCATCCACTTTCAAGAACAATTAATGTTTCCAAAATAAAATATTTTGAATATTTCTTTTATAAGATAGAAGCTTTCAAAGATTTTTTTTTCTACATTAAAATTCAAACCTTCAAGAACTATCACAACCTTCTTGTCTTTAACAAGAAAAAGAATTAATGTGACCTTTTTGCCGAACACACGCTAACCAAAAGCAAGAAGCCTGGTTTCTTAAAAAATGTCCAAAAGAACATGAAGCTAATAACTATAGTTTTCTATAAAAGGGACTGAGAACATAATCACCTAAGATATATTACTAGCAAAATATAATAAAAGGAAGATACCAGAATCAACCCAAAGAGCTTTTAAATATATATATGCTCAGGATCCAGCAGTGAGGATTCTCATTTGTTGATAGGAGACAGAGGGGGAAAAACAGTTTTAAAAAGCTCTACAGGCAATTTGTATTTGCATTTTCAGTTGAGAACCACTTATAAATATTGTTTACATGTTAGGAAGGGTAAAAAGTAGGTCACTTACACAAAACATAAGGTAAGAGATTTAAAACAGAAGCAGAGTTAAAGGTAGGTTATTATTTAAGTCAGGTCTGACATGACATCAATAGAAAGCAAAGGGAACATTCATTTTAGGGGGATAGGAATTGAGTAAGACTTAAAGACTATCTGGGGGAAGCAAGTCTGGAAAAAGAGAGGTCAAGGGTCATGCCAAGCGCCAGCATTCTCCATCAGTGACTTACTTCTCTTGCGACAGGGTCTACTTCGATCAGTCCACGTTCTGAGCCAATGAGCACTGTCCCCTGTTCAGTGCGGAGAGAGAAGCACTGAGGTTTCCCCGGAGCCTGAATATCCCTGAACTCCAGGGTCCGCAGTAACTTTAGATTTCTCATGATGAAGCAATTCCTGGAGGAAAAAGTACCAATATCCCTTGATGAAGCATCAAGAACAGCTTGATAGTGATAACTGACACGCATATAAGCAAATGATTCAGGAGACAGGGATGCAGTAGTTAGAATAATCAAGAAAACAGAAGACCTAATCTGCTCCCATAGAGAGATGCGTGACAGCAACCTAACCGTGTTAGCTATGGTCTAAAACTGAGGTTCTGAAATCTGTTACATTCTTACTCTTTCAGAGAGGCAAGATTCTCAGCTTCAGAGCTTTCCTTCAAAAAAGACTTATCATCAGTTATTTCTGAGGAGAGTCGAAAAGAACAAACTGAATGGGAAAACATTTTATTTTTACACATAAAGATATCTTTGTAACATGATAGGTTTAGAAAATAATATAAAAACCCATATGAAAATATGGAATAGAATGACTTTAATATCACCAGATACGCTGATTTATAAACTGGCTTTAATATGTTATTAAAAAATTGAAATCAAAGATAGAAATAAAGTATTCACTGTTATTAGGAGGAAAAGAGGACACTAAAATTACAACAGTTTTCTTCAAAATGGTGACCAACAAGTAAGGAGCTCAAATAACTACTTCACACCACGCCACTGCCCGGCTTGGTGCTTACCAGTGCAGGAAGAAAAGGCGAGGAAAAAAATGATACACAGGAAACTGACTTTGGTCTGACAAAATCAGATTCACTTTAGCACATAACATTATCTAAGGGGGGAAAAAAAGTAAATGTTGATGTGCTGGATATTTGCATTCAGATGCCATTAAAGTTTATAATTGCAAGTCCCTGACTTGTGTTGGGGTGGCAATTACACAGACCACACTGGCTTTATTGTTACCTCCATTCAAGGTGTATTCTCTCATCTTGTACTTCATACATATGACAATGAAAGAATACAGATGAGTTCCTCCTTATACTACAGAGCAGATAATGGTGAGTGTAAAATGATGATACAACATATAATGTGGGTTAAGAGGAAAGCAAGGCCATGCAGGTAGGAGCGAGGAAGAGAATCAAGGCAGACAACAGTTTTGTAAGCTCTGATGACATGTACATGCAAGAACTTCTGGAAATTATGTGAACCAGTTTTATACCATGCAGGTTTTAAATTTACAACCAATTCTATATAGAAAGTTTTGGGTTTCCCAAAGCATATAAAAATTACCTATCCTTCGCCTTTAAACATCATAAAGAATCATAAAGATTACCACTGACATAGATCTGGAAGCATGGATGATGTGAGATGGGAGAATGTCTGGCTAGAGGGGAGGAGAGAACAGAGAGGCAACAGGGAGCCAGGCTGTCCTTTATGCTGGTTTATCTAATAATAATCATGCTGTTACCTTCGCTTTGATCAAAGCATCAAAATGTCTTCATATCCTTCCCTGTAAATTTGGATTATAGTCACTAACAATTTGTGGAACCCTGGGGTCCAAGCATCCCAGCTAAGAATTAGAAAGATAAAGACAAAAGGAGCTGAAAGGAGTTGCTTTTTCCTGTTCCCTTGGTGTTCCAGTCACTGTCACCCCAGCAATGGGCAGTCATCCTTGCAGGGACCCTTGGTCCTCGCTCTAGCGCTCCCAGGACCGGCCTCATCACCCCCACCCCCAGGGTTACCGGCACTAACCAGGCAGTCCCCTCTCCCGAGAGCTGCAGTCCAGCACACAGGGCTCCTCCTCTGCACTCTGGAGGTATCACCACTAGAGTCCCAGAGGCTTTACAGCGCCTCCCCTCTGAGGTTAGGTCATGACGTCCACCCCTGTTTTGAACCCAACCCCCAGCTAAGTTTTGTACCTACTTCTATCAGTTTATAATAATCAGCTTTATTGTTCTTTCACTCTTTCGTTCCTCCAATAGCTACTTAACCAATTCTTCATATTCAATTCTGTTGAAATATTGAGTGAAATATTGAGTGGTTTCTATTCTCCTACCTGGATGCTGTCAAACTTAGCAAACAACTTGAGCACTCATATTGCTGAGCTCACAAGATCACCAGCAGGTGAGCTCATCACTCATCTGCCCCCATCCCAACCTTCCCAAATGCAAAATTAACTTCTCTAATTTTCACACCCATCATCCTTATCCCCTTATCTGCTCAGAAGCGTCCCCACTCCTTTCCCAGGCTAATGCCCTCCTAACTACCCTAGGACTTCTGCTTATTCAAACCCTTTCTTTCACATCTGTGATCTCCAACTCCCTCACCCTCAATGATTCAATTTTTCTCAGCCTTTAGATGTGCTAAAGATCTCCACCCTACAGATCAATTCTGGATCCTCCCTGAAGTCTCTGATAACTCCTTCATTTTCTTCCTTCGCTCCTTCATCCATCCACCTCTTGCTAATTATCATGCCCATAACTACAAGTACCTGGCAGATTACTAATACGTCCATTAGACCTAAATATCTAACTCTGACCCTCCCCAAACTGAACACTAAACCCCACATTTTCAACCTCCTGATGTTATTACAAGTATGTCTCACAAGCACATCGGATGCAACCTGGAAAATGAAGTACTTGCTGTTATTCTCCCAATGAGTTTCCCGTATACCATTTATATTCTTTGCCCCCCAAACTGAAAACTGTCTTTGCCTTTTTTTTGCTCACACTTTCATGTTCAACTATTTACTGGTTAGTTCCGCGGCTATTAATATACAATATGAATGCTTTACCCAGTATCTAATCAATCCCACAATCCGGTTTGCAGCCTGCGTTAAACATCTAGTAAGCACTTACTAAGTGCCAGGATCAAAAGACAAGAGATAACTCTGACAGTCAATGCCTCCACGGAGGACACAGCTTAATGAATGGGAAGGTAGGCCACATTAATATACCACATTAGATGGAGCAGCACAGGGAACAATATCTGCACGAGTAAATCGCAGAAGCGAGAAGAAGCTTGAAACACAGTATCCAAACCTCTCAAAGTCGCCTTCTATAGTGCATTAACTGCTTCGCTTTAATTGGTGCATTAACTGGTTCAGCGGTATTGTCCAATCCTACAAGGAATCCAGAGGCTGGGTAAAAGTGCGGCTTGGGTAGTAGGCGGCAATTCTATACAGCAAAGAGACTAAAGCTTGAGGGCAGAGGCGGTCACCGGTACTCCACTCCCCGGCCTGCAGCTGGCAGAAGCTGCACGCCCAGGGATCCCCTCCGCTAGGATACCCCGTGGCAGACAAGGACTGGTTCCCTGTCCCCAGTCCGGGTGAGTCGCTAGAACGCTCACCTGCGCCGCCCTCCTACCCGGCCACGCGCAGCCGACCTCCCGGAGCCGGGGGTTGCGCACGAACCCCTCTCTATCCGAAGCTCCTGTGCTCTGGGGGTGCGCGCTGGACCTTGGGGGAGCGCGATGGACCTCCAGGCCGGCTCGACCCCGGGAGTAGGGGCTGAAGCATGGGAGTAAGGCTGTAGCAGGGACAGTGACGCACTAGCTGGTTAGGACTGACACGCGCCCAGCGGCGCGGAAGTGGCATCACGAGGCGTCGGAGGCGGGGCCGGCCTTTTCGTAGCGTCAGCAAGGTAGGGATGAGGAGCTGTGCTGACCGCCGCCCCATCCCTCCCGCAAGCCTATTTATTGTATTTGATTCCCACTTTGACATCGCACACCTAAATAGGGTATTGACGTTCGTGAGCGAAGCCTGCGGAGCTAGGAGAGCATCGCGCGTGCGCAGGCCGCGGACCTCGCACCGGAAGTACAGTCCTCCCAGGCCTGCGGAAGAAAGTGCATCCGTCCCGGCGGGCGTGGGAAAGCAGTGACACCCGTGGTCGCCATGACTACCGAGCTTGTGGCAGCAGAGCCGGGGGTGCCTTCGCTCGTGGATCGTTACTTCACTCGCTGGTATAAGGCTGGTAAGTGGGGAATGATGGTCTGTCCTCGACCGTATTGGTCTGATGCTGCCAGGACTATGGTGGCAGATCATAAACAACGCGAGTTCTCCCTACATCAGAAGGAGCTGGAACTCTTATGTTCCTTCCCTTGCACACCAAGGGAATGGCATTTGAAAGGCATGGAGGCATGAAATACAGTAGAGCGCATTCTGGGGCTGACGAGTGCAGCGTGGGTTCGAAGGTGGTTGCTTGCGGGAAGATGGTAGCCTAGGGCGAAGCCCCTGGGGTAGGCAGGGGCTGGGTTGCAATCTCCTTGAGTGCCTGGAAGGACTAGAGGGGCTCGATCCTATAGAGAGTGTGATAGATAGGATGATTGAAATGATCAGGTCCAAACTAAGGTAGAAGCAATAGGGATGGAGAGAAGAGGTGGGTTAGAATAGAGGATTAAGAATTAACGGTTTTACTTAAAGAGAAGTCCCCCCACTATTACACATTTGCCATTGATATGTCGATATTCTATTGTACTGCTTTGTGTAACCAGTAAATATCAGGGGTGGTAGTATCGTTGGGGACCCTCCTCTAACCCCTACTTTAATCCCTTTAACCTCTAATCCCTTTAATTCAGGGATAATAGGTGTACTTTCTTAAAATATTGTGGCATATGTTTTATTAGCCACATTTAGGGTGACAACCGTTCTGTTTTACCCAGGACTGAGGAGTTTCCAGGATCTGAGACTATCAGAACTACATAAAGATAGCCCCGGACAACTGTGTTGTATATCTGAAAACAACAGAAGATTGTATATCAACGATACTTTAATAAAAAAAAAAGTCCGGGACATGAACCAGGAAGGATTGGTCACTAATATCGACCAAGAAAACATACGCTACTATATTATATAAAGAATGCATTGCTAATGACATTTTTTTCTAGTAGAAATGAGTGTAAAATCCTCATTTTAAAGTGAGGATAAAGCAGAGTTAATAATCTCTAACAATGAATGAATGATCTGGGTCAGGTCCCTTTAAATATTTTATAGGAAGCCTTTAGGTATATCTTCCTGAGTAATGAAAAGATACCAGTCATCATTATGTGTTCAATCTTCATAACTATTTCTATGAACTAAAAAAAGTACTACACAGTGGTAGTAAATACTGACTCAACAACCAACAAGACTCATTTTTTCTTCTAGATGTCAAAGGAAAACCCTGTGAAGACCACTGTATACTACAGCACTCTAACCGGTAAGCAAATTGGGAATTTTAAATTATCTTTTTTATTTTCTGGTATTGAAGCCTGGTATGGTCTTGGATTGAACAAATGTTTATTAAATGATTTTCTTCCACTTTCTTGAAATGGTATTTATTGTATGAGTTTAATTGACCAGAATAAGCCTTTCAATACCTACTCACTCTAAACAAATAAACTTGATTACCCAGACATCAAGTGAAGGACCACACCCACAGTCAGCTACCACCTGAAGTAGTTGGCCTGTGCCTCACCACACTGAATTGCCAGAGCCCATGGATAGGGCCCTTTACATACCTGTGTGCCTTACTTCTCTCTCTTCTACCTCAGTGCCACCTAAAGACCTCTGGTACTCTTCCTTTCTATGGAAGAAAATTCAGTCCTGTTGATATCTCTTTTATTATTGTGTTCTCTTTTATGGTTAAGCTCAATAGTAGCCAGAGGAGAATGGGAGGAAATGATAGTTTAACTAAACAAATGTCAATTCAGGTATTCTTGTACCAGTAGGAATACTGGTTATAGAAGGAAAAATATCACCAAGCAGTAACACAGGATTAACTTTTGCTCCTTGTAGAATATGTGTCATCACTTTGGCAGGATCTCATCCAGTTCTTCAAAGTGGAAAAACAATTAAAAGCATTTCCTATCAAATCAGTACCAACTGTAGCAGACTTCAGAACAAGGTCTCTGGGAAATTTAAGCGGGTATGTTCCTATAATTCTCTACTCAAATCCTCAATATCACAGTAATGACAGATCCAGTCAGTCTTAAAACACAGTGGTGTATGCTCAGCATAATTCCCTGGCAGTTTGGGATGATTTTAAGAATAAAGAAATTCTAAGACCAAAAAAATTAGGTATTTCAGAAGGCATAGGATCTGTTATATTAGGTTCTGATAAGGGTCCACCATCCTTATCATCCCCAAAATGGAGGATGGAGAAGGTAGGCCTTTGAAAGGACAACTCTGGTATACCAACATAACAAGATATTCTGTCCTTTTTAAGTCTTATTAAACCAGTATCTTGAGTTCTATAAAATTTAGGTGACCAATTCTTCTTTACTATATATTTTTACATGTAAATTTAAAAGAAAAATATATGTATATTCTGAGGTAGTGAAAAAAAAGATTAGTCTGAAAAATAATACAGTATTTTCTCTTCACCATTTTTCATTACTCAATCATTGCCATTTTAATACACACCTAGCTACACTCTTTACCTCTACACAATACTTGGTTGTATAAAATGTCATCTCTACCCTGTACTCTCTACAACTCTAGACAGGATGGACACATTAAAGAGAGTCACACCAAGGCTAATTCAGTGGCATACTAAAGTATCCTGATATACCCACTGGATAAGAAATTTTCAATGGATGACTAGGTCCTATACCCCATTGTAGGCCTAAATCCCCTAGTAATATGCCTTATAATTCATGATTTTTACCTCACTTATGAAACACATAGACTTAGAAAAGCATGAACTTTTCTTAAAAGATAAAGTCTACAAATTACAAGAATAACAGTGCTTGTGAAGTTCCTGTGATAAATTTTGTTCAAAGTAGTAACCTTACTGTTACTATTAAAGAACAGAGAAGGAACTGCATATGAAACCCACTACACATAAGTCTAATTGGATCTCATCACTGCCAACCATCTGTTCTCCCAAGGGAAGTGATATAAAGGGGTTCAAACACTTCTCTTCTACAGGCCTAGGGGTAGACAAACCTTCTGGGACAGATCCCAAGCCCCTCCTCCCAAAGTGGAGAATTGGACTTAGTAGTATTTTGAAATGATATACCTACATGCAGAAGAGTGAAGCCAGTGTGGTAACCTCTCAATACTGTCTAATGATGTTTTGAGTGGTAAAGAGGTCATAAAGAATAGCATCTTGACCTCTAATACCTATGTTCACTGTAAGAAAAATTCTGGAAAGAAGAGGAGCAACACATGAGACATGCCTGCATCAGTTTCCCATGAGCCTCCTTATAGGTATTTGTCAGAACCTCCCCAGATACATCCATATAGTATCTACATGCAACAATAACCATGCCATAGCATCCAAACTGATACATGTCAAAATGTATTTACTTCTGAGTTATAGGATAATGGGTAAATTATTCTTATTTGCTACTTAAAACTTTCCTGTTTTCCAAATTTTCCTCAAAGTGCATTTTTTTAAAGTAACTTTTAAATCCCTTCTTCGAAAAGGTCTTAGTGATTGACTCTAATAAAGAGGGTCCTTTATCTATTAAGTCCTAATGTGAAATAAGATGGGAAACTTAATGAAGCTAACTTTGTACATTACTGTCATACCATCATAATGAATTTTGTATTATTGCTTATTGATGATAGGTTTTCCTACACTTTTGAAAAATCTTTACACCTGGCTATATCTAGCTTTCTCATTTAAAGTTGATAAAATATATTCTTCTGGTCTCTCTGTTAGGAGTAGTTGTATTTGTTGTATTTTCAAAAATATATATGGTTTTGGGAGATTTCCGCTGTTCTACTCACGCCACCATCTTGGCTCCGCCCTCCTGATAAAATATATTCTTAATCTTTAAACTAAATTACCTATTATCACATATGTGTTAGTCAGGCTTCTTCCCCTAGAGACTATGATGGTACCTTGGGAGAATAGACTTCCCCTAGAGACTATGATAGGCACTTAATATATAAATACTTGAATAAATGGATATTTTTCTGTACTTGTTATTTTTATTTAAAACACTTATTCCAAAATAATCCTGTTATAATCACTGCCTCTGAGAGTAAAGTAAAAATGTACATTAATTACTTCTTCCCTTTTATTATCAGGGGGCACAGTTTCTAACAGAACTTGCACCTCTGTGTAAGATTTACTGCTCAGATGGAGAAGAATACACCATATCTAGGTGAGTTACTTTTAACCACAATGTAGGAGAAACAAAGTAGGTCATATTTTTCTTCAAAACAATTCTTTTTTTCATAGCTGTGTTAGAGGACGGTTGATGGAAGTGAATGAAAACATTCTCCATAAGCCATCTATTCTTCAAGAGAAGGTAAAAGAGGAGGGGGAAGTATGATTCCCATCCACATACTTTTTATCTGATTTTTGTCATTTGGTAGTACTAAATATTCTGCGTCCTTTCTAGCCGTCCACTGAAGGCTACATTGCAGTTGTGTTGCCCAAATTTAAAGAAAGTAAGAGCATAACAGAAGGGTTACTGACACAAAAACAGTATGAAGAAGTCATGGTGAAACGCATCAATGCCACAACTGCTACATCATGAAGACGGAAGTGGAGTAAAAGCAACACAGCGGTCTTATCCTTATCAGGCCCAACTGATCAGTGCACTAAAGAAGAACCAGCATATGTGAGCCTCTGTAGAGAGGCCTGATCTTAAAACTTAACCTAGTTTTCCCTCTGTCTTGTATAACAAGCCTTGGTTCCCATTTTGTCTTCAGCCTCCCAGGTCTGCCCTGCACACATACTCTCTGTTCTTTTTCTTTCTCTTTCTGACAGCTGGCAAGCAAGGGATGTTTTTTCTGATTAAAAACAAACAAAACTTTGAGGAAAATTTGGAAAGAAAAGTTTTAAGTAGCAAAGTAAAAATAATTTCCCCATGATCCTATTAGCAATACTACATTTTCACATACTTCTGTGTCAATGGTAAGGCATGGTTATTGTTTTTGTCCCAATCTTCCATCATCTGAAGTTAAACAAAAAAAAAACCTGGCCTTCCCAATCTAGCTTCAGTGTGACAGTACCAAAAACTAATCCCAGCCCTCCTGCGTCGGCTCCTCTCGCTCTGAGCTGTCGGGGAGAATCAGTGTGCACTTTCTCTGCTCCTTATGCCATGGGATGGTCTTCCTCTCTGAAACAAAGTAGAACTGTAACTTGCTTCTTAAATGAGAGATGCATGAAAAGGCTTTGAGAAAAACAAAGGGCTCTCCTAACACATGGAAGTATTATAATGCAGTGTTACTGGTAATTGCAATAATAGTTACAGGGTAACCAGCAAAAAGTTTCTTAGAAGTTACTATAATTCATAGATAACAGATGTCTTTCAATAGACAAAAGCTTTCTCATTTAAAAATAAAAAATGTGAATGTCTGGTTTAATATTTATATTTATTCCCATTGAATTTTAAATAAAAGGTGTGTTAAAATTGTTTTTTCCTTAAGGGCTGCAACACATTTAAATCTGTTTTTAAATAAAACAGTTATTTAATGCGGAAGAAATCCATGTGTAAATTCCTTTGGCTCTCTATCCTCTTATGCTGTCAAAGTCATGTCATTCCTCCCTCACCTCCACTTCGAGTTGAATAAGAGAATATTCTCATTTCAGATATATAAAAGTATTTTGCAAGTAAAACTTAGAAATTATTTTTCACTCACAATAAAGACTTGTAATTTGAGTGCCAGCATGACTGTCTCCTAAATACACCTACCAGACATAAATAGGTAGTAACCCTACAGTCATCTACACTGATGTTGCTATGAGCTGAAAACATAAGGACAAGCCAAAAGATCCCCATTTCAAGTACTAACAATGATTCCTGAAGATGTCATAAAACAAAGATACTAAAGATAGTAAAACATATTTACATGCAACATTACCGCACATCATTCTCCCATTATTGCTTTTGTCATTTAAAAATATTTTGGTTTCAGGGAATGAAAGTCATGCTTGATTTTTACAGAACTGAGGTCATTAACCAAGCTGAGTGTATCCCATTCGCTCCCCTAGGCCTACAGTAAGTTCAAGTTCCCTTCGGTAAGAAATTGACTAGCTAACTGGTAGTACTGTGGTTCTTCAGGATCATGTGAATATTGTGATGGCCGACCCAGATAATAATCAGACAAGCTTATGTAACTACTGCCACTTGGCAACTGACATGTTCTGTTAGATTTCAAAATGAATTTCAAAACATTGGGATAGAAGCGCTATCAAATGAGTCTAAAAGTTAACTGTACTATATCATAAGGACAGAATCTATAAACCACCCCAAATCAAAACAAGAAAAACTTGTAACCCTAACATTAAGAAAACTAAAGAAATGCTTTATAATGAATGTTCCAAAGATACATATTTAAAATGTATTGTTATTCGGAATTTATTTTAAACAGCTTCATCATTCTCTGTCTTATAACTTACATTCCATCAGTCACTTCTGAAGGTAGTTCAAAACTATATTTTAAGCCAGTAGGATTCTAGCTAATACTCGGGGCAGACAGGCCAGCTATGCTAGAACAAGAAGTGACGCCACTTCCTAGTGAGTTCCTCCAGATTCTGCGGAGTGAGCTCCGTGACCCTGCTTCTGGGAAGTGGGGAGGGACAAACATAGCTTGTGCTATGTGAAACACTCGTTAGAGAACAAAGGTGTTCTACTAGCATGCATGATCTGTGACAGGACAGCAAGAAGCCCCGTCATGGTGGACTGAGGGATTGAAGAAGAGTTCACAGGTAAGGAAAACCCCGTGTTCACACAGACTATGGTACATTTTCTGCTGAAAACTGTTGTAAATGATAAGCTTACATTTTTTAAAAATAGGAAATTAAGGTAATACACACCAAAAGTGAATATATCCAGAATGGCTTCTTTGGATTAAACTGTCATTAAGACAGCTGGGGTATTTGGTCTGACTTTTAAAGAATGTTATTAGTGACAAAGTCCCATTTTTAAATGATACTGCAATTAGGAATCTAGTAACTACCATGGCATTTATTAGTGTCAGAAAGCTTCACAGTAAGTTTCATGATCGGAAAATTAAGATTTCATTACTGTTTTCTTTATAAAACTGTTGAATTTTTGAAAATACATAGAATCATTTGCTTTCTAAAAAATATCAGCTTTGCCACATGCTGTTCCAGAGATGTGACCCCAAAGCTTCTCAAGTTTTACCATCCACGGAGTCTTTACTTGTAACTGAGGCCCATCTGTTGTTTTCCACCTGAAGCTGGAAAGAGTTAAGACAATTAGTTTTTGTTTTAACCTCAAAAATTACAAAATTAAATAGCAACAATTCTCTTTTGCATTTTCCTTTTAGTTTTTGAAATTTGAGTTTAGGATAGAAAAACTATCTCACCTTTTTCAGCAATTTATAGCAAAGTGAGAGAAGTTGAACCAAAACAGCCATCGTAGATCTTGTCTTTGTAATACACTTATCAACCTATAGTGACAGGAAGCAAGCAAATCAAATTCTACAAAGGGTACTTCAGAAGACTTTATCATTATTTTAAACATTATTTAGTTTTAAAATAATAAAATCTCTCCATTATAGAGATCTAAGAGGTCTCAGTAAGTATATAGATTATGGCTCCCAAGACAACTTGAGGCCCCAGAACACAAACGCAGGGACTGCTGCCCCGGTCTCATGCCTATTTCATGGAACCCCAGGAAGAAAGTGTGCAAAATTGACCTGTTCCATTTCAGCTTGTTTAGGGGCTGCTCAGAGCACTCCAGATAGTGGGCAGTGATCTGCCTACTTTGCAATTCTTCACACTCTGCTGTGTTGGCATAAGCTCAAATTCCCCAACACAAACAGTGGGAGTCCCTACTCTGCAGATTCTGTGCCCTGGTGAGACATGGGGTGACACTGGGATTTAAGGGTAACTGTTCAGTGCTTTGGGATTAACCAGGTCCAGAAAGCTATTGTATTTGGTGAACCCACTGCTCCCTAGGGCCAATTATGACTATAGATAATCAGTGAGTCCTGCAGTCAAGACATGAAAAATAGAAATATATTTCCCTTCCATGGGTTTAATACTTTACTTGAGGAAAGGGGGCTGGAAGCTAACCTGATAAAGATACGTGAAAGTTTCTCAAGTATCTCTCTGAATAATCCGCCCTCCCTTTTACCTTCAGAAACACTTGGTTCTGCAAAGGTGTCTTAGTTATTGTCTGGAGCTGGTGGCATAGAGGAATTAGCTTGTTTATTTCCAGGAGAAGCATAAGCTTATCATCATCTTTCAGCTGAAATATAATTTAGGAAGTTGTAATAACTCAAACAAAAACATCTTTTAAACCTTAAATACCTTTATACCTTAATAATATTCCCTCGAAGTGGGTATTCATGACACCACCCCAGCACCAAGCAGGTAGACTTTCATTACCTGTTTTGAGAAAACTTGTACACTTGAAGCAAGCTTTAAGCCCTCTTCAGCAAAAACCTGGTGGAAAGGAAAAACACCACTAGTTTAGATGTATATCATATAGATAGCTGGTAAGAAATACTCATGGCTAATTTTCATATAGGATTTTAAAACTAAAACCTAAATATAAAAGGTCCGTCATGGAACTGCTAATGTTTTTCTTGGACCCAGGAAAACACAAGCATTTAACTGTATTCAAAAAGAGATGCCCCAGACCTGATGCAGAATCAATCCATGGAGAGGCTTCTCTATGTGTGGACACCTCCAATTACTTTGGAAGATCACACAGACCTGTAATATTTAACCATATGGATTATGTCTGGGATCTGGAGGTCATTTCATAATATCCCCAATAATAAAGGGTGATGAGTCTTAGAGCATGAGGTCAAAAGGGTTAGAACTTTCTGCTTATAGCTAAGTAACATAAAATCTGTCACCCAAACTCATTTCTTAATCAACCTTTAAGAGGACCAATTCATACTGGTTTTTGGCTATTCACCATGCACCTTACAATTTAGTGAAGAGACCAGGATGATGGGAAAGAACAGTGAAAAATAAGGTAGGACAGATAAAATAGGAATATTTAGGATTATTATTTTTAAATGGCAACAGGATATTTTAGAGTGAGAGACACCAGGCAAGAAAGGAATGAAGACTTAACTTTAGGGGCAACAATAAGAATGAGGAGAATGGGGCAAATTTGAGATTCATTTGGGAAGAAAAGTTAACATATCTTGGTAATAAATTACATAAGTATGTGAAGAAGAAAGCAATCATTTCAGGGCTACCTTTAGCCCTCTATCCAATAGCCTTAATACCATGCTGTCATTGGATGAACACAATCTCAAGGTCAAATTATCCTCTGCATCCTTCCCTAGCCTTGAAAAGGGAAACCAATGAGTTTTACACCTAGATTCTAACCAATTAGAATAACCTACTTACCCATATGTTCCTCATCATTCCATGTTACTACTGTCTGTCTTAGTCACCTTCCCTTCCCTTGTAGCCTGCAAACACCCATTGGGGGCAAGATGCAAGTCTGTCTATTTTATAGAGTATCCTGGTTTTAAAACCACTTTAAAGCTGATGACTCCCAAATCTCACTCAGAATTCCTGAACTATCCCAATATCAGTTTTTTATATCCTGCTTAAGCAAAACAAAATGTTTGATTTCCACTCTAAATCTGGTGTTCTCCCTCAGTGCTCCCTATCTCAATAAATGGCACTACCATTTAACCTGTCCATCAAGCCAAAAACCCTTTAAAACTACGTCAGATCATGCCACTGCTTCTCAAAACCCTCAGTGGGTTTTCTATCATACTTGGACAAAAAAAAGTCAAAGCTCTTCCCATGGCTACAGAGATGTCATATCTTAACCACTTTCCTTCTGCTTTCCTCCATTCCATCCACACTTGTCACCTCAGTATTCTGCAGACACCTCCAGCCTACCCCAACACCTCAGGGACTTTACACTTGTTTACCTGAAAAAAAATTTACCCACTCACTAATATCTACTCGATTGTTACCTCCTTAGAGAGGTCTTTTCTGACCACCCTTCCATCACCTCTCTCTTCTCATCCAACATCATTTTATCTCTAAATATATATACATGGGCATTGTATACTGAACTTTCAATTGTCTATCTCCTCCCACTAGTATGTAAGCTCCATGGCAGCAGGGACTTTATTTTGGTCACTTTTCTCCACAGAGCTCTTATCCCCAGGGTCTGACACACAGTAGAAACTCAATAAACATCTGATGAACCTTCTATGTTCATCACAGTTAGTAGACAATTCAACAGACATTGGTTTAATGAATGAGCTCACACAGGCTCACATCGGTGGATAGTGGATCTTTTGCAGTGAAATAGCCACTATGGTGCAATGTGACTTAGAATGGCTATGAGCCTAGCTGAACAGAATGAATCCAGAATTTATTCCAACTGTTTTAAGGGAAATAGCTCATTTATAGTCGACTTTACAAAAAAATCCAAAAGAAATATTTTCTATAATTCTTCTGATGCTATTGACAATCATCCTCTCAAGCTGAAATGTCTTTCCTGAAGAGGCTCAGGCGGAGCACAGGGGGATGCCAAAAAAACTATATAAAGGTGATAAAGAGACAGAAATGTCAAATTTCAACTCCAAGAATGCCCTTGGTTCTAGAGAGGCAAACAGACTAACTGAGAGGGAAAATAACAAAGTAATTTTGCAACCCACTTGCAAATCTAGAGTCTCTAACTAAGGGAAGAGAACTAGAGATGGCCCCCTAGGAGTTTCCATTAGCCACACAGGGGCACAAGATGTTAGTGTACCTGCCTCTCCCTGAATGCCCCAAATCATCAGGAATGTGGAAGGAAAGAAGGAAGTTAATTTGTACTGAGCACCCTCTCGTGGTCTCAAGCCTATGACAGATGCTGCTTATGTGTTGTTCTCATTTAATTAATATCACTCATCCAATTCAGTACTGAACAGGCCAAAAAGTCTTTCTAGCATTCAGGGAAGCATAAGGGATATACACCTCCTGACAGGATATTCTCACCTATTTGGGAAAACTTATTGTTGAATCTATTGATTATCAACAAAGCCCATTCTGCTTTATCCTAATAATATTTGAGTTTTTTCCAACAAGATAACCAAAAACCCCCACAAAATGCTACTGCAAGTCCTCCCCTTTTCTGCTTTTCTACTTCTCTATAGTAAATGTATGTGCACTGGTAAGCACAAAAACATGATATAGTGAATCATTAAGAAAACCAGTTATCACCTGCTTTTAGCCCAGAATTAAAGTGATAGCATAAAATGGAAATAAAACATACCTCAAGTTGATTAATTAAATCCTGGAAAGTTTTCAGTGGCCCCTCTCCTCTGAAATAAAATGAATTATTAAAGAGGCAAGAAAAAGTTACAGCCTGGGAGCTGGCTTTATAATAGTAAAATTTTAAAGGAGCATTTTGTTTATTATAGATCCCAAATTTTGAAGAATAAAATTTAATAGACTAATAATATTGTGACTTTATACTTAAAGCCACTTTAATATACATAATTATTGCTTCATAGGACACTTTACAACATTTCAAGCAATTATTATATATGTTAATTTATAATGTTAAAGAAATTAAAAACATTATGTTGTTTTATTTTTCCTGTTGACACTTTTTCATTTTTCTTCATAAACTAAATATATAAGATTGGCTAAGGTTTTAACCAAAGGCCTTTGTTACACATGGGAAGAGGACCAGACCAAAAGTCAGGAAATTCTCATCTGTAATTCTAACTTTGGAACTCAGATATCCAACTTTATGAGGCACGTCATTTAAGTTTCAATTCTGAGTCTCTAAAAATAATATTTGGGCTACCATTCTCATTGGAAAGTTAGGGAATATTTAGGTGAAATAGGTAGAGATAAAGAGGAGCAAAGTTCCAGTTATAAAATAAATAAGTCATGGGGATGAAAGATACAGCATAGGGAATACAATGATATTGTAATGACTTTGTATGGTGACCGATGGTAACTACACTTACAGTGCACATTTCATAATGTATATAATTGTCATATCACTGTGTTATACACCTGAAAAGAATATAATGTTGTAAGTCAACTATTTGATTAAATTTTTAAATTAAAAAATGATTACAGAATATCAGATTGAAAACTACCAAGAAATATTAAAACCTTTGCAAAGGAAAAGTGAACTGTGACAAAGAGAACAACAGAATGCGCTAAGAAGAGCAGTGGATACAGCATGAATCAAAGTATCTGAAACCTAGTAGCAGCCAGTTCTGCCCCTTAACAGCTATGAGATGTGAAAAAATTATTCCTGTTCTCTAACAAACTGTTGTAAAGATAAAATGAAATGAGGCAGAAACCATTTTAAAAACTATTAAGCACTGGTAATTTTGAAATTGTTTTAAACTATAGGGCACTAGAAAATCTTAAATTTACAAATTATTAAGAAATACTTGAGATTTTACCATAAGTATATTACCAAGATTTGCAAAAGGGCTTAAGACAGTATCCATGACAGAAAACCCATTTTCTTTTCCTGAACTTCAGCATGCCTGTCCAATAACACATTCTAGTAACAATTCCCATTCCACGGAGCTTTAGTTGTTCCCACTCCTCAGACTGCAGCCCTTCATGCTTCCTAGTCTCCATGGCATGCATGTCATCCCTTAGTAAAATCCACTATTCTGACTCTGAAACAAAAAATGCTGACCATAGCATCCTGGGATATTCTGAAATAAGAAATAAAAGGGACAGTTACAAACTGTTTAAAAAAAATCCTACTGATGAACCCTAGAGAAGATTTTTTATATCAAACTACATACATATCATTAGGTAATAATGTATTGCTCCAGTTTTTAATCAGTCAAAAAGAAATACTTTAAGATCTGCTGATTTTTATCATGGTGAGATAACTAGCATGATTCCAGCCAAAAGTAAAACTCTTTATTATTTCAGTTAATCTGTCCACATTTGCTGTGGGTAAACAAGGAGTTTCATTTTACTTTCTTTTCCATACTTGACGCATCAGAGTTTTAAAAGACAGGAACTAAGAAAAGAGGTAAATCCTCAGAGATGCTTGCTAAAAACAGCTAAGAACAAAGGAAGGAAACCACCAAAGAGGAAAGGTGGGCAACGATGGGATACACAGTAAGGTACTAACAATGACCGTAAACACAGGCAGCTTTACTCAGCTCCTGTCTTCTCCACTTCCCTCCAGGAGAATGACCATCCTGAAAAGGCTAGAAGACATCAAGAGGAAATGACTGCTTCTTCCCCACTCCTAATCCAATTCCACATGAAGGAATCTTCACTAGTACAACATCCCTCACTTCCCTCGCTTCCTCTCTTATTCCACCCTGTAGAAGAGTGCGGACAGGTATTTATCTTTGCAGTCCTTTTGGTGACTTCGCAAAAATAAATTGGATATGTTACCCCTTTATTTTCTCCTTTTTCTTTACTTCCTTTTGGAGGTAAAATTGCCTTTGGGAGATACCTGCTCTTGCAGGCATTCTAAGAGACATATCCTATCCCTCTAGAGTTCTTAATTTGCGAGATCATTTTTAAAAGCCTAACGGCTGTAGATATAAACTACATTATTCAATATCAGCTATATCAGTGTAAGTGTTACAGGTCCACATCTTCCTATTCTTTTGCTTATTTTTTCATTTCGTTCAGAACTTAGGTAGGAAAAAGGGTGCTATTTACTGAGACCCAAGGCCCACATAGTTGTAGGATCCTACCTACTTTAATGAACTTATCACTCTAGACCAAATGGATTACATTCTAGAATACTTAAACTGGCAGGTGTGAACCACTCCTGATATCTGCAAAATCAAAACAAGTAACGAAAGGATCCTACATTGGAGATACCAAGTATTTTCCAAGTTTCCAAAAATGAAAAAATTTTCAGAAAATCAATGAAAAATTTAAAGTCATTCTTTGAGAAAATTCTAGAACAGATTACTGAGCAGGTAACTGATGAATGTTTAGCAACATAGAATCATTATACCATGTGTATAGATATTATAATGGAAGATTATGGAATGTGATCAACAGTGACTTCAACAGACCATTTGATCAAGAGTCTTATAATGTGGACATGACAGAGAATGTGTATTATATAATAGTAAAGTTAGGGACATTCTCTGCAACATAATAAATGATGACTCATGGAGAGGTAGCACCCTACTGAAGTGGTAGGCCTTATGGCTCTATTCTTTGACCTGTGTCTAATCACTTGTATCAAGATTTAAAAGGCATGTTTTCTACGTTTACTAATGCTGGCTGGGAGAGACACTGATATGTAAAATGATAAAAAGCAAAATGCAAAATTATTTCAAAATTACAAAAAGAATAGAACACAAACCTAGAAGAGTATCCCTTATAAATTTAAATCCTAATTAAATAAATACCTTCTTGTTGCATTCATCCTAAGAACTACTTATAAGTCTTTTTACCATATATTCAAAACTGACTTTAATCCATCAACATGGCACTTTTTTTTTACACCTGATTAAACTGGTTTTAAAAGACCCAAATGTAAGTACAATTTACCTGGTAAATAAATACAGAGAATAGGCCATACTGGACATGTTCCGTCCATACCGAACAATCTCATTCTCCTGATCCTCCCACTTTTTTATCTCGCAGTTGGCATCAGAGGTGAGTAAACCCAGCTTAAGACCAAGCTTTACTATCTTGCCTTGCTCCTATAAGACATACATTTCAATCACACAGCTTTTTCATTACTGATGTGAAAGGTAAGATTAGAAGTAAGACTATCACAAAGGCCTCACCTCAGAATTAGGCTTGTCTGGCTTTAATGATTTCAGGTTTCCATTATTTTTCTGCAACAACAAAAATATTAAGATATTTTTAAAAGCAGTACAGCTTATTGTGAGGGAATACAACAATAATAGAAAGCATACTAAAGTACCTGTAATAAAATTTTAATTTAAGCTCGTTCAGTATGTATTTAAACTATTAAGTTAAAGCAAACAACTAATTGCAAATATTCTACTAGTGTGGAAGCTCAGCTTTGGGCAGTTAGAAATCTGAGGCCAGTGGAAGTAGATCAGTGCCCTAGTAGGATTTAAAAGATTTCTGCAGTATTCTCAAGAGTAGTTGTTATACCCCTAAATCTTCCGAGCCCTTCTGTTGAATTATTCTTATGAAATAATGTAATACAACTAGCCACTAGATGTAGTTTTTCATATGCTCCTAATATTATGTCTCTGAAATTCAGTTCCTTTAGCCAATTTGCCCTTTGAGGGCTAAATTTCAGCACCCTAGTTTCATTGACATCCTGATTCCTAACCCTGTATCTCAGGTTGAACAGATTATATTTAGAATTTGCATTTAATATTTGAACCAACATGTTTGATGGGCCCCTATTTTTGAAACAGCAAGTTTGTTTCTGTGTAAGTTATTTGGACCTCAGAACAGTTCCCCTCGGAAAGGAGAAACCACTGTACACTATTAAAAGTTACCAGGCTAGCCCACAGATGCCTATTTACTTAAAGAACAGAAAGTTTGCTTAACTTATCAATAGCAATGTTTCCTTGAAAAATATATCAGAAGCTCTCAGGAGACGGCAGCCCAGGTTGGGCATTCCTGTCACTCTGACATCTGGTGGGAGCTCCCTTAGTTGGGGCAGGAGTTCCAGAATAGCTGGGGCTAGTGGAGATAGAGCAGCCAGGAAGCACAGGCAGCCTTTGTGTTTTTTAAAAGAAACCTTTATTTAAACTATACATACACATACATACACACCTTGAGTACATGTACACAAAATACAAATATAATATAATAAAACAAAGCTCTCATGTGCCTGCTTAGCTTAAGAAGCAGACCATCACCAATACCTTTGAGGTATATGTGCATCTCCTCCTCTTTTGTTTTCCTTATTATTACCATGACGTGTTATTGACCAGGTATTCTATCCCAAATGTCACTGCAGAACAGAAAAGCCTCAACTTTTCCCTTTTTTCTATCTCACAGGGTTTTTTTGCTCATTTAACTTAGCCTTTTTTGAGATTTTCTAAAGCTGCTTACTATAGAAGAAATAGGAGATGATAACAGAAGGTAAATATAGGGAAACTATAGAGTTACATACACACAAATACATTATGTTCTTATGTTCATTAGAACAGTTCATTATGTTCTATGTTCTTTAGAAAATAAATGGAGATGATCGATGATCTCTCTGACTGGCTTCTACTTGTATAGTCACATCATTTTTATCTTCTTCCTTAGTCTAGTAGACTATAAAGCAATTAATAAATTATTCAAGAAAGTTAAAAATACCCCAAAGGTTTTTAGGTTTTATTTTATTAAGAATTTTACAGTTAATCTTACTGTTCTAAATTTAGTTGTGTTTTCTTTATTTTCACTTTTACAAATTGTTATTATTAAAGTGTTTACTGAAGATCCAAAGGGAGCTGCCTGAAAAGGTACAGAAACCGTCTTAGCAAATGTTACTAAACCATCTTAGTTTCGTAACCAAGCCTGCCATCTAGTGGACACTGTCTTGGAATGGAATGCAGTCAGATGCATCAGTTACCTTTTCAAATTTGTAATTTGAATTCTTATAAAAACATTCTGAAATATATAAAACTTCTACTTACCATTGATTTTGGAAGTGAAAGGTAGCCATACTTCTCTCCTACAAATAATACACATAATTTAAAACAAATTTTCTATTAGCATATCTTCTATTACTCATTTAACTTTTAAAATATTACTAAGCAAGAATATTAGTGCATCAGTTTTGATATTTAGTCTGTTAATTAACTACACGTTTCAGAAATAAAATTGTAATTTGACCAGTGAATATGAAGACTGTCAAGAGTTGCCTCTCTAAGGCACCTACATTGGACCATCTTTTCCTCCCCAAACATAATGGCAAAAAGGCAAAATATCTCACTGACATTGACTTATATTCACAAGCAGCTTCATTCAGAATGAATTCTCTTCCAGCATCTTGCCCCTAATGAAACCAGCCCCTTCTTTCATCAGGACCAGTTATTAGTGCTTGCTTCCTTTTCTATAAGGACTAGACCAAACCATGTATACCTAGCCTCATAGTGTATTCTCCTAGTCAGGGAAGAGGACAATTCCAGTGTACAACACAGGAATACAAAATAAGGCAAATAACAGTCTCCTGTGTATGACTTAACACACGGCAGGAAGCATGGCAATTAAGGAAAGGAAGGAGGTGTGTAATGACCGCTTCATCTCTGTGCTTTCATCTTTCTAGCTTCAAGATCATGTATAAAGTCAAGTAACAATGGATGACAGAGTTTCTTTAAAGCTAGTTTGTTATACCTGGGGAAAAAATTCGAGATAAGATTTGAATGTTAACCACTTCTTAATTTCAAGGAAAGGAAGTGTGTTCAGCTACGTTAGGTGAAACCATATGAAATCGCTGCTATTCAACCACATTTTGTTTTGAAATACAAAACAGCAATTTTACACGGTTCCACTTAATAAAAGTAAATATCATGTAAGACCACTAAATCACTTGCTTTCTTCTAGAGTGACTATTACACAGACAGGGTGAACCTGTTCATAACATATTTAAATTCTCATGTAGAACTGTGCTGTTGAATACAGAATCCATTAGCACATGGGACTCTTGAGCAACTGAAACATGGCCATCTGAAATGAGATGTGCTGCAAATGTAAAATACACACAGGATTTCGAAGACTTAATACAAAGAGAAAAATGTAAAAGATCTCAATAATTTCACAGTACTGATTATAAACTGAAATAATATTTTGGATATACAGAATTAAATTTAAAATATTAAAATGAATTGTACCTATTTCTTTTTTTCTTGTGCCACCTAGAAAATTTTAAATTACATATGTGGCTTGCATTATATTTCTATTGGACATTGCTGACCTACAAGATGAACTACCATTAAGGGTCAGCCATTGGTACTTGGGAATAGCTTTATGATTCAAATCATTTCTTTGTAATGTCAGAAATGTAAGTGAATTTTATTAATGGTTTTCTAATCTCAAAAATTGTGAGAGAAAAATAAACTTAAAAGGGAGAAAAACTTAAATTCCCATGCTGTCTCCTAGCTGTGATGTAAAAAGTGTCTGATTTAGTTGCAAGGTTAATAGAAACCAGTCTTCAGATTGCTCAGAACCTCAAAATCCACCATCTATCTTAATTCAAAGTCTGAATCCTGTCCCTAATATCTCTAAAAAGTGCTCTTAATAAGCTATAGAAGAGGGCATAATCATTACTTAGGAATAATCAGCCTGGTGAGGAATCTTGTATTATCTACCCTTATGTTCCTCCATAGTGCCCATGGTCCTGAAATGTTGACATTTACTCTACAAAAGGAAAAAAAGGGAAAAAGCCAACTGTTTCAGTATCTCTTATTTCTCTAAATTAAAACAGAGTTAGAGAAATCAGAAGGTAGGGAGAAGTAAATGCCATGACAAGAGAGTCGTATACCATCTGATTTGCTACCGTTACCACTCACTAATCAAGCACCTGGCAGTTCCAATCCTTTTGACCTCTTATAGGTACTTTGTTTTGCTCTCTATTCCCATCTTTCAGCTGGACTCAGAATAGTTTACAAATTTGAGGATAATTACAAAATTGATCATTCTTTAGACAGTTTTTCTCCAGTGCTATGCAGGTAAGGTTGTCCTTTCTTCCTCCCAATAAATCAAGTAAGTTGATAATAATAGCAAAAAAAAAAAGAAAGAAAAGGAAAGAAAAACCAACTAAGTTGCTAAAAATAACAAATATGTTGAATCTGAATCATTTTATAATTAAC
Source organism: Manis javanica (assembly GCF_040802235.1). NCBI lineage: Eukaryota > Metazoa > Chordata > Mammalia > Pholidota > Manidae > Manis > Manis javanica. The sequence continues at coordinate 22,998,293 of NC_133157.1, read as the reverse complement.
TGCATAGTTGTTTTCTCCATAGAAGTCTAATTATTGTCAATGATTCTAAGTAGAGCGAAAACTTACTAATTCAATTATGTTTAGCTATTATATCAAATTAAAGAGGCAGCATGAATAAATAATTTCTATCTCTAATGGAAACATATTATAAACAATAGAAGTAATTGGAAAACCATAAGTATTTGCGAAAAATATAGTTGGTACAGATATTTGCTTTACAGTTATTTTCAAAGCACTGTCTTCATAGGGTATCACAGATCCTTTGTTCAATACTTCCTAAATCTACACCACAATTGTGCCAACTTTACTTGTGAGTTTACACCTCCAGATGAACTACGCTCAAAAAGCCCTCATCTTATGGGCGCACCAACATGATTTCTTATGAAAACCTGATAAGTGCTGCTCTCATTTTTCTATATCCACAGCTTTTCTGTATGTCTATAAAATAAAGCTAATTCCCCAAGGACAGAAAACCCTCATTATTTCACTGAAGATATGCTCTATTATTCCCTATAAGAAGTTCTCACAATCAGCTGTTTGGGTTCTGGGAGGAGCTCTGTATGACATGATCAGCAAAAAGTTCATGTCCCTAGACCCACTTGAGTGAATCCCTAACTATGAAGGAGAGACGGATTATTAGCTGACTCAAGAACAGGATTAGGGTATTCTTACCCAAACCCGGTTGTCATCCTAGAACTCTCCCTTCTATCTATATTCAATTAGCCACTAGATCCTACCAATATTACTTGTAAAGTTCTTCTTAAATCAGTGGAGTCTTTCGGATCTGGTCTCTTCCATTACAAAGACCATGGCATCCCTGGAGATTTGGGTAAGAAAGCAGATTGGATAAAAGCAGAAAGGCAGGAAGACAAATATTGATGTTTAACTTCTTCAAATAATCACAAAAGTCCCTATTATGAAATCTGTGTGGCTCAGGGGAAGGGGAAGGGGGGCAATGGCCTAGCTCTCAGACTGAATCAAGTATGAGAACACTAAAGGCTCTTCCTCATGGCTTAGCATGTTGTTTGCTGTTTAACTGGTTGCTGAAATGATACTTGCAAACATATCTGATAATTTTCCCAGGCATGAGAGTCAAAATACGCAGAGCGGAACTAAGGTGACTAGAATACAGCAAAGGTCTTTCAGTAATAGTTATAACAAGAGTTAAAACAGTAGCAACGAGAAGCCAGGATCTGAAGAATACACTCTGTCCTTTTATGAAAACGGTGGGCAGGTGCAAGATAACGGGGAGGCTTGTCATAATAACCGTACAGAACAGGAAGAGCAACACTGCGACCCTGGACTCAGTCCAGTCAATAATAGCTAACCCAGAGCTGGACTTCTTTGTGGAAAAAGCTATTTTTATAAACTTCATGATAAGAGTCAGAACAAAGAAAGGCAGTATAATATCAACCAACTCTACCTCAATTAATCCCATGTAAGGATGCTTTCAGAACAGTGAGATACTTTACCACTTAAACCATGGGTACCCCCCTGAAGCAAGGCAGCAGTTTCCCACCTAAAGAGGAATTTCTGTTCAGCCCTGAGGAAGTTAAGGAAACCCTGATTTTTAAGGGTAAGCTACCTGGACCTGAAGAAAACACTACTAACATTATATTCAGCTTGAAAGTAAAAGAAACCAAAGTGACCAAGTAGTCCGACACAAGGGTAGGATTTTCCTATTTCAACTCTCGTCTGTCTGTAGTGGATGCTAGTGCTATGGAAGACAAGAAGGCCACTTCTCTTCATGTCCTACACAAGTCCTGTGGCTAAATGACCATTCTTCTTTAAGGGTAGATCAATTACATCACTTTACCTTTTAATATATGAAACTTACCTCACATAAAAATCCATATAATTATACATACTTTATCAAAGCATCAACATGATATGCCATTTAGACTATCACAGAAATCTTTAAACACAAAAGCATTGTAAACATTTATTATACTTTACAAATTATGTAGTATCTACAAAGTCTATTATTTCCTGGTTTTTAAGCAAATCAGCAATTATCCTAAATGGTATTTTTTAAAATATGAAGTGTTTAAATGTTCAATTCAGTAAAAATATGTAATTTGATGTTATTGTGATTTTAAATGACATTTTATTTTTAAAAAAACAAGCATGCTTGACAATAACGGAAGTCATTCAAAAAGAAAAAATATATAAAACACAAACATAAGTAACAGGACACACAGTACAATGGGAAATAAACAAAACTCCCAGTTGACATTAAAATAGAGTAAAAATTATGCCTTCCTGCACATTGTATGGAGCTATTCTATATGTTGTAGAAATACCAATGAACTTACCCCCCACAGGAAATATTCCAAGATTATGTAGTCATCAAGGAAAGAGATTCCCATCCAAGTGGAAGGAAAGCAATTCAGAAATCAAATAACTACATTCATTTCATTATGAAGTTGGTAGAATTTATATCAGAGAATGACTGTATTACAGAAAAGATTTTTCACTAAAACTAAAAAACACTTTAGAAGAGACATAAAATGACTTAATTTCAATGAGAAAACTAGAATATTAATTCAAAGAAATCTATGACACTATTGTACAACAAATTTTACTGCTTAGATACTAAAATAAAGAACAATAATTTTTCTGTGGAAGATATTTTACTATAAAAATAACCCAGTCAGGTTAAAACAAGATGATTCATTTTACATCTGAAGTTTGACATTAAAAAACTAATTGAGTTACATTATAATAATAATATATTTCAATATGTGGACATTGATCTCACCTCTTCTTCCTTCAAAGATATCACTGATTTCTCTGAGCAGTGTTGACATGTCACTAATTTGGGATTCCCAAGCTTCACAAAATACATCTAGGTTTTCTTTAGCAATTTTACTAGACGGATGCAATGTCAATGTTTCAGCAGCAGAAATTATCTAATGAAATAATATACACAGGTGTGAATTTCAATCTTAGCTGTCAGAATCACACTGGAAACCAAGCTCAAGTCTGTACTGTTCAAATCAACTCACTAAACGACTATGAAGTAATTTACACATATAAGCCCCATGTTGGGCAATGTGGAGATACACAGTAGAACAAAACTTACTGTTTCTTATAATCAGATATACAAATAAACAGTATGCATTATTACATACACAACTTTATTCAGGGAACAATCATCTTTATTCAAGGAAAACTGTTTCAACAAAACTATTTCTATAGCATAATTCAGAATTATGCTCAGACTACAAAGAGTACACTGTGCACTGTAGTAGAAGGGATGGTGTAGTATGCTGGTGGCAGTAGTGGTGGTCTCTCTCCCACTTTCACTGTTCTCACCTATATATAAATCCAGGGGTTTGACATCTACCATCCACTATTGCACTCTGGAGTAAGTCCTTTTTGGTGACCATGATAAATGAAACGAACACCTGGTAAGCTGTATTTTATTATTTAGACCTAAAAAAGAAAGGAAATTCTGTCTCTCGCTTTTTTTCTTATATTAATTTGATAGGGACAGTATTAAATGAGATACCAATTTCTAAATTGCCTTTGAAAATTATGAAGACAAAGAAATATTGCAGAGAATTCAGAAAAAAATAACACAATTCTCCCAAACAAGCACAAGAATTTTCATTTCTGCATATTCCTATACAGTCATTTTCTTATATATGTACATTTTATTCAGAGCAATTTTAGTATACATACAAATCTGTATTCTACTTTTATCATGTAATACTTTAACAAAACATTCTGCAATGTTGCTAATGATAGCTATCATAATTATTATTTTGAAGTCATAATGTATTATTTGCCTAACTTAAGATGTTTATTTTGCTTCCAACTGAAACTTATCATAAATAATGTAACAAACATCATTTTAGTTTTTTTTTTTTAATTTCCTTATGTCCTTAGGAATTACTGTGTCAAAATGTGTGAATACTTTTATCATTGGTTACAATAGTGGTAGCTTACTTTTCAAATGTGTTTTAACAACCTGCACTGGAAACAGCTTCATTTAAAATAGATATAAACCAGAGCATCAGTTAAATGGGAAAAGCTCTAGTTTGGCAGATGACCAGGTAGCCCAGTGAAATGTCAGCTATGTTCCGGCACACTACCAATGAATATTCCACTATTGTTTCTCTCAGTAGAGTTGGCCTCTACTTATGTAGAACCATTTATAATTTCCTTCCACACAATTTGTTATGACATTCAGACAAGACGTAATATAGAAGGAAAAATCTGCTATTGATCATACCTGTTGGCCAGTCACCTGAAATGTCTCCTCTGCATGGAGACAGGTTATTTCAAGAGGTTCTGTCCCAGATACATGACGCAACAGTCGACAGGTCTATGAGAAAACATTTCTATAGTTCAACTTTCACACTCTCGTTCTTCACAATACATAACTTTATAATTAATAAAGAAAATAAAACTTTACACATAAAATGTATTAAAATTTTAAATCAAACCTTATTTATTCAAAAAGTTGTACATTACTAAGCAGATTATTACACTACTACATTGGAGACCAACAGATTTTCTAGGAATAAATAAGGCTGTAGCGTATTACTGCTTCCTATCTGATGACAGCAAAGTGGTCACAGTATTTTAGAATGAGGAGGAGTCTTTGAGAGGATCTCATAGCGCCCACACATTTTATGTTTGAAGAAACAGCTCAGAGAAGTTGCCCAAGGTCTCTCAGCTAACCCTATGTCACAGTACTACAAGCTACACATTTTTCCTATCAACAAACAACAATTTCTCTCGTGGTCAATTAATTAACACATCTTTCACTGGAGATAACACTTGATTAGGCAAGATTGAGGTAGTAAGTAGAGATCCTATACCAGAGAAAATTATTGAAAATCTTGAGGCTTAAAACACAAAATTAGACAAAAAAATTTCACTTTTAAAAAAGACTTACTACAGGATTCTTATAATTAGCAAGTTTGTTTATCATCATAATATTTGGTTTATAAGCAGAATAGTAGGGGTGGGAGCAGTCGGGGGTGGCCTAGGGGAATTGAGTGAAGGTGGTCAAAAGGTTCAAATCTCCAGTAATAAGACAAGTTCTGGGGATGTAATGTGTAAGATAACCACAGTTAACAGTACTGTTTTTTTAATCTGGAAGTTGCTAAGAGCATAGATCTTAAAAGTTCTTATTAGAAGGGAAAAAAATTTCTGTATGTGAGGTAATGGATATTAACTAAACTTAAGGTAATGATTATGGTGATATGCATCTCACTATATATATATATCGAATCATTATGTTGTATACCTTAAACATATACAATGTTAAATGTCAATTATATTTTTTAAAAATACATAAGCATCAAATCTACTTTAAAATGGAGTTCTATCTATAGTCATTTAAGAATGATTACTAGCAAACAAATCCTACCATTTGCAACAACATGAATGGAGCTAGGGGCTATTATGCTCAGTTAAATAAGCCAGGCAGAGAAAGTCAAGTACCAAATGATTATACTCATTTGTGGAGTATAACAACAAAGCAAAACTGAAGGAACAAAACAGCTGCAGACTCACAGACTCCAAGAAGGGACTAGTGGTTAGGAAAGGGGAGGGGTTGGGGATGGTGGGGAGGGAAGGAGGGAGGGAGGGAGAAGGGGATTAAGGGGCACTACGATTAGCAACCACAATATAGCTAGGTCATGGGGAAGGCAGTACAGTATGGAGAAGACAGGTAATGACTTTATAGCATCTTACTACGCTGATGGACAGTGACTGCAATGGGGTTGTGGGGAGGACTTGATAATATGGGTCAGTGTTGAAACCACAATGTTGCTCATGCACAACCTTCATAAGATTGTATATCAATGATACCTTAATTAAAAAAGGAATACTCACTAGCAGTTTTCTGATATAAAGGAGTAGAGAGGAGGAAACTAGTAGAATTAATTAGTCTAAAGTTTCCCTCTAACCGCTGGTCTTTTAGATTTGGAGAGCAGAGTATATTAGATAACATGAAGACAGCCAAATAGTTCAGATCTGCACACTCATATACATGTTGGGCATACCTTATATGTACAAGGTACACATGAGTTCAGTATATACAGTATTTACTAGCAGATATCTGACATTTTCAATAGGTAGAAGGTTTAGAATAGCAAGCAACTAATAAGTAGAATTATAACAAGTGGCAGGTGAAGCACAAGTATCACATAACAGAGATTTCGGCAAAAAGAGAAGGGTTCAAGAAGAAATACTATGCTGAGTGTCTTCTCTTTGTCCCCCCAGATCCACTCTCCTTCCTTCTCAAGCCTGCTTTTTGCCTGGGAGGCTGACCTGTGTGGTCTACAGCTGTTTGGCCAATGGGAGCCCCAGCAGTAGACCCGCAGGGATGAAGAGAGTAAAGGCCTCTATTCTGGTGCTCTTTCCCTGCAGGGTCGCATTGGAGTGTCTCTGTGTCTAATCCTGAAATCCCAGTCTCTCAAGGCAGCTCTCTGAGAGCCTCTATGTTCTTCCAGTTTCTAGTAGCCACTCCCTCCCCCCACTTACTCTGCACCTAGGAGTGGTACCAGCTCTGCTGTCACTGATCCCAGTTACTCCCCTGGTTTTCCCCGCACCCTGTCTATGCTACTGTAAGTAGCGTCTTTACTAAACCCTCTTTAAATTATCCTAATGTGAGTGTGCCATCTCTTTCCTGCAGAGAAACCACTGATTTAAAGAGAAACAGGTCATATCTCCTTTGCTCAACTCCAAGGTCTAATCTCTCTGAGAGAATAGGGACTAGAAGATTAAGAGCATTTGTGGATGCCAGCACTTTTTGTTTTTGTTTTAGAGGCCAGAGTGTTGTAAGAATGAAACAGATAAACATATCTTTAAAATTCCAAAGGTGAGGGAGAAAAAGCTCACTTAAGTTAACCAAAAACTGTATTTGTGTTATTATTCCCTGATGATAGCATATCTATCATGAAACCACAATTTTTTAACAAGCAAACCTACTACTCACCTCAACGAGCTGCTCTTTCTGTTGAGAGAGTTTACAGGAATGTTCAGCCAAACCTTCTAAATTTCCTTCTACCCCAGTAAGTTTTAATGCTTTGAGAACCACATGATCAGCATGGTATTTTAACAGATCTGCTGCCAGCTGAGTTGCTGTATTATGAAGCTACACATGTGGGGGAGTCAAAGGAATAAAAAAAAGACAACAAACAATAAGGTTTTGTGACCAAGCTCCCCAACAGCACTTTAAAAACTAAAGAGTAGCAAACTCAAGGCAGTCCCACTTTATCCACTGCGGGGAAAGCGTGAAGCTCCCCGTGGTAACAGTAGTGGGGAAGCACTGGGAAGCTTTCAGGTCTCCCCGAGGGCAGCAGGGAGATCCACGACACCTGTGAGTCCCCTGGTACTGGCAGGGTGGCAGGGATGCCATCTGTAGAATAAGAACTGATCATTGAGTGGAGAGTAGTGCCCCTTTTGATTCCTACATATCAACCTGTTCTTTCCCACACAGCTTCTCTCTTACTCAAAAACTGCTTCTGCTACTCCTAAAGTTAGTGAGGAAAACAGCAGTATTAAGAGTATGGTATTCAGGATACTAAGAGGAAAAGCAAACAGCAGTTCACAATCATTACTAAGTTCATTAACAGACTTTTGAAAAAGCATCGATGTGAAATTCAATCATTGAGGTATTCCGCAAAACTTTATTAAATACTTACATGATGGCAGGCACTATACTAGAAGCTAGACATACATGAAAAGGACGACACAACCCCTTCCCTCAGGGGGTTACAGTCTGTGCTACAGCTGCTATCCAGAACTTTATTCTCCAACTCTTGGATCACAGGAGAAAAAAATCAATAAAATGGTAACAAAAGCCCCAAGGTTTTATTTGACTTTGGGTAGAATGGATTTTAAACATAGCACATTCTCACTGGATATCTTTGGGTACTATTAGTTATAAAATCTTTTCCTTACCCTGATTTAAAAAAATGAGACAGGTTATTTTGGGGTTCTCCAGAAAAAGATCATTTTTAATAATACTCTACTATGGAAAATCTGACTTTGAATTAAGCCTATTTGAATAAGTAGTTTTTTTTATCCTGGAAGTAATCCAATGTCAATTCAACTTACAGGACTTTCTACAAAACTAACAATAGAGTACTCTGCATTCATGTAATCAAGTGAGAATAACTACACTCAGAAACAAAGACATTAAAATGCACTTTCCTTTGGAAACTAAATGCCATGTAAGAATTTTAAAAGATTTTGTTTAACCAGCTGGGCTTTAAAGAATATCTAAGGCCAGCTTTTTATTTTAGACTATGAAACAGGTCCTCAGAGACTGGGTGACTTGCCCAAGATCACGTAAATTTTTAAATGGCTCTGGAGTCAACTTATTAACAACCCTACTGGAAGAAGTGTGAATAAACATGAAGTTCCTGCTTTATGCAATGTACTGACAGAGGCTTAATAGGCATTATTTCCCTTAATCTTCAAAAAAATTCTCCTAAATTAATACTGTTATACCCATTTCAGAGGTAAGGAAAATGAAGCTTGTGGAAAACCACTCAATTTACCACCAAAGGATTTTAGGCTTTTACTGATAGTCATGTTTTGACAATAATTAATGTAAAATTGAATAGGCTGTAAAAAATGGGCAGGCTTTTTTAAGCCACAGAAAAGCAAATCTTTTTATGTTTAACAGGATGTTAAAATGAAGGTCAGTATCAAGTTAGAGGTGAAACAAACCATCATTTATATAATTCATAAAAGAAACATCCAAAAACCAATTTAATTCTCTTGAGTCCTTGAAACACTTCAAAAATATAAAAGAATAAAGAAATTAGAGATAAGGGAGAAGAGAGGTTTTGTGAGGAGGATCTTTTTGGGGAGCTGATGGGTGCTGTGAGTCCACCTCCAGGTATACCCCAAAGTGGAGGAAGCAAGGTGATGTGGGACTGCAATACAGGGGTGGAGGGGACAACAGAACTTCTGAAGAACACTCTCAAGTGTCCACGAGAGAGAAAGAGCAGCTATAAACATCCACTGGGCCCAAAGCTCAGGGCACCAGTCACTAAGGACTTTCCACCCCCCTACCTCCCTTCCTGCCCTGTGCCACACCTGGCAAAGATCAGGAACAGAAGCTAGATAATGGGGGAGGAAGGGCATGAAAAAGAGATCTGAGGCTCCACCTTCCTCTAAAGCCCTAAGAGGGGCTAGGGGAATGGAGAGCAAAGGAGAAGCCCCACAACTGAATGAAGATAGGGAGACTGATTAGTATATTGGAGTGAATATTCTCATTTTTGAAGCAAGATTGTGTTTTATGATCTAAAGCAAGGATTGGCAAAGTTATTCTGTAAAAGGCCAGACAGTAAATATTTTAGGCTTTTCAGGCCACACAATCTCTATTGCAACTACCCAATTCTGCCATTGTGATGAAAAACAGCAGACAACGTATAAGTAAATGGGCAGAGATATGTCTCCAGAAACTGTATTTACAAAAACACACAGCCTGGTCATAATTTGCAAACCTCTGACTTTAGATGACTTTCAATTACCTGAGAGTAACCAAATCAATCATGGGATGACCAAGTTTTCATTCACTGAACAGGCAACCTTCTCAATCAAAATAATATTGTTAAAAATCAACTTTATCGAGGTTATAGTATATATATATATAACAAAACGTACCAAAGGAACAGTTTGATAAGTTTTGACAAACATTTACACCTACAAAACTACCACCACAATCAATGTTTACAACATTTCTATTACCCCAAAAAGTTCTCCCATTCCCCTGTGTGGTAAATATTCCCAAACTTTTGACCCCAGTCAGCCTTTGATCTGGTTTCTATTACTATAAATTAGTTTTGCCTTTTCTAGAATTTCTTCTAAATGAAATTATACACACATACGCACACACACGCATACACTCTTTTGTGTCTCACTTTTCACTCAGAGTAACATTTTAGTGATTCGTCCATAGTATTATGTGTCAATTCTGTTCCTTTTATTGCTGAACAGTATTTGCTATAATTATACCAAAATTCATTTATCAATTCCCATTCATGGAAATTTAGATTATTTCCAGTTTTTTGTCCATTATAAATAAAGCTTCTATGAACATTTGTGTACAAGCTTTGAGAATGATGATACTAATAAGCCAGTGGCTTCAAAGTAAAGGTCAAAGGAAAACTTTTAAAAACATTTTCTGGGCATGTGGACATACTAATACTAATGCATTTTATACATACCATACAACATGAAAATTAGCAAAGAATTAAAAGAGGTTATATTTCAAACTATACTTACTTCTTTCTTAAGTTCATTGAGGCTGTGACTGATTTTCAATATAGTGAGTTCCAGTTCCTCAGCGACACTTTTTGTTTTCCTGCTTTGCTAAAAATTTTAAAAAGTATATATGTAGTATTTACCTTGTCTTTTTTATCTGATAATTCCAATTTTACTTCAACTGTAAGTTATAATAAAATTTTAATATTATTCTGTGAATTATAAAAGAAGATTTTTAAAATTCACCTGTTCATGGTTAATTTGGAATTGGAAAAAAGAATTTTAGTTTGTTATATTTTCCCACTCTAAGTATAAACACACCAATTTTTAAAACATAATTTTTAAAATAAATTTATCACATCTAAAACCAATCTGTTATCTTCTGCCCAGAATGCTCTTCACTCTTAGCCTTAGTTAAAAATTAAAGTGCTAGTCATCTTCAATGCCTACATAAACGTCCTCAGAAAGGCCTTCTCGGATCACTCAATCTAAATTAGACCCCTTCCTACCCACTCTAATCTTGTTTCTAAGTAATCATCCTAGTTTACAATTGTATATTTACATTTGTTAGTTTCTTTTGTTCAAAGCCTATCTCCCTCACTAGGCCATGGTAAGCTCCATAAAGGATGGGATCACATTTATTTTGCTCACCTCTGAATTCATAATACCTGGCACAGCAAATGGAAGGTAGTAGGTATTGAGTTCTTTGGATAAATAAATCAAAGTTAATGTGAGTATCTTCACGAAGCTTTCTTGATTGCTCTAAATACAAATTCACTCTCCTTCAAGTCCTCTCAACACATGGTCTGTACCTTCTCTTATGACACTTACAAAGCTTTTTGTACTTGTCTCACCCCTTCCCACATTTTTCTACACTGCAAATTCCTGCAGACAAATATTTTATCATATTCATCTTTAGATTTCTGCTACCTGGCATATAAAAGGCAGTCAGTAACAACTGGTGGGGGAAAAAAAAGAATAAATGATCAATACAAGTGGCATGCAGAATCAGAGACTGAGTGTTTGTGAAAAATGGAAAAAGTGCTAATTGTAAATGTAAGTATTGATACACTCAGATTCCCAACACAGAGAGCATTTCCTCACAGAAACTCGTCATACTGAATGTTGGGTTTAAAATGTAACACTGAATCAACCTATACTTAAGATTCAATATCACATAAACAATTCAAACTAAACACAAAATACAGCTTTTATCCCTGGCACCACTCTACTCTATGTGAAGTCATTAAATTACCCTGTTAATATGAGCATTTGCAATGTTGTGCTGTCAAGGGGAGAATGTGAAGAGAATCTGATTTCTATCTCTTCTTCTTTCATGATCAATCTCTTTACAAGGAAGTAAACGCTGCCTTGTTCAGTACACTCGCAGCCACATTCACCCTTCATCTTTACTGCCAAAGCTTTTGTTCATGACTTCATGTTTGTTCTATCCATGTTGTATGTTGTGAACCATGTTAAATACTTTGTTGACATACCCTAGGTCTAAGGAATAATAAATGGTGCCAGAGACATGCCTCAGACCTCTATCTTTCCATTCTGTAATCCGCCCTCTAGAAGTGACTGGGTACAAACTTCCTGCACTGTCCACTTCTGTCAGTCTTTACCATCCTTGCCTAAATAAACTCCAATGTGTTAAGCACAGGACAGTCTATACAAGGCCGTTAGTTGGCTGCTCAACAATCTTAGACCAGGAATTTGTGCAGGGGTGAAAAATCTTTTGCCATCCAGGTGAAACTACCTTGTTTTCACTGCATCTAGACCTCAATAAATTTTTTAAATCAGCTGTCCTCAGAGTTAAGAACTGTGTACATCTGAATGGCTCTGGAAGTACGACTCAGATCCCAAGAATATCTAGGTGGGGGTCTGTTCCTCTGCTCTTCACTCTGAAGAAGCATTCTGAGGAAGAATTGTTCAGAGGTGAGTTTGGTGGAAGAATGGGGACAACAGAATAAACTAGTGATGGTGACGGTAGCACAGAATCTAGACTGGCCAGGATGAAAACAACAGGCCTAGAAATGTCAAGTACAGAGAGTGCTGGATGGGAGGGATACTCTGGCCAGGCAGGAGGGAGAAAAGGAAAGAGACTTCTTTGTTCCATTTTGGACCACAATTCTCAGAACCTTAAGGAAAAGCTATATATTATATAAGATTTACTTTGATGAAAAAAAGTTCTTACAGCTTGAATCCACACAGAAATTAACTGCTGCACTTCCATTCTCGCCTGGGCTGACAGGTCCAAGATGCGCTCCCTGTGCTCATGGCTGGTGTAGGCAGAATCAGTGAAGTCCTCTGTACGCTCCAAGATGGCGGCCAGTGGTGCAGAAAGATTCTCTTTTGACTGAAAATAAAGATTGTCCTGAAGAGTTTCAATATTCATCTGAGAACAAAAAGGATATACATATATGAGTCAATATTCTCACCTAACCAAATGGGTTAAAATTTCTAATGGTGTCCAGGAAGATGCTAGCAATTTCTTTCCCTGCTTAAGGGCTCAGATAGAAATACAGCCTCCAGTGATGACCACCTTCTCCGCTAACCCAGTAGGATACATTGCTCAAGAGTCACTAGTGGCCATTCAGAGATTCATCCAATAGCTGTTAATATAATATGCCTATGAGATCAGCAAAACAAAGGCAGAAAGAATTATCATGTAGCAATCCATAGGAAAATGAACCAGCCTCTGGGTACAGGATTTACATCTGAAAAAATGCCACATCAAAGTCCTGGAAGATGTTATTTCCAAATATGAAGGTGTTGAGCCCAGGAGGAAGGGTGTGGAGGCTGAGGGGTATAAGAAGGACTGGAAAGACAGCAGTTTTTTGCCTCATTAATTCAGCAAAACTCTCCCCAACAGTACCTCTCTGACCTAAACATTCCCCAGGGAATGTTTAATCTTTCTGAAATGTAAGGCTTCTGATCTTACCACCTCCCTCTAATTGGCTCCTCACACTTATAAAATTAATCCAAAACTTCTATTGCATAGTAACAAAGTCCTCTAGGGACTTTTTATGTTTCATACTAAATCTATCTCATCCTCCAAGTTCCCAAACAACCTTTCTCTTCACTCATCCTGTGCTTAGAGTTCCCCGATGTGTAACGGACACATGTTCATTGAAGCAATCTTTCTCCTCTCAGCTTTCCAAATTACACTGAACCACTTCAACCATGTTTGACCTCTAGTCCATGAAACCCATCACAGAAACGACTTGGACCAGGAGGCAGTACATGGTGATGATCATGATCGCAGTCACAGTGAGTATGCTGATAAGGATAGCTTAAGCTGGATTAGCACTTTAAAGTCCTTTCAAAAATATTATTTTAAGTTAATCCTTACTTATAACCCATTTTAACATGACCCAGATTTGGCAAGGTCAAGAGGCCATAGGGGAGTGCTCGCATCCCCTTCTCCTCTTGGCCCAGGTTGTTTCCAATAATCACCCATCCTAGGTTGACAAGACTTTTTTTAAGCTTAGAAAGAACATGGATAAAAGTGAGGTACAGAACTGACTATGAGGATCTGAGACTTTGAGAATTTAAACAGAATTACAACCTAAAAATCAATCATGTTGACCACATACCATTTATGTTAAGGTTTTTTATTTTCCTTCTTGAAAGAACATACATCTATTTTTGAACAGCAACTTAGTAAACATTCTTTGTTTGCTTTTTTTTGAAGTCTATTCATTTATATGGTTTCATAAGATTGCCCACATATTCACAGTACCAAATGCAGTAAAGTCTCCAGTTTCTCTCTATAGATTAGACTCTTCATCAGAAAGAAGCTGAGACGCCAAAAGGATAGCCCCTGACAGTGAGACTGAACCTGTCCTCAACAGCTCCGCCTCCGAGGGCCTGGGGGGGAAAGGCGTGGCAGCTGGCACAGTCGGCAGTGGCCACAGATGCTGCAGTGACTCGAGCAGGCCTGCAACCAGACATGCAGTGTCAAGAGGCGAAGACCCGGCGCTCTAACCCTACCTGTTTCCCTAATTATCCTTTGACCCTTGACAAGACATCCGGCACCTAGCCTTTCTTATCAGAGGGGATTAGACAAAAATCTCTGGGATCCCTTTCAGCAGGAAAAACTCCAAGAGAATGACTGGTCCTTGTAGCTTCTTTCCCTCAGGGAGAGATTTCAGGTCCGGCTGGCAGCGGATAAACAATCCGAGAGCTATAAACTGAAAGGTCATGGACTTTGGGATTAGAGTGTCGTGGTTCTAAAGAAGGGTTCCACTACTTATTAGCTTTCTTCCTCAGAAACATGGGTCTAATAATACCCACTCATAAGGGAAGTTAGAGGTTAAATGAGATACTTATTAAGAGAATGGCTCCCAAAATAACTGTCCTTTCCATTACTTTACTTCACCTCATATTCCTACTTAGACCTCCACAGAACTGAAGTCAAAGCGCAATAAGATGGAAAGAATGCCATCCTTGTCACAGCCCTGCCTTTTAGAGGGATGGTAACCCTCAGCATACTCAATAACCTCTGAGGGCCCCAGTTTTCTCATCTGTGAAATGAGGGGCTTACACTATGTGAGTTCCTAGAGCCCTCCTCAGACACCGCTAGCACCCAAAAAGCAGCTTCACCATCTCTCTGATGCCTGATGAGAAGCTCTGCCTGAAACGGTGGAGGTGCCGAGTCAGACTGCCCAGTTTCAAATCCAAACTGCGGCACTTCCTCCCTGGCAAGTTACTTCATCTCTGTGTCTCAGACTCCTGACAGTGTGATAACAATAGTTCGTGTGAGGATTATACATATACATACATTTAAGGCACTCAGGACAGGGCTCAGACAGGGGGCACAGAGGCAGTGTTCAATAAATGTTAGCACATATTAGTGTTCCATTTAAAAGTGTAATCATCATTAATATTATTATAATTACTACTGTCTCAAAGTATCAACCCTATAGCACAGGGAGGAGCAGGAACACCAGCAGAAATGATATGCTGTCTGTCATCATCCATGGACGGTATTGCAATGATCAAAAGGCTGGGAAGAGAATGCCTTTCTAAATAGAGGACAGAACGCTACAGTTAAACCATACAGCGAAACAGGGCCAGAGTAGCTATTATGAACCAAGACCCATGTTTTCTGTATAAACCATACCAAGCCAAATGTCACTGAACATTAAGTTTGTACATAGTGGCATTGTTTTAAAGAGAAATATCTGTTTTTCTGTAGCATCTACTCTAAAATATTATACAAAACTATGGATACTACACATCATGATGCTCCTGTGAAATGGAAAGAAAAGAATCAAAATATATTCTCTCTATTCTTACCTTGAATTTTTTAATTCCAGTAAAAATACTGACAGATGAAGTATCAGTCTCTCCACTTGGTTTGCTGTCAGTCACAATTACAATCACCTTATCCAATGCCACTTTCATTCGGTTGAATACTCCTTCTTTGTTTTTATGGGCTGATTCGCAGTTGGGATGCCTGAGACATGTCTTCAAAATAATTGAAAAGTTTTATTATAAGATATGACCAGTATCATAATATACAAATTCTTACAGAGAACATGTCATGCTAATAAAAATGGTTCTTTACCAAAGTCTCCTGGGTCCCTGGCTCACCCAGATGCTCTCCTCACTAAAAGTGGAAGCAGGATGAGTAAAAAGTGATAGCAGGTTAAAGGAAAAAGGCAGAGTGCAAAACTTTATCTTTAGACTTCAGTAAGTTTACTTTAAAAAACCTATATCTTCATCATAATAAAACTTTTAAAATGTTGCCTTACATGCGCAAGAACTAAAAAAGAATGAGAGAAAATGAACAGATGTTATATGACTCTGGATACATCCTAGACTTTTAAAAAACGATGTGAATAAAAAACTACTCAAGGGCCTACCTACGAACAGTGCCTTCCAAGTGGGCTCCAGTGAATTTTGGTTTTGTGGCCTCATGGATTCTAGCATAAAGTAAATACTCTGGGCACAAAAGGCAATTCTGAACTTTCATTTGTTCATTCCTGAATTGTACAAATTTGCCAATCAACTGCTATTTGGAATTGTAAGTGTTTGATTGACAATTTTGTTAGCAGTAGAATAAGGAATTAGAGGTATGAATTTACAGAGTAAACAAACTAATGGCTGACCTACTACTCCATTGTTACTTAGCAGATTCTAACTTGCCTAGCTTTTTCTAAAGCATGTGTGCTGGCTCCCCAGTGAGACTGGTAAGACCTGCAGGCAGCGACCATGTGAATCAAGCCTTGATTCACAGCATCTAATACACCATTGTCTGCTCAGTTGCTCAATTACAGCTGACTCGTAGATTAATGGCTCTTTAGAACTGGGGGAGGAAGTTAACATTCTTGCTAAAGAATAATTGAGATTTGATTATTACAGCCTATATTCCAATTTATCACTTTGATCTTTTTTAAAATGTAAAATATATAAATCAGATGCACTTAATCAGGTTTTCCAATTAATTTACAGCACAGTAAGACAAAAATGTTCTTACCTTTGAAGCTGTCAGAAGCATCATTGTACACTTTTCAAGAACTGCCCTAGCTGCTGCCATTTTTGCCTTTTTCTTTTCATCTTTCAAATCCTAAAAATGAAACAAAATCATTGAGCAGTCTAGGAATATGTAAAGAATCTAATTTCTTGAAAATTCATTTATTTAGCAATTCCATAGCATTGTTTAAAAGTGACAAAGTGAGGAAAAAACCCAAATTTTATAAAATGTCACTACTTCAGTTTAAATACATCAACACAACAAAATGGAAAGAAACAGCTGCCCTTAATAAGGGTGGCAGAAACAGCAACTGAGGACAAGTGGGACACTGCCATGTGGCCCCCACTCTGGTGACCTGCACACCTGATGCTCTCGTGCCCATGTGCACACAGTTTACTCCCATCCAGGAACAACTATCCTATGCTTTACTTAATTAAAAGTTACTTATTTAAGATAAATTAAAGAGGACACTAACAAATGGAAACTCATTACATGCTCTTGGCTAGGAAGAATTAAAATTGTCAAAAGGGCCATCCTGCCTACAGTAATCTACAGATTCAATGCAATGCCTATCAAAATACCAACAACATTCTTCAACAAACTGGAACAAACAGTTTTAAAATTCATATGGAACCGCCAAAGACCCCAAATAGCCAAAGCAATCCTGAGAAGGAAGAATAAAGCAGGGGGCATCTCGCTTCCTAACTTCAAGCTCTACTACAAAGCTACAATAATCAAGACAATTTGGTACTGGCACAAGAACAGACCCACAGACCAGTGGAACAGAAGAGAGAGTCCAGATATTAATCCAAACATATACAGTCAATTAATAAACAATAAAGGAGCCATGGACATACAATGGGGAAATGACAGCCTCTTCAACAGCTGGTGTTGGCAAAACTGGACAGCTACATGTAAGAGAATGAAACTAGATCATTGTCTAACCCATACCCAAAAGTAAATTCAAAATGGATCAAAGACCTGAATGTAAGTCATGAAACCATAAAACTCTAGAAAAAAACATAGGCAAAAATCTCTTGGACATAAACATGAGCGCCTTCTTCATAAACATATCTCCCCAGGCAAGGGAAACAAAAGCAAAAATGAACAAGTGAGACTATATCAAGCTGAAAAGCTTCTGTACAGTGAAGGACACCATCAATAGAACAAAAAGGCATCCTACAGTAAGGGGGAATATATTCATAAAGACAGATCCGATAAAGGGTTGACATCCAAAATATATAAAGAGCTCATGCACCTCAACAAACAAAAAGCAAATAATCCAATTAAAAAATGGGCAGAGGAGCTGAACAGACAGTTCTCCAAAGAAGAAATTCAGAAGCCAACAGACACATGAAAACATGCTTCACATCGCTAGTCATCAAAGAAATGCAAATTGAAACCACAATGAGATATCACCTCACATCAGCAAGGATCGCCACCATCCAAAAGACAAACAACAACAAATGTTGGTGAGGTTGTGGAGAAAGGGGAACCCTCCTAGACTGCTGGTGGAAATGTAAACTAGTTCAACCATTGTGGAAAGCAGTATGGAGGTTCCTCAAAATGCTCAAAATAGAAATACCATTTGACCTAGGAATTCCACTTCTAGGAATTTACCCTAAGAATGCAGCAGCCCAGTTTGAAAAAGACATATGTACCCCTATGTTTATCACAGTACTATTTACAATAGTCAAGAAATGGAAGCAACCTAAGTGTCCATCAGTAGATGAATGGAAAAAGAAGATGTGGTACATAGACACAATGGAATATTATTCACCATAAGAAGAAAACAGATCCTACCATTTGCAACAACATGGATGGAGCTAGAGGGCATTATGCTCAGTGAAATAAGCCAGGCGGAGAAAAACAAGTACCAAATGATTTCACTCATATGTGGAGTATAAGAACAAAGAAAAAGCTGAAGGAACAAAACAGCAGTAGAATTACAGAACCCAAGAAGGGACTAACAGTTACCAAAGGGAAAGGGACTGGGGAGGATGGGTGGGAAGGGAGGGATAAGGGGTGGGGGGGAAAGGGAGCATTACGATTAGCATGTATAATGTTGGGGGGTGCACGGGGAGGGCTTTGCAACACAAAGACAAGTAGTGGTTCTACAGAATCTTACTATGCTGATGGACAGTGACTGTACTGGGGTTTGTGGGGAGACTTGGTGATGGGGGGAGTCTAGTAAACATAATATTCCTCATGTAATTGTAGATTAATGATACCAAAAAAAAAGTTACTTATTTATGGAGGACTTACAGGCTATTATTTCCTTCAGAATAGATGCTCAGAAGTCAACTCTTTTAGGAACCATGTCTGATTTAATCCCTTCTAAATGCTTAGTCATCTCAGTATGAGTTGTTTGCCCTAAACTTAACCAATGTTGCTCTGAAATGTTCTTAAGATGTTTCTTGGGTATATATTTTTCCCCAGTGAGATTATGAACTCTGAAGCAGGCACTATGTTTTTAATTTTTTTCTTTTTGTTTCTCTTCATAGAGCCCTTAATAGAATATGTGCTATTACTGAGGGTAACCCATACTGCTTATCAAATCTAGGACCAAATATCCTCATAATAATTTAGTTATGACCACCTGAATCAGAGGTCAGAAAACATTTTCGACAAAAGGCCAGACAATAAATTTTCTAGGCTTTCTAGATCATACGGAACAACTACTTAATACTGCCATTGTAATGTGAAGATTGCCCTAGACAACACATAAACAAATTAACATAGTTTTGTTCCAATAAAATTTTGCTT
The DNA here is from genome assembly GCF_040802235.1 of Manis javanica. Lineage (NCBI taxonomy): Eukaryota > Metazoa > Chordata > Mammalia > Pholidota > Manidae > Manis > Manis javanica. Next base: position 22,978,801 of record NC_133157.1, on the reverse strand, counting down.
ATGGACACTTAAATTTGAATTACATAAAATTTTCACCTGTCATGTTAGTCAGTCTTTTTTCATTTGTGAATTGTGTGAAAGCCCTTTCTTATAAATAACAAAGACCTAAAGTTTGAGAATTATTTGTTTTAGTAAATTAGGCTAGATTCAAAGTTATCCCTGTAAGATTATCACTCTCTTTCATTTGCACCCCAATATGGCTTTCAGTAATAGGAAAGAAAGAAATGAAATTACATCTAGTACATAAGAAACTATGCATAACCCAAAAGCGAATTCCGGTCACAAAGTCACATCCCAAAGGACTGTGTCCTACATGTGACTATCATCCATCTTGAGTATCTGTCAAAAATAATGGTTGAGGTCAATTCTTAAATTTCTATCCAATCCTATTGTCTTTAACATACTGGACAGGACTTTTTGCAAAATAACCTATGGGTCTGGTTGACAACACATCAAGTGTGTATGCCACACCTAACACTTGTAAGCCATACACAATAACCATACATTGTATGATGATAGCAAATAACTGAAAATGACATTTCAGTCTTTTAGAGGGCTAGACCACAGAACAAAACAAGGGCCTCCATAAAACCCAGATGGTCCAAGAGGCACTAAGTGAAGCGCATTATCCAGCCTGTCACTTTCTAGGCTGACATTTTCCAACGCCAGCTACAACCAGGAAAGTTCATGCCCAACACAATAGTCCACAGGACTATACCAAAGACAAGGCTAATTCTTATATATGTAACCTGCTGACAAGATGGACTCATGCATAAATACCCCAATAACAAAGAACCAATTCTAAATATAATAGGATCTTCTACCTCCCTAAATTTAGGAGCTTATAATCTGAATTGAGGAGCAGACCTATAAAAGACTAATATCATGGTGTAGTTTGAAAACAACAGAATCTAAAATCAGACATAACTGAGTTCAATCTGCTGGAAGAGTGATCTTGGGAAGGTTTATTATTCTCCGAGGTTCAGTTTCCTCATGTGTGAACCAGTGATAACAATACATACCTAATAGGGATGTTTCCAGAATTAAATGAGATCATGTATATTAAATACCTAACACAGAGCCAATGCAAATAAGTAATGGCTTGGGTTATTTCTATTAATATAATGCAGAATAGTTACATAAAGACACAACAGCAAAATAATATATAACAAGCTACAAAAAGAGTAACAGAGATATATAACAAAATTCTTCTAAGAATATAGATAATGATTCAGTTTATTTGCCTGAGCCCTGGTAGGAGAGTCAAATGCAAAGTTTCACAAAAGAGGAAACATTAGTACTGGGCCTTAAAAACAAGCATGACCTTTCCCAGTGTATGAGGTGGGAACATATTTCCCAGTGTATGAGATGGAAAAATATTTACCTTTTTCCATTATGGAAAAAAACAAAAGTCATATAGATTTACTTACTTTATCCTGGCTTATTTATAAAAGGCTTTCAATGCCAAGATTATAGATTTAATATGCAAAGAAACTAACCCAAATGATCACAAAGATCACAACTCCATCCAAAGTGGAAAGTATATGTGTATTTGAAGATTTTAATATGTGGCAAATACATACATTTTGTCTATCCCCAGTAAGATGTGCAAACTCCACCATTTCATTTCCAAATTGACTGAATATTTGGACAAACTCTTGAAAGCTATTCACTTTCTCTAGTCTTTCCATAGTTGCAAGAACCTGCAAAACAGAATATTTTATTATCAGATTTAGATGTGAGAGACTGAGATGTCAAGGCTGAGTAGAGAGGGGAAAAAATAAATTTTAAATCCTGAGAGTGAGCTGAGAAGGAGAAGTCAGAGAAGACAGGGAAGGAGGTACTAAAAGAAGTAGCAGCAGATTCAGAAGTTAGGATCATCTAGGGAATGATTTGTTTTTACAAGAAGACTTGGCTTACTTAGAAATTAAAAGGAAAAAATGACTAAATATATAAGAGAAGAGATCATTTACATATAGCAAAGTCTGAAGAAGGTGGGAAAAGGCCTGACCAAGGTCATCAAGTCTTCAGAGAACCAGGAAAGGAGTGAGGATAAAAGACAATACACAGAAGCTTTAAAGTTCAGTGAACCAGACCTGGGGGGACTCTATTCTTCTCAGGGAAGTGGAAGAAGGTCATCAGCAGGGTGAGGAATGGAAAGGGAGGTTTGGAACTTTAAGTGCAAGAAAACAGTTTGGACCAGTCAGGAACTGGCAAGAAGCTTTGGGCAGTCAGGAGTGAATAAAAAGCGTGAACTTGTAGTAGAGCCAACAAACCATATTATGTGTTTTTCAACATTGGAAATAAAGTAAATAGATGTGAAACATATTTTCAAATACTTTTCTCTAAAATAACAGTACTAGATTAGTTTTACTCAGACAAAGTTAGGTAAAGAAAACACAGATATCCTGTGTTTACTTATTTTTAATGAGGCTATGATGGATGTTGGCATGTTAATCTGCCCTGACAACTCAGGAAATCCAGGCGACCAACACAGATAAAGCAGACCACCACCACTGAACAGAAACTCCATCTGTCAAAGAGAAGGTTTTTGAATCCCTCTAGCACTGCCTGATCCATCCGTCCAATTTCTTTCTCTCTTTAAAATTACACTTTTTGATTCATTCAGCACCCTTCAGGTAGATTTGTCCTTGAATGCTATTGGGACAATCCCCTCCCTCCTCCTGCCTAGGAAATTATCCAGGGAAAGAAATGGCTATACACACCCTGTGTCCCAGGATCATGGGAGGGGCATGATAGTTATCTGAGAGGCTGTAAGAGTTCTAAACTAGAAGAGTTTAAAGATATATTCTAAGTTTTGTGATGGTTCAGTAATATTTAGGGACTCCATTCAGAAATTTTATAGTATGGATAATTGTACTTGCAGATGACTGAATTTTTTCTTAAGCATATGAATTATTACCCACTGACTTGGGGAAAAGAAAGGTACAGAGGAATTCATTGTTTTTATCAACCACATTTCTACTACACATTGTTAAGGTGGTCAGCTTTTCTTCCCAAATCTGTACACAAGAAAAACTTTCACCAATAAGCCTCACCAAACAGATAATGGTTTTCTAAGAAGAAACATTATTTGCATTCAAAAGAGCAGTTCTAGTACACACATCATTTAGGACTTAGAGGTCCAGAAGAAACGCCACTTTATAAACTATAGGCCAAACTATAGCCAATTAAAATAAACAACCACTGCCACATTACCTGCAATTAGCCTAAAAACACTTCTTGAACAATCCCGAGAGATGCAGTATAGAAACACCAGAACGACAAGTACCTTATTTCTGGATGTTATTATCTGCTTGATGACTACTCGATCTGCCAGCAGCAACACTTTTGTCACTGAAGAAAGAAGTAATCGTGCAGCCTTTATAACTCCTGTTCTGTCTGTAAAAATTGTGACCTGGCCATCAGATTCTGGACAATTCAAGCTGCTGACATCTGTGAGTGCTGCGATTGTTTCTCCTAACAAGAAAGGCAAAGGGGGAAAGTGAAATTGGGAATAAGAAAAACTTAAATTAAAATTCCGACTTCTCTCTAATCTTCAAGGTCATGGACTCAATGCGCAGACACTGGCTTTGGAGTCTTATTTCTGGAACAAGAAACAGCTTCTTGATGAGCACAAGGATTATCATCTAAACCTCTCTGTTGATAAAATAATGGCTCATCTTTAAGAACTGTGAAAAACTGACTGCCTTCACAAAGTTTGAAAAGTATCATAACGTTAGTTTCCAGTGGTATGGCACACTACATGATCTAAAAAGCCTCCTGCTGCACAAGACCAAGCGCGAGGAATCCCAGGGACCAATAACCAGAAAAGAACCTAGAAGCCGAGCAGTAAGCAGCTGCCAAGGCTTTGGCTAAGGGTGCGGAGGAAGAGGGACCACGTAGGGGGTTACTCTCCATCTCCACAACCTGAAGGGGCTTGGGTTTTATGGACACCCAGGGAGAGAGAACTAGGCTTAAGCCCCAACAGGAGGCATCCTCAGTGAGAAAGGGGCCTAGAAGAATCATCCACAGGCAAAGGGAAACAATAAGCAAGTTCACATGTTGATCAGCCTGGACTCTGGATGGGAAAACAGAAGAAAAGCATCTTTCCTGAGAACTCAAACCCCAGGCTGACCCTCAGGGCTTGATGCTTGAATTTGTACTTCTTATGATGACCAGCACAAACCATTCTATCAAGTGAAATCCCAACCCTCTTGAAAAAGTTTCTTCTTCACTCCTGCTATCTGAACACAGGAAAACTCAAAAGATAAGACACTAGGTATGAATTGGTTACATATCATAATAGCTGATGCTCCACTAATAGATGAAGTCTAGTGGCTCCCAATGATACCCACCCTCTGGTATTTACATCCTTGTATTGTCTCCTCCCACATCATACCAAGTATGACAGAAGGGATGGTAGGTCATCTCCAGGATTAGGTTATTAAAGACACTGAGGTAGCTCTCTTGGTTGCTCTGTCTCTGAGGGAAGCCAGCTACCATGCTGTACAACTGCCGACAATCAAGACAGAGAGCTGGGAAGCAGACCCTGCAGTCCAGTCATGCCTTCAGGTAACTAACTGAAGCCCTAGTAGACCTGTTGAGTACAACCTCCTGAGAGACACTGACCCAGAACCAGCTGGTTACACCACTCAGCAATAAGTAACTAATACAGAATTTATACAGCAAAATATACAGAGAAAAAAAGAGGTTAGAATTAAACCTTAATTCACGCAGAAAGGGACAGGAGTTAAAAATACTAGTTTGCAATATGTGAAAGGATAAAAAAGTTTCCTCTGTACCTCTGGAAAATGTTATTTTTTTCCTGTGGCTTCCAGTCATCAAGGATATTACATAGGAGCCTGCACATATGGCATTATTTAACCTTTCTTTTTTCTGACTAAATCCCTGGCATGTAACTCATAAATACGTGGGATGGTAACATTTGGTTAGCTCCACCAACAAGGTCAAATGCTTCCTCAATATTACAAGTTGGTCAAAGTGCAGACTGTTCAAAAATTAGTGTCCTGAAAAGTCACAGTCATCTTATAGTTTCACAGCTGTTGTTTTTAACTTGTTTATGTAACTAGTTAGTATTATATATTAATACAAACATCTGAAGTCAGTCAAATAATACATATTTATTAAGCTCCCACATAAAATATAAAACTTGACCAGCATCCAAGTAAAAAGTAAAAACATGGTGTGGGTAGACTGAATGGGTGGAGTCAAAAGGTACAAACCTCCAGTTATAAAATAAGTAAGTCATAGGGATGTGACGTACAGCATGGCGACTATGTTTAATAATATTGTATTGCTAAGAGAATAAATCTTAGAAAAGTCACAAGAAAAAAATTTATAACTATTTTTGGTGATGGATGTTAACTAGACTTATTATGGTGATCATTTCCCAATATATAGAAATCATTATGTTCTATACCTGAAACTAATACAACATTGTATGTCAATTATATATATTTTTAAAGTAAGAATATAATGTAAGAGTTCAACACAGGGAAAGAAAAATAAAAAATAATTACAATGCCATCTAATATCTATCAAGTACTTTCTATGTGCTAAACACATACATGAATTATTTCAAAATATCTCTATAAACACTAAAATTATCCCCATTGCATAGATGAGAAAAGCGAGGTTTAAATAAATTTAATAGCTTGTCCAATATTACACTTTTACCAAGCAGAAGAGTTAGGACTGAAATTCAGGCAATCTGACTCCAAAACCCTAGTTTTTGTTTTTGTTTTGTATCACCACTCTATATAATTTCCCTTAAATGAGTATTAAATTTTCCAGCAGAGAAGTTGTGAGTGAGCTAGAAACACTTCAGGAGTGATTTAAGTCTTAATCTGTACATGTTAGAGAAAACAGAGCTTCCATATTACACAAATCCAGGAAGCACCTGGGTTTCTAGATTCATTCTCTTACCTGAGCAACTATAAGAGGCAGTTCTCAAGAAGAAAAAGGCCATTTCAAATGAGGAGACATGTGGAGCCCATGATATCAGACATCAGATTTCCAAAAGGCTCCAGTAGGAGCTGCCTGGGCTTACAGTACTTGGAGAGCACACAACCCATGGGATGGTGGCGAGTGTGCCATCCTCTTTTCTCACCCTACACTGGGCAGACTGACATGCTACAGAGCCAATAAGATGAATAGGACTTGGGTTGCCCTTTCATTAAAAAGTCCCTACTCTTTGCCTAAATGGTTTTCTTGGCTTCACTGGAGATGGCTGGTAATTATAGATTTGCTTTGTTTATGTCACCGTATTCCTATTATGTTAATATGTGAGAGCAAGTTAGTTAGTAGTTTAAAACCTATACATGCATAAGGTACTCTACAAGAAGATATGTCAAAGAAATAATCAATCCTCCCATGTTTTCTTCCATATGCTACATCTATAGCTTTTCTTCTTCCTTCCTAATTACAACCCTTAAATAGAATTCGTGCCTCATATCGAATTTACCGAGTATCATAATTCCTCCAGGTGGTAAAGATACCTCGAGACAAGTGCTGGCCATAGAAGCCACAGGGCATAAATCTGCAAAGAAGTAAAAAGCTAACCTTTTCAAACAATATGGCTTCTCTCTCACTTACCAACTTTACATTTCCCTGTATGGCACCGGAAGATGACTGGTTAGCCAGAGACGGGTAAGATTCCTCAAGGGAGGAACAACCTAAGACAGGCACAGTCGCAGGGGGCCAGCAGGTGAGAAATTGGGGATCAACAGAGGTGAGGCTCAGAACCTCACCCCCCCGTTTTGAGAGAAATCTTCTGCATCCGTGGATGTTTTGCTGCCCTTGTCTAGCTTGGATTAATACTTAGTCCATAGGCACACACCTGATCATCTACATTTGCCCTCTTACAGCACTAAACTATTTTTTCTACCTTTATCTTGCATCTACCTACCACTTCAACATTTTATTAAAAATAAAAATAATAATAATAATAAAGGGAGAAATGTGGGATCCACATATAAATCAAGTATAAAAATCAAATATTCATATTTGACCTGATTGTTTATAGTTCATAATGCGTGATCAAAACTGAAAGTTTCTGTGATGAATGCCCTTGTACTGTTCACCATGTAAGAACTTATTCACTATGTAAGAATTCGTTCACCATGTAAGAACTTGTTCGTTATGCTTCAGAAGATTGGAGACTGACGAGAATTAGGCTTGAGATGGTTTAATGATTGTGCATTGAGCATTGACCCCCCTATACAGAATTTTATTGTTGTTAACAACTATTTGATCAATAAATATGAGAGATGCCCTCTCAAAAAAAAAAAAAAAAGTAAACCCCTAAAAAAAAAAAATCCCTACTCTTGCTTTAATTAAGAGTTGCTATAAGACATAGTGTGATACAAAGGACGCCACCTCTACATTTGCTGTTGAATTGTCCATTGCATTACTTAATATGTGTTATATAAGCACACAGTAATTTAGTGCTGGGGGAAAAAGTGACTCTCCCCTTGACAAGCTGTTTTGCTTCCTCTCCACAAACAATGAGAATTATATAACCCTTAATTTCCTACATTTCTGCCTTGCCTTAGAGGAAACACAAAGATAAATTCCATGCTTAATTAAAGTAACAATGTTGGCCAATGTTTCTAGTATGTTTATTTTTATCTCTTATTTAAATGGCCTTATAAAACATGTATTTTTTATTGTAAGCTATTTCAATATAGCTTACAATATAGCTTATTTAAAAAGCTGTATCCTTTTTAAAATGTAGGTGAAATATAAATCATGAACAGAATAAGGCCATCCCCCATTCCCCACACAAAACTTATTCTCTATAGCTGGAAACCAATAGTCAACTCAGAATTGTCCCTTTCCTTTAATTAATAACCAAGTTCTAGCTATTAAAACACCTTAGTGAATATTCTGTTCACTCTTCCTGCTCTTTATATCCATCAGAGACTGCTTGTTTAGCCTGGTTTATTGGAAAAGCTTCCACATTAATCTCTCTGCCATTAGTCTCAACTTCTCAATCACTCCTTTTGTTCATTCCTTCCATACTATCAAAAGATTTCTAACACAAAGCTGTCTTTCATCTGACTCAAAATTCCTCAACCTATCATCTACAGATTAATCCTTGAGGCATTCATATAATATACAGGACCATGTATGATCCGGTTGGCCTCCATATTTACCTGGCTTTATCTCACCCACTCCCTTGACCCCCTGAAGACCCTCCAAACACACCTGCTCCTCCTTCAGAGTTGACCATCTCAGCAAATAATAGCACCATCATCTACTTCATGGTTCATACGCCAAACTTTGAGTTATCCATAACTCTTCTTTCCACTACATCCCACATCCAAACTGTCAGTAAATCATATCAGCTCCACTTCAACAGTATAACTGAATGTTCTCACCTGATCTATGTCACCATTATCTATCACCTGAACCAACAGCCTCCTAACTGCTCTCTTTGATTTCGCCCTCATACCTCATAAAATCTATTCACCATACAGGAGCCAACAGTGGCCTTCTTAAAATATAAATGAGGTTATGCCATCACCCTGCACAAAACCTTCCACTAGACCCCCATTACCCTTAGAACACAGTCCAAAATTCCTGTCCTTGCCTGGAAGGCCAACCTGTTTTCTCTCTTGTTGCCATGCCCTTCTGCCAAATATTCCCATAGCTGGGACCTCATTGCACTGCAGTTCTGGCTCCAACGATAGCTCCTTAGAAGTCTTGCCAAACCCCTCTCACTAGTTCTTAATATTTTGACCCCTCAAAGGACATTTAGTAGTGTCTGGAGACACTTTTGGTTGTCAGAGTGGGGGAAGAGGAGATCCAGCAACTAATAGGTAGAAACAAGGGATTCTGCTCCACACTCTAAAATGCACAGGAGAGCCCCCACACTCAACAAAGAATTATCAACAAATAATTATCCAGCCCAAAATGTCAACAGCTTCAAAGTTGAAAAACCCTGCCATCTGTAAAATATACCTCCACTGGTCTCCTAGTCCTTACTTTGCCTTATTTTCTTCTTGGATAACTATCACTACATGACATTATATATGTTTATTCATTGTTTATGGTCTCTTCACTAGAACACAAGCTCCATGAGGGCAGATTTTGACTGATTTGCACACAGTTATATCCTGTGGCCTAGAAGAATGCCTGGTATATAGCCAGCACATAGTAAATATTAACTGAAACAATAAATGGATAAATGATACTTCAACAAAATTGAACTCTCTGTATCCATCAAAACACCTCAGATTCTTTCTAGCTTCTGTGCCACTAGCTACAGAGAAGTGGGACATCATGAAATTTGAAGACACTATGCTTTGTCTAGAGTACAGGAGGGCACTAATTTTCATTTCCATTTCCTAGATGGTGACAAGTGGGCTAATATGTTCCTTAAGGGCACAGTCCCTGCCTCACATTCCTCTAATCTCTCCCACTTCAGTGGCTAATGGCAAGGATGACAGACTACTATTCTGCCAAGTGAAATAATTCAATGCTTCTGATTTAGGACTTGAGCCAAGAGAAGTTCAATATTCCTGGAAGCTAATCCAGGCCTATAATTTCCTAGGCATCTGTAATGACAGAGCTAAAGCACAGTGCACATCTTTACCGAAAATGAGACAATAATTTGTCATCATACACAAAGCAACAAAATTGGTACAACAGGCATCAATATCAATATCCACATACCTGCTTGTTTAGCTTCAATACAGGCAATATTTATTTCTTCTTTCAAATCCCAGTTTTCATTGGCTATAGCTTCTCCTACTTTAACAAATCTTCCAACTGCCAAGTTGACGGCTTGTCCTACACGCTGAATCGCTTGCAGAGTCTTATCAGACTTCTTGGTGTTATCTTTATGATTAATAAGTGTGGTGATCTAAAAAAAGAGATAGAAGCAACTTACTTAAATTTTATCTCAGTACCTTTTTTTTAAAGAGCTATACCACGAAGGCCAAGAAAACTAATGCCGACATACCAGTCTAGCCTAATAAGCTAAACTGATAGCTTTAACACTTCAACCCAGAGACGACCAGAAAAGCATCGCATCCTGCATCCCTCCTCAGGACATGTTTCCATTGATACCAATTCCGAATTTACCTGAGGGCAGTTATCTGGGGCATACAGTTCCAGAAACTCTTCAGCTATTTCAACAAATCTTAAAGACAGGAGTGGATGGATCATTTATATCCACAGAATCCAGAGAACACCAAAGCACTTCCGGTCTCGTTTCTTCTACTAGGACTTGAGCTGCTATAATAAAATGCAGGGCAGCATGTTCTTCACCTGGCACCCCACTTCACAGCCCAGCGCAGTTCACAGGTTCTACAAATAGTATATGTGCTGTATGTGTTTCCTTAACTAACTAGACACCTATAAAACACTGTAATCTATTTTGTTATAGACTCAAAGTAAATGAAATGCCAAGAGTTTCAACTTGATTCCAAGCCCTGAAATAAAATATAAAAAGTGACAAGTTAAGCTGATTGAAACAAATATAAGTTCTCAAAATGTCCTAGAAAATTAGTATATGAACTATACTGATGTATAAAAATATTTAAAGAATGTTACATGAAGAATGTAGACCCCAAATAGTAGATGTCCACTGAGTATAAAATGAAATGATTCATATAAGTATATTAACAAAGACCAGAATAGAGAATTAAGAGAAGAGGTAGGGAATGACTTTGAGCAACTAGTATGTGCCAAGCACTTTATATGTTATGATGTTAGTAGTTTAGAATCAGGAAGGCCTGGGTTCGAGCCTTGTCTGCCATTACAACTTTGCCATAGCTAAATGACCTAGGGAAATTTACTTAATCTCTCTAAATAAGTTTCATCTATAATACTGTTTTTCAATTTTGAATATATCCTAGATGCCAAGTCCTCAGGATGCGTCAGTGAACAATACTAACACAATACCGTCCCCACTGGTTTACGGTCTGTCAGAATAACAATAATTCAACCATACGAGGTGAATTTGTTGCACACCTATCATATGCCAAACAAAATTCTAGGCAATGATGAAACAGCAATAAACAAGAAAGAAAATGCTCATACTTCCATGGACCTTACATTCTAGTGGGGGGAGGGGAGATACAATAATCACATAAGTAGGTAAACAAGCAAAATTTAATATAAATGCTATGTAAAATATTATAATAGGATAATATGATAGAAAGTATCTATGTAGTTATCTGAAATTAGTTGATCTTCCTTCTACGTGGAAGTGATATTTAAGCTGGGATCTAAAGGACATCAAGTAACCAGGCTGGCAAACATCAAGGAATCAAGCAAGCATTTTAGGGAGGAGAAAAATTGTTAAAAAAAAAAAGAAGAAGAAGAAGAGAAAAAGGGGTCAGAGGTCCCTTAAGAATGAGGGAAGGCCAAAAACGGTTTAAGAACAGTGGCCAAATGGCAAGGATAAAACCTATAACTAATGGGTGGGCAGGGACCAGCTATGTAAGGCTTTGAATAGGAGTAAAGGGTTTGTATTTTATTCTAAGTGTGACAGGAAGCCACTGAAGAGTTTTTAAGTAGGAAAAGTGCTTTTAAAATGTGTCCACAAATTCTTTGATATTTTTCCTTTCAAGAGGTGGAACCTCATTTCTCACCCCCTACATTTGGGATGAACTTAGTTGACTGTGTTCTAATGAATAAAATTATGTGGAAACAATGACATACTTCTGACAGTTGGCCACAAAACATATTGTGACTTGCATCCCACTCTCTCTGGGATCAAACACTGAAGAAAACTAGCTATTACTTCATGGAGGACATTCAAGTAACCCTATGGAGAGACCCATATGGTAAGAAACTGAGGCCTCTGACCAAAAGACAGTAAAAAACTGAGGCCTCCTGCCAACAGGGAGCTGTGTGAACATGGGAACAGATTCTCTGGCCCGAGCCCAGCCTTCAGATTACTGTGGACTCAGTCAACATCTTGATTTTATTTTGCTCAATTTTTAAAAATTGTTTATTAAGGCATTATTGATATACACTCTTATGAAGGTTTCACATGAAAAATCAATGTGGTTACTACATTCACCCATATTATCAAGTCCCCCCCACATACCCAATCACAGTCACTGTCCATCAGCATAGTAAGATGTTATAGAGTCACTACTTGTCTTCTCTGGGCTATATTGCCTTCCCTGTGACCTCCCTACATTATGTGTGCTAATCATAATGCCCCTTAATCCCCTTCTCCCTCCCTCCCCACCTGCCCTCCCCACCCACTTTCCTTGGGTAACCAATAGTCCCTTCTTGGAGTCTGTTAGTCTGCTGCTGCTTTGTTCCTTCAGTTTTGCTTTGTTGTTATACTCCACAAATGAGGGAAATCACTTGGTACTTGTCCTGCTCCGCCTGGCTTATTTCACGGAGCATAATACCCTCTAGGTCCATCCACATTGTTGCAAATGGTAGGATTTGTTTTCTTCTTATGGATGGATAGTATTTCACTGTGTATATGTACCACATCTTTATCCATTTGCCAACTGATGGACACTTAGGTTGCTTCCATGGTTGCTTCCATGTCTTGGCTATTGTAAATAGTGCTGCGATAAACATAGGGGTGCATATGTCTTTTTGAATCTGTGGTCTGGTTTTCTTTGGGTAAATTCCTAGGAGTGGAATTCCTGGGTCAAATGGTATTTCTATTTTTAGCTTTTTGAGGAACCTCCATACTGCTTTCCACAATGGTTGAACTAATTTACATTCCCACCAACACTGTAGGAGGGTTCCCCTTTCTCCGCATCCTCACCAGCATTTGTTGTTCCTTGTCTTTTGGATGTTGGCCATTATAACTGGTGTGAGGTGATATCTCACTGTGGTTTTAATTTGCATTTCCCTGATGATTAGCGATAGAGGTATATTCTTTCTATACTCAAATTTGTTGATAGTTTTTATCATGAATTCTGTCAAAGCTTTTTCTGCATTTATTGTAATGATTGTACAATTTTTATCTTTAATTTTATTAATGTGGTGCATTCACATTTATTGACTTGGATATATCAAACCATCCTTGCATCCCAGGGATAAATCTCACTTGATCATGGTATATGATCCTTTTAATGTGCTATTGAATATGGTTTAATTTGTTGAAAATTTTTGCATCTATATTCATCAGGGATATTGGACTGTAGTTTTCTTTCCTTAGAGTGTCCTTATCTGATTTTGGGTAATGCTGACAGAGGCCATACTTTTAAATACAACTCCATAATGCCTCACAAAATCCCAATGAAATAGGTACTAACAGATCCCCATTTTACAAATGAGGAAACTGGACATCAGGAGAGTAAGAGAACTGTACACCAAAGAGAAAGGAGAATTAAGATTTAAATCCAGATTCTGACTCCAGAGTCTAGCCTCTTAACCACTTAGCCATACTGCTTTCTCTGTCTTATAACATTGAAAAGCAGATTAAATGAACTGAGGCAAATATTGCTTAACATAGTTTATAAGCTTTTTAAGGTATATTACTATTAGTTCTCTTATCTAATCATTAGGTTTTATTAAGAATAAGAAAACTGAAGCTGAGTGAATACGTACTTGGTACACACAGCTAAGAAATGACCTAGTTTAGAATTTGAACCCAAGTTTTTCTGACACCAAAGCCCACCCAGTACTCTTCTTCAGTAGATGTTTTTTGTTTGTTTGTTTTTAGAAGGAGAACACTTTTTCAAAATAAAATATTACCTAAAAGCCCATTAGGTAAGCACATCAAAGAAGAGTTGTCATGGTTGATTTTGAGGATGACTATGGATCATAGCACTAGGAAGCAGAGAAAGTACTAGGAAACTAGTCCTATTAGTACTAGTTAAGTCCTTCTCTACACCTGATAGACCATAGGAACTCTTAGTACCACTTAGAAAATAAAGGACTTGACCACCACTGATTATCCCAAACAACCACTCTGGAAAATGAAAAGGAGTTTTAAGTTGGGTTTATTAAATCCTTTATTTATATAAAATTTAAAATTTTCAATTATAAAGAAAAGATCTGCAATTAGGCTAAAATACCAACTACTTTTCAGTTCTGAAATACACATTTTATTTTCACTATTGCATCCTCCCCAGTGCATAATCAGGTGTGGCTGTCTTCCTCTTACTCAAAGCAGTCTGTAAAATGTTTAATCCAAATATGGATACCCACTTAAAACTGACATTTAGTGGAACCAAGTCAACTTATAAAATTCCTCATTAAAAGGTGTACTTATGTCCTAAAAACTACTTTCTAACTTTTCTCAGGGGAGTTTCAAAAAGTTATACATGTCGGTTGTTAAAATATGTATATATATAGGAAATAGAGCAAAACCTAGCAAAATTAAAATCACCCACAATCACACTACCCCATGAGCATTTAGATGTCTTTTTAGTCTTGTTTTATACATATACATAAACATACAGTCTTACAAAATTGACATCAAACTTTGATTTCCTTATCATGTGCCAAAAATAAGACTAATTAACATTTAACATTAAGCAAAACAGTAGTAGGCACTATGTTTTACATGTATTAATTAATTTAATGCCTACATCTCTATGAGGTGGATACTATTTTTACCCTCATTTTACATAAAGAACCTGAAATTTAAAGAGGTTAAGAATTTGCCCAAGCTCACAAAGCCAATAAATTGCCTACACTCATAGCCACTACACTGCTGCTTTCTTCCCAAGATTACATTAAGGATCAACAGAAAGACAACTGGTGAAAGTGCCCTGTAATTACAACATGCCAAATAAAATTTTAACTGTTACTCTGCAAAAATAGGAGACATATTAAATTGGGAGTCACAACCTGGAGTTGCCCTGACACCTGTCTACAGAACACCTGAATGAACTGAAAAGCGAGCAGAGAAGGCAACCCCTGGGGAAGAAAGAGAATCTGACATATTGAAGAACTCTGCTGTGGAATAAAAGAACTAGGGCTTATTTGATACCTTCCAGCAAAGGATGTGAAGAAGTATCGATCACCAACAAAGTATATTCTAGCAGTTAAGAGCATGACTCTGGCTTCACTTTGCCTGGGTCTGAATTCTAGCTGTCATGTGACTATGTGGCGAGTTATCCAACCTTTTTGTGACTCAGTGTTCTTACCTGTAAAAACAGAATAATAGACCCATCTCACAAGGTTGTTGTGGGGGAATAAATTGGTAAATATAAATAAAGTGCTTAGTATAGTGTCTGATATATAGTGAACAATTTACGTTTCTTCATTCTCTGGTCTTTCCTCATGTGTGTAATGTTATTCTTATTTTCTAGATAACTGACAATAATCTCTTGATTGAAATGGATTTTCTTAATTTACTTACTTATTTTGTAGGGATGAAAGAAAGCAAGTGAAGACCAAGAAGAAGAAAAAAATGGCAATAGCCCAGGTAAAACAACAAAGCATTAATTCCCTGGGACCTAAAAAGTAAGAGCCAGCCTGGAACAGAGAAGTTCATCTCTGGGCTTAACTTGCATGATCATTAGTAAAGTCTCAAAATTATTAGATTAAAAAAATCAGCTACCCAGATACAGAAATTAATATGGAAGCAAACACACCAAGTCATGGGAGGTGCTTGAAAAAAGCAGCAGAAAAAAGGCACTTTTACTTACTTTGTACACCACTTACGTGTTTTATCTTTGCGATTAAAAATAGACATATATTTACATATAAAAATTAGCGAAAGAAGGTCTTGTATATACTCTATTCATCCCCAATTTAGTGGGACAAGGATCCTGAAAAGCTCCCAGAACAATGTAGAAAAATGGGAAGACGAGGTGAACTACCTTAGAAATTTAAAGTGCCTGTACAATGGTGAATTAAATCCGTCATAGACAGGAAAAGACTAGTGGGTGGTAGAATAACATTCCACACTTAGGGTGGGGCTATGTGGCAGATATCCTTCTTCCCTTCCTTGGGTAAAAACATTACAAGACCAGGAGTGGGAGTTTTGATGGGAAGAATAAAGTGACTATTAAAAAAGGTGGGGAGTTGCTCTGCACATGTTCTAAGGTGCAACTAGGTGGGGTTAAGTTGGGACTTAGCCCAGGGCTTTTTAAAAAAATTGTCTGAATTAGAAAATAAATAAAAAATGAGTGTATATAACATATATATGTACAGTTTAAAGAAATGAAAGGCAGAATCACGTACCTATAACAAAGCTTAAGAGAACATTACCAATACCACTGACATGCTATGTGTCCTGTTTGCCCTTTTTCTACATCACCCCCTTCTCTCTCCCTGGACAAAACTACTATTCTGATTTTGTGCTCATCACTCCCTTAATATAACTACTGCACATATGTTATATCCCCAAAGGATATATGGTTTCATTTTGCCCGCTTTGGAACCTTTAATTTTTTTTCACTCAACATAATGTGTTTGAGATTCACCCATATTGATAATTATAGCTGTGGTTCATTTATTTCACCGCTGCATAGTATCTTATTGTGTGAACACAGCATAATTTATTTAAAAATCCTACTGTTAAAAGATATGTTTCCAGTTTGGAGCCATTAGAAGTAAAAAGACTATGAACATTCCAATCCATGTCTCCTAACACACAGGCAAGAGTTTCTCTGGAGGTATGGATTGAGGAGTGGAATGGCTGGGCCATAGGTAATACCCACCTACAACTCCAATAGATTACATCTAACTGTTTTCCAAATGGTTATGCTATTGACATTCCCATCAGCACCACATGCCTCAGAAAGACTTGTTAGCACTGTGGTTTCATTGTGTGCCCACTGATTGCTAGTGAAATTGAACATCTTTATAAATATCATTTAGCCATCTCCTCTGCTGCAAGATGACTATTTGTTTTACCAGTTTTTATGGGTAATCTTTTTATCTTTGATTCACTGGGGCCCTTTATTTATTCTGGGTACTACCAATTATTTGTTGATTTGTGTTGTAATCATCTTCTCCCACTTTATGGCTTATCCTTTCAATTTTGATAAACAGGTTCATCATTTTAATGGAATCAAATTAATCAATCTTTACTTAGAGTTTGTACTTTGGTATATTAAAAAATCCTTCCCACCATGAGGGAAGGATGGTGGTGAAGGTATTACCCTGTAATTTTTTCCTGAAAGTGTTAAAAGTTTTTACTTTCCTATCAATGTCTTTAATTCATCTGAAATTGATTTTTGTATATGGTGTGAAACAAGGATCTAGTTTAATGTGTTTCTATTAGATAACCAATTGTCCTAGCCTCAGTTTTTAAAAAGTTCTTCCTTTCTTCACTGACCAGCATTGTCAATTCTGTGATTTATCAAGTTTCCATGTATGTGTGGATGCGTACTCTATCCTATTTCACTGGTTTATTTGTTCATCTCTGTTCTTATATCCACGTTGTCTTACTGTAGCTTTATGCTAAGCCTTGAGATCTGGCAAGCAAGTCCACCCAGTTTGTTTCTCTTCTGGCTATTCTTGGCTCTTCGCTCTTTCATATAAATATTAGAGTTACTCGTATCAAATTCTTCTAAAAAATCCTTATTGAAACTTTCACTGGAATTGCATTAAATGTACAGATTAATAGGGAGAATTGGTATGTTTCTAATATCAAGACAAAATAGTCTTCTCAAGCCAATATGTACTTCTCTCCCATTTATTTAGATCTACTTTGGCTTTCAATAAAATTTTCTAAAATTTCTCCATTAAATTTGGCATCTCTTTTGCTATTCATACATCTACTCCTAGGAACTTTATTTTTTGCTGTCATTTTATTCTAAATGGCATTTTTTTTAGAATCACTTTTTTTTATTAATGTACAGAAATGTAGTTGATTTTAGTATCCTACATTCAGTGAGCTTACTAAACCTCCTAATTTTTATAATTAATTGTAGATTTAAGTTTTCTATGTAGGTAATTATATCACAATGAGAGTTTTGATTTTTCCTTTCCTTTCTTTGTCTCTTTCACTTTTCCTTGTTATGTTGCACTGGTTAGAATTTTCAGTACAGCACTGAATAAAAGCTATGATAGTACGCATCCCTCCTCTTGTTTCTGGTTTTAAAGGAAACATTTGTTTCAAATTGGACTCATTGCTATAATGTTAATTGTAGGTTTTCTATTGGTACTCTATTAGGTTAAGGAAGTTTTATTCTATTATTGGCTTGCTAAGTGCTTTTTATCATAATTAAAAGTTACACTGAATGCTTTTCCTGCATCTACTGATAAGAACATATATCTTTTCTAATATTTGAATGCAGAAATTTACACACATTTTTGCAATACTTACTCAACATTGCATTCCTAAATTCAGTAACCCCAGAACTTTTGTGGGGGCATTATCAATATTTTATATATTGATTTGGGTCCCTACTTCATAGGTTTATTAAATTAAAAAACTCTGAATGTATGATCTCTTCAAGGAAAATAACTTAAATACAACTTTGTATATGTCATTCAATACATAGAACCAATTTTTCCAAGATCACAAATGTTTATCAACCTCAATGACTCAAAATACCATAACAGAACTTTTTACTTGGAGGGTCGTAAGAGGTTAGATGATTCCAGAGTAGAGAGAAACTATCTGCTTAAAAGTCACTAAGTTGCACAGTGCTAGTCCTATTCGTTCCCCTCAAAACCCTATCTCCTCTCTGGCATAGTTCCTTACTCATCCATGCCTTCTCTGACCTCTTAAGTCATCTACTATTGATGATGTTTACTTGACACTTGGCATGTGCTATTCTGTATGTGTCCTGTCTTCCAACTAGAATGTAAGTCCCTCAAAGAGCAGCAAAAGCACATACCAAATGCTTGCTTAAAATATTCTTGTGGATATGATGGTGAAACGTGAGTTGGATAATAATGTAGCAACATTAGAAAATGGGACTCGTGGAAATGCATTTTCTAGAAACCTTCAGTTTTAATCTCATAATACTCCTTGAAACTTAAAAATCATTCTACAATGTACTCTATACTTTATCCTGCTTTGTTGACAGTATTTTGGCCTGTTTTATACATTTCTAGATTTAAGCAAATTTCTTTTTTTGTTGAGTACAGTCAATCATTACAAATATCAGTTATGGTATTGTGCCAAATATATAGCTGTGGATATATAATGTGTGGGATGCAGAACCTCAGCTATGGCTCTGAATCAGTCTGTAACAGAGAAGAAAGAAAAGCTGCTATTTTCCCCCTACTTCATTGACTTCTAATTCACTCTCAGTAGCTCTTCACAGGCTTCCTCCTTCACTCTCTTACTCTCTCCACCCTTTTACCCCAGAATTAAACAATACAGAGCTGTAGGGCTGATAGATTTTTAGAACTGATACTGTGAAAAGTCACTATTTCTCCAGATTGTAACAACCTTCCAGTTTGTTTTTCCATTGCAATCTCTTTTCTGTACCTACTACTAGCTGACCTCATCACTGCTCTCTAATCTCTAGAAAGAATGCAGCATATGCCTCTGGAGCCAAGACACCTGGGTTCTAATCCCAGTTTGACATTTACAGCCAGAAGTCCCATAACAAGTTACTCAACTTTACTATGCCTGAGTTTTCCTCATCCATTTAATGAGAGTAAATATGTATCTCCTCATAAGGTTGTTCCAAGAATTAAATGAGTTAATACTTATAAAATGTTTAGAGCATGCCTTAGCACATAGTGAGCATCATATACACATTGTTAAATAAATGGATAAAATATTGTCAACTTCAACTCCACCACTCTCTCTCTCTCTCTTAAAACTACTCCAGTATTTTTTCATTTTTGGGGTGTGGTTGTACTGGTGGTGATGGTAGTGGCATTCTTTTGGAGGAAAGGGATACTGCAGACATTCTAACCGATCCTAGCACCACTTCCCACTGATCAGTGTCAACAGACATGGAAGGGACAGTGGGGAGAGGATCCAGCGTATTTATTCATTGTTCTGTTAGCTAGGCTACAATGAGCACAGGTGAAGAAAACGTAGCTATTTAATCAGCATTACAGCAATGGAGGGCCATGCGTGACTACTGTTTTCAAATATTTGCAGGGCTGGGATGGAGAACAGATAGCATGTACAATTCTATGGAACAGATACAGGCTCTCCACTGAACTTGTTTAAGCAGGAGACTGGTAATCAGGTGTCAAGGATGCTCTAAGAAAGAATTTTTAATTTAGAGTCAGATAACCTTTAAGATTCCTTCTACCTCTAAAGTCTTGGCAATACTGGCATGAGTCATCAAGACCTTACCGTCTAGTTGAGTCACACATCGCCAACGCGCTCCTGAAGGCACAGAATTCTTCACTCCCCGCAGTTTGGCACAGTACAAGAGATCTAGGGAATTCTAGCCCTCGGGCTACGTATAACTAGGCTCACAATAACAAAAACTTCTCTAAAACTAAGCGCGTCAGTTAGCTGACTCCAGACTTCTGTTAGGACCAACAAACAAAGCATTCATCCCAAAAGGGATTTGGCAAAAAGATGCGTATCCGGATAACTATCAGTCCTGCACATCACTCTACCGAAGCTGGACAAAAGCCGACTTAAGTGAGCAGGCAGGTGAAGGAGAAGGGGCAGGGTGGCTCGGGGTGAATGAGAGACGGGTGAGCCGACGCACCGCAGGAGAAAGGGACAAAGGGCGCAGGGAGAGCACGCTGGACTCGGAGCCCGGCAGGAGTGCCCCCGCCAGAGTGGCCAACAGTCCGGACTGAGACTGGGATGCAAAGGTGTGCTCGCAGTGCGTTAAAGAGTGACAACGAGGAGGACCTCTAAGTGCCAGCGGGGCCCCCGCGGGGGTCCTCTCTGCCTCCGAAGACCTTGGCTCGGCCTCCCAGCTCGCGAGGGACCTCGCTGGGCCAGGGGCTGCCGGAGCCTCAGCTGTCAGGCGGGTCCTGTGCGCCCGCGCACCTGCCGGTCGGGCGCCCGCGTGGGCACTAGGCTCCCAGCCCCGCAGCCTCCTCTGCCGCTCAGCCCGCTCGGCCTCGCCGCCGCACCGCGGATGGACCAGACTCCCGCCGCCCGGGCCGAGGCCCGTTCTCAAGCCACAGACAGGCGGTCCAACACCGACGCCGCAGACCCGGTGCCGAACGTGGGGCAGCAGCTGCCTCCTGCCGGGCCCCGGCCGTGCGAGCGGCCGCCGCCATCTCGGGCCGCGGCCGGAGGAAGACGAGGGGCAGCGATGAGCGCTACTTTACCTGAGAAACCAGAGGGAGCAGCGTCTGCTCCACCGAGCGAGTTCTTATCTCGAGTCCCGAGTCGAAGACAAAGCCCGACGGGCCGGAGCCGTGCGCTGCCCGAGCGCCGCCAACGCCGGCGGGACCCGGAGAGGCGGCCATCACCCTCAGCCCGTCGCGCAGCACAGAAACCACACCACCGCGGGCCCGCCAGCCAGCCAGCCTGCCCGCCCGCCCGCGGCCGCGGCCGCAGCTCTACACCCGCGCCGCCGAGGCCCCGCCCCCATAGGGCCCCGCCTACCTCACGCCCCTGCCCCGCCCCCCCACGCTCCAGGCTAGGCCACCCCGGCACGGCCCCGGCCTGCTCCGCGGACCCCGCGCGGCCCCGCCCTTCGCACGCCTCTGCCCCGCCCCACGCGCTCCAGGCTAGTCCGTCCCGGCACGGCTCTGGCACTGCCCCGCCTCCGGTACCCATTCCGCGTCGCGCCTCTCACTTCAGGCCACTTTCCTGTGAGTTCCAGGCAAGTCCCGCCCCCTCAAGAACAGAGAAGCGGATACCTGAGGGCCTCCCACGGCCACATGGCCTCCTACCAGGACAAGAACAACCGGCTGCAGCAAAGCTTCCAATTCTCCCGAAATCCCGCGACAATTTCTGGGTGCTGAGCTGGGTGAAACAGATTGGTAGGGAGGGTGCAGAGTCCAGGCCGTAGCGGGTGGTTTCTTCCCTGCGACGAATTCTACTGGTACATTGTCTCTCCAGAGCTTCTCCAGTAGGTCCCATTTCCCCTCCCACCCTGGTTTTCTATGTCTTTTTCACAATCAGAGCTGGACTAAGGATGTATTTGATAATGCAATCGTTTAGGGAGTATCTGGGTACTTGACAAGAAGACTGATTTCGCTTTCAAGGCTGTGTTCAACACTACTACTTTTTGAAAAAAAACTTTTCAAAATTACTTTCCCCTAGTGCCTAGCACGCAGCAGTTTCTTAACAGCTGCTCACTGACTGCAAAGATTGGTGTTTATTTCTGACTAAACTCAAGGGTAAGCCTAAGAATTAGAGAGCCCCGGCGTGATTTTGATGGGAAGGAGAGCCAAACACCCTTTACCTTAGATGTTTGGGGAGCATAGCCAAAGAGAGATTGTCAGAAGCACACACCTTGTGAAGGGCTCCTAGGCTTAAGCAATTAAGCAATAGTTTTAAGCAATGAGAAGCATGAAGAAATATTTGGTGAACTGGATTATCTGCCAAAAAGAAACTGATCAGAGTAGAAAAGAATCTGAGGCTGGCTAGTCCACCCTTACACTTTTCAGGACCATTTCTCCATCAATGTCAGATTGATAACATTCAGTATAAGCACTGATGTCAAAGAATAAATGCAAGATATAAGGCCTAAGAGACAAGAGGGAAGTATCTGTTGATTTCTGACTTCTCAAAAAATCAAATTTTTCAACAGAAATAAGACAAAAGTTTACTACTTGATTCATTCAACACTCAATTTTATTTCAAAATATATTTTACATTTACAAAGAGGTTACTTCAGTAGGTCTTCAAAGCAAGTTAAAGCTAAGAAACAGCATTTGTGTAATAATGAAGTATACTGTATTTGAATGCTTTTTTGCTTTCAATCCATCTCTACCTTGCCTGGGAATGAAGAGACTGATACAACTCCAAAAGTTACCTAAGCAATTACAAGTAAATATTCAACCTTGGTTTCAAAATCAAATGGTATGTGAAATACACTCCTGTCACCTAAGCAAGTGGCACTCAAAGGAGAAACGTAAGGTTTTCTTTGGGATAACTAGAATGAGAGTTACATTTCTGGGGTCACTGCAATAAAAAAAGAATCAATATTTGATAATAAGTCAAAGTAGTACTACTTTAAGATTTGTTTCCACACCTTTCATTGTAAAATATAAAGCCAGAAGAAAAATAAGAAACCAGGTATGGAGTAAAGAACTCGGGACTTGGAGTCAGAAGTTCTGCAACAGAATTCTGGCTCCATCATTGTGTGGTATAAACTGAAAGGAAAAATCACACACACACACAAAAACCTCTGTCTCAGTCACCAGTGCTTTATCTGGTAATACTTAACACCTGCCTATCTGATGGGGTTGTGATGAAAGCAGTCTGAAAACTATAAAGTGGCATACAAAAGCATTATTCAGATGTACTATGGATATATCACCACTGTATTTGCATATTAACTGATCCTTGAAAAACCTGCAAAACTAAACACAAATATTGATTTTATACACCATAGGTGGGAAAGAATCTCTATACTGTATGTATAGTTCTGAACAGCAAATATTTTTTTTCTAGTATCTCACTGAACTTTGAGATTTATTATGGTTTACATGGTACCACGGTAATTGATATACCATTCAGAATATCCATGAAGGATGTCTTCTCAAAGAGAGCTGTAAATTTACTTGAGAGCAGTGTTTCCCAAAAGAGTCAGTAGTTCTTTGAGATGCTCTGAGAAAAGGAGGAGGGATCTGCAATTTAAGGTAAAATAAACACAGTAACACAGTCTTTATGCCCTTATAAATCCCAATACATAATAGCATGTTAAAAACTCTTAGAAGGCTCAAGGAAAGCTAAACATTCCTCAGTTTTAACTGACCATGGAGTACCCTCCCACCATATACACCCTTTTGTTCTCTTATCACATATAATAACATCCTTGCAACTAGAGCTATAAGGAACACATTATCCCAAAAACTGCTCAACTATGAGGGAAAGGGAAGAGAAATAGAACAATGGACTGAGAGGAAAAAGAATTGTATTCCACCCTGTACTCTATTACTAACTGGCTATGTGTGTTAAAAAAAGCCACTTTAACCTATGGATTTGTTTCCTTCTCTAGAAAATGACAGGATCAACTGATTTTATAAGGCCCATTCTAGCACAGAACTTTTATGACTCACAGGCAAACAGAACATCTTCATGTACAATTTTTATTATTATTTTTTTTTTTTGAGAGGGCATCTCTCATATTTATTGATCAAATGGTTGTTAACAACAATAAAATTCTGTATAGGGGGGGTCAATGCTCAATGCACAATTAATCCATCTCAAGCCTAATTCTCATCAGTCTCCAATCTTCTGAAGCATAACGAACAAGTTCTTACATGGTGAACAAATTCTTACATAGTGAATAAGTTCTTACATGGTGAACAGTACAAGGGCATTCATCACAGAAACTTTCAGTTTTGATCACGCATTATGAACTATAAACAATCAGGTCAAATATGAATATTCGTTTGATTTTTATACTTGATTTATATGTGGATCCCACAATTCTCCCTTTATTATTATTATTATTTTTTTAAATGTTGAAGTGGTAGGTAGATGCAAGATAAAGGTAGAAAACATAGTTTAGTGTTGTAAGAGAGCGATTGTAGATGATCAGGTGTGTGCCTGTAGACTACGTGCTAATCCGAGCTAGACAAGGGTAATAAAATATCCACGGATGCAGAAGCTTTCTCTCAAAACAGGGAGGGGGGGGGTGAGGTTCTAAGCTTCACCACTGTTGTTCCCCGATTTCTCACCTGATGGCCCCCCTGCGACTGTGCCTGTCTTAGGTTGTTCCTCCCTTGAGGAATCTTACCTGTCTCTGGCTAACCAGTCATCTTCCAGGGCCATACAGGGAAATGTAAAGTTGGTAAGTGAGAGAGAAGCCATATTGTTTGAAAAGGTTAGCTTTTTATTTCTTTGCAGATTTATGCCTTGTGGCTTCTATGCCCAGCACTTGTCTCGAGGTATCTTTACCACCGGGAGGAATTATGATGCTTGGTAAATTCGATATGAGGCACGAATTCTATTTAAGGGTTGTAATTAGGAAGGAAGAAGAAAAGCTATAGAGGTAGCATATGGAAGAAAACATGGGAGGATTATTTCTTTGACGTATCTTCTTGTAGAGTACCTTAAGCATGTATAGGTTTTAAACTACTAACTAACTTGTGCACACATATTAACATAATAGGAATATGGTGACAGAAACTAAGCAAATCTATAATTACCAGCCATCTCCTGTGAAGCCAAGAAAACCAGTTAGGCACCCTAGGCATTTGTGAAAATTTGTCTATGATATGATGGATATTGTCCAACTGTACTTGAACAGTCTGAGAGAAATCAGACAAATTAAAGTAACCCATTTCTGGGATCTGTTCACATCCCATATGTTCTTTTAACCATAGATAGTCTATAGTCGTAAGATTTTGGAGTGCTACAACTTGCACCCCTCCCAACTCCTGGTTGAGTTCCAAACGTACAGATCCACTCAAATTCGTTGTCTCACTGTATGCACACGCCAGCCTAGACATCTCCCTCCTCATTCCAATGGCAAGTCAAGGAAACAGTGGGATGGACGCAGCCACAACCGCAGCATCGCCCGGATCCCTGTGGAGGCTTTTTGATGATCATCCCCCGGCACGAGTCCTCCAGAGAGTGCTGATGCCAGAAGCTCCTCCTCATATCGTATCTTAGTTCATTTTCTGGGTAGCCAAGCTAGGCCTTGATCTTCTGCATAAAAACAAACAGACCCTTTGCCCACACTTTGACATGCCCCCTATTCCACTGTGTAGAACTCATTGGAGGTCAGCACACAGGAACTGCTTTTTTTTTTTTATTAAGAGAAAGGAATATTATCAGAAAAGAGTACCTCCATAGCTGATCATTTGACACCCTTTAAGTGATCAAAATCAAGGATATTTAAAGCATGCGTTAATCTTTGATTTACCAATAGTCTTATCCTATCAAGAAGTAATCCCCCTTTTCTTTCTTCCTTTTTTTTTTTTAATCTTTAATCTACACTTACATGAAGAATACTATGTTTACTATGCTCTCCCCTATACCAAATCCCCCCTAAAAACCACATTAGTCACTGTCCATCAGCATAGCAAAATGTTGTAGAATCACTACTTGTCCTCTCTGTGTTGTACAGCCCTCCCTCCCCTTTCTCCCTACCCCCCATGCATGCTAATCTTAATACCCCCTTTCTTCTCCCCCACCCTTATCCCCCCCTGCCCACCCATCCTCCCCAGTTCCTTTCCCTTTGGTACCTGTTAGTCCATTTTTGGATTTTGTAATTCCGCTGCTGTTTTGTTCCTTCAGTTTTTCCTTTGTTCTTATACTCCTCAGATGAGTGAAATCATTTGGTATTTCTCTTTTTCCGCTTGGCTTATTTCACTGAGCATAATACTCTCCAGCTCCATCCATGTTGCTGCAAATGGTAGGATTTTCCCTCTTCTTATGGCTGAGTAGTATTCCATTGTGTATATGTACCACATCTTCTTATCCATTCATCTACTGATGGACATTTAGGTTGCTTCCAATTCTTGGCTATTGTAAATAGTGCTGCGATAAACATAGGGGTGCATCTGTCTTTCTCAAACTTGATTGCTGCGTTCTTAGGGTAAATTCCTAGGAGTGGAATTCCTGGGTCAAATGGTAGGTCTGTTTTGAGCATTTTGATGAACCTCCATACTGTTTCCCACAATGGTTGAACTAATTTACATTCCCACCAGCAGTGTAGGAGGGTTCCCCTTTCTCCACAGCCTCGCCAACATTTGTTGTTGTTTGTCTTTTGGATGGCAGCCATCCTTACTGGTGTGAGGTGATACCTCATTGTAGTTTTAATTTGCATTTCTCTGATAATTAGCGATGTGGAGCATCTTTTCATGTGTCTGTTGGCCATCTGTATTTCTTTTTTAGAGAACTGTCTGTTCAGTTCCTCTGCCCATTTTTTAATTGGGTTATTTGTTTTTTGTTTGTTGAGGCGTGTGAGCTCTTTATATATTCTGGACGTCAATCCTTTATCGGATCTGTCATTTTCAAATATATTCTCCCATACTGTAGGGTTCCTTTTTGTTCTATTGATGGTGTCTTCCGCTGTAAAGAAGCTTTTCAGCTTAATGTAGTCCCACTTGCTCATTTTTGCTGTTGTTTTCCTTGCCCGGGGAGATATGTTCAAGAAGAGGTCACTCATATTTATGTCTAAGAGGTTTTTGCCTATGTTTTTTTCCAAGAGTTTAATGGTTTCGTGACTTACATTCAGGTCTTTGATCCATTTTGAGTTTACCTTTGTATATGGGGTTAGACAATGGTCCAGTTTCATTCTCCTACATGTAGCTGTCCAGTTTTGCCAGCACCATCTGTTGAAGAGACTGTCATTTTGCCATTGTATGTCCATGGCTCCTTTATCAAATATTAATTGACCATATATGTTTGGGTTAATTTCTGGGGTCTCTAATCTGTTCCACTGGTCTGTGGCTCTGTTCTTGTGCCAGTACCAAATTGTCTTGATTACTATGGCTTTGTAGTAGAGCTTGAAGTTGGGGAGTGAGATCCCCCCTACTTTATTCTTCTTTTTCAGGATTGCTTTGGCTATTCGGGGTCTTTGTTGTTTCCATATGAATTTTTGAATTATTTGTTCCAGTTCATTGAAGAATGTTGCTGGTAATTTGATAGGGATTGCATCAAATCTGTATATTGCTTTGGGCAGGGTGTCCATTTTGACGATATTAATTCTTCCTAGCCATGAGCATGGGATGAGTTTCCATTTGTTAGTGTCCCCTTTAATTTCTCTTAAGAGTGACTTGTAGTTTTCAGGGTATAGGTCTTTCACAATTTTTATTATTTTTAAACTACCAAAAAATAACTGCTTTGTGGTTCCAGATATCTTGTATATTTTTTGCAAGTCCTCAGTAAGTTAATGAAATGAGTATATTTTGATGGCAAATGTATAAGGACAAGAAATTAAAAGAAAAGGTATCTGTTCTTAGCTGGAACCAGCATTTGGAAGTATGTTGCCAGAGGCTATTTCTACTGTAAAATGCCTACTGTAAACCTCTTGGTAAGGGGAGACTCCTGGTCAGAACCAGAGAATGAGAAGTTCTTAAGGGGTTTTTCCTATAAACCTTGAGGTTGAAAGCTCTGGTCAGCTTACCTAAAATTATTCTGCTCTAATGTAACCCCGTATGGCCTGAAATTTCTAAATATTTCTTGCCCAATAGTGACAGATCCTCAAGTGCTAAATACAATCAAAGTAGGAACTAGAGGTACTAGTAAGTCCTGATGAGTCACAATGGGTTCATGTTAAGACAAGGCTTAGCCAGAGGACCTCATGTGCAAGCTCTGCAAAAGCACTTTAACTGCAATAAACAAGTACTTCCAAAGGCTACTGAGCTTAAATACAGCATTTCCATAACACTTCTTGGGTTTTCTTCCACTGTTAACAGTCAATCTACTACACCAGTCACAGAAGTCAAGAGAAAACTCTGCTAGCTAACCACCTCTAACAGAACACGGTGTTAGGAATCCTTGCAAATTTAAAAATAAGTAAGACTGGTATCTAAGGCAGTCTGACAGAGATCACGTCCAGGAACAGAATGTGCCAGGAATTTTGGAACTGAAGCAAGATTTATATGACATGGAGTTTATGCTGAAAATCCCATGCCTTATTCTCTCAGAAAAGAGAGAAGCACATCTGAATGAAGAGCTTTTATCTCCTCTGCCCATTCCCCCAGTCAGTTTACAAGTAAATGTGAACTTAAAACTAATCTTAAATAAAGCTATAAAATGTATAACATTGTGATAGGATTTCTGTACGTGGTCTTTACTGAAGATGCTTATAGTTCATCAATACACTATCTGTCCCTAAAGTAACTTCCTCTTTCCAAGTCAAATCCTGAGAATCTGAGGGCAGCTTATCTTTGAAACTTGAGCTTAGGATGCCTACCTTTTCATACCACTTGATCTCTGTGCACTGTGAAAATTCTGAAAAATCTCACTATATTGGAGGGGGCATGTTTCTCTGTTTCTGAGGGTTCTAGAAGACGTCTCCGACCTCCCCCAGCTGGTAGACCTTCCAAGTCCTAGGAAGTCTAGAAGTCCCAAGACTAGGATCCTAGACCTTCCCCAGCTGGTCAACCTCCCATGTCCTTTTGTGGGTTCCTGGAATACTTGGGAATTTCAAGTTTCTTGATCAGAACTATGTAGCACTCTGGGGGCACCTCTGCTCCTGATATTTCAGGGTGATATTACATCAGTGCTAAATTTTGGCAGCTCTAAACTATTCTCTTAGGGCTCAGAGTTTCCCTCAAAGAATCTGGTATTCATACTAATATGACTAGCAACAGCTAATATATTAGCTCAAGTTTAATTTTTGCAGTATCACTTTATATAGCTAAAAGCACTTTGGAAGAACATAATTCATATATGCACAATAACCCTGTGTATATTTGTGTTTTATGAGTATGTGCTAATTACAGCTATAAACTTACCAGTATACAATTAACAAAAACCTGACTCTTTTTTTAACCTTTTTAATGAACAGCTTTTTATTTTAGCCAATACACATAATCTGGCTAAGATTTAAGGTGAGAGAAAGCTTATCAGTTGTCCCTACAGCATCCTGTACACGTAGCTGGCATGGAACTTAGCATTTGGCAAACTCTTAACAAATGTTTTACTGAATGAATGAATGAGTGAATGAATGAATGAATGAATGACACAGAAATGAATGAATTACTGGCCAAATATAGTACTTAGTGGAATATCAGATTATAACTGTTGAAGGATAGAAAAAATTATAGATCCATATGTAGGCTACTATATAAAGACCTCATTCATGGTAGACTCTTTTCTAAATGGAGTTTTTCTTAATATGAAAATAAGTTTAAGCTAATTAACATTAATTACACATCTTAGTGATTTCTACTTTTTTAAGTTTTCCAAAATAGCAATCTTTGATATTTAAGAATGGTTTCTCCTCCATATTCCCTTGGAGGCAGAGAAAGAGCCTGCTGATTATTCTCTACAGTGGAAAAGGTACAAAGTTAAAAGCTGGGTTCTAGTCCCAGCCCTGTCATTAACTGTAGGACAAATCTATTCTAAAGGACACCTATCTCACAGCACTGGGAAAACTGCATATTAGTAGAAACACTATAATGTAACAGAGTTTGCAGACTATGGAGTCAGGAAGATTTGAGGTCAAATCTTACTAAACTTTATGACTGGAGTCAGTCACTTCTCTGAACCTTAGCTTCCCCACCTGTGTGAAAGAAACTGTTGTAAAATAATATAAAACTATAGGAAAGCTGATGTGAAGTGGTTGTGAAGTAATATGTGCAAATGACTGTAAAATGTAAAACACTATGCTGGTTATTGTGGTATCTGAGATATTTAAAAAGTCACAATTTAACAAGCATTCACCTAGAGTCTTATGTGCAAGGCACTGTGCTAAGTGATGGACAAACACTGCACAAATATAAAATCCTACAGCTAATAAGTAACTATTTGGCAGAATTCCAAATAGTGAAATAGGGATACATTTAACAAATCGAAGTAGTGCTACACCTGAGATTTTTCACTTAAAACATTCAGAAAGAACAAACTATTGTTACCATTAATAGCAGCTTAATAAGTATTTAACTTCAATTCAGTCAGCCAAGTTTTAGAAATTTGGCAGTAGTACAATGGTGGATGGAGGGAGAAGAAAAGAGAAGAGGAAGAGCTTGTCTTTCAGTGTCTCCCATGGTTGTAATACACAACTAACTGAACTTCAAATAAACCACCCACCCTAACACTAAGAGTTGTTCTTTTTTTACAGGGAGGACCATACATTGTAGGAGAAGGGTTGAAGACTCATTTTCCTCGCTCAAGCAACTATACACTCAAAAGTGAAAACCTCTTCACTGAAAAGTGACTGTCATAGAAAAGTTTAAGAACAAATTTCTTAAAGCGGGAGAAATTTGTATTGTACATACTTTCAACAGGCAGGTAAGTTTAGGGCTCTTAAACTTTATAAATACTTATTATAATAATATAGATAACCTAAGTGGGAAATTTCAAGCCATGGTACCAGTGTACAAAGTGAAACTTTTCAAGCCATCTTAGTAACAGTTAAGTGAGCAAACCACATTTTTGAGCTCTACAGCTGTGCTTTAAAATGCAAAGCAGCCCACAGCAAGTTCTCTCTTGTCCAGACATTCTGTGTGGAAGGCCAGGAGGCTTCTGCTCCTTTCCTGGGCTCTGCTTGCTAGGCACAGCTGAAAGGATAGAAGGCCACAGCTGAGCTGAACTCACTATCAAGGTTGAACTTCCTACAGAAATCACCATGCTGGAAACCACGTCAGTCTACTGAAGATTTCAGATCTTGAGAAATGTCATGGCAAGTCCTATTAAGAAGAAAAGAGAATGATTAGTTTTGCTTTTGGAAAAGATGGGGGAGGATAAAACCACAGAAATATTAAAAATGAAAAGAAAAACAGCCTCCAATCAGTAATTAATTGCCATACAACAGTATTTTATTTCATAATCTGAGAGCCTTAATGAAGTTACATAGCCACTACTTTTTCCGAATATTTTCACCTATTATTGTTTCTAAGTCTGCTAGCTGTCTCTCATTCTCTGGTAACAAGAACTCCAGTTTTTTGCTGGGTTCATTGGCTCCCATCCAAAAGACTATTTCCCCCAGATGCCCCTGAAACTATGTATAGCCATATGGCTAAGTAATATGTGGGTTAGACGGAGGTGGTCTGCTGCATATCTGAGGTGCCTACATCAGGACTGTAGTAGCCAGCTCGCCTTTGCTACATAATATACAAGCCTGAGATAGGATGACATCACCCAGGCAGATCTGTATCTATGTTGGCAGCCAAATGGCCAGGTCAGAGTTTATGGATGACTTTGAACTCAAGCACTCATTGTAGACGAGAAGGTCTCATACCAAGGCAGCAGGATGCAGGGAGGATGGGCATGGATGTTTGTGGCCCTGGACTGCCTACCTCCAGGCTTCTTTCACCCAAGAGATAAACTTCTAGCTCATTTAAGTCACTGTTATTTTGACGTCTGTTGATAATGGGTTTTAGATTTTTGTTTGTTTTGGTTATATACCACCAAATCTATCTTAAATGCTACAGATGTGAAGCACACATTTATTACCATCATTTTAGATATAAGTTACCTTGCTCCTTTACAATAGTATCACCAATTTAGAACACAGAAAAACAGCTGAGCTTTAAAATGGTTGCATTTTTCAAAATCATTTTAATGTCTTCAAGTCTTATTATATTAATTTGTAGCACTTCATTATACTATGGTGTATGTTAAATAAAGCCCATTTTATTTTCATACCTATAACCAACTGTTGGTTATTGTAAACAAATTACTCAACTTTTCCCATTAAAAACAGACCTAAAATAGACTATAAGGAAAACATTCCAAAACTTCATGGAACAGCTCACAGTTGTTGAAACAAAAGACGACACAAAGTTTCATTAGGTAAAAATCATCTAAAAATTCATAAAGCAAATAATCTGAACTCCAGATGTAATTCCTCACTTATGCCACCTCTCATACTCCTTTTGTCTTAGTCCTTTGTCTTCTCAGTTTTCAGGTCATGCAAATATGGAGGAGGGTTAGGTAGGCAGGGCAGAGATAAATTACAGATTAACCCTTTAGCACAATATCCGAAATACTTCAGTGACAAGACAGGACAGGTAAAATGTTACAGAAGCGAGATTACATTCAGAGATGCTTAGCTGCCTCATGGCCCTTTCACTGGATGGCGCCCTAACCTCCTGTACCTCTCAAGCATGACGCTAACTAGCACTGCTCTACTTCCGAAGGAGCAGCTTTCAGGAACGGGTAAGCTCCTGGCTATGGCTCCTGTGGCTTTGCGGGGGTTTAGGTGTGCGCGGCCAAGCCCACTATACTCAATATTTGCTAATAGGTCAAAGAACTGGAATGAATTTTGTTTCCTTAAGTATTTTTACACTGAGAAGAATCCCTCCAAATGAAGATTTATATACACACATTTTATGTTATCAGTATCTATATGACTATCAAATCAGGGTTTCTCAACAGCAACACTGACTTTCTTTGCATTAGATGCAACATGTTTAACAATATCCATTAGAGCTGTACCAATCAAAATGTCTCTAGACACTGCTAAATGTCCTGAGAGGAGCAAAATCATGTCTTTCCCCCAGAAATATCATTCTAGATATCTATTAATTTGTATTTTTATTTTTCACAGTGTCACCTAAATTTGTGCTTTTACATTTGTGAACAGGCAAAGTTGACTGCAAGTTGTCTCAGACAATATGAATTCAGGTAGCACTCAGTTCTGGGAAGCACTGGAAAATCTCTAAAACCAATCACCAAAAACTGGCTGATGTTAAAAAGCATTTTCTAACACCCAACAGGTTTTTCTAAATTCATCCTCTGACATCTTTTCAAATTTCTAAGATAACGCCAAGTCTGAATCTCTAACTATTCAATTCCTCTAAATTACGCATGAGAACTTCTGCCTCGGGGCAAAGATGCATGAAGTAAGATTAAGTCTGTGGTTGGCCTGGTGACTGCTTTCTGTTGACAAGTAAGCTTAGCTGTAACCTTGAAATTCATACCTACTATTTGACTCTGCCTCCAGGCCAAAAAAACCTTCAAAAGCAGTCAGAAGAAAGAAAACAAAGTAAAGCAAGCTGAGAAAACAGTTACTAAGAGCTTTCCAACATTTTATCTTCTCTAGATGTTTAGGGTGGTAAAGGAGGGGTATGAGTGTGTGTAAACCTCACAGAAGTAACATTGATCTGAAACAAACCTCTAATCTTCTGGAACACAAACTCTATAATGCAGATATACAGAAATAATCTCTTTTTGGCATTAACAAGAGGCACAGTGCTAACTAGTCCACAGGACTCATAAAACTGAAACTGTCTAGATTAGGAAGAAACGAAGAACACTGCATTGATACTATTTCTAAAAATGGTAAATGTTCTAACTAAATCATCTAAATACAGTGTGCTCTCCCAACCATACAGATTATTATGCTCCTAAGAACTGCAGTGGTAGAATTTCTCATTTAAGAACAAGCAATGCAGAAAGACCACGTGTGTGGCTCAGGGACAGAGGACTGCTGTTAATGTTTTATAATTCCTTTAATAGCAAGGGGGACTGTGCAGTGTGATCTCTTCATTTTCAATCCCTTGCTGCTTGAAAACATTTTGGCATCCTCCAAAGTTTCAATGAGATTTTTAAAAATTCATTTATATAAATGTTTAAATCTTTTCTGACTTAGCCACTCAAGAGCTGTTAACTCCCTGCCTCCCTGAGATGCAAAATAAATTTTGGACATTTAAAAATAAAAAGCTTTAACTGACTAATTTAACTAACTGATGTCCCATCCTCTTTTATCAGCCTCAAGGATATAGTGCAAAACTCTTTTTATTTAATCTGCTTTTGTTTTATTCATCTTCGAGTTCATCAGATTTTAAGTAAGCACTTTCTATGTGTAAAACACCATGCTAGGAAGACAAAAAGGGTGGTAAACAAGTTAGACACAGTCTACCTTCAGAATGCATATCAGCTAGTGGGAGAGACAATTAGTTAGACACATATTTATATAATATGCATTAAGTTCCAATAGGAGAAGTGCAAGATGCTAAGAAGACACATAGCAGGGACATCTTACCTAGTCTAAAAAGAGTTACAGCAGTGCTTCTCAGGAGAGTACTTTAAGTATAGGGCACGATGCTACAAAGTGGGCAGTACTCTCTGCAGAGGAGAAAATGTGCAAAGATGACACTGACTTCAGGGAATAAAAACAAGTTCGATATGGCTGGATAATAAAACGTATGGCAGGAAGACCTGCAGATATAGACAGAAAGCAGGCATCAAAAGTCTGATGGGCCAACTTAAAAGTTTCAACTCCTTCTTGAAGGCCAGGAGAAGCCACCGTCCCATGACATTTGTTTCAGAAAAACCAAAGTGGCTGCCCTATGGAGAAGAGATTAGAGGAAAGACTACAAGCTGGGACTGGCAAAGACTATGTTGAAGTAACCCCAGCAGTGGGTCATGCCACTGGGAACACAAGGAATGAACAGATTCGGGAAATTTTTAAGTGACAGAATCAAAGGAAAGGCAGAAGTCAACCGAAGGCAACTTGAGTACAGATCCCTTCCCAACTCCAGTTTTCTCTTTTATCCTTTCATTATTCTACATTGGGATAATGAGAACTGTGCAACTGACTTTAGGGCTAATAATGTAAAGGTCTGCAGGAGTGGTGATGTTTTTTAGAGAACATCTTTGTAACACATTTTGCAAAGTCAAGGAAAAAAAGAACTTGCTTTATAAAGTAGGATGTGTTAAACCTTAACTACTAAATAACTTATTTTATAAGATACTCATTTTTAATTAAACTTTGGATAATAAATTATGAAATATACAACCAGGTTAAAATAATGCTTCTAAAAATAGCAATTAGTTACTAACAACTCTTCCCCTAGAGGAAGATAAAGCTGAGTTCCTAAAGGACCACATTCCTTCGGTCCTGTCATCTTCGGTGCTGTCAAGATATGACAGAAGGCAAAGGAAAACTTTAATATAGAGGACAGCATTCCAGAGTAGCTCCTGGGATATGCTCCTATTTCCTCCTTACAGATTCTTTTGAGCTTTAATATTCAGAGATGGCTGCTCAGTTTTTGGTAGAAGTAAAATAAGTATATCAAATCAAATCTGAATATCCTGCTAAAAAACAAGTACTCTAAGATGCATGACTGAAGGAGCATTTCTGCCCTTTCCCCATACCTCCAAACGCCCCAGTATTAATACAGAACAAATGAAGTGATATGTTCTGATCACTGAATTGAGACCAAAATAGTTGGGAGCCCTATGCTGTGCTCTGTCCATGACATTCACCCTCATCAAATACTGCATTTACCACTACTAACAATGAAAATCAGAGAAAGGGAGTCTGCCCTCCTTCATTTGTCCTTAAATGCACAGTTGGTTATCCATCTGAAGATAGATGGTAGTGAAGAGAAATAGCCTTTTTAGACAGCAGTGCCTACATCTGCAGTTTCACAGGTGGCTATGTCTGCCTCAGGAAATGCAAACATTCGCCTTTACTACTGCATTGTAATAACATAAAAAGTTCCTAAGATAAGCCAACCCCTCTATAGCCTATGCCTCCATACAGATGATTCCCACACAACCTATTCATTCCTCCAACTAAAAACTGATCCTGGATTCCAAGTACAAAACACTGTTGACAGGTGCTATAGACAGAGCAGTAACTAAAATTGACACCCCTGCCTGCACCCCTGCCCCAGAGTAAGGGCAACCACAGTCAAGTGGGAACAGAAAAGACAAATCACATATATAATAAACCCACAGCTAACATCATACTGAATAGGGAGAGGCTGAAAGCTTTTCCTCTGAGATCGGGAAGAAGACAGGGATGCCCACTCTCCCGACTGTTATTCAACATAGTACTGGAGGTCCTAGCCACAGCAATCAGACAAAACAAAGAAATACAAGGAATCCAGATTGGTAAAGAAGTCAAAATGCCACTATTTGCAGATGACATGATATTGTACATAAAAAACCCTAAAGACTCCACTCCAAAACTACTAGAACTAAAATGGGAATTCAGCAAAGCCGCAGGATACAAAATTAACACACAGAAATCTGTGGCTCTCCTATACACTAACAATGAACTAATAGAAAGAGAAATCAGGAAAACAATTCCATTCACAATTGCATCAAAAAGAATAAAATACCTAGGAATAAACCTAACCAAGGAAGTGAAAGACCTATATCCTGAAAACTACAAAACACTCTTAAGAGAGATCAAAGACGACACTAACAAATGGAAACTCATCCCATGATCCTGGCAAGGAAGAATTAATATCGTCAAAATGGCCATCCTGCCCAAAGCAATATACAGATTCAAAGTAATCCCTATCAAATTACCAACAGCATTCTTCAATGAACTGGAACAAATAGTTCAAAAATTCATATGGAACCGCCAAAGACCCCAAATAGCCAAAGCAATCCTGAGAAGGAAGAATAAAGTGGGGGGATCTCACTCCCCAACTTCAAGCTCTACTACAAAGCCACAGTAATCAAGACAATTTGGTACTGGCACAAGAACAGAGCCACAGACCAGAGGAACAGAATAGAGACTCCAAACATTAACCCAAACATATATGGCCAATTAATATACAATAAAGAAGCCATGGACATACAATGGGGAAATGACAGTCTCTTCAACAGATGGTGCTGGCAAAACTGGACAGCTACATGTAAGAGAATGAAACTGGATCACTGTCTAACCCCATACACAAAAGTAAACTCCAAATGGATCAAACACCTGAATGTAAGTCATGAAACCATAAAACTCCTAGGAAAAAACATAGGCAAAAATCTGTTGGACATAAACATGAGTGACTTCTTCATAAACATATCTCCCCGGGCAAGGGAAACAAAAGCAAAAATGAACAAGTGGGACTATAGCAAGCTAAAAAGCTTCTGTACAGCAAAGGACACCATCAATAGAACAAAAAGGTATCCTACAGTATGGGAGAATATATTCATAAATGACAGATCCGATAAAGGATTGACATCCAAAATATATAAAGAGCTCACGCACCTCAATAAACAAAAAGCAAATAATCCAATTAAAAAATAGGCAGAGGAGCTGAACAGACAGTTCTCCAAAGAAGAAATTCAGATGGCCAACAGACACATGAAAACATGCTCCACATCACGTGTCATCAGAGAAATGAAAATTAAAACCACAATGAAATATCACCTCACACCAGTAAGGATCGCCACCATCCAAAAGACAAACAACAACAAATGTTGGTAAGGTTGTGGAGAAAGGGGAACCCTCCTACACTGCTGGTGGGAATGTAAATTAGTTCAACCATTGTGGAAAGCAGTATGGAGGTTCTTCAAAATGCTCAAAATGGAAATACCATTTGACCCAGGAATTCCACTTCTAGGAATTTATCCTAAGAATGCAGCACTTCAGTTTGAAAAAGACAGATGCACCTCTATGTTTATCACTGCACTATTTACAACAGCCAAGATATGGAAGCAACCTAAATGTCCATCAGTAGATGAATGGATGAAGAAGATGTGGTACATATACACAATGGAATATTACTCAGCCATAAGAAAAAAACAGATCCTACCATTTGCAACAACATGGATGGAGCTAGAGGGTATTATGCTCAGTGAAATAAGCCAGGCAGAGAAAGACAAGTACCAAATGATTTCACTTATAAGTGGATTATAAGAACAAAGGAAAACTGAAGGACCAAAACAGCAGCAGAATCACAGAACCCAAGAATGGACTACCAGTTACCAAAGGGAAAGGGACTGGGGAGGATGGGTGGGAAGGGAGGGATAAGGGCGGGGAAAAAGAAAGGAGGCATTACAATTAGCATGTATAGTGGGGGGGCACGGGGAGGCCTGTGCAACACAGAGAAGACAAGTAGTAATTTTACAGCATCTTACTATGCAGATGGACAGTGACTGTGAAGGGGTATGTGGGGGGGCTTGGTGAAGGGGGGAGCCTAGTAAACATAATGTTCTTCATGTAATTGTAGATTAATGATACCAAAAAAAAAAAAAAGACAAATCATCAAGTATATAAATAAAAATCGTACTAAAGGAGAGGTATAAGGTGCTATCCATAGAAGCATTAAACCAGCAAGAAGGATGTAACCTAATCTTGGGGGTAGGGAAAGACTTCTCTGATGAACTGACATTTGAGTTAAGATCTGAAGAATGATTAGGAGTTAATTAAGCATGGAAAGATGGGAGGAGGGGGTTGGGGAAAGGCTATCCAGATAGAGAAAGCAGCATGTATGAAGACTCAGAATTTGAATGGACCCTTAGAATTGGTTTGAGGCCCTGACAAAAAGCCTGATGGCTACAGCTCAGAGGGCAAGAGGAATGTTTCAGGCACAGATCACATCATGCAGGGCCCTGCACGCCACTTCAAGGATTTTGATCTTCCTCCTAAAACCAATGGAGAAGGACATTTTTGGCTAAAGTGTCACGATCTGATATGCCTGCATTTTGAAAAGAACACATCAGCCACAGCATAGAGAATGAGCAGGAGAACAGTAAGAGCAGAGGTTGGCAGACCAGTTAAAAGACTGAGACAACACTGGATGGCACTGGAGATAAAAAGACGAGGACAGGGGCAGACCCAGTGCGGAAGGTGGGGGGTGGCAGCCCCGCGGGCGAGGGCACCTGGGAAGGCGAGGACAAGGATGTCAAGGATAGCTGGGATGATGATGATGACAAAAAAAAAGAGGAAGTAGAAGTAAAACCAAAAGTAAAAGTTTCAGAAAAGAAAAAAATAGCAGAGAAGATAAAAGAGAAAGAATGGCAACAGAAGAAAAGGCAAGATGATATTTAAAAGAGATTAGAAGGAGCTGAAGAACCAAAAGTGCTAACACCAGAAGAACAATTAGCAGATAAACTGTGGCTAAAGAATTTACAGGAAGAGTCAAACCTTGAATTAGCAAAATAAACTTTTGGTGTTAAGAATACAGTTTGTGGAACAGATGCTATGAACCCATCTTCAAGAGATGAACTTCACAGAATTTGGAAAGTTACTAAAAGACAAAATTACACAATATAAAAAGTCATTATATTATGCCAGTTTTTTGGAAGCTTTAGTTCGAGATGTATGTATTTCATTGGAAATTGATGACTTGAAAAGATTACCAATTCACTGACTGTGCTTTGCAGTGAAAAACAGAAGCAAGAAAAGCAAAGCAAAGCCAAAAAGAAGAAGAAAGGTGTGGTTCCCAGAGTGGGTTTAAAGGCCACCATGCAGGACGATCTGGCAGATTATGGTGGTTATGACGGATGATATGTACAAGACTATGAAGACTTCATGTGACATTTTATCTTCTGGTACCTTCTTTCTGTTGCCCACAATCCCTTCAACATGTAGCACAACTTCCTTTCCTTTCAGTTCTGCCAAATGCTACAATCAGAAGTGTAGTATCTTTTGTGCTGGTTATTTAACCGTTTGACACTTAGGTGCTAATGTGCGAATGAGGGAACTTGGATCCTGCTGACAAGGGGTTAAAATTGGGAACCTCAGTTGCTACTAAATCATAGCTAAAAAAAACAAACCTAATAATGTTGTCATTGTTGCTGACTCCACAACAGCAGTCACTAAATTGGAAACAAAGGTTGCAACATAACAAAAAATTTGTGCAGTATTTACCAGCACCATTCAGTAATACAGCCTTAACCATACCTCCTTGACCTACTTCATAACTTGTCAAGAAAAGCATTTTGGGGACAGAGCCAAGATGGCGGAGTGAGTAGAGCAGCGGAAATCTCCCAAAACCACATATATTTTTGAAAATACAACAAAGACAACTCTTTCTAAAAGAGAGACCAGAAGACACAAGACAACATCCAGACCACATCCACACCTGCGAGAACCCAGTGCCTTGCAAAGGGGGTAAGATACAAGCCCTGGCCCGGCGGAAACTGAGTGCCCCACACCCCAGCTCCGGGCAGGAGGAGAGGAGTCAGAGCGGGGAGGGAGAGGGAGCCCAGGACTGCTAAATAGCTGGCCCTAGCCATCCACACTGGACTGCAGACACAGTGCATGCATGGGGTCCTGGATACTAGGGAAACAGGACAGTAAGACCAGTGAGCGGGTCCCTGCAGCTGGCATCCCAGGAACAAAGAAAAGCCAGTGCTTTTTGGAAGTCTTAAAGGGACAGGGATCCCACGGCCGGACGGAAGCGTCCTGGGACACTTAGTCCAGCAACAGGGAACTCCGGGCACCCTAAACCCCTGGATAGCAGGGCAGCTCAGAGGCCCCTCACAGAGATAAACAGCCTCCTGGCTGTTCCCCCTCCAACTCAGCTCCACCATATCGGAGCAGCAGCCCAAGGCAGGCTACGCCCACAGCAACAGCAGAGATAAACACCATAGTGGCTGGGCAAGAATCAGAAGCCTCGTCTGTGGCAGCTGCCCAGCACAAGCCACTAGAGGTCACTGTTCTCCCAGGAGAGGAAGGCCACAAACCAACAAGAAGAGAAGTTCTTCCAGCCATCACTCGTGCCAGCTATGCAAACTATCTCTATCGCCATGAAAAGGCAAAATTTGAGGCAGACAAAGAATACAGAGACAACACCTGAGGAGACAGACCTAACCAGTCTTCCTGAAAAAGAATTCAAAATAAAAATCATAAACATGCTGAAGGAGATGCAGAGAAATATACAAGAGCTAAGGGATGAAGTCCGGAGGGAGATTACAGACATCTGGAAGGAGATTACGGAAGTGAAACAAACTCTGGAAGGATTTATAAGCAGAATGGATAAGATGCAAGAGGCCACTGATGGAATAGAAACCAGAGAACAGGAACGCATAGAAGCTGACACAGAAAGAGATAAAAGGATCTCCAGGAATGAAACAATATTAAGAGAACTGTGTGACCAATCCAAAATGAACAATATCCATATTATAGGGGTACCAGAAGAAGAAGAGAGAGAAAAAGGGATAGAAAGTGTCTTTGAAGAAATAATTACTGAAAACTTCCCCAAACTGGGGGAGGAAATAATCGAACAGACCACAGAAATATACAGAACTCCCAACAGAAAGGACCCAAGGAGGACAACACCAAGACACATAATAATTAAAATGGCAAAGATCAAGGACAAGGACAGAGTTTTAAAGGCAGCTAGAGAGAAAAAGGTCACCTATAAAGGAAAATCCATCAGGCTATCATCA
Organism: Manis javanica; assembly: GCF_040802235.1. Classification (NCBI taxonomy): domain Eukaryota; kingdom Metazoa; phylum Chordata; class Mammalia; order Pholidota; family Manidae; genus Manis; species Manis javanica. Next base: position 22,937,118 of record NC_133157.1, on the reverse strand, counting down.
GAATTCTCAACAGAAACCTTACAGGCCAGAAGAGAATGGCATGATATATTTAATGCAATGAAACAGAAGGGCCTTGAACCAAGGATATTGTATCCAGCACAATATCATTTAAATATGAAGGAGGGACTAAACAATTCCCAGACAAGCAAAAGTTGAGGGAATTTGCCTCCCACAAACCACCTCTACAGGGTATTCTAGAGGGACTGCTCTAGATGAGAGCACTCCTAAGACTAAACAGATGTCACCAGAGAAAATAAAATCACAGCAAAGAAAGCAGACCAATCAAATACTAACTAAAGGCAAAAAAAAAATCAACTACCCACTAAAAGCAGTTAAAGGAAACACGAAAGAGCACAGAATAAAACAACCAACATATAAAGAATGGAGGAGGAGGAATAAGAAGGGAGAGAAGAAAAGAATCTCCAGAGTGTCTATATAACAGCTCAATAAGTGAGCTAAGTTAGGCAGTAAGATACTAAAGAAGCTAACCTTGAACCTTTGGTAACCACGAATCTAAAGCTTGCAATGGCAATAAGTACATATCTTTCAATAGTCACCCTAAATGTAAATGGGCTGAATGCACCAATCAAAAGACACAGAGTAATAGAATGGATTAAAAAGCAAGACCCATCTATATGCTGCTTACAAGAAACTCACCTCAAACCCAAAGACATGCACAGACTAAAAGTCAAGGGATGGAAAAACATATTTCAGGCAAACAACAGAGAGAAGAAAAGCATTTTGCAGCAAGGGCATGTGGTGTGCACCTAGTATTAAAATTGCTTTGTCTTAAAGTTGAGCATGAGGATATTAAAAATACACTGTAAAGAAGACTGCTCAGAGTGAAGATAGTTGAAAAGCACTAGTTTGATAGTTAAAATCAAATGACCAAACCCTCCAACTTTTTAGCTGAAGAAGGTAAACCTCTCCATTATTGTACTACAAATTGTGGAATCTCTTGAATGCAGCATAAACTGTCTACTTACATTTATCAGACTGTTCTACTGATGGAGTACTTCAGGTTGGCTAGGGGAAACTCTACCTGTTTTCTTTGCCTCCTATAAGTATCTGAGAAATAAATCGCCTTTGTTCTCCTAGGCTGCAGTGGAGTAACTTTAACAGGATTTTGGCGTTTACTTCCCTTTATAATATGCTCAGCAAACTGCACCAGCTACAGTTTGGTAAACTGTTATGTTAACAATTATGACATCTTCACTGTTTTATAAAGCAACTAATTTAATAATAAAAAAAGACGAGGACAGATCTGAGGTAAAAATGACGGGACTTGGTAAAGATTGTGAATGAGGAGATGGGACAAAATGAGGATGACTACACACTGGCACAAGTAAGTGTACGATAACATTCCTGAGGTAGGGAACAGGAGAATGTTCTCTCTTGTGGAAGGGAAGAGATGGTTAGAGAGGGGAAAGAAAGATCATTAGTTGAAACACACCAGCTCACCTGCTTTCTAGCTATGTGACCACAGGCAAATTAACCTCTCTAAGCCTCGACTTCCTCATCTATAAATCATAGAAATCAATAGTTCATTAACTCATATGAAAACATTGGACAGATTACATAAAACAACACATGTAAAGTTTCATCACAGAACTTGGCACATACCAAGACTCAATAAATGCCAGCAGCGGTTGTGTTAATTTCTATTTGAGAGGTCACTTAGACTTCCCACTAAAGAGTGATATACTGAACACACCCTCTCAAAAGTTCATGAGAGTATCAGTAAAACTATTTTTTAGAGGCATAAACTCACCTGAAAAATAGGAGAGAGAGAGACTATAGGGTTAAGAACAACAAACTTCTAAGATGGAAAGCAGATGGACAACTGCTTTTATAGTATAACCCAGCATACCCTAAAAAGCTGCTCCTAAACCAGTAGTAGAAAGAGCCAGATAACAATCTGATTTGTGCAGCAAAATCCCCCAACTGGCTCAGGAAATGGTGGTATCAAGGAAGCCTGGAAGTGGTGTTACGGTGGGCTGAGCCCAGAAGAATATGCTCTACTTAAAAACCAGTAAGGTCCCACCGCTCCAAAATCCCCAGCCACCTCCGCCTGGCCAAGCAACTGACATGACAGTTGGCAAAAAATTAGACTTTTTCCCCCAGAGAAGGTAAACAAAAGATCTCTGGTCCTAGGAGACAGCAGGCAGAGAGGAGGGTAGGTAGTATATACTGACACTGGGAAATTACAAAAATGTTTACATCTTGAACACTGTCTACTCCCTTTTCCCCCATGGCTCCCAGCATTCAGGGAGGCCACCAACCTCTAAGGCAGACTGAAAGATCTTCTCTGAGGAATTTACCAGCCCAAAAGGGGGACCAAAAAACACTGACATCAAGGGATGCATAAAACAATGACCTTGCCAGATTATATCATGGAAATACACATAATAACCCACCCACAGTGCCTGAGTGTCTCACTCTTAATATGAACCCATAGCCAAAAATATATGAGATCTGGCATCATGATTATGTTGTGTTAATGTGGCAAAGGTGCAGGGATTTTGCAGATGTAATTAAGGCCCTTAATCAGTTGACATTAACTCAAAAGGAGTGTATGCTTGGCAGATCAGGCCTAATCAGCTGAGCCCTTTACAAAAGGGTCTTACTGGTTGGAGACAGAAGTCAGAAAAGACACTCCTGCTGGCCTTGAAGAAGCAAAAAGCCATGTTAAGAACTGCCTAGGGGGAGAGGCAGCCTTTAGGAGATGCAAGCCTCAGTTCTACAACTGTAAGGAAATGAATTCTGCCAACAATATGATACAAGCTTGGAAGAAAAACCCAACCTGCAGAGAAAACCTCAGCCCCAAATGACACCTTGACCACAACCCTGTCAGACCCTAAGTGGAAGACCCAGCTAAACTGTGCCTGGGTTCCTAACCCATGGAAACTTTAATATATTAATGTATGTTGTTTTAAGTCACTAAGTTAGTAGTAACTTGTTATGCATCATAGAAAACCAATACATATCTCTATGCTAAAAAAGGTAAATTTTATTAAGTAATACTTTAATAAACCAGACTGAAAAATCATGGTATCAGAAATGGAAACCTCTATGGATCAAGTTGAAGAAATTGCCCAGCAAATGGAGGCAAAAGACAGAGAAATGGAAAAGCAGTAGAGAAAAGATAAGAAAAGGAGATGAAAGGGTCAGCATCAGAATAAAAGAAGTTTCTAAAAGGGCAAGAAGAAAATCATTAATGAAATAATTCAAGAAAAATTCCAGAACTACAGAATGTAAGTTTCCAGTTTTAAAGGTCATATGAAGTGTCAATCACAACAAAAAAGCAAAGCGAAGAAGACACGATAGGTTTCAAACAGTTAAATTACAAAGAACTGGGAAACAGGATGGCTTCAGACTTTTAACCACCACCATGGAAATCATTACACAATGAAGATAAAAAGACTGAACAGAAAAAAATTTCAAACAGAATTCTCTATTTAGGCAAGAAATAAAATACTTTAGCAAAGACTTTTCAGATGTGCCTCATCCCCCCAAATTTAATTCCCATGTATTTATTCTTTCCCAAAACTAACTCTACAGGCCGATGTGTCCCAACAAAAAGAGGGAAAAAAATCGAGAAGGAAAACTATTTGGGAAATAAGGACTCTAACTCAGGGAGATGTGGGAGAATGGCAGCTGTACAGAATCTGGCAAAAGTATAGCACACACATGGGCAGATCAGAAGAGCTCAGGGGAACTTCAGAAGATGAACACCCCATACCACCTAATTCACAACATTCTACTGTCAGAAGGGGAGGAGAGGGAAAGAGGTCATTTGCCTCTATTAGAATTCGTGTTAGTTTCTTTGGTTTCACCTTAAAAAAGAACTTTTGCTTTACTAACTTGGAAGCCTTAAAAGTTTTTTCTAAAATAACAGCAAAATATTGATCAATTTACTTTTTGTTTCTTGTCTGGACACCTAAGAAGTTAAGTAGGGTATCTAGTTAGCAAGTGTTCTCTGTTGCTTTCAAGTAACTCTCCACTGGCTTCTCAGGAACTCATGTACCTGCCTGTAAGAGGTAAAGGCAGAAAAGGATATCACAGTGTCACCACCTTCAAAATGGTGAAGCCTTTGTTAAAACCACCTAAGTATCTCTCCTTTTTTTTGTTTTAAGTAGACTGATTTTTCCCAGCCATCAAGTAAGTGCTTTGCTTTAGATAAAACGGCTCTCTAACCAACTAAGTCTAACTCAGAACTTTACCCTATTGTTGTGAGTTAAGGGGCCATGTCTTTCTTCACAGAGTGTAACACTTACAATAAGCAGAACCATGGTTCTAAAGGCCTTTAAATAAAAATATAAAGTAGTTTAATTAAATACATTTTCAGAATCAACTTGTTAATGACTACTCAATTATACTGGTAGATTCAATAGCAGGAAAAACTTGTCTTCCAATTGATAATAATAAAGATAATGTAGTATAGTTTCTAGAAAGGGGAAATACTTTATTCTGAGACTTCTTACCTTTTTGCTGCTAAAAGTCCTTCTACTTTTCTGGTGTTAAAATATAATTTCTGGTACAACCACACAGAAAAACTGTTTTACAAGTATCCACTTAAGTTAAATCAGTTATATATGCCCACCCATTCCACTTCTTGGTAGATACTCAACTGCAATTAAGTACACATGTCCACCATAAGACATGTACAAGAAAGGTCACAGCAGCTTGATTTATAAAAGTCAGAAACTAGGAACTACTCAAATCCATCAATACCACAATGAAAAAATTGTGGTATATTCATACACTGAAATATTACACAGCAATGAAATATTACACAGCAATGTATATGTAGGTCTCATAAATACCTTGTTGAGCAAAAGAGGTCCAACTAGAGAATGCTTACTATATGATTCCTTTTATATTAAGTTAAAAAATAAGCAAAACTAACCTAAAGTGACAGAGGTCAGATAATTAGAGCAGATTGAGAGGGAGTATGGAGAAGCCTTCTAAGTAATGGAAATGTTCTATATCTTAAATAGGTAATACTTACATAGGTCAGGAAAATTTTTTAATTATTTATTTTATGAAATGTTGGTGATAACAGATAACAGCAATAATGATTCAATGTCTATACTTGCAAAATAACAAGGAGTAACTAACTCTGTTCTGTTGCACTCAAATAATTTTTTACCAATTTTTTATTTTGAGAAAGTATGACCCTACAGAAAAACCAAAAGACTAGTACAATTAACAACCACATGTCCTGTATCTAGGTTCACCAACTGTTAACATTCTGCTGCACACACTTTCTCCTCTCAGTTTCTAGCTAAAATATTTGAAACAAATTGCAGACATAGTGACATCTCACCCCTAGAGTATTTTGCTACATACCCAAAATATAATTATCATACCTAAGAAATTTAACATTGATATAATCATATTATTTAATATATGGTCCATACTCAAACCTCTCTAACTGTTCCACAAATGTTCTTCATAGACTTTTCCTGTCCCTAATCCAGGTTCCTATCATAGATTCATGCACTGCATTAGGTTGTTTTACTTTTTAGACTCCTATGATTTACCATACCACATCCTAAAATGGTCTTTAATATTTTTTATTTTTGGTCTTTAATATTTTTTTTGGTCTTTCATGACTAACAATTCTGACCCAATTTAGTTTTTAAATTTCCCTGGTATCTGAAACCCAAAAGTCTACAAACAAATTATTTCTATTTATTTAGTGTCTTCTACTATTTTCAGCAGAGCATGAGTACTGAAATATTTGTATCCTGACAGACTACTGAGGTAAAAAAATATAGACAGGGTAGTTCAATTTCACACACAGTTCATGATCATCCTGCTTTAACTCACCGCTGAGTCTGAGCAGGCCACGGGGTCTGGCTTGGCGTGGGCACTGAATTCGTGGGACTCACCAGCATGGCACTATAGATATTGGAAGCAACCACAAGTATGCAGAGAAGTATGGGCCCAATGATTGCTCCTTCTAGGCCCAAGTAGTATGCTCCACCAGCCACTGCCAAGCCTGTCAGGTAAGGATGGCCACCACTGGAACAGAGCACACAGATTAGCTCATGACATTTAACAAACATAAACCTTACAGTAAATCCGAAACACATCCTCTAACATAGTGTTCACTTTTAATATACCAGGCCTTTGACTGAAATTACCAGCTTTCTTTAGATTACCTTAATACAGATAACTGAACATTGATTATAATAATACTGAGATGCAGGAATTTTATTGCCTGTATAACATGTGTAACAACTGCCTTTTTATAGATCTAACAACTAAAGGAGTGAAGTCAGATTGCTAACAGGTCTCTTTCAACCATCACAGGGCTACCTGAAGTGGTTAATGTTGGCTTAGGACTGGTTACACAAGCCACCTAAGTTTACCTCCATTAATAATAATTAACTGGACACAATTTAGCATATAATTCAATTAATTATGCTTTTCATAAGACAACAGCAATACAACAGCAACCCTGTTACTTATAGGTTGGACTTCTGAAAACCTCCTAAAATACAGTTTTTAATGGGTAATGATGAAAGGCCTTGTCATTAAAGTATCTGTCACAAAGCCCAAGATGTTTATTTCATAGGAGAGTTCATAATTGCCCTCCAGCTTATCACAGTAACATTACATTAACTGGAATGAAATAGATAGATTATTTGAGCATAGCACACTGATAATGATGACAAACGATCACTGACATAAGAGGGACTTGGAAATAAGGCACGTTCTGTTTGTTTCTAATTCTTAAGCACACATGACTAAAACAATTTTGGGGGAAGCAAATACCTAAACACCTTAGATGGATATTCTGTATTTTATTAATAGTCAATTATATTTAAACTGAGTCAGTCTTCAGGAACCAAACACATTATATTCATAATTTATTTGCTTTTCTTATTCCAAAAATGTATTTGGGAAGTATTCCATGTATGCTATATAAGTAAGCTTTCTTCCTTAACAATACATTTAAGGAAATTTCCTATCAAAAATGCTTAAAGCTTCAAAAAAGTGTGGGAGTGCTTTTTAAAAAAGCTTAACTCATTCAAAACAAACAACTTACACAAAATCTTTCATTTCCTAATGATGCTGGTTAAATAGGGTATTAAGATAAAATTGTATATAAATCGTGAATTCAAGCTAGAAAACTTAATACAAAATTATAGCAAAGTTAAGAGAAATAGAAACACTTAACTATAAATCACCTAAACACTCCTTCTTTTTAAATTTCAACTGTTAAAACATTAGTTGACCATACTCTGACCATATTCCTTTTAATTCTCCCAAGTTTCAGGCATAAAAGTGCCCCTCAGGCTTGCTCAGAGTTGCTTTTTTTGCTTTCAAACTTTGGGGCTTCAGAGTCATTCTATATCATTTGTTTTCTACTTTAACTTACAAGGGAGAAAACAAGGTGGCATACAATTTGTCTCTACATAACTTCAAATTAACTAACAGGTACTCTTTTTATAAACTTAGCTCTCGTCTACCTTTTTTGTGACGGTGAGTTTGATTTGTATTAAGATAGTTTCAGTAGGCCATATTCTGTTTGAGCAGATGATCAAAACTAAACATTTGGTCACATCCTAGATTCTAGTAACCGGTGTGAATATGGATGTGTGACTAAATGAGAATTGGCTTGATTTACTTAATGTAATTTCTAAAAGAGATACTAAAACCCATAAAAATAAACAAGTATTTATTTATTATATTATATGGCCAAAGTTTGGCTTCTACCTTAAATTTAACCTATATTCATCATAGAACCATACTATAATACCTTACGTAAGAGAGTTCTGATTATCAGGCATTAATTTGATGAGATTTAGTCTTATGTGGAAATCTCAGACATACAACCTGATACTGTCTTTCTCTAAAAGCAAAGAAGTTCTAAAAATAACCACTAACTTGTTACTATACTTAAAATATTTTACATAGATCTGGTACTATTTCTTTCTTAAATATCAGTAAATCAGAAGATTATGCACAATTTGGTTTAAGTCATATGTTATAAATAATATTTATATGGTAATAAAACAGTAATATTTGCAAACAGTATTTATAATAAATATTTATATATATAGTTTACTGTATTAGATTTACTATATTTATAGTGAATAATAGTTATATAGTAATAAACAGTAATACTTGTAAACAGTATTCATTATATTAAACTTTGCCTATATCAGTGGGAACCCAAAAGACAAATTCACCAAGAAACCTTACCACCTTTCCTTTCTTCCATCTTCAAAAGAAAAATACCCAAACCCTCCATTAAGAAGGCCACATAAATCACTGAATATGATTCACCAGCAACTTCATAAGTTCTGGGGGAGACTTACCCTGATATATCAGAATAGATGGCAGTATCTACAAAGTATGTTGGCAAGAGATGGAAAACCAACAGTAAGATGGCTTTGCATCCTAAGCCCTGGGTAAGCCACAGGTCTAGAACTGCAGGGACTGCTGCCCAGTACGTCCCCAGGAAGGGCACTGCACCAAGAATTGCTGCTAACGCTGGGTGAAGATTAAAAGATGAAAAGCAACTTAACATCCTCATCAGAGCAGTAACAAAATGGCAGAATTTAATTAGGCACAAGCTCCTCCTACTTAAAAATTTCCATAACAACAACTTAAACAAATACAAACTCAAATGTTAAGTGACTGATATGCACCATTTAACTGAATTTGCTAGTTAAATGAAGGTCTAATATCTTAAAACCTGACTTATTTCTTAAGTGTGTGTCTACTTCATATATTTGTTCTTAAGCAACAAAATTTCAGTGTTCCAGTTGTTATCCTCGATCAGTGGTTAGTAAATATACAGTCCTATAATGTCACTGTAGAGCACTGGTTAAAATTTGTACTGAGTTCAAAATTAAATCAGAAATTAACTTTCTAAACCTCAGATATGAATGTACTGTTCTTTACATTGCTTCTTTCCAATAAAATAATGAAATGTATAAAAGCCTTGCTAGTTGAAGGACCTTACTCAAAGCTCACCCCCTTCCAGAGCACTATGTCCACTCTTTCTCCATCTGGCTCCCACTCCAGAGTAGGAGTCAAGTAGATGTGGATTCTAGTTCTGGTCCTACCATTAACCAGGTATGGGACCTTGAAAAACTTTGGTTTCTCACCTATACACCAGGAATACTACCTACCCTACCTGCCTCACAGGATATTATGAAACAACCTGCACATGCTCTTGGGCTGCTTGTATGTCAGGGCATGGCTTAGTGGGCTCTGAAGCAGAAAAAGAACATGAATGACCTTGGGAATGTAAAGAAAGAAGAGGGCATGCACAAAAGGGGAAAAGTGGTGGTAGAGGTAAACATGGAAGGCAGATATATTTAGGAAGACAAGCAGCCACAGAAGAAGAAAAAGTGGAAGGAGAGGAGCAGAGATAATGTTGAAGAAAAAGTAAAAGATGGTCATTAAACCATCTTGATACTCAAGAAGGAATCATTATGGAATTAGGGCATTATCAGAACAGAAATTAAGAGGTATGGAGACAGCGTATATGCCCTCAGAAGCATTTATATTGCCCCCAGGACAGTATCCTTCATGGGACAAAGCTATTTGACCAACTCATTGCTCCCTTCCAATCAGGTCAATTCAAACATTTTCTGAGTGCCAATTTTGTGCTAGGTGTTGTGCTAAGTGCTAGGACAGTCATTCATTTAACAGATGCTTATGCAGTGCTTTCTAAGAGTTGGGTATTGTTCTAGCTACTAGGTAGGATACAGCATTAAGTAAACATTACAAATCATATTCTTGCTCCTAATATGAGTTATATTAGACCACAAAATTTAGTACTTTAAACTTGAAGAATATGGTATTTCCAACGTATATAAAATGGCTTAACTTTCCTTAAATAGAGGACAATGGAAATTATGATACAATTACTTACCTGATGGTATGAAGACGATATTGATGCCAAATATAGTGTGAGTCAGCCAGGTGTACAATCCATAGAAGCCAGCCATTTTGAGGGAAGCATCAAACACCCCTCTACAAGGCCCAAATATAAAAGGGAATGTAAACAAATAGTATCATATTGTGAGTCACAAAATCAGTATCTCTAGGCTTCTGGCTACTTCATTCCAAATCTGATAATAGCTTCAATTTTAACAATGGACCGAGAATGCTGTATTCCTTTCATTTCAGAGAAACACAGAGACCTCATTTCAAAACCCTGAAATATGTTTACTAAATTTCTCTACGATGAAAGGTAACTGAAATAAAACATCTTAAAATATCCTAGTCACTGAAGTAATTCACCAATTTTTCATTTCTAAAGCAGATCTTCCACCCTCAAAATAAATGGAAAGAAATTAACTGTGAATATCTTCTTTCTGAGGATACAGTTAAACTCCAAGAAATCCAGGCTATGGCCAGCCCTCCCCTTTGGGAAAATCAAGTGAAAGACAACATAACTTGTATTTCATCAGTTTCTCCTCTCCTGTTAACAAAAATTTCCCACATTTCTTCAACTATGCTACCAATCCTACAAAGTAACTTGTACGAATGCTGTCAAAGAATGCAGGCCTTTGGGAGAGGATTTATGAAAAGATCTGATTGACTCCTAAGGAAACTCAGAGGAAAATGCAAAAGGGGTAATGCAGACACACATATTTAGTGATTCACAGGAATGCAGTACATGGAAATCTGCACCCTCCGGTCCCTCAGTTTTGCTTTTCAGTTGGAAGAGTAAGGGAGTACTGTGTAAGGAGAAGAAGGAACCATTCAGAGAGAACCCAGAGGCAGCAAACCCAAGGTACCACAAAATTACAAAACCCAGGATTCTGTGGGGCACAGGAGAAGCACCTCATATACTCACAAGGAAAGGAAAAGCTGTCTGTAATTGAAAAAGCAGAGACTGGCAGCAAAGATGCCACAAAAGGAAACACCCAGCTTTCCAAAAGCATCCCTAGAGGTGTACCGTAAGAGCAAAGCCAAGCTCTGGAACCTAGTAACCCAGGCATTCAATAGGGTTCCGAGACGTGGATTTAGTGACAGAGTGGCTCCCCAAACTGGGATACCTTCTTTGGCATCCTGACCAGCAGCTTTCACTCAAGAATGTCTTATGGGTACCATGTTGACCTCTGAAAATAAGGACACTGGTTAAAGCACAAACAAAAAAGTCTGACAGGAAGGGAGACAGCTCACAAGAAACAGAAAAGACCTGAACAGTAACTGAATACAGGAGATGGAGGAAAAAGAAAATAGAGTTTCAGGTTTTAAACCTGAGGGGGAAAAGATGGCAGTGTCTCAAAGACGTGGAAAAGCCAAGAATGTGAGAGCACATGGAAGTAAAGGGAATACATTTAGTTTGGCAATGGTAAGAAATAGGAACAATGAAAATATCCTGGAGGTAGCTGGAAATAAGAACAAGGCTTAATAGAGAGAACTGGGGGCAAAAGATTTGAGATGCACTAGAATAGATTATTCTTAGGAAAGGATAAGATATCTCAAAAGGCAAAGGTTCTCAACAAGGGACCTTAAGACAATGATATGCCAGCCAAAGAGAATGAAATCATTTCTGTAATGGGAAGAAAATCACTAGAGTGTAGTATATTCCCAGAGACCAAGGGAGAAGGAGATTTTGAGGAGGAATGATAATAAGGTCAAATACCCCAGGGAGACTAATACAAATAAAGCCTAAGAAAAAATGAGAATTTGACTAGAACTGGAGAAATCAGTGAGAAAAGATATGGACGCGGTGCTTTCATTAACCTTATGTTATCCCATAATTTTTAAGTTATAACGGAGTCACCCGTCTGGGTGGTAAGTAGGTAAAGCTCAATCCAAAAATGACCACTTGTAGGAAACACACACAGTCTTCTTTCTTCTACCGCTGGGAATATTAATTATTTGTAATATACCTTCTCACTAAGGTAACTTTAAGGTATGACTTCATGGACCTTAAGTGCATTACATACTGTTTGCAGTTACTAAACACTTTTACGGAACCCAGCGAGCAATGAAAAGGTAATATATTACCTTCTACCTTATGATTTGGTACACAAGTTTTACAAAACAGCATAGAAAAATCATGTAACAGTTTACTAAGAGACAGAATTTTTTAACTACCTCAAATTCCTAGACATTTGTTCTCTTTTTGTATTAGCTTTATTGGACTATAATTTACAAACAATAAAACTCACCTATAAGTGTGTAATTCAGCTGTTTTGACAAACGCATACAGTTAGTTGTATAGCCACCCCTACAATCAAGATAGAGAACATTTCCATCACCCCAAGAAGTTCCCTCATGCCCTATTACAGTCTGTGCCTCCCTGAATCCTGGGTCTCTGACAACCATGGGATATGCTTTCTGTCAGTATGGTTCTGCGTTTTCTAGAATTTAGTATGAACAGAATCACATGTAACTACACATATAGCTTCTTAAAAACTATAGTAAAATATACATGAAGTTATACATGAATATAAAACACGAAATTTATCATTTAGCCCTTTGAAGTGTACAGTTCAATTGTGCCAAGTAAATTCATACATTATTATGTGACTGCTTTCTTTCACCTCCTCCTCATACAATATTTTAGAGATTCATCCATCTTGTTGAGTCTATAAGTAGTTTGTTCCTTTTTAATTGCTGAGTTCTGATTATATGGATAATTTATCCATTCACCAGCTGATGGGCTTTGGGCTATTCCCAGTTAAGAGTTATTGTGAACAAATGTTGCTATGAACATTTGAGCCCAGTCTGCGTGGATATATGCTTTCATTGCTCTTCAGTAAATACCTAGGATACCTGAGTTATATCTTGTAACTTTATGAGAAACACTAGCAATTGCTTTGATCTCAGTTCAGAGCAAATCTACAGTCCATGGACAATCAGTGCACAATAACTGCCTGCTATATCACATAACTCCTCAAGGTATGAGGCTAAACTTCCTACTTAACGCTATTATATGAGTGGACACTGGCAGGAAGAGCAATTCAGCTCATGAAAAACAAAATGACATGCACCTGAAGCCCCTAGTAACGACCCAGTGCACAATAAGTGCCCAATAAACAGTGGCTATTACTGGAGGTACTGTAGTTATTGGAGGTACTGTAGATCAAGTACTGGAGCACTGGTCATATACTTGATCAGTGCTTAGAAAGTTCTGAGGATGAGTAAAACTCTAGAAGTTCGTACCTCAAGTTTGTACACTTTCAGTGTATCTGAATTGAGAAGGCAAGGCCAAGTGACACTAACAATTGCTAAGTACTCATGTGGTAGTCTAAATAACAGCCCCACAACAATGTCAATATCCTAATGCCCAGAACCTGTGAAAATGTTACCTTACATGGCAAATAGGACTTTGCACATGTGATTAAATTAAGAATCTTGAGCTAGGGCAATCATCCTGATTACTAGGTAGATCCAATGTAATCAGAAAAGTCCTTATAAGAGAGTGGTGATGGCACATAATGTACGGGGGTCACGGGGAAGGGAGTATAGCACAGAGATAATAAGTAGTGACTCTATAGCATCTTACTATGCTGATGAACAGTGACTACAATGGGGTGTAGGGGAGGACTCGATAATATGGGTGAATGTAGTAACCACAATGTTGCTCATGTGAAACCTTCATATGATTGTATATCAATGATACCTTAATAAAAAAAAAAGTAGTGATAGTTGCACAAATTGTGAGTATAGTAAAACCACTGGATTACACACTTTAAAATGGTCAAATAGTTAATTCTATGTGTATGAATTTTATCTTAAAAAAATTTTTTTTAAACAGGGAGGTAGAGGAGTCAAATTTAGGGAAGGAGACATGAGGACAGCAGAAGAGGTCAGAGAGAGAGATATTTGAAGATGGAGGAAGAGGCCTTGAGCCAAGGGATGAGTGAGGGGAAGCTGCTAGAAGCTAGGAACAGCAAGGAACCAGATTCTCCCCTCAAGCTTCCAGAAAGAACACAGCCATAGTAACAGCCTGACTGCAGGACTTCTGACCTCTAGAACCATTTGATAATAAAACCTATGTTTTTTAAGCCACTAAGTTTATGGCAATTTGTTACAGCAGCAATCGAAACTAACACAACCCACAATGTGCCATTCACCATGTTAGTGCTTTACACGTGTTATTCCATTGATACACTGCTGGGTCCCCTAATCCGTGCAGAAAAGTGACTCCTGGCCAAAAATCAGATAAATCTACTAACTGGGAGTACAGTATGCACTTTTCTTTAAAAAAGAAGAAAAAGCAAAAAAGTGGTTCAAAAGGAGGGCCGAGGTGATAGGGTAATTTGATAATAGCTATCCTAGCTGACCATTTCCAAAAGGGATTGAGACTCAGTATATCCATCTTGAGACAAACCAGGGTCCTACCCATCCTATTAGAGTGAAGTGTTCTAGAAAGCAGAAAGAGAACATGAGGATGGGGGAGGTGGGCCGAGTAACAGAGGAGCAATGAGAGCTGAGACAAGCCAGGTATGGTGCTCAGTGTTTGTGCCCAAGCACTGTTGGTACAACGCAGAATTCCTGTGTTCCCCTGGTACCCAGGGTCTCAGCTTGCAGTAAATTGGTTGCCCAGATTGGGAATCAGACACGGGAGTAATCTACCTAGCACACCAATCCAACAATTTCAAGAGTTCATTCCTGCCTTTTTACCTGGAATTACTCAGGTCCCCATTTTGAGCTTTTCTTCTTCTTTTAAACTGAACTGAACTACACTCCCAGTTTAAAAGATTTACTTGATTTCTGGCCAGAGGTCTCTTTTTTGGATGAATGAGGGGAACTAACAGGGAATCAATGAAATAACATATGCAAAACATGTAATTCAGTGCTTGGCTCAGAGATGCTCAGCAATGTTAAGGTAGAGGATGGACTGAAAGAAGAGATGAGACTGGAGGCCAAGGGCACAGTAGTTAGGAGACTGCTAAAAGATAGAACATTGGGAACTGAAAGACCAGCGGTGAGAAGGAAACAAAAATCTGACAAGTAAGTGAGAAATGCTAAGGAAGGAGAAGTAACAGGCTTGGACTCAGCAGAAAGAAGAAAAATGGAAGTCCTGAGCTCTGTCACCAACTGCTTTGGAACTCCCATTCTGTACTTATTAGTGGCATGATCTTGAAAATCATAAAAGTTCTCTGAGCTTCACTTTCCTTGGTTGTAAAATAGAGATAATAGCATTCACTATTATCACAGTGTTGTTGTGAAGAATAATGCAATCGAAGTGCTAAACTTAGTGCTTGGTACATAGTAAGTACTCAATTAAGTGGGTGCTATTACAGAATTGTATCATTACCAATTAGCATTGTAGTAAGGCTAAAAATAACACAGAGTAAGTTTCTCTTTTCTCCTTCCAGTTTTTGGAAGTATACTGATCTCTGTTTTGTGCTAATGAAGAGTATGACGGCAATGCTGAGAGTGGAACTAGCAAACCACAAAGTTTCAGATCAATTATCTTAAATTGTAAGGTACTGATCAGGCTACATGGGCAATAATCCAAAGTACTAAATATGTAATCGCTCACCTCAGGTTCTTTGGAACCTGAAATTTAGAGACTGCTAGGAATAATCCACTCTGGTAATCAAAACTTTATGTGGCACATAACTAATGACATGCACAACACAGTTTGAATGTGATACCAGAAATCTTTAGTTTAATCTATGCAAGAATACTCCTTACAGTCATACCAGAGAAAGGTCATTCTCTCATTTCATACACTCACTGATATTAACCCATTAATCAATGCTTTTTAGACACTCAGATTTAGGGAGCATTCTCCTATCTTGCTGTCAAAGAAAGACATTATGATACACTTTATCAAATATCTTGTAAAAAAAAAAAGCTCTAACTTCTGACATTTTCTAAGGGTGGTTATATGACTTGCACTGGGTGAATCCATGGTGCTATTGGAAGTTACCTTTCCCTTTGTAACTGTGTACAGCCACATGACCCAGCATCTACTATAGAAATTTACAGAAAACCTTTATCAAGTTCACCAGTCCAATAGGTATGGAACATAGTCTTTCTTCACTCTAATTCAATCCTCTTTTGACTGGAAGAACATTTGCTTGTACTTGGTCTTCTGAGACCTCTCTTTTCAACCTCAAAATTATTGGTATTGTTCTCTAACTACATTTCCTGGTTTTCCAGCACTCCGCAATGGAAGAGAATCAAATTCAGAAGAATCTGGAGACTCTTTTCTTTCCCTCTTTTGGCAGGTCTGATTGAGCTTAATGGTTGAGACAGATTGATAGCCACTAAGCCAGAGGTTCCACCTTTCTAACAAGGCCATTCCTCACTTAGAGACCTTCTCTCACTCAGGAACTGTGAAGTTCCTCTGCCCTGCGAAAGACCATTAAGAGGGCAGGATTCCCTCTACTGGAAGGCACAGCCCTTAGTGCATCTAACCCAGGTAGGCCCCACCTAAGCATCCACTCTATGAATAAAGGTCCCAAGTTCACATACAATCAGCTCTTTTTTTGGATCCTAGTTTTTCCCTAATAAACACTACTGTGTATTTTTATTGTATGGCACTAAAGGTGTGTATGTCTATGCCTCATTTACCCAACTATATATCTAACTCCTCTGCACCAGGGATCTGAACTAATTTCCAATGATTGGTTAGCATTTTAATTCTTAACCAGTTCTGTCTTCATCCTTTATCAACTCGAAGATGAAACTGTTACTCTTTCACACGTTTCCTAATGGTTTTGTCAGCTATCAACCCTCTCTCATTTCTGACCAAAATATTGTTTTTGTTACTTTCTAAACTAAGTGACAGACACTTAGTTCACCAGTCCTGCCAAAAGAGGGAAGGAAAAGAGTCTCCAGATTCTTCTGAATTTGATTCTCTTCCATTGCAGAGTGCTGGAAAACCAGGAAATATAGTTAGAGAACAATACCAATAATTTTGAAGTTGAAAAGAGAGGTCTCAGAAGACCAAGTACAAGCAAATGTTCTTCCAGTCAAAAGAGGATTGAATTAGAGTGAAGGAAGACTATGTTCCATACCTATTGGACTGGTGAACTTGACTCTAAACTGAGTGTCCGCTAGGCAACTCAGGATTTGGTCAAGTGATCTGCTTTTAATGGAGTAAGATTTGAAGCAAGGAGAGGGGTTGGGAGAATGATAAACCAGAGTGAAGAAGCTCTCTGCCATCACACCACACAGAGCCCTAGACAGCAGACAAGCAGCAAGCATAAGCCAAAGGAAGAAGAGAGAAAAGGAGAGTAAAGAGTCCAAAGTCAAATTCTGCCTACTTTCAACATTTCCTTATGCTGGGTCTGCCCTCTCTTCTTTCCAAAGATCAAACAGAAGACTATCAGATTATCAATCTCCCAGGGAACAACAGCAGGTATTACCTTACCAGTATGCTACCCTCACTGCAATATGCTATGCCGCAAGTAGAAGGTGAGCTAGTAGAGGACAGGCCAACTTCCAGAGACACGGCATACAATATTACCAATCGGGGAAAGTATCCCCCAGCTCCCTTCATTATTATTTAACCTCTCTTAAAATGTTCTTTCTCCCTCCATTTCCTGGTTCATCTGCCCCATAGACCCCACAGCTCCACAGTAAAATGTACAGAGGCCTGGCTGACACCACATTCCCCATTCCAGAGAGGAATGGTCACACTGTGCACACAGATCTAAAATGCTGCTGAGGGGCAGAAGGAGCGCATCCACGGACACCTTCCACCGCCCCTGGAAATAACAGGGAGTCACACAGAGAAGCTAACAATAGTGGCATCATATTAAATCATCTGGAGTCCTTGGCCATGCTAATACTGACTCAGTATTTTTATATCAATAAATAATACATGGTTTTGTCTTTGACAGTGCTTACTGATCATGGGTGCTTACTGTAATGCTAAATAAAAAATTAACACAGGGCTGTTTCAATTATACAGGCACACAGCAAACATTTGTATCCCACCAGTAGTTCTACTCTAAAGCTATTAAAAATGAAATTAATTTGGCAATTTTTAAAGTATCACAATGAAAAACTAAATACAAGACAACATTTGTTAAAGTAATTTCCCTTGGAAGCTTAAAGATTTGGGTTTATTATACCAATCTTTAATCAAGGAGGTTAAAAAGGTTATTATATGTACTGACTTGGTTAAGAGTTATAGCTAATTAAATTTTCCCAGATACGCCTAAGAGATTCTGGCTCTCTATTACCACGTTAGGAGTTACCTCTTCAAATAAATGAAAACACATTTTCTTACAGTTTTAAACTCTTCCTTACACATTTTAAATAATGTTTATAACCTTAAATCCACGATAATTTATTTCTAATGAATATGTAATTTGCTTAAAGTAAAAAATGGAAATAATGATTTACTAAATAATCAAGACTGGGTTTTTTTAACCCAAATATTTTTAATTCTCAAAAAATGGGGTGTCCAGGTGGGAAGCATGTTCACTTTCCAAATGAAAATCTCACAGTACATACATTCTGCCATCTAATTCATGACTCCCACCCACTGGCACTGAAAAGCTGTAATCCTACAAGCAAGAGCCATACCCGTGTGCATGCACTCATGTGAAAATATCACACACACTAAATTGCACTGAGGCCGTGACAACATGCAACTTAGTAATGTGCAATATCTCCACCAGAGCAAGCAGAATGGGAGCATCGGGGAAGAAGGGTGTAATGCACACATTCAGGACACAACATGCTCTAAGGGGAGGAAAACGATTTGGGATAAGGGATGCATGCCACTAACTCAAAAATTCATGAAATGAAACCCAATCACAAATGTATTCAATATAGAACACTTATTCACAATTGAAAATAATAACTAAGGCTCAGAATTCAATGACACAGTGATCATAAAGTAGCCACATATCTCAAAAGACAAAGCTTGGAAAACAGACACTCACTGTTGGGTCATGCAATTATTTCAACCCTATTTTTAACTTACTAATGGATCATGTAAAATAGTTCAATGATATCCACTTAACTACAACACTGATAGTGATTAATGATTGCTTATAAAATATGTTATCACTGATAATCTGCAGACTTAAACTCCACTCAGGACATTGTAACATTTTCATAATTATTTGTTAATGTTTTTCCTCTTAAAATCTTTCTCCATGAAGAAATATATTCCATCTTGAATGCAATCCCTCAAAATGAAAAATCTGGCAAGGGCTCTTAGAACTAGAACTCACTGCTATCTTATACATATATATGAGATGGTTCTTTGGAGGCATCTATGTAAAACCTGCACATTTTAAGTCTTGAATTTGACCCAGTAAAGAAATAGATAAAAAACACTTAGACTGCTAAAAATCACCTTCAATTATAATCTTTAATTTATATAATTTGATACAGCTGTGGCTAGAAAAATGGCCAAGGCTATTATAAGCTATCTAGTCTGTACCGTATCTTTCAGACTCACAAAAATCTGTTTTGAGAACCATTAGGATTATAGTTCTGGCACTAAAGGTTGTCAAAACATTTTGACAAAATAGTAAAATGATGGTAAAATGAATGGTTTTTGTACCAGTGTATTTTAGAACCAAGACATGGACTACTGTTACAGTGCCTAATTAGTGTTTACAATCCTAAGAAGATAAGGTAAATCTAATTTGTAAAAAGACATACTTCCTCATATCTCTGTAGATCACCACATTTTTTCGAACCTCAAATTCCCTCCTGAGCTGAAGACCTGTATTTTTTGCTACTAGTTGCTTGTGTTCATTTGAATAGTCTTAACAGTGCTGCAAATTTAACTCATGATCTCCTGCCCCAACCAGCTCCTCCTAGAAGGCATCATGGTATACCAGAAGGATATAGATGGACCTAGGTGCAAATCACAGCTCTGCTTACAGTTCCTAGCAACCACGATATTAAAGAATTAAGCATGACATTAAAACAAAGAGGGGGCATATGTGGTATGAAAAAAACGTGACTCAATACACATTTAGAAGATGGTCATCAAGTGGCTCACTCTAAGATAAAGTAGAAGAGAAAATTAAAGAACTACGACTTGAAAATGGAAAAGCTTTTGTGAGAATAAAAGTCAGTGCTAATAAAGGTTACGTTAGGAAAAGTATCATCTTTCTTAGAGTTCTTTATAGATGAGGTCTTTTTCTGTAAGACTTGGCTTAAGTCACAGTGACTAGAGGAGTCCGTCAGCTTTTGATACGGTTGACTCAGTTTATCCTACCGGGAAGGTAGAAAGTTATTTTTCTTTTTTAGTAGAGCATTTGCATAAACTTTTTGAGTCACACAGATGTCATTTAGATAAACTAAAGTTAATCTACTGCTAGAATTTACATCATTTTATTTATTCAATAAATATGATAACCAGTGGTCATATAGGCATAGAAGGGATGCTAAAGCCAGTAAGTGTCTTCCCTGAAGACAGCTTCAACCTGAAAGCTGTTACCTTAGACAATAAACTCACAAACTTGGAATCTTTACATGGAAGGTCCCACATGGATACCCAAGGACACCACAGGGAATAGGAGCATTTTAAAATTCCATTAGATGTTTAGTAAAACAAGATATTGCTTATACATGAAGCAAGATAGTGATAATGACTTTATCCACGCCTTGCTAGTAGCAAAAAGAGAGAAAACATACCAAAGCTTCCAGAAAGAATGTATTTTATGAACATGTATGCATTTGAGTGTAACTGAGGATTTCCCAAACATCAGAGTGGTATCCTCACCAACTGTTACATGAATGCAGTGAAAATAAAACCAAGTTCAGTCAGAAAGAATTACCAGGTCAAATCAAGATTTCTGTGGAAGTGTAGTTCTAAGAAATGGTATTTCTTAAAAGAACGTGGGACACAAATGCCTAAGATTCACTATTCAAGAGAAGCTTAAACCTACCTGGCTAACAACTATTGAAAAGGAAGCTCTAATGGTAACATAAGGATTTAATTTGAATAGCTATTCAAGAAGTAAAAATGTGGTAAAGTCTTATTAATGAGTTAAAAGCAATGAGGAACAAGGGTTGGGGAAGGAGCTAAGATAGACCTAGACTGCAAAAGACCTTTCTCTACTCGAAATATTGACGGAGAAAAAGAAAAAAGGGGCAGGAGCCAATAGAAGTTGAAGAGTCGTCTCATTCAGAAACCAAGCCTGAACTACATGGACCCCAGAAGATATGATGGAAGTTTCCGGCCAGAACTTGTAATGTGCACAGAGTCTATGACTTGGACATAACCAAAATCTTTGCATTTCCACTCTCTACATTGGGTACAGCCTGGTTGCAGAGAGAGAGAGGAAGAAACAGAAAGGCCATCTACTCCGCTCCCTGAGCAAAGTAGCATTCCTGATAACAGGAGGAGGATTCAGAGAGGAGGTGTGGTGCAAGAGTGGGGTTCTCCCAAGCGAGTGATATGATAATAGGAGCCAGAGCAAGAGCCTGTAGACGGAAAGCTGATGGAGACAGGCCATTAAATATTTGTAAACCACAAGATTGAAAGTAGGATGTTAAAACTATTCAGATTTTTTCCTATCAATATTTGCACTACTCATATTATCCTCTCCAAAGGAGACAACAAATTTTGAAAATACCACTGTCCATCACTAGTTCAGCACTGAATGTTACTAGGAGACTCAAGACAGAAAATGGGCTTCTCGTGGAAAGCAGTTTCTGAAGGAAATAAGAAGAGTATCAATCTTATCCCTACCTGATCGCTTCTTCCACAGACTGGCCGATAATATTAGAAGAAGGCCCTGGCTGAGATAGTGGTGTCAGGCTTATCACCCACTTCACTGGCTTGTAGTACTCATCACTGGAACTTAACAGATAAAATAGTGTGGTCAGGAAAATTATCTGCAAAACAAAGGACAGTATCTCCTAAAAAATCACATTGGGAAACTACAGGAAACACAGATGGAACCGAGAATATGCTTTAACTATAGAAGGAAATGTGACATGTACTTATCTATATGTACATACCAGAGACAGCACAAAATTGAGAAGGGCAGTCCCACTGTAGAAGAGGATGGTCAGGAGAGTAGTGACAGTGGTGAAAAGCAGGCTCACGTTCCGGCTCATAACAATCCACAGAGACTCTAAGATCTGATGAAGAGGGAAAGCTAAATCAGAACTAATTCTCAGGAAAGAATTTCTACCACTGCCTAGTATGCTTTTAACATAGTGTTTTAGTACCATAAACTGAACAGACAAGAACTGAGTACAGCTGCCCTGGAACAACATGGATTTGAGCTGTGTGGGTCCACTGATATATGGACTTTTTTCAATAAATGTATTGATAAGTATTTTGTAGATTTGTTGATAATTTGAAAAAACATTTTCTTTCCTGTAGTTTTCTTTATTGTAAGAATACTATATACAGTACCTATAACAAACAAAAGGCTTCAGGTCAACAGTAGAGTATTAATAGTTATATTTTTGGAGAGTCAAAAGTTTTACATGAATTTTTGACTGTGTGGGGGTGTTGGCACCCCTAATCCCTGCACTGTCAAAGGGTCAACTGTATTATTTTAAATGAAAAAATAATAACCTGATAACATCTGAATGATGATTAGTAAGGAAAATGGCTAATTATGGTGAATCTACTCCAAATAACATTGGACAGACATTAGTTTAATCTAATTTATCTAATCATTCAGCCAACTTAGATATACCTACAAATACAAAAGCATCATTAAATGACTTCACTAAAATCACAGTAAAAGAAATGAACAGAGTAAAGGGCAGAGCTCTGCAGCTAAAAATCTTTCCTTGAGAGGATGATCCTTCTATCAAGACCCACTGAGTTCATTTGATTCATCCCCTGCAAATTTACTAAGAACTCAATATTAAAATGGTTATTAGTTTATGTTAAGTAGTACTAAAAGAAGATGTACAGTATCTGTAGCACACATACATGTTTTCATTTCCTGTCTCTTCATGAATTTAAATTCTTTCATGATAATGTCTGTTCTATTCCCCAGGGGACCATCCTTCCTCTTCATGAAAAACATAGAAGAAAGATGATCCAAAAAACAGCTTCCACGACAGTTTTCAAAACGTTCTCATTCTCATAAATCTCACAGCAATGCTGTGAGGGAAGCAATACAGATAATATCACCTTTATTTTAAAGCTATATAAACTGAGGCTTAGAGATTTTAAAACCTTGCTCAAGGGCACAGAGCTAATGAGGGGAACTAGAGCTTGGACCAGAACGCCTGATGTCTGATTTTATTTTAGTGCCCTTTCCAAAACAGCAGTTCTGTTTTCTATCCTAAGTTCATTATAATACCATCTGTTCTATGAAAGGCCTATCTATTCCTTTCCAACTTCAAATGTACCATTTATAAAGGCATATTTTGTTGTCCTCGGCATTTCTTGCAAACCTCAGCTCAGCCTTTCTAAGAGACCTTTGGCAAATTGGTTTCATTTACAGTAACTCCTTACATAAAATTGTGAAAATGCTTCACAATGCCTACAAAAATATGCATGACTAACTGTTTGACCTTGTGGGATAAAGAATGAATGAATAATGCCACTGATTCCAAGAAACAAACCAACAATGCCCTTAGTTGTGATTTTGACAAACATTCTTTTGGGGGCTGTAGTCATTTTGGAATTTTTATCAAAAAAATGTTTAAATAGTTTCTGGGTCACACTGATAGGAAATGCTCTGTGGTAATTCTTAAGAAATTAACTGAATACACTAATTATAGACTGGTAGTGTCTAACAACAACCAAGTGACCTTCCTGTGCACCCAAGGTGAGCAGGGAGGAAGATTCAGAGTATAAAAAAAGTCTGATGGCAGAAATCAAAATTCAATCAAGGGTTGGCCTTGACAGCTTCACCTATTTTTCTGATGAGATAGACAGTAATATTGAAGAGTGTGGTATTTTTATGCTGAACAACAAAATGTGCCACTATTTAGATGATGAACAGAAACCAATGAACCAATATTCCAAAGGATCAGTGCATATTACAAAAGCACGTAAGGGTAAAAGATCCATTCCTAGCCAAGACAGATCAACGGACTTTAATATAAGGGAGCACAAAAAGTTCACTGACAGAGTTTCAAATCTGACACTGCAACTAACCTTTAAGAAATACGAGTTTTGGTGTAGTACCAAAACAAGAATAGCCAGTTATCTGAAAAGGCTATTAAAAGACTCCCCTCTTTGACCTACATGTGTATGTGAAGTTGGACTTTTCTCATATACTTCCATCAAAACAATATATTCCATCAAACTGAATGTAATAGCAGTTACAAGAATCCAGATATTAAAGAGATTTCCAAAAATGTAAAAGAAAAACTCACTAAATCACTCGTTTTGGAAAATGGTTATTTTTCAGACACAAAAATTATGTTCTTTATGTTAACATGTTACCTTTTAGTGAACTGATACTTAAAAATCCCTCAATTTTAACTGCCAATACAATAAATATCAATAGAACCCACATAACTATAAGCTCCTTGAAGTCTTCAAACCAAAAAGTTTGAGAGCTACTGGACTAGAGAAAACAGAGGGAAGGGATTATTGAAACATAAAATTCAAAAAATCTTTAGAAGTAGAAGACATAAATTTCTACATTTAATTCCAAGCTGTTATAGCTGTCTGAGGTGAATGGAGGAAGGGAATGTGTGAGTGCAGGGATGGGGATAAGAACCAAAGGAGTTGTAAGAAAACCCCAAGGGAAGAATAAGAAAGCACTGAGACACTTGGAAAAAAGTCACGTCTTTATCTTCATCTTCCACATTAGGAAGCCGAAAGATAATGCCTAAATTTGAAAAACCAAGAAAGAACAGCATAAACATTATTTTAGAAATTTAGAGATAAATAAATACCCATAAATAAAGCTAAAAACATTTGTCTACAGACATTTCTGGAGAATGAGACTGAAATGGAAAAGCAAAAAGTAGAGCTATGATATTTTTTTATTAAAAATATTAAAGCATTTTTGACTTCTCAGCTATGGTCATCAATTATTTGATAAAAATTAAGTTTAAAAAAAAACCTACCATTCCAAACCTTAACTTTTGTTAACTTGATAAGAGTCATAAGTTTATTCACAAGAAAGTTCTCATTTCTGTGAAAAGCCACATGGCAAGATACCACAAAAAGCATGCTAAGGAACGAAGAGTGGTCATTAATACTCAGCAACAAGGTAAGCTGTTATTACTGCCTCTGTCTTTGGAAAACAAGGCAGAGGTGGATGGTGGATGAGGGGCAAGGAAAGATAACAGGATAAGCCTTTACACATTCAGTCTCTCTAATAATGTAAGTGGAACCGTATTTCCATCTGCCAAAGGCTTTGCCACCAGAAAGGCAGTTCCCCTTCAAATGGTCCAACTGGGGACATTCTGATCAGCCTAAGGGAACAAAGATGTCTACTGCAGAATCTGAGAACCCCAGCACTGCCCATAGACTTCCTGATTCAGCATCTCTCAGTTATTCTTCAACCACAGCGGAGGCACCAGTGGTGCCACACCTGATGTGCATGGTTTTTGGCATCTTTCTACTGCAGTCAGCATTCTCAAAACTGTCAATATTGCAGCATTTAAAACAGGGTAACTAAAGGCCTCTAAGTGTATAAAGAAACTGAGATTTAGAGTTTTCTTATTTCTTAGTACATTTTAACTATAACTGCTATTTCTTACCGAAAGAAATGTCTCAATGTTCTCGTGAACAAAGGAAGCAATATCCTGCCAGTCCAGGATGTCTCCCAGCCAGCTATTCTGACGACTTATATGCATCTTATGTCCTTTGTGCCTTCCAGAATGTGTTATATTCTACAGAATAAAATAGTTCAGATATGAAATCTCCACCTTAACTTATAATACAAAGTCTAAGTAGCTTATTTTTTGTCAATTTGAACACTTACCAGTTACTCAAAGGTGAAAACTTTGCATTGCTTAAGAAATCAACTAAGAACTCCACCTGAAGACCTGTAATATTTTTCTGCTTACATTCTAGACACCATGTCTTAGCCTAGCTTAAGTGCATCTCTCCTAAACACATCTGTGACCACAATTTATTCCTCAATATATACCACTGCACATCAAGAGCATTTACTGTCACCTTTTTTCTTCCTTTTTAGCCCCTCTCCCTTTTTTTGAGTCTCTCATTTTTTGCTTTTTCCCCCCTCTTTCCTCATCTGCCTTATTTCTTCATTAAAAGATAAAGAGAGAAAGAGAAGAATATGAAAAAGTACACCTAAAACTAATACAATATTACATGTCAACTATATCTCAATAAAACGGGAAAGAAAAAAGCATATGAAAAAGAAACGAATGGGGAGAAAATTACATTAGCAAGAATGCAGGAATAAATAAACTTGAAAGCGATATAAATAAACTCGAAAGCAATATAAATAAATAAAGACCACTGCGGTTAAAATTCATAGAAGTAGGTTCTTAACATTTTGCATGTATTGGTGCACTCACACTTTTGCTAACAGCATAGTAGTATCAATCCTCTTATAAAATGGAAGACAACAGGTCCTAGTAAAAGGGTAAAGAAAGCAGTATACTCACCACTTATAAATCTATGCTTTTAAAACACTGACCTCCCTGGACCATAAAATGAAACTCAAAGTGGGTAAGGAACAGTAAAAGCTGTTTATTTGGAAGCAGAAGTCCTAGAGTTAACAGAGGAAACAGACCTTCTCAATCATCTGGTTCTTCAGCACGAACTTACCTAGATGCTCCCCAATTAATTTTAACTCCCAGTCTTTCAAACTCACAAAAACCAATACTGTTCCCCAAACTTATCCCCAGGGCAAGAGTACACAATCCCAAATAGGTCACCAAGGAACAATTCAAATTTAAAGTAATGTTCCTCTTCCCTGTACCCCACATTAAGAGATTTATATATGCTCTTCTTTTCCTTACATCAACCGTGGGAAAAAATCACCACCAACTCTGCCCCGCCTATTCCCTCCTTCCTCACTGGATGGTCATCTTCCATAGCACAGCTCCTGATGACCCACAGGCCCTGCCAAGCCCTTTGACAGCATGGCCTGCAGCTTTCAAAATCAACATTAATGAAAAATGGGATTTTTTCCCATCATAAATTCTGAAGTAAGAGTGTATCAGCACAAGTAACATACAAGACTGATTTCAAAGGGAGATTTTACAAAGTCTTGGACCTTTTTTCACTTCCTCAAAGAAAAAAGCTCTTATGTCTCGGGCTATCTATGCAAAACAGTAGCCACTGGACACATGTAGCTCCTGAGCACTTAAAATGTGGCTAGTCCAAAAGCTGAGGTGTGCTGTTAGTATAAAATACACACCAGATTTTCAAGAGTTAGTATGGGGGGAGAAAAAGGACATAAAATATCTCACATTTTTTTCTATTGATTACATATTGAAATGATAATATACTGGGTATACTGGGTTAAGTAAACTATATTATTAAAATTAATTTCATTTATTTTTCATTTTTAATGTGGCCACTAGAAAAATTAACATTATGTATGCGGCTTACATTACATTTCTATTACACAGAGCTGGTCTAGATGAAATTTAGAGGATGAGATGCTGTGCATGATAATGATTAGAGGACGGAATACAGATATACCAGAGGGACTAGTGGGTTCTGCCATGCAGGTTAACCATCAACTCAAACTGACTTTTAATGACCTGGCATTTAAGATCTCATAGCTTAAAAACTTCTTAAAATGAAATCCCAAAGTTAATACAATCCTATCTAGACAATGAGTCTATAAAAGGACTTTATTTGTTTATACATGAAATACTTTAATAACTTACCTTTACAAACCAAGAATGATAGAGTCGGTCCCAAAGTTCTAATACTTGCTTTTCAATTACAGCAGTATTGTTCACCTTATCTCCCAGGATTTTATGAAGCTGGAAGAAACACAAATATAATCCAGTTTAAAATTTCAGTCAACACTCCAGTAAAATGAATACATGCTGGGTCACCACATTTACTCCAAATCAAGCCAAAGTATTCAGGACTATGTAACTGCCTCTAGGCACATTATGATCTTTTCTTAAACTCTGCTCTTCAATATTCCCAGTAAATTTCCTTGCCTTTCTTGTCTTTTTGTTTTTTTCTTTTCTCTATTCTAGGATATCCAAAAGAACCACTTCAGGTTATAAGAGAATGCTACAAATGAATCCATGACTACTGACTTATCTACTCTTATCTGCCCAGAGCACAATCTGTTGCATGAGGCCCAAGTGCCCATACATTATAAGAAATTTAATGTTATATTTATCACTTTTATAAGAATTGTCACAAAACTTTAAGTAAAATTTTAAGATCTTAGCTATAAATACAAGTATTTCCCTTAGTTTGCTAAGTAGATGTCAGGTCTCAGAGTTACAAGTGATCAGAGTGGCTGCAGGGTTTGTGGGAACCGAGTACACTGAGACAATATAACTTAGAGACAGTAGAAAGAGCAAAAGATTTGAAATTAGTCTTCAGTTTGCAACCAAGCACTGCAATTTACTACATGACCATTAGGAATTTACTTAGCCTTGCTAAGTCTGTTTCCTTGTATGTGGAGCAGGCAAAATAATTCAGACCATTGCAGGTTTCTTAGAAAAATTAAATAGAACAAATTAGAAACTGCCAAGCAGTTACCAGCAGGTAATAAAATTTAATATGCCCTAACACTTTATCTCCTCATAGTCTTATTTGACCACCCAAGCTTAGTGATCATTCCATCCTAATGCATAAATAATGAAATCAGGTCTATCTTGAACAAGCATATAACCAACTCTTAGATTGCTCAGGCTAGTAGTACTATTCAGTACAATCACCTAGAAGGTTTAACTTCATTGTATGTTGGTTGTTGACTTGTAGATTTAAGCCTATTTTAAAATGGAAATTGTTTTAAACAGAATCACCATTTATGCTTTATCAAAGCTGGAAGCCACTACCAATGAAGACCCCTACAAAGAAAAAGCCAGAAAGACCAGCTGTTCCCTTACCTTGTGGGTTATCCATTCTCGTCCATACTGATACACATTGTTAGCCGCAGAATTGAGGGCTCTTTGGACTACCTGAGCCTCGGGAAGCCAACTAATTTAAAATAGAGAAAAAAATGAAAAGTTAGTAGAGTTTCAGTATACCATGCCATTAACTCTTGCAACTCATGTATTTAAACCATCACTAATTGACAGCTAATCAGTAGTCATACAGATAGAAATGCATCGCATGAAGCTCTTGACCTCCAGGCCTAACTGCCCCAACTCTAACATCTGGGATTTCCCTTCAAGCTTTCCTTAGCTTTTAGACCTACTTTCCCCAAAACCTCCCTTTCTTTCTGCTCTGCCTGGTTTCTCTGTCCATACATGTCCTGGGTCATCTGCCTTATTCAGAACCAGGGGAAGTGGTTCTGGAATAATCAGCATCTGGGACATTGGTTCACTGGTTCTCAAAGGGTGGTCCATGGAGCAGCAGCATCAAAGCTGCCTGGAAACCTGTTAGAAATGCAGATTCTTGGGCCCAATCCCAGACCTACTGACAAAGGAACTCTGGGATGGGCCTAGCAATCGTACCTTAACAAGCCCCTGCAGGTGATTGTGATGCATGCTAAAATTTGACAACCACTGATCTAAGGAAGTGAAGAACTGAGGAAGAAAACAAGAAAATTAAGAGGGTGAATCACTGTTTTCAATATTTTTTACCACTGCAGATCTTTTTCTTTAAGATGAGAGGAACTCCTAAGCAGAGTTCCAGCCATATAAGCTCAGAGTTTTCCAAAGGAAAAAATAACTTCACATATTCTCTAAATTGTACCTCACAATACTGTACACTAAAGATAGTGACATTCACAAATCTAACAGTTCTGATTTCAACCATTCATGAGTGGTGCTAAAAGGCCATGGCAGGCAGTAACTAACCACTTTCCTGATGCCTAAATATGACACATGCTACAATGCTGGCTTATGAGCAAAAGTCAAATAACTACTGAGTTGTCAAATGTGTAACATCCTCAGCTCACAACAGCTTTATGTACTTTCAGTAATTTATATAGCAAGTCAGAAGTGATAACTTGCTTTTGTGTGTGTGAGTGAGAGAGTCAAAAAGAAAAAGCCACCTGTCACTGACCACCACGAAAGTAATGATGCCTAAGAAAGTGATGGTTTTAACTAGAAAAAAAGACATTTTGGGTAAATTAGTAAGTGGAATGTCAAATTGGTAATGGTTTGAATCTTTAATATTAACCAGTTCATCCTACACTCCAAATAAAGTATTTGTGAAACATTTGGTAAATTCTCAGTTCAAGTATTTCTCAGCAAATAGGACAAAGCTTTAGAGATGCTTACAAATGTAATAATCTGACAGTGTAAGGATATGAACAGAAAATATGGATCTCTAGATGTGATCTGGGATAAATTTAATTACTCCAGATAGATTCATTGGTAGTTTGAAGGGACTAATAAATATTTTCAATTATATGGCACTACATTTTATGGGGAAAATTACAACCTACAGAGTTATTCGCAAGTATGAGGATTCACAGAGGTATCTGGATAGATTAATAACTAACAAACATTTACTAGGCCAGAAAAAAGTCTTGCTGGCTGCCATGGAAACACTTCACCAATGACTGACTCAGTGGTCCTAAGAGCAATAGATAAGAGCTGTCATGCAGCCAAGTCAAAGGCTTTGGCTCAGTTCAGACCTCTTCACAAATGTCCTCTAGGAGATGAGGGATCAGAAAAACTGGAGCAACCTAGGCTGGGACAAACTGGGATGTGCCTCCATCTTGACACCAACCAGTGCCTGTAAACTGAGCTCCTTCCTTAGGTATTCATGACTTCAGCCAATCACTAACTCTCCTGTCCTAGGTCAAGAGTGATCCCCCAGGTGAAACCAAATTCCTACAATTTGGACTGGTCTACTCTTCCAGAGTAAAGGTTACTTTGTCACAATATTACCTACCAAGAGAACAGTCCCAATTAAAAACAACCTAGCTTCGCCTATTAGCTTCCTCCCAAGTAAGAGAAGGGCTAAGTCACATTCAATACCATTTTAATGCCATCTCCTAATAAGGGTCATAAGAATCAACAGGCTCAAGGCTAGTCAACAGAAAGTAGAAAATGGGCTCCAAACTAAAAGAATTGTCCAAACAAGAATTAAGATGTGCTCCAACTTCAACTTTATTTTCTCTGAAGCTCTGCTAGGATGATCCTATCCTAAATCTTTTCTAATTTATCCACCAAGCACAGTCACGGGAAGCTGAGGTAACGATACAGGGCATATAAAATGTGCACACACTGGAAGAAAGTATATCTGATCAATTCTTAACTGAATCTCCTCCACTAGGAGTACCCACATGAAGTTCCCACAAGGGCAGTTGGCCTTGTCCCACAAAGATGCAAGGAAGATGCAAGAAACCATTATTACGAATTCATGCTGGCTCCACTCATCTGCTGCAAAAGAATAAGACCTTTCCCAATTCACCAAAGTCTAAACAGTTTTAAAAAACCCTTCCTGCATGGAATATTACCCAGCAATAAAAAGGACAAACTATTGATACATACAACATCTGAAATGGACTTCAAGGGAATTAGACTAAGGCTTTTTATATGAAAAAAAGCCAGCCTCACCAGACTGCATACTGTACAATTTGATTTATATATCATTCATGAAACAACATTACAGATATGGAGAAAAGATTAATGGCTGCCAAGGGTTAAGGATATGTTGAAGGAGGAAGTAAAGAATAGCTGTGGCAATAAAGAAGTGGCATGAGGGACCATCTGGTGATGGAATGATTCTGTCTCTTGATGGTGTTGCTACCTTACAGGAAGCTATACATGATAAAATTGCAGAGAACATACACACACATACACACACACACACACAAGTGTGTGTAAACTAGTGAAATGTTGGTTTTGTTATCATATTAGTTATGTAAGGTGACAACATTAGAGGTGGGGTGAGGAGTCCATGAAACATGTATATTTCTTTGCAACTCCCTGTGAATCTGCATTTCAAAATTAAATAACACAACAGGAAAATGACCAACTTTTTAAACTACTCTGATTCAGGGCTCCCCAAATGTGTGTGCCATCAATACAGTAGCAGATACAGTGCTATTACAATTGAAAGTAGTTTTCAAAGTACAAGTCATGGTACAGAAGGGCTCTGGACTTATTTCCACCACAGTAAAATGACCACAAAGAAAAGGAGTCCCTGTGATACGAAGGCTGCCAGTTTTTTACCTTCACTCCAGAACTGCACCAGCATAGCCAGTGGACTACTAGATGCCTCTACTTACACAGGCACCTCAAACTCAACAGGTTAAAAAGTGAAGTACTTTTTCATATCATCTGCTTTTCTATTTCCTTTCTTGGTGAATCCACCATCATCCATTCACTCCCAAAGCTAGAATAGGAGTCATGCTAGATTTCTTTCTCCTATATCCAACTGATTACCAAATCTCCCTTAAGATCTTAATATCTGTCCATCCTGCTTACTCCTGCTACAACTGTCCACAGTTATGGGCTTCATCACCTTTCCCTGGTTTATTCTAGCATTTAATGGGTGGAAAGGCTCAAGGCTTGTACTTTTCTCCACAGTGCAGAGGGAAAGACTGCTATAGAATGACATTCTAATTATGCTGTTTATTCTATCCTTAATCAAGATAATAAACATATCCATCACTCTCAAGCTTCCTTGCACCTCTCTGCATTTCCTTCCTATAGTCCACCCTATCCACAACCAACCACTGATTTTTCCCTCACTAAAGATTAGTTTTCATTCTCTAGAACTTAACATAAATGGAATCATATTCTGTGGACTCTTTGTTTGCTTGACTTCTTTCACTTGGCATAATTCTTCTGAGATCTATCCAGGCTGTTGCATGTACTGATAGCTCATTTTTATTTAAGTACTGTTCCCTTGAGTGGATATACATTTTATAACCAGAAACACTGAGGATAAGCACTTTGAATAAACTCTAGGTAACAGGAGATAAGTGGGTAGAAATGTATTCTGAAAGAAGTCTTTTTAAGTATATTCAAATATGATTCTAAGCCAAGTCCAAGAAATGTCCTAAGAGGTTTTATATGATGGAATAAAGTCAAGTCAAGGGAGAAAACCAAGTTCAATCTCAATTTACAATCCTAAAACTGGCAGGGTATTTCCCAACTTAAATTAGTGACTACCTTAGGGTTAGTAAAAAAGGAGGCCATGCATGTACCAAGTTCAACTGACTGAATAGCACAGCTCTGGTAGACATTCCCCACAAAGAAATAAAACCCGTCTCAGAGAAGCCAAATTAATGAAGCACACAAAGATACTTCTAAGACAGGGGTTGGCAAATGTTTTCTATAAAGGGCCAGACAGCAAATATCTTAGGCTTTTCAGGACATATAATCTGTGTCACAACTACTCTATTCTATTTGCCCTTGAAGCCCCAAAACAGCCATAGACAATATGTAAATGAATGGATGTGGGTGTGTTCCAATAAAACTTTATGAAAACAAGTGGCCTGATTTCCCCTCCACCAGTTTGCCGACCACGCCTTCAAAATGATACAATATGAGAACACTGCTGACTCTGCGACTGGGGGATTACCTCAAATTCCTTAGCCTTTGATATTGTTTCCACATCTGCAAAATGTGATTAATCTCTTCAGCCACCTCAGCCACTGTGGGAGCACTAACGACACAGATGGAAGTGCTTTGTGGAACGTAAACTGTTGTCAAGTCCAAATCTCAACTCAAATATAAGGTCCTTTACCACAACTGTTCCCCAAATCTTAAGCGCTCCCCCCAGTCATACCCCATTTATATGCTATTCATATGCAAAAATAACATTCATCAAAGTTTTGGCAAACCCTATCTTTTGTCTTCCAAAGTAGCTACATCAACGAAGTTCATTTCGTGCATATAGATACTGAATCTAGGTCACCCATCTCTATTTTTGCCAAAACAATATTCTTACTTTGCCCATTCAGGGTGATTTCCTAGAGTTTCATTAATCAAATTGCTTGTAACTTCAATCATGTGTACACTCTCTTGATGTACCTGTAATACAAATAAGGAGAGAAATGAAATCTCAATAAAAAATAAACCCCATTTAACACTTATTTTCTACACTATTATTGGAACAATGTTTTTAGAGTCCAATAGTTACATATCTTAGTTTCAATTAACTTAGAAACCAGCACTGAACAGATGCTATACATAAAGTCCTTAAGACACACACTGTAGAAAATAAAGAGTACATAATAGCTTCCTGCATTCAAGAAACTCAACAATTTACTTAAGGAAAAAAATGCATTAATAGATTTATATAAATGCACATATATACAATATATATCTAGTTCACATGTGTTTGTGTGTATGTACAATGTGGAGGTTAAGGGTGCCAACCTCCTGCACAACCAAAAATCTGCATGTAATTTTTGACTCCCCCAGAACTTTACAAAACAGTCTAGTGTTCACCAGAAGCCTTTCTAATAACATAAACAGCCAGAAAACACATATTTTGGATGTTACATATATTATATATTGCAGTCTTACAACACAGTAAGCTCGAGAAAAGAAAATGTTTTTTCCATTTGTTGCAAATCTCCAAAATACTTTTCAACATGTTTATTGAAAAAAATCCATGTATATGACCTACAAGGTTCAAACATGTATTGTTCAAGGGTTAACTGTACACAGCATATATAAGCAATATTGACACTACATGGCCTTACAGAATTATAAAGCAGTGTGAGACATACAGGCAAGCAATCAACTAAGTAAGGTTTCTGAGTTAAAAAAAAAAAAGCCAGCCGAAACTGCATCTCAGAATTTAATTTACCTTGCCCAGTACCAAACAAAATGAGGGATAAAAAAGTAACAAACCAGTATCATAGAACATACTCTATGTGATTTTATTATTTTTACATTTATTAAGCATATTAAACATATAGTTTATTACAGTGATTATTCCATGTTTACCTGAATATGAGTCTGCTGGTTGTCAATTAGATCAAACTTATTAACAGTATTTTTCAAGGCTTTATGCCCTTACTAATATTCTATCTATTCTCTCAATTACCACCTCACATTTAATATATGAATTAATATGACTGGATTTATGTCTAGTAGGTCTCTACTGTTCCTCTTTCATTGTCTTCTTTTGTGTCAACCAATTTTTTTTTTTACTATACTGTTTTAGTGCCTCTAAAATTGGTGATATTTACTGGTTGCTATTTATCTTGAACTTATCACACCTTTAAGTAACCACAGTCTACTTCGTGAATATTGACTCACTGCCAGTAAAATACTTACAGGAACTTTACACCAGTATGGTTCCATTCCCAGTCTTCTTCTTTGTGCTATGGTTATATGTATAGAGTCCATGTATGTATATTGTAAACTCTGCAATATAGTGTTATAATTTTTCTTCAAGTAATTATATGTTTAAATAAACTGAAGAGGGGTAAAAAATACAACTTTTATATATTCCCATGTATTTACAAGTACTCTTCATTCCTCCCTTTGGATAAAAGTTATTTCTGGAGTCATTTCTCTTCAGTCTGAAAGAATTCCTTTAACGGTCTTTACAGTACAGGCCTACTATTAACAAATTCTCAGTTTCAGTTTATCTAGAAATGTTTTTATTTGCCTTTATTTTTAAAGAATAGTTTCAGTAATTATAAAATTCTTGGTTGACTGATTATTGTTTTTCCCTGAAAACTTCAAATACATCATACCATGTCTGCTGGTATTCACTGTTTATATGGGAATTGAGTCACTGATTGTTTTGTTTGTTGTTCTCTTGTGTATGATGTATAATTTTTCTCTTCCTGCTTTCAAGATTTTCTCTCTTTAGTTTTTAGCAGTTTGACTGGTGTGTCTAGGTTGGTTTTGTGTTTGGGTGTATTTTTTCTACAGTTTGTTGAGCTTCTTAATCTGGTAATGTTTTTCATCAAATTTGGGAAGATTTTTACCATTATTTTTCAAATATTTTTCCACTTTTCTCTATTTCTCTCCTCATCTCCTGGGATTCCAGTCACATGCCAATTAGCAACTTTGATATTTCCCCACAGACCTCTGAGGCTCTGCTCATCCAAACATTTAGAAATCTTTGTTCTTCAGATGAGATACTTCCTATTCATCTTTCTTCAGATTCACTTATTTTTTTTTCCAGGATCTCAAATCTGCTGTTGAGGCTATCTAGTGAATTTTTCATTTGTTATTGTTCTTTTCTGCTCTAGAATTTCTATTTGGTTCTGTTCTATGGTCTCCATTTCTCTGCTGAACATCTGCATTTGTTCACTCATTATTAGCATAATTGCCTTTAATTCTTTGAACATGTTTATACTAGCTGCTTTTAAGTCTTTTGTCAGCTAAATCCAGTATCTGGGCCACTAAGTGTATACCGCTTTGACTTTTTTTTAAAGCCCTGAGTCATTCTTTTCAGTTTCTTTGTATGTCTAGTAATTTTAGATTATAAATTAGGCACTTTTTAAAGTGTGTTGTAGCAACTCTGGATTGTTTTATTCTTTTGAAGGCTATCATTTTGTTTCAGTAAGCAATTTACTTATTTGTAAGCAAACTGCAAAATCTGGCTACCCTGTCACTTATGTTCTGCTCAGTGTTACTTATTTCTTAAAAACTAGGGTTTCCTCTGAACCTGCATAACTTAGCAGTCAGCAAATGATTTTGGTAGAATTTATGTTCAGACACATCACATTAGGACACTTCATCTACTACAGTCTGAGATGTGTGAGTTGAGAAATGTAATCAAAGGCACAACAAATCTGCAAATCTCCCCAGGCCTTCTTCTACAGTCACAGGGCTCCTTGGGGTCTCCCATACACCAGTCCAAATGTGTGGTTTGTTAATCTCAGCCCTTCTAAGGCTCTCTTGCTTCCAGAATCTCTCCTTTTTATTTACAGCTGCTCTCTTGCCAGCCCCAAACCAAGTCCACCACCTACCACAGGAAAAGCTGCAGGCTTTTGCTGCCTAAAGTAGGCAGGATGAGAATAACTCCAAGCAAGAAAGTCATAAACTACCTATTTTCTACCAGAAGCAGTAACAGTTTTTCATGAATAAATACTTCTCAATTTGTTTGCCTAACTGGTCATTTTCCAATGCCCTAAAATGGTTTTCTTTTTTTAAATAATTTTATACTGTTTTATTCTTGCTTTCTATAAAGAGGATTTAACGTGACACCCACACCCTGTACTTCCAATAAGGAGCCAAAAAGGATTTTCTAACAAACTGGATACAAAAGAAACAAAGCAGGCAGGATGACCCCAAACCAAGGCTTTTCACCTGAGCAAGTAAAATGAAGAAATGAAGCTGTCATTTACTAAAATGGGAAGCCTATGAGAAGGGCAGACAAGCACGGGAAGGTCTAGAATTCAGTTTCTAACATGTTGTATCTGAGATGTCTATTAGACATTTAAGTGGTTACTGTCATGGTATTTTAAAGGATGATCCATCCCTTTATTGGCTGGGAAAATAAACTAGATGACCAATAAGTTTCATTTGAAAGGTCAGTTTACATGAGTCTTAGACCGCAAAGAAGTGGCTCAGTACATGTTATCAAAGTTCAGGAAAGCGGAATCTCACTGAAGCATGGTTTGAACAAAGAAAAAGAACTTGAAAGACGAACATAACTGAAATGGACAGACCCTATGCAAAGGAACAAAGAAGGGAAAGTGGAATAGAAGAAGAGCAGGAGAAGAAAAAGAGAAAGGAAATGGAAGACCATATTAGTAAAAGGTTTCTCTAAGAACTAGAAGGAGAGATAAGAATGTGCCAGGTGTAGGTGAAACAGGACAAAAACAAAGAAAGGTCCCTAAGCTTGTCTGTACAGTCTATTTAAGATGACTATACATGATTAATATCCAAAAAACAGATAATAACTGTATAGGAACTGAAACAAAAGTATGGAGAGAGAAGCTTATTTGGGAGCAAATGGTAAGACTAAGGGCATATTCAGGGTTAGAGTGAGAACAGGAATTCCACATGGAGAGTCACACAGCAAGAAACAATGCAATCCTTTAGTAAATTGATTCATATTGAATTATCTCTTAATAACAATTATCATATCTCTACAGCACTGTATGAAATTTTTCATATCCATGATTTCATCTAAGTTTCACAATTCCTGGAAAACAACCTATCAAAATCTGGGATGTGTGATTCAGTGAATTCAGATAAAATAAAGAATAAAATACACTATAAAAGTAAAAAAACAAGTTAGTAAGTGACATCACTATAGTGAAAATTTTAGCTATACTTTAAAGAATGATTTTCTTTCATGAAAGACGGGTGTTAGGACAGTATGTTTGTATCCTCCTAAAATTCATGTGTTAAAATCCTAACCTTCAATGTGATGACTAGTAAGAGGTAGGACCTCTGGGAAATAATTAGGTCATGAGGGTGAAACCGTCATGATGGGATCAGTGCCCTCAAAAGAAGAAACACAAGAGAAATGATCTGTCTCTCCACCATGTGAGGCTAGGAGAAAATGGCCATCTATAAACCAGAAAGATGGCATTTACCAAGAACCTGACCATGCAGGCATCTTGATCTGGTACTTCAAGCCTCCAAAACTGTGAGAAAAAATGTTTCTTGTTTAAGCCACCCAATCTATGGTATTCTGTTATAGCAGTCCAAACTAAGGAGGAAAAATGTTAAGTTGAAAGGACCAGGAAAGTGAGAATAAAGACCCTATGGTAAATCAGCAGAAGGACCAATGAAACAAGAGGGGAGAAAGCTAATCAAGAAATTCTGATCTAATAAACAGGGAACCAGCTAGATTAGGGATAATAAGACCAAATCATAGACCTCCTATTGAAAGAAGCAGTCACTTACTTGTTCCTCAGTATCTCAATTTCTTAATCTGCATTTACTCCTTAGGATTTTTATGACAATGAATAAAAATGCACACTGAAAAAATAAACTAGCCAAATTCACAACAAAATGAATACAAAACCATAAATTCTTTAACTGTTATACATTTTTAAGTAAAGTAACATTTTCCACGCCTGCTTCTCCTAGCTTCTTATCCATACTACAATTTTAACAATTGAGTTTATTAATGGTAATAGTAATTATTATACTTTACCTTTGCAGTCAGCAGTAGGGCTAATAGAAGGGTTCCTATCACTAACAAAAATATGATGAAAATGCTAATTATTTTGTCTAACATCTTCTCCAACCAGATGATCATCTGCAATGAAAAAGAGAATTAACCTTTCAAACACAATAAAAACGCAAAGGTATTCAAATATCATGAAGACAAAACAGGATATTCAGCATTGCAAAGCAAACTATGGCATAATGATTAAAGCAATGAAAGCTATATGCAACTTCAGAAAATTAACTAATGGCATTAATTACTGTTGTTTTGTTACACAGACTTTATTATTGTTATATCTAATTAAAGGCAGTCAATTTGAACATAACCTGTATCTACGTTTGAATTCTCATACTTTGGTATATTTATGTTTCAAATTATAATCTGGTATTTTAAACAAAATAATGACAAGCTATTAGCTGTCCTCAAATCTCATAGAATTTAATTGTTAATTAGCAAATATAGATGACTTTAGAAAAAGTATGCCTCTTATAAAAACAGGTATGTCCTAAACTATACAGATAAAATAGGAGCAAATTAAAATAGGAATTACAGTCAAAACACTTTTCCCTTTGATGTCATTAGGGCTTTGGTTAAAACTGAAGTATTTCCAGAATCTTTGGCCTGGCCTTAGTCCATCTCCACATCAATAGGTGTTTACAAGGGGTGGGTGGAGAGGCAAGAAAGAGCAAGAGCCAGGCCTTCAAACAAAAGGTTTTTTCCCCTTGACTGACTGTGGTTTCAAAGGTTTATTTGCCCGGGGGCTGGGAACATGCTTTTCCCCTGGAGCTACACCTGGCGTAGTCAGCAGGACCTCTGAATCCAAAATCTGTCTTCATGGGTGGGATGCTTGAGCAGGCTGCCCCTAGAGATGGTGGGGAGATAGCCTGGGAATCCCTGTGGATGGTATGGGTGGAGACAGGGTTAAAGAAACAGTAGTAATAAAACTCTAATGTTAAGGTAATGATAAATACCAGATTCAGAGAAGAGCTACCCTGGGACAACGTTTGGGAGGTGGATGCACAATCAGGGGGAGGAACAAAATGGGCTTCAATTATATAGGTAGTTTTATCAAGCTGGAGAATAGGCACAGATGTGTTCTTTTTATATTTGAAATACTTCATAATATAGTACTTTAAAAATCTGATTTTCCACTTGAGATCTTGATATTTCTACTCTTTTTAAAACATAAGCTTTACGACAAATTATAATTGACTATATATAATCATTAATGCAGTGGTTATTCCTTAATTATTAAAACTATGCTCTCCATAAATGCTGCCTGACATTTTATTTTGAGTATAACTTCTCTCACCTTTCACAATCACAAATAATCCCTCATTTAAGTTTTTTCCTCAAAATACATAATTTTGATAAATTTCTAGAATTCCTGCCATGCAAAGCTACCATTTAACATTTCAAAAATGCCATCAAATTAGACTGATGGCTGCTGAAAACCACATTGTATCCCTCAACTCCAACAGCAGCTATAGCACAGCTGAGTAAATTATTCTTAATTCAGACATGAACTATGCTCTCCAAACAGTGAATTAAACATCCAAGAGCATAGAAGGTGATTAAGAAAACAACAGGAATCCTAAAACATTTATTTTCCACTCAATGCTTGCAAGCTTGAATCCCCCTTACCTTTCATGAAGAATACTGGTACTAAGAGATCAATGTTACATTGAACTCAACAGATAGAAAGTATATCTTTTACCTTGACAAACACAGCTTCAAACAGAAGAGTTAATTTTCAGTCCATGCTACCAAAGCATCGGAGACAATGCAGAGATTAGAAAACGTATTAACAGGTTTCTAAGATATGGAAGGTCAGACACCGTATTTTGGACTATAAGTTCTAAAATCAATGAAACTGCAAAATTTCACAACCAGTACCGAGCTTAACACCTAGTTCTTGAGACAGTTTCTTTTGTAAAAGAGCTGGTGTTGTATTATTCCTCTTTCTATCTCCAAAACCTAAGAGTGCAGGACTGTGGTTAAAAGCTCAGTTAACATACACTTAAATAGACAAGCATGTATTTCAGAATTAAGACCAGATTTGTATTCTTAATAATACAAATTACAATTTCTGAAAATAACTTGAGTGTCAATTTTTTTTTTGAAAAATCGTATCCTGAAAAATATTTTTTAGGATAATTAACATTCTACTTAGAAAGTATGAGTATTTATGCCTGGTATCTTTAACATATAAAACAGAATATTCACAAACATATTATGTATATCAACATTACAAAATCAAACTTTGTTTTTTACAGCAGGGTAGAATTTTCCTATCATAAGCCATATATACCTAAAGCTGGAAAAATCCACCCTTAGGAGTCACTTAAATAAAATTTTATATTCAAGGGATAACAGTGAGGGGTAGATGTTTCAGTGAAAGTTTAAAGTACATTTAGATGCTCAATACGTAAGCTAAAAAAGTTGGGTGGGGGGGGTCATAGTCACATTAAGGCTAAAGTGACAGCAAAAGAGAGAGGAGTGGAAAAGAGAGAGAAAGACTTTTAACAAATAAACAGAGAGAGAAAAAGTCAAGAGAAGAAGATAAAAAATGTGGGAGGGGAGAGTTGTTGCAGAGAATTAAGGCCCAACAGAGAAGAAAAAACAAAAAGGATAGAAAACTTAGATGAGGAAAAGAGCCCCAGGAGTGAACGGAACAAGATTCAACAGGGACACAAACTGAATGAGAAACATGGAGAGAGGAAGGTGAAGGGAATGGAGGAGAATTCCTAGGGAAATGCCAGAGGTGCTGGCCCAAGGCTGCTTCTGTCCCGGTGTTCAGCATTGGGAAAAGGAAACCACATCACTGTCTTGCTTGTGGAAATCACACAGTCCATAGGATGTTCCCCAGTCTTCCATGCTGTGAGAAATTATTTTAATTTTTAAGCTTTATTATTTTCTAAAAAAAAAGAAGAGGAGTAATTTTTAAATGAAATGACATTCTGAATGCTTCAAGTGTGAATGAAGGGCATGCACTCTGAAACTTCTAAACTGACTGGCCTTACTTATCAAGCAATTAAGAATGTACCATTCCACTACTTAGTTTTCTGTGTCATTACTTTGGGCCTGTAAGGAATTTTTTTGTTGTTGCTTTTTTAACCAAATTCTGGTCTTAATGCAAATAAATAATCAATACTAAGAAATAAAAGCAGCCTTGAGAGATAAGTCACATTTCAGTGAACCACAGACATGTCCTCTCTCACCCTTCCCGGTTTGAAATAAGTTTCCTAATTCACTCCACTCCACCTGGAATACCAAATACCCAGGTACTGCAATTTTTCTGACCTTGGATACAATGTAGTAAAATGAACCTCAACTCATTTGTTTTTCTGGAGCACACCCTCGCAGCACTTGGGGCGCTCTACACAAAAGGAAAAAGTTACTTGATCTCCCAAGAATCTTTTAAAACTAACTCATAACTAGTCAGCTATGAATTAGGCCTATAAATTAGGTAATCTAACTCATTTAATCACCAAAAGCTAAATCAAATAGAATCTAATGACTTTATGTCTCCTTTCCCTCTCACCTCTTGAGGACAATTTCATTTCAATGCACATACACTGGAGAAATATAAAGTCAGCCACACTCATCAAAATTAAGAAAATGTGCTATCACTATCATCTGCCAAGGACTGAACTCATTTAATCATATCAGTTTTGTAGACAATGGAGGTATACACAACTGTAGGGGGAAATTGGGGGGAGGGGGCATGGGGAGTGGTGTGTGTAGATTTATTTCACACAGTTTATTTTCAATCTGAAGTTTAAAACTTTAAGCACTGTCAAAAATCCCTTTCTTCTACTTCAACAAAAAGAATGAAATCCAAATCTCTGCACTCAAGAGTTTCATTTTGATCCATTTCCAAGAAGTACCACATCTTTCTTAAAGACTGTTATATTTCCACTGAAAATTTTTAGAGTCTTACTGTGTTTAAACACAGTATACATAAATGATGTCATCTCTTATTATTATCTTTCCTAGGGATTCAATGAACTTAAGTCTAGAACTACTCCATGTGGGCTATATGTCAGAGGTATAGCACTCCTAATATACCTGGATTATCCTGTACTGCAGTTATTAAAAATGAACCTATTATAATTCCATGCCAATTGTGATGCATTTACTATAGATACAACCTCATTCTTAGGAAACACATGAAATTAGATGTCACAGGCTATGACTACAAACTTCTTTTAAGTGAAAAATAAAATTTTGGAATACTGCTGTAAATAAAGACAATATATAAAATTATTAACCAATGGAATCATACAAATATTTGAGATCTATCTTTTTTAAAAAGTCCTGTGTCATTTATAGAAAAAGTAGTAATAAAGAATTCTCTTTCCTTTTCAGTAATTATTGCCTAATGTCTATCACACATCAGAGGAGACTACAGTATCCGGCTGGGCCACCTTATAGAGTTGTAAAGTAATGAAATCACGGTGGACAAAAGGA
Source organism: Manis javanica (assembly GCF_040802235.1). Taxonomy (NCBI): domain Eukaryota; kingdom Metazoa; phylum Chordata; class Mammalia; order Pholidota; family Manidae; genus Manis; species Manis javanica. The sequence continues at coordinate 22,893,644 of NC_133157.1, read as the reverse complement.
CTATAAGACAGAACTTAAGCAAGGACATAACACCCATATCCTAAATAAATAGCCTTGGGTTTTTAGCAAATTGTAACTGTGACAGTATTAATGCTTCACGACCTTCCATAGCTTATAATTAGAACTTTAAGAACAAAAACTTAGTTTGACATATGGACAGAAACAGAATGAGAACAGAGATACAGGGAGAAGTTACAGAATTCAATAGTAAAAACTAACATCCATATGTTCATTTACCTTCTTATTTAGCCAGTGCCAGAGCTTGAGGATAGGAAGTAAGATGAGAAAGAGAAGGTAAGAACAGTGTAATATCATCAGAGAATGCAATAATAGTATGAAAGAAAAGAAAGTCATTGAGAGCCATGAGGAGGAAATTACCCCAAAGGAAAAACTAGGAAAAAAAACTGTAATTTATCAACAAGTTTTAAAATCAAGTGAATGCAGTATTCAGGATATACAATGATAACCACAAGCTTTCCTGGCAGGTCAACAATTAAAAATACATAAAGTAACCTGAATGCTTGTAGGCTTGGTCACACCTAATTCAAAGATTAGAGTAATAATTAAGATTCTTTCACTTACTACGCACTTTAAGGACTTTCAGTCCTTGTATAAGTTAATTCATGTTCACATATTACATCTTCACTGAACTTTGTAGTTGCAGCTTTATAGCATTATTTCACATTTTTAAAAGACTAAAACATTTCAGTGCTTATTTGCAACAGTGAACACATAGCCAAAAAACAGACATAGTGGAGGTTCTGCTACTATATGGTACAGTTTCCTTCTACCCCAATTTTTCAGGCACACATTTTTCTACTGCATATAACATCCTGGGTTTTTTTTTTTTGTATAAATATTACCTCATCTAAACCTCCCAATAGTTAGCATTATGATAACTAATGCTAGCTAGTGGATACATTATATAAAAATGGGTAAACAGGATCATAAGGCATTATTAGTGATCAAAAAAAGAGTGGCAGCTAAAAAGCATAATTTCATCAGTGACTGTAAATGTTCTTTGCAGTTTTCCCTAAAGTGCACCCAATTCATGTTTTGACACATACTGCAAACAACTCCGGTAGATGGAAAATTTCAAAACCACTGGTCCAATCAATTAAAATTTAATATAAACATGAAAATTAGATTATTCCCCAATGCAGCAGCCCAAATATATTATTATACTAGAAAAAGTGTAATTTTGGCATCAATAGAAAAATAAGTTTATAATAGCCATTTATTCTGTCTGATATGTATTGTAATACATAGCAGAAAATGCTAGTTTTATTCATTTTATCATCTCTCTTCCTTAAGGACAAGCTGGCATAAAAATTAGATTAAAAATGACACATTCGTACAAGGCTATTCCATAACAAATACCTTCTGATGCCCCTTGAATTTCAACTGACACAGCTGAAGAGTTGTCCTAAATGAAGGGTTCCAAATACAAGCACATGGGAATGCAGAAAATAGAGTTTAGTTTCTATTCCTTCTGACAGTGATAGCACAAAGAAATTAGCAAATTATTAAAATAAGAATTACCATTGTTAAATAGTTTGAAGCACTGAATGTGCAGTAGTAAGATAAAGCTTCACCCCAACACCAAGGAGTTACAATAAATATGCTGAAATTTTGTGAGAAATCCTAGATCCTTTCTTATTCAAAAAGTTGAAAAAAAATGGCAAAAGCTCAAGGAAATAGGCATTCTATGTTGCCTTGGTGGGACTTAAAACTGACAAACATTCTGGAAGACAGGCAACTCATCAGAAAATGTATCCCCTGCACCTCCTCTGACCAGGAGATTTTATTATGAGTTTAAAAGATTTACTTTACCATCCTTCCTCCTCACAGGACCTCCAATTATTATTCTCATCTATATGTACATTAGTTTCACCTAACAACATTTCTCGACCCTAAGTCATGAATGGACTTGTTACAGGAAACAGTCACTAGCCTCTGTGACAAAGCCCAGCTCGCACAGCATAGCACACATGGATCACTCCTTGATCCAGCCTCACCTGCCTCTTCAGCCTTACCTCCCACCAGTCCATTTCACACCTCTCAACCATGATCCTTTTCTTGGGGTTCCCTAAGAACTCATGCTGTGAGAGTCTCTGTGCCTTGGCGCTCACCTGCTCTTCTTGCCATGTCTACCTAATAAACTATTTCAAAATCTGCTCTGTGCCACACCACCGACACAAAACCTCCCCTTCTCTAGCTGCCTCACCAATGGTGAGTCATTTCTTGCTCGGCACCACCACTGTATCCCGTATATACTTTTCCTCCACAAATTGTAACAGCAGCTAACAGTTACATTGAGCTTACTGTGTGCCAGGCCCTAAGCTAGGAATTATACATATATTAACTCATTTATACCTCATAAACAGTCTATGAGGTAGATGCTATTATATTCACTGTATTGATAAGGAAACCAAAGCACAGAAAGCGTAAGAAACTCATCCAAGGTCACACAGCTTATAAGTAGTAGAAATGAGATCTAAAACCAGTTCGGACTCAAAGCCCATGTTCTTAACCACTATAAGCCTATGAATCTAACCACCGCCTCTGAATGTTAATGGATTGCTGTCTCTCCACTAAGCAGACCTTCTGCATCTAGTTTTCTGTGATTCATCTGACTTTCCCTAGGACTTAGCACAATATCTGACATGTGGGAATTACTTCAAAAATAGTCACTGAACTGAGCCACCACTTGGCTATATAATTTTAGGCAAGTCACTTAACCCCTCTGGATTTCAGTTTAGTCCTTATACAACAAGGGGATTGAATTAAGTGTTCCATAAGATCCTTTCCTCCCATTTTTAAGAGGGAAAATTCCTTGCACAACACTTAATTAAACTAAATCTATCCTAACCTTGTACAAACTGTAATTCTAAACTTTAAATTTCATCATAGAATTAGATAGTAAATGTGTTAGCAAACAACAGTATAAACACTAAATACAATGAAGTGGAATATTTTAGACAATGAAATACATAAATGACATTAAAACAACCCAAGTTCTTAAAATACAATACCTTGCTATCAACTTTCAACAAGAATTTTCCAAGCCCAATAATTGGCCCTGGTGCTAGGGCTTCCTGCCGCTCCCTCAAGAAGTGCTCTATAACCTGCCACCACACACAGCAGCGTTTCTCCAGGAAGTTCACAACTCCAAAGTGAATAACCAGCTTTTTGAGTATCCAGACTATAAAAAAGAAAAGAGATACAAATGTAAACAAAACAGAGATTACAAAATTACAATATGAAAAGGTCCCTTAATTTCATGTGACTTTTCTGAAACAGCAAACCTAGTATTAAAATAAACATCAGTTTTTTAAAAAAAGGAGGGAGGAGGAAACAAAGTTCAAGGTATTCCAAACTGATGGAATTGGGATAACTTTTCATACGGTCCCCTCCTGTCCATATACTACCTCCTTTGGGAAGTCTGAACCCTGAAGGAGTCAGGGCAATAGCCCATATAAACATACTATATACTTGGATCACGAAGATTTCAGAGACTACAATACTGACCCCTCACACCTCATCCTTCTAGGGTAAAGAATACTAACCCCAACGTGCCTTAATCTCCTTAGTTATTACAGCTGCTCTTACCAAATTTTGTTCTCATCCTTAGGTGTTTGATGTTTAGTGACCAGAAAAAATAAGGTATTCCATATGGCATCATGATTCTATACCACTACAGGGTTACATTTTCATTTGTGTTCCTATCTCCCTATTTGTTGCTGCTTTCTACATCTGAATCTTTTACCAGGGTTCAGGAGAGAAGCAACATGGGTGCAAGCAGGGCTGTTACAAATGACGCCAGAGGCTGGTTACTACACAGCTTCAGTAGGGACCACTCACAGGCCACAGTATGAATACACCCCTCGGCAATGGGGCAGCGCAGTTAAGCTTCCTATTTAAGGCCAACTAAGAAGGTGGTGGGACCAGAAGGCAGTGTTATCTGTGAGAATTACCTTGATGTTTGAACCCTGGGCGACTGGATCCCAACCACTACAATTTCCCTAACTCTAGGGATTTGTGTCCTTAGCTGTGGACTAATCTAATGGTTCACAGTTTATTATTCTGAACCATGAGCTCAGTGTTAAATACCAGTTCAGCAATTTCTTCATTAGAATTTTTAAATCTCTACCAAGGTCCAAAGAAAGCTCCTTTAGTCTATAGGATAAGCCAAGGAGAAGTATAGGCTGTAGAGAACCTTTTGGGAGCCACCTGTTCACAGGCCATGTCAACTTCCGAAGATGGCCTAAAGATTAAGAAATGATAAGGACAAGTGTAACTCCTGCTAACAAACTTTAGGGAAAGGGGACTTTCAAAAACACCTGATAAATGATCTGCCAGCATAAAAGAAACCATCTGGTAAAACCAAAAAAGTACAGAACAATCCAGAAAAGCAATATAAATTGTTTCACTAAGCATTTGTATAAAATCCTGAACATAAAGAATGGCTATGATATATACTCTGTGACTTGATTACAACTGTATTTTGTTCCAACTGCCCAATGGCTCTGTTTCAGGATGCAAGAAGCAGGTTCAAACTTCAACCACTTCCCTTCCCTGTCCCCTAAGGGCAGGCAGTACACCATGTTCTGGTCATAACAAATATTTTTTAAAAATAGAAACTATTTAATTAACTGTCCAATTTAATGAGAATGATAAGTTAGTTTAAAAACTAATGATCTAGAAAGTAAATGGTCTAGTAAGTTCAGACTCCTAAATCTTGGTGGAAAAGAGTTTCCAAAAATCAGATTATGTTTAAATCAACAGTGAAAAACCTTGACAAAAGAGACAAGGACTCATCAAATTCAGGATGGCGGAACCCTGAGATCAACTGAGGACCTAACAAATTTGGCATGGACTATGACTGCAGTAAGAGGAAAGCCCAAACAATCAGCGAAGTATCAAAAGACTCATCTATAATGCACCCGAGTAGAAGAAAACTCTTCTTTATTCTTGCCAGTCTTAGAAGACAGTTTTAGAGTCAACACAACAGAGGTAGGTCTTAAAATACTACGGTATTCAGGTGCAAAGACCTAGTTTAATGATTTTTGGAAAGCATAGGATCCCATTCTAATATAATATATACTCAAGTAATTTAATTTTCTGCCAAACAAAAGAAAAATCAAGATTTTACACATATTTCTCAAAACCTACATTTCCTTTGAATAAAAAATTCAGTGTAAACTGCACTTCACAAAAGCAGCTCTCAAATTTCAGTCATAAACCCCAAAACCCAGATTGTTCTTAACATTCTCTTCCACACAATCATGGACAGCTGAAGAGTCAACACTCCACATGGAACTATCAGTCTCTAACACCACACAAAATTATGAGGCTCAATACAAGCTCAGGCTTAAAAGCGAAATAGTAAGGAAGTATGAAAGTACTAAGTTTCTAAAATGTTTATTGTTTAAATGCAAACATACAACTATTTAAAAGACAGTAAAATTATCTCAGATTTTGAAATACAGAAGTTGAAGAAAAAAATGTCTTCAAACACAAGATCCTAATTAACTTATTACCTGCAATAGGCACGGGCAGCAACTGCACAATCCACAGGTTCAACCAGATCTGGACGCCAACGATGGCCCAAACAAGAGACACAAAGTAGATATCACTGGTTTTCTTCTTTCTGAGAAACGTTCCAATTTCAAGCCTTTGTCTGCCCAGAGTGGGTGAAAGGGAGGAAGCTGAAGATGAGGACAGTGTTGGGGGTGGTTCTCCTCTGTCCAGGGTTTCTGAAGAGGGAAAGAAAAAAATCACCCACCAGATTAGTTTATATTAGTAATATAGAGTCATCAGTAATATAGAGCAATTCACTAGGCTACTCTATCTTAAGCCCTCAAAATGTACTCTGACACGATTACATTGAGTGAAAAAAAAAAGATCTGGATATATGTCTGTGTACACAACGAAAAATGTGTGGAGAAGTACACTGCTGACAGTATTTGAATCTAGGAAATATAAACATGGGGTGGAACTGACATGGGGAAAGCTTTTATTCTTTACCTTACACACTTCATACTGTTCAAGTTTTTTGTAACTTAAATATATCATTTATTTATATATATTTATCACTCAAAAAACTAAAAACACATGACAATAGTTGAGAATTATAATTAGCAATTATATATACACAGCAAAAAAAGAAAATTATTCAAACCATACAAAGCAACAAATACAGAATTTCCATATTTAAAAATTTCTCTTTCAATATAACTTTAATTAGATGTATTTATAAGGTTTTTTTGACACAGTATGACCTTTCAGTGTCATTTCCCCTAAAATGAAGCCAACTGCTCTTAAAAAGAACTCGGGGCTTTGAAACATGTCTTTCCCTTAGAATGAGATAAAACAATGACAGATTGCTGGGGGTGAGGATTTTCAAATAAAGAAAATCATACTGAATTATTTCACTTAAGGCACTGTTTTCTAACAATGCAACTACTATGTTACATTTTACTACAGGGTTACATTATTTCTATTTCCTAGTTTTAGCAAAACATAATATAAGTCAGAAATTATATAACTCTTAAAGCATTATTACTCAGTATATATACCATGATGATGAAAATGAATAATCCTAAAACTTGCATTTTGTCTCACATAAAAAGTTACTAACAGAAAAGTTTATTGTATTTTATAAAGAGTAGGAAAAAGAGAAAAGAAACAAAAACACCCATAACCCCAACGCCCTCTCTGCCCCCCAGTTTTACATCGTCTTATCATGTTCCACTTACCCTTTTCCACTTCCTCCCTTCAGCTGAGTGTCAGCTCCAGGAGAGCTAAAACCTTGTCTGTCTTGCTCTCCCTCCACTCCACTACTAGCACATAGAATAGTACCTGACATATAATATATAGGTGCTCATAAATATTTGTTGAAAGAGTGCCTTCTTTATATTATTTGATAATTTCATGAACAACAACATGGTAGCCCTGAGTGCTCTATCATCATCTCTTTAGTGTTTCTTTTAATGTGAAATGTTTAGCAGTGGGTAAATTTTTACTACTGATATAACTAACACTATGGTAAGTCGGCCTATATCACCAGAACTAACATTCTACCCAAGGTTTGGGGCTAAAGCCCAAGAGAGTTGTAGTATCCTTGTGTTTGACTTTGTTCTCTGAGTGTCTTCCTAATTTGGGAACTTCATGTTGGTAGATGTGGTATTTATTTAGAAAGGTAATAGGTCTGTAACTAAAATATCATCCTTCCCCTGAAAGCATGATTCAATGTGCAAGAAAGTGTTCCTACTACCCCAAATGCCTTTTTCTTAGCTGAAGTGTTCCTACTACCCCAAATCCCTTCCCCTTCAAGACATTCCTCAAGTCAGTTCTTCAAGAAGAGCTCACCAAAAATATTCTTTAACTCCAAATCCTCTGCCACTAATGGACCTCTTGGCATAGAGATGGCCTTTTACATTCCTGAACTCCCTGTGGGTACAGTGTGACTTTAAAGCTGGTATAAATCTACCAGCTGGATATCAAAGGCTCCTGAATCTAGGACAACTAGAGGGGTCTGCTTTATAGGAAAGGGTCAATATATTTACAACATGAGGCAGGCAAAGCAAACTTTAAGAAAAGCAAGAAATGTCAGAGAAAAGGATAACTAGAAGATGGAAAATAAATGCCAAAAGAAAGAGTTGGATAAAAAGAACAGTAACAAAAAAGCAACAAAAAGAGCAAAATACAATAATGGAAGAGAACTGACAGTTGTATAAGAAATGGAAAATAAAAAAAAGATTAAGTGGGATGGGGGGTAATATGGATAAAAGTAAATGGGGGACCAAGAAAAGGAAAATCTGAAAGGAAAATGAAAGAGAATTGCAAAAGAAAAACCAGAAAAGAATTTTTTAAGGAAAAGAAGGATCAAGGGAAGAAACCCCTGAAGGTAAATAACTAAATGTATCTTAAAAAGTGATACATGAGGACAAAGATGAGAGGGGGAAACCATGTAAAAAAAGGATTCAGAGAGAAAAATGAAGGACCAAGTAAGCAGCATTTTGTGATGCATCCTTCTTCATTTCATCTATGTATATTTCATTTTCCCGAATGACTTTGAAGGCATGCCTTCATGAAGTCACTCACCTGCAGGCTGGGCTGATGGCTGGTCTTCAGTGGCTGATTCATATCCTGTGATAGAGATGGCCAACGTTGCTAGAGTAGAAGCTGCCATGGAGATAACCTGCCCTGGTAATTCTGCTCCTGTAAAACAAGCACACATTTTTAGACCTTTTTAAAGTAAATGAACCAAGTGGGAAATAACTGCTGCAAACTGAAACATAGTCCTAAGTTTTCAACAGCAATAAAACAAAATGGTTATTACTGACCCACTGGACCAGTGGTTCTTCACCAAGGGAGAATGTTTAAGAATCAACAGGGAAGTCTGCTAAACACATAAGTTCCCAGACTCTGCATATCTCTCACATTTAGGACCCTCACACTGGCAAGAGTGCCAGACAGTGGACATATACATGTAGAATCCCACACTTACAGTTTTCAACTTCACAATTTTAATGCACATCTCTATTGAAAAACACTACTACACCAAGTCTGTGACCTTCCTGCTACAGACTGTCTTTCTCACCGTTATAATACTAGCTCTTAGTATCATATGGGACAGGCCACATGTGGTGCTCTCAAACATTCCATGAATGAATATGCAAATATACTGGTATTATGCAAAACCACAGAGATCTATAGAGTACACAAACACAGGCAAAATCTACCACTTTAAAATCTGAAAGATTTTGTTTCATGTTATACGTTCCCATGTTAAGTTCCTAACAGGTAACACACCAAGCTTAATTATTTCCACTATACTCAAAACTTCTACTGGCCAATGAGGTCTGTACGTAATGATCAGCTTTTAATCTGTTACAGCAGATAACAAAGACGAGCTCACACAATACCAGGTTCTAGCACGCCTTCCTGTACCCAAAAATGGAAAGCTAAAGACTGTATTTTTTGAGCTCCTCTGCAGCTAAGGCCCCACATGTAATGCAATTTCTACCAAGCAGGCACTCTATGCAAGACTTATTAAAACTGAAGTAACTCACTGTAATTTGGAAGCCACATACTTCTCATATCAAACAGAATCATGGAGGCAGGATTTTCCTGTAGGAACTTGGCAGAAGTTCCAGAGATTCTGCTGGCTGATCTCTAACTTTGTGGCAGGGGTCAGCAGCCATGACACTTCTGCTCCAACATTCCTTTACTGTCACTGACAACTTCTGGTTGCACTGCTTCTGCTTTGGTTGGGTCTAAGCTTACCTGTACAGTCTCTCCAAAAATCTGTATGTTAACCAATACCTCTTTTTATTTGGACTAGCTAGCAAGGATTCCACTGTCCACAACTAAGAACACTACACATTCTTGGTCACCAAATCAAGCACCCTCATTCATAAGGCTGGGCCTTACTCTCGTAGGCCAATACTCAGTATGTCAACACAGAATTCTGCCAGGCCAGTGACAAAAGCCATGACCCTTCAGAAAGCCAATGAATTTTAGCTCTAAATGAAGTCCACCTACTCAACAAATCCAAGGCTGGCCATTTCCAGACATAGGTAGACTAGGGCCTGAGATGGCTCATTGGTAGATTCGGTCATCAGGATTAAGAACACTCACTGTGCTCAACCATATGCTATCCCTCTTCCAATCAATGCTTCTGTGACCTGAAAGTTTATTTTTAGGCAATCTAAGAAAAGAACAACATATCTAGATTGGGACCTATTCTTCTGGTCTGAATATCTAAGGTGTTTCTTAGATGCCAGTAAGAGAGAATAAGGGCTGAGAGAGAAAGACAGGGCCTTTAATGTCTTACATGCTCCCATTACTCACTGTATTAGATGCTGGGGCTAAAGACACAGACTCTGTCCCCATGCAGTCTAGTGAAAGAGACAGATACAAATTAAGGAACTACACAAATATGAATGTACACAAACTGTAATGACTGCTATAAAGGCAACATACTAGTTATTTCATGAGCTCTTAACAGAAGAAATCTGAGTCTGGACAATCAGGAAAGGCTTCTCTTTAAGAAATAAAATGAAGCTGATATACAAAGTATGAGTAGGAATTAACCAAAAGAATAATATTTTGGGCAGAAGGAAGTGAGTAAGAAGACTGTAAATAAAGAACCTGGCATGTTAAAGACAGTGACGGGAGGTGTGTCTGGGACAGTCAGGTAGCAGGAACTGGTGCTGAATAAACAAGGCTGGACACAGGTGATGCCAAGTCGCAGAAGACCATAAAGAGGACTTTAGTGTTTATCTTAAAAGGAAAGATAAACACTATCCTTTTCCTTAGTTTTAAAAAGGATAAAGCACTTAGTTTTAAACAGGATAACAGTGGTTTTTGTAACTGAAACTTTATTACAGATATTACAAATATGAGATAACTGTGGCTTCACATGCAGTTGTAAGAAATAATACATAGAGATCCCATGTACCCTTTATTCACTTTCCCCTGTTGCTAACATTAGTAACCACTGCCAAACTGTAGCACGGCATCACAATCAGGATGTCAGCATGCACATAAAATACAGTTTCATCACTGCAGGATTTTCTCTTGTTGCCCTTTTATAACCACACCCACATCTCCACTCTGTAAATTAATTATCAATTTTGAGATAGAAAAGGGTAATTCTTGCTGTTTGACCACGAATAGATTGGAAGGGACCAAGAGTGGGTACAGGGATGTAAGTTATTGCAATGCTTCAGGCAAGACATGATTATAGTGTGGTCTGCAGTAGTTAACAGGGGAAATGTTGGGAAAGTGGCTGAATTTGAGAGACCTGGAGTATTCAAAGTGGTCCAGACTGGGTGATGAACCAATAAGGGAATGAAGGAGATGAAGGTATCACAGATGACCCCAAAATTTCCAGATTATGGTTAGACAGATAACCATAGGGGAATACCATGTAGATAACCATGTAGGGGAAATGGAAAAAGAGTTTGGACATATTGAAGTTCTTTTTAGACTTCCAGATAAATATTTCATTTCAAAAACAAACTGACTATACCAGAGACCAGACGGGACATAGCTTCTTATGCACCCACGAGATTTCTTAAGTTCCACTTAAGAGCAAAGATTGGAAACACTTAATGAATAATGGCCTGGGACAGCAGCATAGAAAAGAAAAACAAAACAAACAAACAAAAAAAACCCACTTCTAGTCAAAATTCAAAAAAAACTAAGTACTCTCTCATATAAGATTAAAGACTAGTCAAGGGTCCTGAATAATACACCAAACTCTTCACAAGTAATTTAATCAAGTGGTAACTCATCTTTGAGAGTCTGAAAAGTGGGTCCCTTGATGGTTTTTAAGTAGCTCTAAAACAAGATCATTTTACAGTTTCACAAATACGGACTTTCAGTTCAGCTGCATTTTGACTTGTATTTCTAAACTCCCACTAAACATTCACTCACCAAACAGATGAGTAGGCGAGGTGCTGAGATACAACACTAAGACTCACGCCTCAAGCTCAGTCTAATACTTAAACTCTCAGTTATGATTCAGTACATTAAGAGCTAACGTAAAGGTAAGTGTAGAATATTTGGGGAGCACAGAGCATTGAAACCTAATACATGTTTGGGAGGTTTGGGAAGGATTTCCAAAGGTGCTATTTGACAAGAATGCTTGAAAGCACTATCTTTTAAATCCATTTAAATAAATTAGGCCGATTAAAAAAAGACAGAGCAAGAGGATGGCGGCGTGAGTAGAGCAGTGGAAATCTCCTCCCAAAAACACATAGAGCTATGAAAATATAACAAAGAAAAATCTTCCTAAAATAGAGACCACAGGACACAGGACAACATCCAGACCACATCCACACCTGCAAGAACCCAGCGCCTTGCGAAGGGGGTAAGATACAAGCCCCGGCCCGGCGGGACCCGAGCGCCCCTCCCCCCGGCTCCCAGCGGGTGAAAAGAAACCGGAGCGGTTTTTTTTTTTGGCGAGCGCTTTTCGGAAGCCCTAAAGGGACGGGCCCCCGTTGCTAGGGAGGCAGGGTGGGGGGACCGGTGAGCAGGTGCCTGGGACCGGCGGCTGAGGACAAAGAATATCCCGCATTTCTCCCTGCGGGACCGGCGGGCGGGTGCCTGAGACCGGTGCCTGAGGATGGAGGAAATCGCGCGTTTTTCCCCTTTTCTTTTTCTCTTTTTGGCGAGCCCTTTTTGGAAGCCTTAAAGGGACAGGGACCCCAGTGCTAGGGAGGCAGGGTGGCGGGACTGGTGAGCGGGTGCCTGGGACCGGCGCCTGAGGACAAAGAATATCCCACGTTTTCCCCTGCAAGACCGGTGGGCGGGTGCCTGAGACCGGCACTTGAGGACAGAGGAAATCGCGCGTTTTTCCTCTCTTTTTTTTTTCTCTTTTCTGCGAGTGCTTTTTGGAGGCCTAAAAGGGACAGGGACCCTGGTGCTAGGGAGGCAGGGCGGCGGGACTGGTGAGCGGGTGCCTGGGACCAGTGCCTGAGGACAAAGAATATCGAGCGTTCCTTCCCTGCGGGACCGGTGGGTGGGTGCTTTTTGGAAGCCTTGAAAGGACAGGGACCCTGGTGCTAGGGAGACAGGGCAGCAGGACCAGTGAGCGGGTGCCTGAGACCGGCACCTGAGGACAGAAAAAAAGAAAAAAAAAAATCGCTTGTTTTTTCCTTTTTTTTTTTTTCTTTCTTTCTGTTCCCTCTCTCATTGTTGCTGTTGTTGTTTTGGTTTGGAGAGTGCTTTTTGGAAGTCTTAAAGGGGCAGGACAGGTCACTTAGACCAGAGGCAGGGAATCTGGGGATCTCTGGGAACCCTAACCCCCTGGGCAGCAGGGGGCACAGAGACCCCTTACGGAGATAAATAGCCTCCTGGCCGCTGCCCCTCCAAACGGGGCTCCACCATTTTGGAGGAACAGCCCCAGCCAGACCAAGCCCACAGCAACAGCGGAGATAAACCCCAAAGCAACTGGGCAGGAAGCAGAAGCCCTGTCTGCGCACAGCTGCACAAAACAAGCAACTAGAGGTCGCTATTCTCCCAGGAAAAGGCTACAAACCAACAAGAAGGGAAGCTCTTTCAGTGGTCACTTGTACCAGCTCTGCAAACTATCTCTATCACCATGAAAAGGCAAAACTACAGGCAGACAAAGATCACAGAGACAACACCTGAGAAGGAGAAAGACCTAACTAGTCCTCCTGAAAAAGAATTCAAAATAAAAATCATGAACATGCTGACAGAGATGCAGAGAAAAATGCAAGAGCAATGGGATGAGATGCAGAGAAAAATGCAAGAGCAGTGGGATGAAGTCCGGAAGGAGATCACAGATGTCAGGAAAGAGATCACAGAAGTGAAACAATCCCTGGAAGGATTTATAAGCAGAACGGATAAGATGCAAGAGGCCATTGAAGGAATAGAAGCCAGAGAACAGGAACGTATAGAAGCTGACATAGAGAGAGATAAAAGGATCTCCAGGAATGAAACGACAATAAGAGAACTATGTGACCAAGCCAAAAGGAATAATATTCGTATTATAGGGATACCAGAAGAAGAAGAAAGAGGAAAAGGGATAGAAAGTGTCTTTGAAGAAATAATTGCTGAAAACTTCCCCAAACTGGGGGAGGAAATAATCGAACAGACCATGGAAGTACACAGAACCCCCAACAGAAAGGATCCAAGGAGGACAACACCAAGACACATAGTAATTAAAATGGCAAGGATCAAGGACAAGGAAAGAGTTTTAAAGGCAGCTAGAGAGAAAAAGGTCACCTATAAAGGAAAACCCATCAGGCTAACATCAGACTTCTCAACAGAAACCCTACAGGCCAGAAGAGAATGGCATGATATACTTAATGCAATGAAACAGAAGGGCCTTGAACCAAGGATACTGTATCCAGCACGACTATCATTTAAATATGATGGTGGGATTAAACAATTCCCAGACAAGCAAAAGCTGAGGGAATTTGCTTCCCACAAACCACCTCTACAGGGCATCCTACAGGGACTGCTCTAGATGGGAGCACCCCTAAAAAGAGCACAGAACAAAACACACAACATATGAAGAATGGAGGAGGAGGAATAAGAAGGGAGAGAAGAAAAGAATCTCCAGACAGTGTATATAACAGCTCAATAAGCGAGCTAAGTTAGGCAGTAAGATACTAAAGAAGCTAACCTTGAACCTTTGGTAACCACGAATCTAAAGCCTGAAATGGCAATAAGTACATATCTCTCAATAGTCACCCTAAATGTAAATGGACTTAATGCACCAATTAAAAGACATAGAGTAACAGAATGGATAAAAAAGCAAGACCCATCTATATGCTGCTTACAAGAAACTCACCTTAAACCCAAAGATAAGCATAGACTAAAAGTCAAGGGATTGAAAAACATATTTCAGGCAAACAACAGTGAGAAGAAAGCAGGGGTTGCAGTACTAATATCAGACAAAATAGACTTCAAAACAAAGAAAGTAACAAGAGATAAAGAAGGCCACTACATAATGATAAAGGGCTCAGTCCAACAAGAGGATATAACCATTCTAAATATATATGCACCCAATACAGGAGCACCAGCATATGTGAAGCAAATACTAACAGAACTAAAGAGGGAAATAGACTGCAATGCATTCATTGTAGGAGACTTCAACACACCACTCACCCCAAAGGACAGATCCACCGGGCAGAAAATAAGTAAAGACACACAGGCACTGAACAACACACTAGAACAGATGGACCTAATAGACATCTATAAAACTCTACATCCAAAAGCAACAGGATATACATTCTTCTCAAGTGCACATGGAACATTCTCCAGAATAGACCACATACTAGCTCACAAAAAGAGCCTCAGTAAATTCCAAAATATTGAAATTCTACCAACCAATTTTTCAGACCACAAAGGTATGAAAGTAGAAATAAATTCTACAAAGAAAACAAAAAGGCTCACAAACACATGGAGGCTTAACAACATGCTACTAAATAATCAATGGATCTATGAACAAATCAAAATAGAGATCAAGGAATATATAGAAACAAATGACAACAACAACACTAAGCCCCAACTTCTGTGGGATGCAGCGAAAGCAGTCTTAAGAGGAAAGTATATAGCAATCCAGGCACACTTGAAGAAGGAAGAACAATCCCAAATGAATAGTCTAACATCACAATTATTAAAACTGGAAAAAGAAGAACAAAGGAGGCCTAAAGTCAGTAGAAGGAGGGACATAATAAAGATCAGAGAAGAAATAAACAAAATTGAGAAGAATAAAACAATAGCAAAAATCAACGAAACCAAGAGCTGGTTCTTTGAGAAAATAAACAAAATAGATAAGCCTCTAGCCCAACTTATTAAGAGAAAAAGAGAGTCAACACAAATCAACATAACCAAAAATGAGAATGGAAAAATCACGACAGACTCCACAGAAATATAAAGAATTATTAAAGACTACTATGAAAACCTATATGCCAACAAGCTGGAAAACCTAGAAGAAATGGACAACTTCCTAGAAAAATACAACCTCCCAAGACTGACCAAGGAAGAAACACAAAAGTTAAACAAACCAATTACAAGCAAAGAAATTGAAACAGTAATCAAAAAACTACCCAAGAACAAAACCCCGGGGCCGGACGGATTTACCTCGGAATTTTATCAGACACACAGAGAAGACATAATACCCATTCTCCTTAAAGTGTTCCACAAAATAGAAGAAGAGGGAATACTACCAAACTCATTCTATGAGGCCAACATCACCCTAATACCAAAACCAGGCAAAGACCCCACCAAAAAAGAAAATTACAGACCAATATCCCTGATGAATGTAGATGCAAAAATACTCAATAAAATATTAGCAAACAGAATTCAACAGTATATCAAAAGGATCATACACCATGACCAAGTGGGGTTCATCCCAGGGATGCAAGGATGGTACAATATTCGAAAATCCATCAACATCATCCACCACATCAACAAAAAGAAAGACAAAAACCACATGATCATCTCCATAGATGCTGAAAAAGCATTTGACAAAATTCAACATCCATTCATGATAAAAACTCTCAGCAAAATGGGAATAGAAGGCAAGTACCTCAACATAATAAAGGCCATATATGATAAACCCACAGCCAGCATTATACTGAACAGCGAGAAGCTGAAAGCGTTTCCTCTGAGATCGGGAACCAGACAGGGATGCCCACTCTCCCCACTGTTATTTAACATAGTACTGGAGGTCCTAGCCACGGCAATCAGACAAAACAAAGAAATACAAGGAATCCAGATTGGTAAAAAAGAAGTTAAACTGTCACTATTTGCAGATGATATGATACTGTACATAAAAAACCCTAAAGACTCCACTCCAAAACTACTAGAACTGATATCAGAATACAGCAAAGTTGCAGGATACAAAATTAACACACAGAAATCTGTAGCTTTCCTATACACTAACAATGAATCAATAGAAAGAGAAATCAGGAAAACAATTCCATTCACCATTGCATCAAAAAGAATAAAATACCTAGGAATAAACCTAACCAAAGAAGTGAAAGACTTATACTCTGAAAACTACAAGTCACTCTTAAGAGAAATTAAAGGGGACACTATTAAATGGAAACTCATCCCATGCTCATGGCTAGGAAGAATTAATATCGTCAAAATGGCCATCCTGCCCAAAGCAATATACAGATTTGATGCAATCCCTCTCAAATTACCAGCAACATTCTTCAATGAATTGGAACAAATAATTCAAAAATTCATATGGAAACACCAAAGACCCCGAATAGCCAAAGCAATCCTGAAAAAGAAGAATAAAGTAGGGGGGATCTCACTCCCCAACTTCAAGCTCTACTACAAAGCCATAGTAATCAAGACAATTTGGTACTGGCACAAGAACAGAGCCACAGACCAGTGGAACAGATTAGAGACCCCAGAAATTAACCCAAACATATATGGTCAATTAATATTTGATAAAGGAGCCATGGACATACAATGGCAAAATGACAGTCTCTTCAACAGATGGTGCTGGCAAAACTGGACAGCTACATGTAGGAGAATGAAACTGGACCATTGTCTAACCCCATATACAAAGGTAAACTCAAAATGGATCAAAGACCTGAAGGTAAGTCATGAAACCATTAAACTCTTGAAAAAAAACATAGGCAAAAACCTCTTAGACATAAACATGAGTGATCTCTTCTTGAACATATCTCCCCGGGCAAGGAAAACAACAGAAAAAATGAGCAAGTGGGACTACATTAAGCTGAAAAGCTTCTGTACAGCAAAAGACACCATCAATAGAACAAAAAGGAACCCTACAGTATGGGAGAATATATTTGAAAATGACAGATCCGATAAAGGCTTGACGTCCAGAATATATAAAGAGCTCACACGCCTCAACAAACAAAAAACAAATAACCCAATTAAAAAATGGGCAGAGGAACTGAACAGACAGTTCTCCAAAAAAGAAATACAGATGGCCAAGAGACACATGAAAAGATGCTCCACATCGCTAATTATCAGAGAAATGCAAATTAAAACTACAATGAGGTATCACCTCACACCAGTAAGGATAGCTGCCATCCAAAAGACAAACAACAACAAATGTTGGCGAGGCTGTGGAGAAAGGGGAACCCTCCTACACTGCTGGTGGGAATGTAAATTAGTTCAACCATTGTGGAAAGCAGTATGGAGGTGCATCAAAATGCTCAAAACAGACCTACCATTTGACCCAGGAATTCCACTCCTAGGAATTTACCCTAAGAACGCAGCAATCAAGTTTGAGAAAGACAGATGCACTCCTATGTTTATCGCAGCACTATTTACAATAGCCAAGAATTGGAAGCAACCTAAATGTCCATCAGTAGATGAATGGATAAAGAAGATGTGGTACATATACACAATGGAATACTACTCAGCCATAAGAAGTGGAAAAATTCAACCATTTGCAGCAACATGGATGGAGCTGGAGAGTATTATGCTCAGTGAAATAAGCCAAGCGGAGAAAGAGAAATACCAAATGATTTCACTCATCTGAGGAGTATAGGAACAAAGGAAAAACTGAAGGAACAAAACAGCAGCAGAATTACAGAACCCAAAAATGGACTAACAGGTACCAAAGGGAAAGGAACTGGGGAGGATGGGTGGGCAGGGAGGGATAAGGGGGGGGAAGAAGAAGGGGGGTATTAAGATTAGCATGCATGGGGGAAGGGAGAAAGGGGAGGGTGGGCTGCACAACACAGAGAGGACAAGTAGTGACTCTACAACATTTTGCTAAGCTGAGGGACAGTAACCGTAATGTGGTTGTTAGGGGTGACCTGATATAGGGGAGAGCATAGTAAACATAGTATTCTTCATGTAAGTGTAGATTAAAAATTAAAAAAAAAAAAAAAAAAGAAAGAAAGAAAGAAAAGGGGGATTACTCCTTAACAGGATAAAACTATTGGTAAATCAAAGATCAACGCATGCTTTAAATATCCTTAATGTTGATCACTTAAAGGGTGTCAGATGATCAGCTATGGAGGTACTCTTTTCTGATAATATTGTTTTCTCTTAATTAAAAAAAAAAAAAAAAAGAAAGCAGTTACTGTGTGCTGACCTCCAATGAGTTCTGCACAGTGGTATAGAGGGCATGTCAAAGTGTGGGCAAAGGGTCTGTTTGTTTCTATGCAGAAGATCAAGGCCTAGCTTGGATACCCAGAAAATGAACTAAGATACGATATGAGGAGGAGCTTCTGGCATCAGCACTCTCTGGAGGACTCGTGCCGGGGGATGATCATCAAAAAGCCTCCACAGGGATCCGGACGATGCTGCGGTTGTGGCTGCATCCAGCCCACCGTCTCCTGGACTTGCCATAGGAATGAGGAGGGAGATGTCTAGGCTGGCATGTGCATACAGTGAGACAACGAATTTGACCGGATCTGTACTGTTGGAACTCAACCAGGAGTTGGGAGGGGTGCAAGTTGTAGCACTCCAAAATCTCATGACTATAGACTATCTATGGTTAAAAGAACATATGGGATGTGAACAGATCCCAAAAATGGGCTGCTTTAATTTGTCTGATGGTTCAAGTACAGTTGGACAATATCCATCATATCATAGATAAATTTTCACAAATGCCTAGGGTGCCTAAATGGTTTTCTTGGCTTCACTGGAGATGGATGGTAATTATAGATTTGCTTTGTTTATGTCACCGTATTCCTATTATGTTAATATGTGTGTGCAAATTAGTTAGTAGTTTAAAACCCATACATACTTAAGGTACTATACAAGAAGATATGTCAAAGAAATAATCAATCCTCCCATGTTTCCTTCATATGCTACATCTATAGCTTTTCTTCTTCCTTCCTAATTACAACCCTTAAATAGAATTCGTGCCTCATATCGAATTTACCGAGTATCATAATTCCTCCAGGTGGTAAAGATACCTCGAGACAAGTGCTGGCCATAGAAGCCACAGGGCATAAATCTGCAAAGAAGTAAAAAGCTAACCTTTGCAAACAATATGGCTTCTCTCTCACTTACCAACTTTACATTTCCCTGTATGGCCCTGGAAGATGACTGGTTAGCCAGAGATGGGTAAGATTCCTCAAGGGAGGAACAACCTAAGACAGGCACAGTCGCAGGGGGGCCATCAGGTGAGAATTTGGGGATCAACAGAGGTGAGGCTCAGAACCTCACCCCCCCTGCTTTGAGAGAAATCTTCTGCATCCGTGGATGTCTTGCTGCCCTTGTCTAGCCTGGATTAATACTTAGTCCATAGGCACACACCTGATCATCTGATTATCTACATTTGCCTTCTTACAGCACTAAACTATGTTTTCTACCTTTATCTTGCATCTACCTACCACTTCAGCATTTTATTAAAAATAAAAATAATAATAATAATAGGAGAAATGTGGGATCAACATATAAATCAAGTACAAAAATGAAATGAATATTCATATTTGACCTGATGGTTTATAGGTCATATTGCATGATCAAAACCGAAAGTTTCTGTGATGAATGCCCTTGTACTGTTCACCATGTAAGAATTTATTCACTCTGTAAGAATTCGTTCACCATGTAAGAACTTGTTCGTTATGCTTCAGAAGATTGGAGACTGACGAGAATTAGGCTTGAGATGGATTAATGATTGTACATTGAGCGTTCACCCCCCTATACTGAATTTTATTGTTGTTAACAACCATTTGATCAATAAATATGAGAGATGCCCTCTCAAAAAAAAAAAAAAAAAAAAAGACAGAGCAAGTCTATCTCCAGGAGGAAGGGAGAGGCTCGTGTCTTAGAGGGCAAGGTAGAATGGTTTTCCAGGAAGACAAAAGAGCAGACACAGACACAAAGACACAAAGGCAAGAAAAAGCAATGTGTGCTGTTGAAAGAACTCTAAGAAATCCAGTAAGGCCAGAACACAGGGTGCAATGAGAAGTGTGGAGAGACACGAGGGGGCAGAGGGAGAACAGAAGGTCTCATATTCACTACACACAGAAGCAGTACAATTCAGTGGTTGGGAGCACAGTCAGGAAACAAGATTACCCCGGTTTAAGTCCCAGGTCTACTACCTACTAGTTGAACTACCATGAGCAAGAAGCTTACGATCTAGGTACTTTAGTCTCATGTGTAAAACAAGGCTTAAATTAATTCCTATCTCATGTGAGAATTAAGTTAACAATACATGTAAGATGATTAGAACAACACCTGCAATGTAGGACTTGTTGAATAAATGTTAGCTATCATCATCATCCTCTGCATCAAAACTATTGGCTTTCATAGTTTAAACTATAAGCTTAGGCTTACAGTTTTTGTACCTCATTATAGTATTTGTATCTCATCCCCTTCCTACTTTATATTATAGCTATTTTCCTAAGTCTAACCCCCTTAGCACACAGTTTCCCATCTCCCCACAGAGCTATGTAAAATATCTTCATACAGTAGGCACTGAAAGACTTGAGGAAAACTTAAGACCAGTAACTTAAACCTTCATAACTATGGCTTAAAGACTTTCTCCACACTGCTGATGTCACTAAACTATGCAGTAAATATTCTATGCATCACAGCTAAATCAATGAAAACTATGCAGTATCAACTTAGATAATACACAAATGATTCAGCATATTTTAAGTGCCTGAGACGTCCTGACACAGGAATAAAAAAAATAGCACACAGAGAAAATCAACAAAGAGTATTTGAAAATTATGAACATAGGATTTGGCAACTACTCTTACTTATCAAAAGATAGGCATTTAAACAATCTCTATCTTAGTGCTATCTTCCTGCACTTCTAAAACTGCAAAAACTTATGGCAGAGAGATGATAAACTAGACAGAAGAATGCCAGGACTGAGTACCTAGGCAGAGTCATGGTACTGGAAAAAAAGCCCGGCTAAAAATAGGCACACAGACAAGGGAACATAATCTTGGAACCCAAGAATTATAAACAAAAAAGGAAAGAGCATCCAAGGTCTCAAGTGTCAATCTACCTGGGCCAGGGCCAGCATTGGGTGGAGGCTCAAACAACAGGGATCTACACAAGTCTAAACAAACAGGCCAGTGACATTAGCAGTCTAACACTAGGGGATAGAAATTCAGAGTCAGACACATAAACAGCAGCACATATTCAGATACGTTAATATGGTTAACTCAAAAATGGGCAGAATAACTTTTTAATAATCAGCAAAAATTTATTTTGAAACCAGTCTACATAAGGAGATACTTGTTCTACTTTGTTCTCTTCCACAGGGTTAGAGGCTGTTCCCATAAATACATCCAAAGATGCTTACTGGAAAGAGGCCCTACATACCAAGTTTAACCTCCCAGCATGCAAAGTTCCCTTTGAAGAAGGCTTCGGTTTCCATTACTAATGTGGAAAATACATCTCCACAGTAGCTTCCAGTATCGCTTCATTGTACTACCGATCAGTAACAAGGGCTTGAGATTCGGACAAGCAGGAGTTTCTCTAGGCCAGTTTAACTGACAGTGTCAGAACTGGGGAGTGGGAGATGAATAATAAAGAGATTGATTTTGTTCCTTTTCTCTTTCCAATTTAGGCTTAACTGGACCACACTTGTTCACTCACACTGCATGTTATCGCAAAATGATTACACACCTTCCCTGCAAAGGTATTTCTGATCATTTATAAACAATTACCAATGTTAAAAGGAACAGACCCACTTGTACTTGCCCATACTTCCTCAGGCTGGGTGTCTAAGCTATAAAAGATACATCTGATGCTTGTTCACCTAGCTTTTGAACAAGCACTTCTCATATTCAGAGTAAATGGCTCTCTACACCTCAGTTTTTTCATCTACAAAATAAGTATAATACCAATCTTACTGGACTACTAAGAAAATTTAAATAAGATAGCATGATTAAAGAGCCTAACAGGGCCTCTCCCATATTACTGTTACAACAAATGCTACTGTTCCTCTTTCTCACAGGCCTAGGGAACACACCAAAGCTGGGGTACAGGTTTCTAGTCAATGAGATGTCCAGGATCCAGGAGGCACAGAAGCTAGGTCCTGCAGTTGTGTGAGCCAACAGGACCAATGTGGAGAACTGAGGAGACATGTACAACTGAGTGGGAGAGGGGTGGGCAGTCAGTACTTTTGCAGGATGACTGCTCCTCCTTCAAAGAGCCTGGTGAAGGGAAAGAATGCTGGGTTTAAGATCAAGGAGCTGGGTTTAAATCTTGGCTCCACCAGTCATCCGGTGTGATTATGGGCAAGACAGTTAACCTCTGAAATTAAATGTCTTTGTCCACAAAATGGAGATACCTATTGTGCACGGTTTAGGGATTTTTTATTTGTTGGTGGATTAAGAAAGAACATTTAAAAGCATGGTAGACACTCAATATTTGTTCCCCTACATTATCTTGGAGTTCCAGGGAATTACCACACAAGAGCTCCCAAGGTCTAAGAGAAAACTGCTGAGTAAGGAGCAAGGGGAAAAAAAATATTCAGAAATTCAGAAAAAAATGTTTAAAGTTTATTTTATGATGAGGACTATCCAGACTAGAAATTCATGAAAGAATTCTACATCAAGAATAATTTATTCTGAAGTAGGATGGAATAAGAGTAAGGAAACAAGGAAAACCAATGTTTCCAAAGCTGCTTTCAACATTTATTCTGTGATTTCCTGCCTTGTAATAGTCTAGAATACAAATACAAATACAAACACTAGAAATCTGGCTTGCATGCCCACACACTATTATCCTGGGTTAATGGCTCATAATAATAATCAAACATGAACATCTTTTTCCCCAACGTCAAAATCTGGTCCTAGAATTCTCGTCTTCACAGCTTCCTAGGCTGCCCTCAAAAGCTGGGCAAAATTTACACCCAAGAGAAAACCCACCTGAAACCCCTGGTTTGGACTTACATCATCATATACTTGCAACAAAACACTTACTTGGCCTTGGACAAAAGCAGTCAGAAGGAGATAACTGTCCTCAAAAAATTAAAAATAAAATTACCACAAGATCCCAAAATTCACTTGAGGATATTTACATGAAGAAATAAAAACACTAACTCAAAAAGATGTATGTACGCCCCCATGTTCACTGCAGCATTATTTACAATATTCAAGAAATGGAAACAACCTAATTGTCCATCAGTGGGTAAGAAAACGTGGTGTATACATATATATACAACAGAATATTATTCAGAAAAAAAGGATAAAAACTTGCCATTTGCAACAACAGGGATGGACACACAAGTGAAGTAAATCAAAGAAAGACAAGTACCATATGATCTCACTTTTATGCGGAATTGTGTAAAAACAAACAACAAAACCAAGCTCACAGCTACAGAGAATACATGTGTGGTTGCCAGATCAGAAAGTTGGAGGGGGGAGCAAAATGGGTGAAGGGGGTCAAAAGGTACAAACTTCTAGTTATAAAATAAGTAAGTCATGGGGATATAATGTATAGCATGGTGACAATAGTAAACACTGTACTGCATATTTGAAAGCTGCTAAGAATGTAGATCTTTAAAGTCCTTGTCACAAGAAAAAAAAACATTTGTAACTATGTAAGATTAACTAGACATATAATCATTTCAATATATACAAATATTGAATCATTATGTTGTACACTTGAAATATAGTGCTATATGTCAAATAAAAATAAATAAATAAGTAAATAAGAGGTAAACTGTCCTGGGGTAAAGAGTGAGAGATAAGCAGAGTTATTTGAATCACTACTATTTGGAGAAAGGGGGGAAAAGGAGATAATGCTAACCAAAGGTACAAGTGGAAACAACCAAGCTTTCTACAGTAGTTGTCAAATAGGAAGCTGACTTCTAGTGGTCTGATAAATAAGCACAGTGTCTAACAAACTGTGACAGGAAAACAGGCTGAGCAAAGAAAACTTAAAACAGCAAAATAAAAAATAAAATCTTAGTTGGGAGGGGTGCAAGTTGTAGCGCTCCAAAATCTTACGACTATAGACTATCTACGGTTAAAAGAACATATGGGATGTGAACAGATCCCAGAAATGGGTTGCTTTAATTTGTCTGATTTCTCTCAGACTGTTCAAGTATAGTTGGACAATATCCATCATATCATAGACAAATTTTCACAAATGCCTAGGGTGCCTAACTGGTTTTCTTGGCTTCACTGGAGTTGGCTGGTAATTATAGATTTGCTTAGTTTATGTCACCGTATTCCTATTATGTTAATATGTGTGCGCAAGTTAGTTAGTAGTTTAAAACCTATACATGCTTAAGGTACTCTACAAGAAGATATGTCAAAGAAATAATCAATCCTCCCATGTTTTCTTCCATATGCTACCTCTATAGCTTTTCTTCTTCCTTCCTAATTACAACCCTTAAATAGAATTCGTGCCTCATATCGAATTTACCGAGTATCATAATTCCTCCAGGTGGTAAAGATACCTCGAGACAAGTGCTGGGCATAGAAGCCACAGGGCATAAATCTGCAAAGAAGTAAAAAGCTAACCTTTGCAAACAATATGGCTTCTCTCTCACTTACCAACTTTACATTTCCCTGTATGGCCCCGGAAGATGACTGGTTAGCCAGAGACAGGTAAGATTCCTCAAGGGAGGAACAACCTAAGACAGGCACAGTCACAGGGGGGCCATCAGGTGAGAAATCGGGGAACAACAGTGGTGAAGCTTAGAACCTCATCCCCCCCTCCCCCTGTTTTGAGAGAAAACTTCTGCATCTGTGGATATTTTAGTACCCTTGTCTAGCTCGGATTAGCACATAGTCTACAGGCACACACCTGATCATCTACAATTGCTCTCTTACAACACTAAACTATGTTTTCTACCTTTATCTTGCATCTACCTACCACTTCAGCATTTTATTAAAAATAAAAATAATAATAATAATAAAGGGAGAAATGTGGGATCCACATATAAATCAAGTATAAAAATCAAACGAATATTCATATTTGACCTGATTGTTTATAGTTCATAATGCGTGATCAAAACTGAAAGTTTCTGTGATGACTGCCCTTGTACTGTTCACCATGTAAGAACTTATTCACTATGTAAGAATTTGTTCACCATGTAAGAACTTGTTCGTTATGCTTCAGAAGATTGGAGATTGACAAGAATTAGGCTTGAGATGGATTAATGATTGTGCATTGAGCATTGACTCCCCTATATAGAATTTTATTGTTGTTAACAACCATTTGATCAATATGAGATGCCCTCTCAAAAAAAAAAAAAAAAAAAAAAAAAAAAAGCTTTATCAATCTGGACAGATATGTGATATGTGGTACCCCAAAACAGAAACATAGTAAAAAGAACCCTACGAACGCAAAAAAAAATAAAAACTTTCCAGGGGCATTACAAATAGCCTATATAGCATGTACAATGTCGGAGGGGGCCATGGGGAGGGCTCTGCAACACAGAGAAGACAAGTAGTGATTCTACAGCATCTTATTATGCTGATAGATAGTGACTGTAATGGGGTTTGTGTGGGGGGGACTTGGTGATGGGGGGAAGTCTAGTAAACATAATGTTCCTCATGTAACAGTAGATTAATTATACCAAAAAATAAAAAATTAATAAAAAAATAAATAAAATAAAATCCTATTTTCCACTGTCAGAGAGATAAAAGTAATTAAAGTTTCTTTGTTTCAGGTAGTTGTTTTTAAATTCTAAGTATTTATGAACAAAAGATTTCTTACAATTGTCAAACATTATTTACTTACAAATAACAAAAAGCAACTTAATTTTTAAAAACTTCCATAGGTAGCTGTACAAATACATCAGAGTACCACAAATAGCCCTGTGATTAGCATAAAATGAGGTTGATAAAAACAATTTTGCAGAAGTACATTGACACTGAAAGGAGCTCATGACATAATTGAGTTTAAAATGCAAGTTACAAAAGAGAATGTTCACTATGATCCAGGTTTCTTGTGTTTTAAGAAGTCTGAAGCCATAGAAGCCTTCATTTTGGTAGGCAGTGGGATTTTGAGTGATTTTTTGTTTGTTTCTCTGCATTTTCTACCTCAACTATAACAAACTTACTTGAGAAATTAATTTTTTTCTTTTAAAAATATGTTGCAACTAGTAATTTAGTCTTTTGGTTTATGTATAAACATCAGAAAGAAGCAAAGAACATATATGAGTCACTCTAGAAACTGTGTGCCTTCAGATTTCCTCTTCACTCACAGCTGTTTGAATGGCTGGATAACTGTAGTCCAGTCTGATGATCTGAGGACCATTCCTATATCTGACCACTTGCCCACCTCCCCTTACAACTCATTAGAAACCTCATCTTTAACAAACTGTGGGTATAGGTCACTTGCAACCAGAGTACCTCAAAAGTAACTTAAAAGAACATGGTGTATTCAACATTATACTGGAAGTTCTAGCCAGAGCAATCAGGCAAGAAAAAGGGATAAACAGCATCCAGATTAGAAAGAAGTAAAGTTCTCTATTTGCAGGTCTTACATATGCAAAATCCTAAGGAAACCACAGAAAAAAACTATTAAAGCCAATAAACAAATTCAGCAAAGTTGTAGGATACAAGCTCAATAGGGTTAAATATTCATGACCTTGGATTTGGCACTGGTTTGTTAGACAGGATACCACAAACATAAGCAACAAAAAACTGTATAATTCAAATATGTAGGAAGTTAACAACACACTTCTGATTAACCAATGTGTCAAAGAAGAAATCAAAAGGGAAATCAAACCTTATCTTGAGCCAAAGAAAATGGGAACACAACATACCAAAATTCATGGGATGCAAAATCAGTTCCATGAGGGCAGTTTATAGTGATAAATGCTTATATTAAGAAAAGATAAAGATCTCAAATAACCTAAGTTTATGGTTAACTGCTTACTGGTTACAAGGTTCCCTTTTGGGTGATGAAAACATCTTGGAACTAGATGGAAGTAATGGTTGCATAACACTGTGACTGTACTAAATGCCACATTAAAATGTTAATGGTTTATGTTATATGAATTACAGCTGAATTAAAAAATGCAAAACAAAGAGGGGGGAGGTGAGGCACAGTCTAACAACCTAAAATATTTTAAATAGATTTATTTTCTGTTCAGATTTAAATCAGTTTCATTGTAGCATTTTTAACAAAGCTATGCTCCCAAATACTTCATAAAAGTAGTATTAACAGAATGCCCTATTTCTTACCAGAAGAGTCTTTTCCATTGTGTTTTTCATAGAGGGTGCCCACAGATATCAGGAAAACAATAACCAGGAATACTGGAATTCTCCATGAGCCAGCCAGGGATGCTGCAAATTATTAAGAGTTAACATTTTTAGTGAAATAAAAATCTAGCACTTGTCTTTAAGAAACTAGGTTTAGTACACTAACAGAACAATCTGGCATATATGTTAATAACAAAATTGTTTCACAGGACAAAGAACTTTGTAAAAGGCCATCAAACAAACAGATGAAACCTCAATTCAGGGTTTCTCTCAGAGGCCCCTAGTCTACAGGACTGAGTGTGTCCCAGCCAACCTTTAATGGCTTGCATCACTTGAGGAATCTATTCTGAAGCACATCCAAAATTTAAGACCATCCCCAACTCAAATCCCCCATTTAAACCCAGAATGACCTGAATTGGACTTAGAACCTAAAGTCATGGAACCTGAACTGGATTCCTGGAAATAACACTGGGTGTAAACTCTCTCTCTCAAGAAAGGGTGAAATAGCCCAAAAGAACACAGCAAAAAGCTCCTTTGTACCCTCAGTGAACAGGACAAGAACACTAACAAATGCTAACAAGGCCAAAGATCAGGTCCCTACCCACAGGTATCTCTGCATTTCCCTGACTAGGTCTAGAATCTCAAGGACATACCTGCCAGCCTCCCTCTTCTACCTTCCCCCAATTTAAAATGAGTCACATCAGACATTAGAAGATCTTGCTGATAAAGTCTTTTAACATTCCCAGTCAGCAAGCAAATACTTGGTTCCACATCAGACTCTAAGTAAAGACATATTTTCAGTCAACTCTGGATTTTATTTTATTTGTAACAGTAAGAAGCTCTAAAAACTACTTTAAATAGATCACGTACTGCTCTGGGTTACTGAATTTTCTTTTTTAAATTAGAACTTAATGTTTCCATAGACAAGATTTGGAGACAAGAGAGTCCCTGAAAAATCACTCTACAGCATCCTAGCAGCCACTCAGCTAACAGTGAAGAGTCTCCCATAACAGGGAACTCATTGGAGCAGCTCTGACACTGACCGTCCTTGAACAGATTTTTGTCTCCCTGCCGCTACTTGCTCTGACGTTTCTCGCTCGTGGCTAGAGATCTGTTTAAATCACTTTCACAGGACGATCCTTCAAATACATGAAACATACTTCCATATTTATATCCTCCTTATCCCATCCTCACCCTTGTAGCCCCATCTCCTTCTCTTATCCTGAGTAAATACCCCTGGTTCCTGTAACTGTTTCTCACACATGATTGTGAGCACCTCTTATCTTCCTTGACTGTCTCCTCAAGTCTGACACTTAGAAATGGCCAAGATATTCCAAGTGTGCTCTACTTTTTAAGATATAAAAAGTATAAGATATTTTATAAGAGTTAGAAAGTATACTTTAATATACTTTTTATTTTCAAAAGACCTTTTTGAAAATGAACATTCAACAGATCTAAAAGATAACCATTTTAAAGCATAACAGTTTCATTAAAGATTAAAGCAGTACAAATGATTAAAGCAGTACAAAAGTAAATCAAAATGATCTTTGATTTCCTAAAGATCATTTCAAAGAATTTTAAATGCAACATATAATATACAAAAAATGCACTTTGATTCAGTGTCAGCCTCTGCTGACCTTAGCTAGACTTTCTTAGAAAAAGGGACCCACCTAAATGAAAAAGCAATATAATCCAGACAGGAATTGAAATTGCTCTCAAGTAGCGTTCAGTGCTTGCATTCCACTTGAATGAAACAGTCAACACATAGCCAACTACCAACGTCCAGATCTTAAATAAATGAAATATAGACACAGTTGTAAAATATATACACATGAAAATAGCATACAATTATAAAAAATTTTCCAGCATCTATATCTCATGAGAGATACAACACAGATAAGATGAAGATTGATGGTGCTAAAATGATTGTGTATAGATTTTCCTCTTCTGTTTAGATAAACCAAATTTTGAAATAAACAGGCATTTGAAATCCCATGTAGTGGAGTTTAAATATTTTTAATAACACATAACTATAGTTTTAATTTAAGGTATGTTAAAGTTTCAAAAACTGTCATATGCATAAAGACACCTAAAATAAAAGATTCAATTTTTAAGCCATGGACTTAAATTAAGAAATTAATCTTGTGGAATTCTTAATGTTTTTTCTATAGATCAATGTTTAGAAAAGGAAAAAAAAGAACATGGAAAGCTTCCTGAAAAGGATCAGTTTAAAAACTCCGTTACAGTCTATGAACTATGCCCATCACCATGAAATGAATTTTTTAAAAGCTGAAAAGAAGGCAGCCTGAAATAATCTAGGTTTCAGATGGCTAGAACCTAGTCCAGAGTAATATGCACAGTTGAAGTGTAGCTGAAAAAAGTATCATTAGAAGAAACAGCAAGACTTGAGAACAGAATCAGCCAGAGTTCCCTCCTCAGTAGTCCCGACACTAAAACTTCCGAAGTATCAGCACAGCTTACATAGAAAAAATTTTTCAAATATCACTTACAAAAGATGGCAGGGATACATAATCCAGAACAAATGTGAGCACCAAAAACTTGTTAAAATAATGTGAACCTTGAGAAAAAAAAAAGAGCAAAGTATAACAAAAAAATTTAGAGCAAATTGTAACAAAAAAATTTGTAATTCAGAGAATAAAGAAAAAGGAACTAATACAATTATGACAAAAGCCAGAAAAATACTACCTCCTACTTTATTTTGGTCATATCAATAAAATTAGTCTTCAGTTCTTAAAAATGTTTATAGCTTCTGAGTTGAGAATTCAGCTTTGGAACCTCACTAAATAATAATAAATTCTGAAAAAGGCTTAAGTATAAAGAAGCTTATCAGGGTATAATTTAGAAGAGTGAAAAAAGTTCAACAACTGGGAAATGGTTAACCAGGGATGATTCACTCAATAAAATGTTATGCAACCATTAAACTATACTACATTAGACTAAATTATATAGTCTAAAACTATAGCTGTCTAAAAATAGAGTAAGCTACCATCTCTAAAAATGAGCAAAAGATGACCAGAAGTCAAGGATGACAAAGCAGGAGAGTCTGCCTCAGTAAGAGGTGAACTAGAGGATTGCAAGAGGTACATAATACTCTCAGATTTTTAAGCCTATGATACTTTTAAACTAATTTCCAAGTTTCATTTCTTATGTGGACTTATATGGAATTAGTACAACTGCAGGGAGAAAAATATGAGACTGCATACTTCAGATTTTTAAGGGAAACTCGTGTTCTAAAGAGAAGCATGCATTTCACCAAGTAAACCTGAAAACTCCCAGCTAATCTCTTCAGTTTAAAATCATTGCCGGTTAAATATACTCCCCAATTCCACTTCCAGGAATTTCATTTACAAAAGCACTCCACACTGTGCAGATAGATAGAGAAATAATCACTGTGGCAATTTAAAATGTAACAAAATTTATAACGACTTAAATGTCACTTTATAGGGGACTAATGATATTACCTTCAATATGGTATTTCCAAAAATGGAATTATTCAGACTTGCAAAAGGCATGATGAATATCTACATTAAACAACACAGCATAAATTTATGCATGTGCAAATTTATAATGGTGAAAATATATTCACCAAAATATTTAAAAAATATTATCTCTGGATGGATTCAGGGGGTAATCTGCTGCTTTGTGCTTTTCTTCAAGTACTGAATCTTCTCCTAAGAATATTATCATCTTCATAAATAGTAATGTTTTTAACTTAAAAAAAAAAACTCTTCAGGCTTACGGATTTTTTTTTTCAGTATTCTTAAGTGCTTCTTCAGAAAAGATTCACAAAATATTATTAGTTCAAAAGGTATGACCATTTATTAAAAACACTTTAGAGTTTGTATTACCATTATAATTATACAATTACCAATGTTTAAGAATGTTTATCAGATTATCCTAATACAAATTCAAAGCTAAAATAATCTGTTAGGAACAATTTCTAAAACGCATCTAGAAAAAAAAGTTTCTATACTATAGAAAAGAAATAAGTGTATCTATAAATGCTAACAAGGAATGACATCCACAATACAATTACAAGTGAAAGGGCAAAATACAGAAATTTATGTATGTTATGCCATTTCTATTTTAAAAAACAAAAGTTCTGTATGTCCACATATGCACAGAAATAAATTTAAAGACAATTCATAAACACCAACAGTTACATGTATACAGTGGGAAAGGTGGCAGAGAAAAGAGACAATTCACTTTTCCCATATGAACTTCTTTGCTGCTTAAACTGTTTTTAATATAAAAAGCATGTTTACCTGAGTCAGTTTTTTAAATCACCAAATATTCTTTAAAATAAGTTACTGAAAATAAAACTGCACTTCAAATTTCATACATAATCTCCAGTATGGATTCCTAAAAGTATGCTGTTAAGCGTTTATTTCTTTCGCTAAGAGAGATATTTAGCCTCTGAGCCAATCTGTTCAAGTGTGAATTTTCTTCAAGCCATAAATCAGTGAGTCACAGTTTACATACAGGAGGGCATACTTTCCCAATCTTCAGTTATTTAAAACAAGTCCTTTACAAAATATACACTCAGTATTTCTTTTAAAGTACCAATGTGTGCTAAGTACTATATAAAACTGCATGAAAACTGGCAACACTTATTTAGCATTACAAGTAAAGCAAACTAACAAAAAAAATCACCGTTTCCTTTACCTTATTAACCACATAAACTTTTCTGATTAAATATAATATTAAATGTATAAAACATAAATGAAGTTTGCCTTTTAGACTGTGTCCCTGCTTTATTTATTGTCATCTAGGCATTAGCTGGAAAAACATGGCTTGCTTCTGTTGCATGTTTTTGCAAAATAGTTCTCTAAGGGATTACGATTAGCATGTATAATGTTGGGGAGCACAGGGAGGGCTGTGCAACACAGAGAAGACAAGTAGTGATTCTACAGCATCTTACTAGGCTGATGGACAGCAACTGAAATGGGATTTGTGGGGGGGACTTGGTGAAGGGGGGAGCCTAGTAAACATAATATTCCTCATGTAATTGTAGATTAATGACACCAAAAAAAAAAAAAAATTCCCTAAGTCTTTTACAGAGAGAACTTCCCAAGTTAGGGAGCCCCAGCCCTAACCAGTCCACTGGACAACAACACTTCAAATGCTGCATTCTCCTTTAGAACAGCTTTATTTTAATTCGAAAATTCTTATCTCTGTGGTGTGGCTATAATATAGAGTCAAGAATCTTTTATAAATCTAAGTCTTCCACTGAAAAAGACCTTAAACACTGGAAACCGTCCTTACCATTGCCAGGCATGCAAAACACACCTAGAAAGTGTTCAGAAGTGGAATAGAGTAGGCCTGGTTGGCTGACTAACGTCACCTTCTAAGAGTCTTTTGGAAAGAACTGCCAAACTCTTGGTATCTGTAAAACTGAACATCAAGGAACCTTAGAAATTGTCCAAGCCAAGCCCATACTCCCTAGAGCTGGGGTTGCGTAGCCCAGAGAAGAGGCCTATGACGGAGCTCCATTTAGAATTTAGTCTTCTCATCTTTCAGCCACTATTCTTTCCACCTCACGCTTCTTTATAAAGTAAAATGGCAACAGTGGGATCAGAGACCATGTAGAAAACAAATCTATTACTACTGCAGAAACTGTAAATGGTCTTCAAATTTTCTAACAAATCTGAACAAGGAGAGGAAGATCAAAAAGAGCAAAGAAAAATGGCAGAGTCAGAGGAAGCACCATTAACTTTTTAGTTTTATCTTGACAACACTATACCATGCCAAGGACCCCAAGGGCTGAGTCACGTGTCAGCTTGGTGCAACAGATGATTTCTTTTTACATGTTTAGAAATAATTTACTAAGTCAGTACATTATTCTAACATATTTGAAACTATTTAAAAGAATTGTTCATACAATAAATGATAAGCCTTTCACATGTAAGCAGGATGGAGTGTTAGGAGACTGGAGTGACCCACATGAGAGGAACTGAACTGGAAGATCAAGTGGTAACAAAGGAAAATACAGGTACTGAAGACAATGGAAAACTGGACAGAATTTGTAAATAACTGAACAAAAAGAGAAGAAAAGAGATGACTAAGGTTTCTAGATGATGATAATCTAGGCATCTCTGAGGGAACATGTGTAGTTTAGCCCAATCCTGATATTATTCTAGTTTTTTCCTAATTACTAAAATCCATTTACATTAAAAAAAAATAAACTAAAAAAAATTTTAACGCAACCCATTGGGAAAAACTTTTTTAAAATCCTTGTCAAGGTTACTACAAAGAGTTTTGATGACAAAGGAGCTTAAATTGCTGACAGATCTGAATACCACTTCTTGACAGAAAGAACAGATCAATCTTGAAATCAGTCTTCTCACCTATGAAATCCCTCCAACTCCACAGGATTGTTGTGAGAATGAATTAACAGGTACAAAAGCACCTAATCCAGTGCCTGGCACATGGTGTTCAGCAGTTGGATCTTAAATGTATGAACTGTCAGCTCTCCAAAATGTAAATTTGCTTAAATGTAACTCTTCTCTCTGTCCCTCCCACCTCTACCTCTCTTCAGCAGAAGGCTCAAATGTACAAGCTGTGTAGAAAGAATACTCTTTCTGTAAGAAGCAACTGCTGCTTGGGCTCACAAAAGCAAAACAGCAGATAGAAAAGTCTACTGTTCCTTGCCCAGTCACATGACCTACTTTCATGTCAAGTCAGGTATTAATCAGCACTTTTGGTTGAGAGTTGAGAACTTCAGGTTTCTGCTTCCCAGGAGCACCTCACCCCCATCCAACCACCCACCACAAGTGCTGATTCAAAAAAAACACAACTGCAAACCTTGTTTCTAACTCAGATCAACCTGGGGGACCTGCTCTTTGAATTTACCCCTCTACCACTACTACTCCTATTAACTCACAGCATCCCTCCTGCAATTTCTTTTTAAACCTCTTTTCCCTTCCCCCAACACTTTAGCCAAAAAGGTGAGTTTCAAGCCTTTTAAAAATGACTCATTGGCTTGACCTTCCTTCCCACTTCTAGTCTAATGTATTGGCTCTTCTGCTCATCCACAACCCATACAGAAATGAGGGTTTACCTTCAATAAAAAGTATTCAAAGCTACATACACTGAGATGTGAGCATTCTTCAAAAGCACTCATCTCATCTCTTTTCACTAAGAATAACAGGCAGAAATGCTATGCTTTCCACTAATCAGATTAAGGCAATTTACCCATCATCTTACCCTCATATGAAAATACATTATTCATATATATTAGACCTTTATTTTCTAATTTCCTACATTTTGGTGGATATGCTACCTGGTCTTGCCTACAGTAATGTACACTAAATTACAGTATCAACAGTCAAAAACATTAGCAAAAACTACAGATGTCCGACTTTAACAAGATTGAATTTCTTGAGATTAGGAATCATGTCACTGTATTTATATTTCTTAGCAGCATATAGATTCTGCCTTCTATATAAGTTCAATTTAATTGGATTGAGAAACAACATGGTAAAGGAGAAACTGCATACCCCACAACTGTGAATTGCATATTTGTTCACAAGCTATGTGACCCTGGAACAGTCACATTTTCTGGGCCTCAAAAGCCTCTTCTGAAGAGTGGCAGGCATCCGGCAGTAAAAAGTGGATAAATTCTAGCATCACTACCACCTAACCAATCCAGCAAGCTCCAGGAGTTGAAAGGTCATTCCATATCCCTCCTTCCTACCACAATTCAAACAGACCAGGCTTTTTGGAAGCCAAGGCTTCTGTCTGATCACCTAGCATTAGCACACACAGGCAGCATCCCAACATTATAGAGGTGCTCCCCAATACCTTGCTGGCCCATAGTTGGTAGGTAATTAATTTATTTGCATGTCTGTCATTTCCATGAGAATAGGCTCACATACAATTATATGCACCTTGAAGACACAGCCTGCATCTTATTCCTTTTAAATCCCTCACAAAGCCCAGTACCTAACTATATGCTCCGTCACCTTTTCACTTGGACAGGTTTATTGATAGAAGAAGAGGAGAAAGGAGTTCTGGGATAAATCAGCACTCTACCAATAACGTGGGCAAATCAAAACCCTGCTTGACAGATAAGTTATTTTGCAACTTTATGTAAAGGTTCACCGAATACTGACAAAAATGAATAAAATTATTTTTAAACGGTGCTGTTTACTGGCAAACTAGCATTCTTATGCATTAAATACCCACTTGTTTTTAACAGTCCCCAGTTAAATATTTGGATAATTAACTGCTCTACAATCTGGTCTAAATTAGGAAATGTGTGACTACATTATCTTTGAAATCCCTTCCAATTCTAAAGCTCCCCGATTTTCTAAGAATAAGCTCAGGGTGATCCAAAAATCATAAATCTACTTCTCCCTCACCCAGTCTACTTAAGTAATCGATGCAGGAGTTGATGTAGTGTGGTACTGCAGTCCCTGCACAACAGAAGTAATCCCCAAGAAGTAGAACGTGGCCAGGAAGAGGCCCAGGCCACTGAGCATCCACTGCCTAGCACAACGTTTATTCAGACCACCTGAACTGAGAGGCAGCACCAGCCTGTGAAAGTTTTTAGAACCTGAGAAACTTAATTCAACCATTCCTAACTGGTTTCTATCTAGCCCTGGCCTGGTAAGTCACCTCTTCTATCTGCAGATGACAGGCTGCACTAGGATCTCTAAGGTCCCTTCCAGTTCTGACAGCCAGAGAAGTCCCGTGTAAACAGAAATGAACACGACTAGGGCAACCGTTCTCTCTGATCAGATGTAAATTCAACTCCATCTGCTGATGGTCTAGAGCCCCTACGTGCAAAGCCAAACAATTCCCAACCAGAGGATATGTCCCCCCAACTAGGCTGGGGACGGGGGATAAGGGGGCGATTTCAAACCACACCGGCCATCTCTTTGGAAGGAAGTGTGCCAAGTTCTTACGGTGCATGGGATGGAAGGAGGTAAATGACACTCACGCAGGTGTAGACCTTTTGGTGACCCTTGCACAGGTAGGCGGAGCTGCAGGACCGCAGCCCAGAGAGCTAGGGGAGTGGTGAAAGGTACTGCAAGTCCGGCGGGACCACAAGGGAACCCAGGCGCGGCCCCTCACTCACCCACAGGCTGCTGAAGTAGTCCAGCCCGCGGCAGATGTGCGCGCCGGCGTGCGCCAGCAGCACCTGCACGCCCAGGTAGCTGCCGAGGCTGTAGAGGCCATAGAGAAGCGGACCGCCGGCGCCGAGCAACAGCAGCAGGCGTCGGCGGCGCAGCGCCTGCTCGCCAAGGGCCTCCACGCCGTAGTCCGCGAAGCACAGCGGAAGCAGCAGCGCGGCCAGCACGATGGGCGTGTGCGCGCGGTGCAGGCGCTGCAGCCAGTGGCGGCCCAGGCGCGTCAGCGAGTTCTTGAAGGGGTGCAGGAAGGTGCCGCACAGCACGGCCCACAGCAGGGGCCGCAGGAAGGCCTCCAGGATGAAGTAGACGAGCACGGCGGCGCCGCAGCACAGGCACACGAACAGCACGGCCCCGGTATTGTAGAAGGCCTGCTTGATGGGCTTGTCAAAGCGCAGCGCCAGCGCCGCCGCCCGCGGTGTCTCCCCGCAGCCGCCAACACCGCCGTCGCCCGGCCCAGTCGCGCGCGGGACCGGCGGCGCCCGGCCAGGGGAGCTCCGTGGACTACGCGCACCAGCACGGCCACCGCCGCCGCCGTCGGCCATGGCGCTTCAACGGCCGCTGCCGCCGCCGCCGGAGGCGACCCTGGGAAGCCGGGGAGGGTGGGAGGGCGGCGCGCGGCATTGTGGGCGCTGTAGTTCCCAGCCGGTCTCCTAGCACCTACAGGGCCTTTGCGGAACTACAACTCCCGGAAAGTAAGAGGAGAGGTCCTTCGCTCCGGCCTCCTTTCGCTCATTGGTCCCTGGAGGACCCAGGTAACAGGTTTCGGCCCAACATCTTCCAGAAGGAAAAAAAGCTCTTTTCATCCCTTGGTTAATGTCGACGTTTCGGGAGGTGGAATCCCAGAAGAGACACTACACTCACACACTGAAGCCCAGTGGGGGAGTACTTACGGAAGGCCGACTCTCCACATCCTGGTGTTACTGATTTATTTAATAAACAGAGTGCTCTGGTGTATTTGGCAGGATTTTAAATAGCAATTAGCACACGGCAGGCCCTATTCTAAGTGCCCCATCCTCATTAACTTAACTCTTTTAGAACTACCCTACAAATAATGTGGTGTTATTATCCCTTTACCAGGAGGAAAACTAAGGCCCAGAGAAATTAGGTACTTTGCCAAGGTCGCACAGCTAGTAAGTGACAGAGGCAGGATTCAAAGCAGTCTAGCTCCTAAGTCTATTGTCTTACCTACCATGCTATTTGATCTAACAAAGGAGCCTTTACAGCTTCTCAGAGGACTGTAATGTGTAGCTCCTGTTGACAATGGTTGATGTAGGTGTCATTGTGCAAGCAATGACAAAAACCCTAAATCAGAGGCTCAGATCTTTTTTGAACAAAGGACAGAAGGAGGTAGGAGGGAGGGGCAATGCAAGGGAAAGAGAGAAAGGAAGGGAGAAATCCCTGCACGTTATCCCTTTTCTGTTTTCAGTAAGTTTTTGTATTAATTTCAACATAATTTTTGTTTCTTTTCCAAAGTAGACAGAACAGGTATCATAATCCACAGTTTCAGATGAAGAAACGTTTGCTTACTAAGATTAGGAGACAAGAGGACTCAGTTTTTAAAAAAGTAAAATAAAAAGTAATTGCTTTTCATGTGCTTCTGAGGTTTCAGGTAATAGTCCTTGTTTTTCAAGTGGTCTATGGACTTTGACTCTGCAAATATTTTGCTACAGTTTGCTTTGTCCTTGTAGGGCTGCTGAGGTTATGATTATAAATTAAGGCCACATTTGATTTCTGTGCCCATTTTATACTGACCCAAGCTTCCACTTATATAACAAGGCCTCAGCCTCCCTCCCAAAAAGTCCTCAATAATTTCTAGGGAATCCCAAAGTGGGTGCCTCACATACACCCAAAGACATAGTCAATCACCAACCACCTCTGTCTTCTAACCAAAGACTCAGCTCTCTTCATCTAGTTGCAAAATGAAAGCTGTCATGTTACATAACAAAAATATTTACAAACAGAGACTGACATATGTATGCATTGAACATGATGGGCAGGAGTAATGTTGCCTAAGCTGTGTTGGGGCCCCAGCTCAGCAAATTAAAAATGCCCTGTCATGGTGCTCTGCTTCCAAGTGTCAAAGAAAAGCAAAATTGCTGAACGTTTCAAAACTGTTCTAAATGGCCAAAGCAATAGAACTGACAAGTCTGACAGAATTTATAGTCAAAAATGGACCTCTAGTACAAGTGAGGGCTGAAGCACTAGAAACGAACTATAAGTCTGGGTTCCCACAGGATTCTGCTCACCCTTCTCTAATCTCACTTACCACACTGTGGTCAAAGTCAGTGGTTTATCTGGGTTTGCTTCACTCTGTGTCCCCAGCATGTGACACAGCACAGGACATTCTCAGTACAGAGTAGAAGTTCAGTAAGCATTTGCTAAGCGAGTGAATGAATGAGTGGTATCTTTTCAAAAAAACCTGTTAGAAATAGTAATTCCTGCAAGAAATAGTATGAAATGCTGTGGATGTTTCTGCTAGGAGTTCATATGATTGAGATCAGAGAAAAATCAAAATATTGGGATGTGGGATCCATAAATTAAATTTGTGAGGGACACACATAGTCCACACCAATCTCTAGCTCACAGGGCATGTGCTTTTAGGCATCTCCAAAATGTGAGGCTACTTGGGTTTTCTTTGTTGACTCCACAAGGCAACTCCCGCCAATGGTCTCAAGGAAAACCAGCTTCCATGGACATCTGGGATGCAGTGGAGATGAAATGGACTCAGAGGAGTGGATCAAGTTGACTCTGGGACCACACTGCCTTTGGCCTTGCTGTTGCATGAACCAATGAATTTCTGAATAATTTAAGCCAATTTTAGTCGGGGTTTACATTTCTTTGCAACAGAACAGCTTTCTGGTTTATAAAATGAGAATACTTACATCATTAGTGGCTATGAGGATGAGACGAGAATGTCTAAAGCAGCAGCGCAGTGCCTGGGACATGGTGAGAATCTGATAGTGACTCTCAGGGTGACTGCATATCGTCCTAGAGAAGCCAAAGAGGCAGCTACCAAGTGCACTTGATGTCCACAGACTCCCCAGATATCAAGATAATACCCAGAGACAAAAACAATCATAGGCAGGAAAATATTCTCCAGGACATTGTGTCTTCTTAGAGTCCTCCAAATTCTCCACAAACATTTACTGAGTTGTACTGAGCACCTGCTTTGTGCTTATGATAGTGCGCACTTCATGTACAGAGTGGTATTTACAGAGCAGGATAGACCATGTGAAAATGTAATCAAACAGACATGCATTCACATGGCAAATGTAAGTTACCACCTTTCTTTCCTGAGTCCATGGCAGATATTGCTAATCAACCACTGAACTCTTTTTCAGTC
Source organism: Manis javanica (assembly GCF_040802235.1). Taxonomy (NCBI): domain Eukaryota; kingdom Metazoa; phylum Chordata; class Mammalia; order Pholidota; family Manidae; genus Manis; species Manis javanica. The sequence goes on along the minus strand of NC_133157.1, from coordinate 22,853,511 downwards.
ATTTTGGGAAAAAACAAAATTGAGAAACAAACAACTTTTTTTTCAAGTCTGCAAACAAGTATGTCCCCTTCCTCTTCTAGAGCAGGAAGGAAGTTGGAAGGGAGGATGGGCGTCTGCAACATGGATTTTGTGGTTAACAATTAAGTGCTGAAAGCCCGAGTGCCTGTCCAGAAAGTGGCTGGTGTTAAGCACCATCCTTCGCTGGTGGCTCCTCATCTTCATAGGAGTCATTTCCATTTTATCTGGAACAGCTGAAGTTTGAGAGTTAGGGATCAGTATTTGGAATTCTTAGCCTGCCCCCGGCATGGCTCTACCCCCAGCAATATACTCATACTAAGGCTGAGCTACCCCATGTATATAAACAAGCAGCCTTCTGCTGGAAATCAGAGCTGGAATGAAAACCAGAAGATAGTGGATGTATTTCAAATTGGCCAGACTAATCCCTCTTTATTTGTAAGTTAACTATTTTTGAGAATCAAGTCCTTCTGGTTTTGAATCCTGAGTGCTAATGTATTTGTACACTCTTGGCACTCCACTGATGCCACTGCAGCCTCTAGGGTGGCGCTCTTGCTCTACTCCAATTAGTTCTTACATTGCAGCCAATGGGATCTGAAATACAGTCTCACCCTTCAAAGCCTCCTTACCCCACGGGAAGGTATCCAATCTCTTTACTACGACTTCCAAAGCCCTCTGTGATGTGGCCATAATGACGCTGGCTCACCTCTTCTCACTCCCTGCCTCATCCTTTATCCTCCAGCTTTGTGGTGGAAAGAACAACAGCCCTCAAGCATACCCTAGTCCCAATCCCTACAACCTGCCAAGTGTGCTAACTCTCATGGTAAAAGGCACTTGGTAGATGTGATTATACTAAGGATTTTGAGATGGGGAGATTTTTGTGAATTATACAGGTAGCGCCTAAATGTTATCACAAGTATTTTTATCAGAGGAGAGAAGGAGTTACAGACTCCAGAAGAAGAGAAGTGATCTGAGCAAGTAGGCAGAGAGGTTGGGGTAATGAGGCCACAAGCCAAGGAAGGCCCACAGCTACCAGAAGCTGGAAAAGGCAAGGAAGGATCTGCTCCCCTGGAGTTGCCAGAAGAAACCAGCCTGGGCAACACCTTGATTTTAGCTTCATAAGATTCAGTTCAGGTTTCTGGCCTCCAGAGCTGCAAGAGAATATACTTCTGTTGTTTTAAACCACTAAATTTATGGCCATTGGTTACAGAAGCAGTAGGAAACTAATCCAAACTTTCTCAAATGGCACTGGGTCCCTAACACATCCTGCTGATATCTGCTGGGGTCGTTCTTTCTTGGAGATGCTTCTCCACACCCTTTGCTGGCCTTACTCCTACCCCTTTCTTAAGATTCAGCTTTAGTACTACTGCCTGCTTTCCTGCTTGCCCCAGCTCAGGTGAGGGGTCCCTACTCTAGGTTTGCACCACACCTGAGCATTTCCTTACCACTGCAGTCACCAAAAAGGACATTCATGGTGTCCATGTGCCCACCTCTCCAACTCAGGTGTGAGCCTTTCAGGAACAGAAGTCAAGAGCTGTTCTTTCTGAATTCCTCCATGTGTAGTGTCTAGCACAGGAATTGGCATATGATTCCTCAATAGTATTTATTGAATGAATGAATGAATGAATGAATGAACAACTGCTTAGAGCTTCTTGACCTCCTGGATGTAGGTGACTTCATATATACTCCACTTCACCGTCTCTTCTTATAGTTCCCCTGCCCCTTGCACTTGGGACTGAGCCCTAAGAAATTTCTAAGCCAAATACAAGCCAGGGTTGGATCTAACAGCTGGGCTACACACTGAGAATACTGAAAAAAAAAAAACCCACAGGAAACACTTGGATTACCAAAAAATATCAAAATATTTCGGGTCTTTTGGGGGGGGGGCATGAGGATTAAAGCCTATACTACAGCAGGTGGTAATGCCTAATTCTTAACATGACATTCCTTGAGCTTCTCAACCTAACCCCAGTAATACCAGCAGTTCAGCTACTACATTCTGAAATTTCCATGCCCCACTGATGATTCATAAGGCTCTACAACTAAACTCTATTCTTAATGTATGATTTGGTTACCAGTAATGCTCATAACTGAAATGCCTAGAGCTAGTTAAGCACTATTAACCAACTATTACACTTTAAATGGGATTACAGGCATTCATCACCTATTTGATAAAGGTATTAAGCTGACGCTATAAATACAGATTTATTCTGCAAATTATTTTACTACAAGGATTTTTACCTGGCTACTGCAACATAATTTACCTCTTTGTCGGATATAATAGGATGTCATCTTCTCCAAGATCTATAAATTCAGGGAGAGTTTACTATTGAAAGGATGCAATACCAATGGGAAACCAAAAATGTACCAGAGCAAAGCAATAAGGAATTATAAACTAACTTTAATTACATCAACAGGAAGATTTGTCAAACCGTGTTGAGAATTTATATTTTAAAGTTTTAATCTAGGTAACATATTCTAACTATAACATAATCCTTTAAAGATAAAAGTATTTGTGATGGCAAATGGATAGAACAATCATTTAGGTAGCATCTAGGAATACTGCTACAATTACTTCACATAAATAGAAACCCATGTCTTTATTAGTAAGGTATCACACATCTTGGAGTAAAAATTCATGTAAGACAAGCTTATAAATACACATAAATCTCAAAATCAATCACAACTGAACATTAGGTACACAATTACTATAAAACAAATATAACCCATCAATGTCTATTTAAAGGCATAGTTTTTACAAAATAGTATTTTGTAGACAGTCTCAAAAAAGTATGTTAATACTCCTGGAGCCAGATTGTTCCAGCATATCAGCACATCTGTGGGAATAAGGCATGTGGAGAAGCTGCATTCATTCTTCCAGGTGGCCAAGACGTTGTGTGTGATGAAACTGTAACTGCTTTAGTGAGCTGCGTGAATGCCACATCTACAGCAGACAGTGCCCCACACCCTAGGGAACTGCCTCCTCGCCGGGAGAATGGGACTGAACAGCTCCTTCACCAATTAGCAAATACCCAGGGGGAAAGCTGAAAACAGTCAAGCATCAGGATATTTTAAGTGAAAAATCCCAAAGAGCTTGATGACTCACTTCAATTTTCAGTCTCCAGATATATTTAAAATCACATTCGCATAGCCACTATTTTTATGAAAAGGTTCTTATACTCAAGTCATTTATAAATATAAAAATGAAGTCTAATTTGAAACTAAATAATAACTGAATAAAGAATCTAAATACAAAACATGTATAGGTTATATCAACATGTCATTTACTCAGTTAATACTAGTCTTAGCTCCTGAAGTAACAGTATAGAAAAGTCAGGCTCAACAGATGATATGTTATACATTCTCAATGATTCATGTAAATTTGAGTGGAGGTGGCAAAACTTAGGAAAAGATCCCGGAATCCTTTCTACATACTAAATTACTATAAACTCAAGGATAGTTTTGCCTGTAATATGCACAATGTTTTATCTCTTGGGTTTTAAAGTATTCAAGAGATCAGAAATAGAAATAATCCTGACACAGACTTTCACATAGTCATGGGATGTGTATATAGGCATTTATGTATAAACACACACAGACCTTGTCATGTATATACAAACATATATACAAGCACACTGAAAATAAACTGTTCACTAAACATAACCAGTTCTGTTTGGAAAACAAAAAGATATAATTATATACAACAAACTATATGCATTATAGCATTTGGCCTATTGCAGGGTTCTCAAACCTATAGTCACGTGTGTAAAATACTCCCATGGATGTAACAGATTTTGCTAACACTTTAAAAAATGTCTACAGGGAAATAAATGACTCTGAAACATTGTAGTCTCCACCATGAAGAGCAATTCAACAGTAGAAGTCCTTCACCAATCCACAGCTTAGAAAATACAACTGTTGCTTAACCAGCTCTGCCTGTACTGCCACAGAGTTGAAGAGCTGGAACAGAGACTGCGAAGCCTAAAATAGCTACCATCGGGCTCCTTACAGAAAAAGTTTGCTGACCCCCACACTAGAGCTGAGAATGACCAACTCAGTAGTAGTATCTCCTAAGCCCAAACTCCTGAATATAGACAGTAAACTTAGTTACAGAAATAGTAATAAAAGCCATCTGGAATGGAAATCCATCCCTCAGTTGTCCAAACTTTCTGATTTCCTGAATGACAAAAGCCAATTTAGGATCATTAAATATGGCTCCTGCATTTTGTCTGAAATTGTATTTGTAAATTCATCTCTGAGACTCTGGTGGAGCAATTAGAAGGGCACTGGGCTCCAAGCAGAAGACCTGGGTTTTGGGCAAGTCACTTCTAAAAATTAACCAAGACAAAAATACATTCTTCCAGTCTTGTCCAATCTGCATATTATTATATTCAAAGCGCTAAATGCTTGGTAAAAATGAAGAACCTAAATGTTTTCAAGAAGAGAAGAAAGATGAAAATAAAATGTATCTTTTCCCCCAAATATAAGTATAAGAAGTCCTCTCATTCCTTGTAAATTAGTAAAGAGGTATAAAAACACCTTCCTAATTTGCGTGTGGACAGTGGGTTCCATTTAATAAATGCTTTGATGAGTGTGCACAAGGCATGAATATGTAGAAAATCTTATCACTTCCCTAGGCCTCAGCTTCCCTTATAAAGGAAGTGCATTCGATTTAAATGGTCTCTAAAGTCCTTGCCAGCACTGGTAATTTATGCCAAACGACTAGCCTCAGTCTTCTTCACTGTAAAATTGGGTCGATAGAATCTACTTCCAATGGTGGTTGTGAGGCTTTCATGAGTTAATCCATGTAAAGTGCTTAGAACAGCACCTAAGTATATTTACCTAGCATTATTATTCTCTTCAGGCATTTTACAAAAGCATTGGTTAGGCATCTCCCCTGTGCCAGGTACTATGCTAGAAAACAAAAAAAGATAGAAGTTTATTCTAATATTAGGTAAGAGTTAATGAAATTGAAGTCTACAGAGTTTTAACTTCAGCATGTCTATAAACTGATGATTCTCTGAGGTGATGGCCAAATGCCATTCTGCATCCCTGTTCTCTGAATTCTTTCCAACCAATGATTATTGTGAAAAAAAAAAGTTACTGTCAATTAAGGTTCACTGCAGGGCAAAACAGATGTGACAAATGACCTGTTTGTGTTTCAAAGGACAAATTTCAGTATTTGCTACAGGCACGATTTATAGTCTGATCACCAATAGAAGAATATAAAAATATTGGCCAGTCTGGCAATTTGAAATACTAGCCTTCTGAACCACACAAACTCACCATAGAAGTATAGTTTCATTTATTCATTCATTCAACAAATGTTTACTGAGTACCTTGTAGGTATCTGGTACTATGATGAGTAACAAGAAATGGTCCCTGCTTTAGGGCGTTAGCAGAGAGGAGGCGGCAGCACAGTAAAGTGTGACGAGTAATAGGGCAGGGAAGCGCAGGGTGCTATGGGAGCACTGGGCGGGGACCCAAACCTACCTAGTCCAGAGGGTCAGAAGAATTATCTAAATTGTGACCTGAAAGATAAGTATGTTCAGCAAGAACAGGAAGTGGAAAATGTTTGGGCACAGGGAACATGAGAGATGAGAGAGCAGGTCTGAAGAACTGCAGGCAGTTGTTTTGCTGGGACATAGCAAGTGAGGAGCAGTGGCAAAAATGATACTGGCGGTACTCAAAATGGTATGCATTTCTCCCTAAAGGTAATGGGAAGTCATGGTAAATTCTAAGCTCAGATATGCAAAACTGGTCAACAAAGTAGAATAGTTCACTAAGTAATTAGCTTGACTTGAAATGTAAGCAGAAGGAAAAGCTGTTAATTCTTTCCTTCAGGGCCAGCTACAGAGGCTAGCCAGTGTCTCTTTAGCTTTAACCGCTTTTTAGAGGAAACAACATACACATAGAGAGTGAAATATAAAAAATATTTGCCTTCTTATTTACAACATGGGTGCCTGCACACTCAGCATCCTCACTACTAAACAATCACTATAGCACAGAAGGTGAGGCAGAGGCCATACTCAGTTGTTACCAGTGGGCTTAGTTATGAGGGGAGGGTAGTCAGGTGGGGGCCACACACTTGCACCAGGTGACTTGAGTTTGAATTCACCTAGTTCCATGGCTCACTTGATGTCATTTCACCTCTCACCGTCTTATTTCTCCTACATTCCTTGGATGTGCTTGGTAAACTGCACAATGTCACAGAATCTAGATGTTTTCCTTGTTTTTGTGCAGCTCCAGAAGACTTTGAAGGCTCTTCCCACAGGCAGACTTTCACCCTGCCATGAATTTTGAGGATGGTATGAGAAATCAGTCATCAGAGTTGTTTAATCACAAAAACCACAAAACTGGATCCAACTTTAAAGCAACAGGGGCAAGCCAGAGGACTCCAGAACTGTGCAATGGAGTTCAGCAGTTTAACTACACTCAGACTCCTTTCCTCTAAATGGGCTGTTGGCACAGACATTTGGAACAAAGAAACATCTGGGTTCTTTTGAAAAAAGGAAATGCACTGAGTCAAGGCATTATTATAAATTATGCTTACTGACAGGCCAATTTATAACTCTGAACATTGTGAATGGATATTCTAGGCGAATTCCCTTTGCAGGTCATTTCCCATTCTCTAATTAAAATAAACAATCTTGTCTTTAAAGTTTCCACTCAAAACAATCTTCAAAAATGTTAATTTATTATCAAAATGCCTTAGATTTTTATTAAGATGATTTGCCTATTATAATATTTATTCATACTTTGTATATGTGGACTCTGACAATAGAAATAGCTGTAACAGCAAATGAATACCTTAATTTATCAAAACATAGTGGTAGAAGAGTCTATAGTCTAACTGCTAAAAATGCTCATATTTTTTAGCATTAATATAATTTTACATATTCAGGAACACTCACAGTTATGTTTCTAACCTTTACAAACAGTAATAAAAATGTTTTCTTAGAGCTACTCACTAACTGAGAAGAAAGTTCAAATAAATATGAACCATTTTCCTATTATTGTAATCTCCCCATCAGCTGTATAAATATCCAAAAGCATTTATGGGAATTTGAAAGTTCTTCTGCCTGAATGGCTGCCTCTGAACTAGGGCCACCCAGGGAAGTTCTCTTTCGTAATAGTCCAAGTCAGTCTCTTGAGCTGTGGTTGAAAGAGTAAAGGTTGCTTAGAAACATGACCTCTATGCCTAGCTCTTTCCCTGACTTGCTCTGTATTATCTAACAAGTAGTGAAGGCTACATGGCATTTGGGTCACGGAACAGCAGCTTTCCTGGGTCTCAAATCCCATTCAGATGGCAGTAATAATTTTCCTCATCCCAACTCAATGATGTGAATGTTCAAATGAGAGAACATTTGAAAGTGCTTAGAAAAGTTTTAAGTACTTTCCAAAAGTAAGGAGTCATCACTAAACAATCCTCTTTGATTAGAAAAGAAGCTTGTCCTTTCTCCCAAAAAGCTGAAATCATGTGAGTCTTTTTTAAATAATAGAAGCTAAAATTATACTGCATATTATTTAAAAATACATTTATAGTAAAGACTTTCTAATCCATTTAATTTGTTGGCTTTGCAGCTGTGGTTAAGGGGTTCCCATCAATAAGTAGAAGGTCAGGGCAACAATGAGGAGCAAACAAAACGGAGAGGAGAAGGTCTGATAGGCAGCAGATGGCATAAAAATGTCTTCATATTTGTAAATACTAACAACACGCTCTGAAGTCGGTGGTGAGTCTATGTCGTGTCGGGTGATAGAGCCTTTAAGGAAGAAAGAAAAACGAAGGGGGCAATAGAGAAAAGCACATTTTAAAAAGGATATATGCAAACAACAGAGAAACTAAACAAAAGTCTTTAGTGTTGAATACCTAAGCAGTGATTATGAAGATCTGGAATCTGGCATAAGAGTTACCATTAGCAGTCTCTGTAATTGTATATATGACAAATGTAAAAATTAGCTAAATTTACCCAAAAAGATGTTCTCATGAATCTGCACACCCCCTACCAGAACAACACTGTTTTTTTCTCCATGGCACTGCAATTTTAATTAAGACTGCTTCAAAGTATTGTATGAATGCCTACTTTCAAGGTCTCTGATGAGTTTTACCTTATGACTACAAAATGGAAAATTGTATTTTGATTTCAAACAGCAAGAGCTACTGATTTTTTTTCCCTCAAATATATCTTTTGTATGTGGATCATCAACAACTCCTGACCACACTAGACTGGCTCATAGATGGAAGCCTCTCAAATTGTCTGTGGCACTTAAGTGGTAGCGTGCGCAGGCCAGACGAGAGTGTATGGTGTGTGCTGTGTGTGTCTGTTGTCTGTCTGGCAGAGTCAGCTGGAATAGTGCAGAAAATAGAGGGGCTGGAGGAGTAAGATACCAAACATGTGTTTGGTATCTGGACACTTTTTTTTAACCTGGCTAACATGGAAAGAGAGAAAGGCTGTGCCTAAGGAATGCTTAATAAGCTGAAGTTGATTAGGAGTGCCTAACCTCCTGAACACTCCATCTGAAATGGGGTAGGAAAACTAAGGTACATGAGTTCAGTGAAAAGGTCTCCTTGGAAATATGGCTCAGAGTATTTTTAAGGTATTATATTTACCAGGGAAGCCCTGCTGAATATGACCTGTTAACTCCCTGCTACAGTGTCTGTACCGGCTCCTGTTAGCACGAATCATTCCTCAGGCTGGCGTGGAGATTTTTCTCAACCAATCTCACTCACCTCTCCTACCTAACCTCACTCACTGGTCACCTTCATGGACTAGGCTTAACCATACACCTCCAGTTCATGACATCCTTAGAAAATCTAATCCCATATCCCCTTCATATCTTGACTCAAAGTTTATCCCCTTTGAGAGACCTTTAGAGGAACAGGATTTGATCAATGGAGAGACATTAGAAGGGTGTCCAAAAAACAGGAACAGCACAATCCCATATATATGGGGTAGGAATGTTTCTGTCTTGTTCAGAGATGGTGAGAACAGAAGTCCTGAGAGGCTTACAGGGGCAAAGCAGAATCAGACTTGGGGAGGGCTTGGATGCTAGACGATTATGCCGTATATATAAGAAGATGGCCTTCTGAAGTACAGCACTTCCCAATCTGTAAAGCAATTGCAAATACTTGCTTTCATTTATTCCTTACAATAATCCTCTGAAGTTGGTATTATCATCATCCCTTTTTTATATACAAAGAAGTTAGAGTTCAAAATTTAGAAAAAGGCTAGATACAGCTACCAACAGGCAGAACCAATTCTCAAATCCAAAATTTTAGACTCCAAATCCCATCATTTTAAATGAGTTCATTTCTCCAGGCTGAGATAGAATTTATTTCCCAGAATACTGAAAGTACTGGAAGATATTACAGATCCATTGGTGGTAAGCTGGGAAATAAGCAAATGGGAAAGGGATCACAAATCTGGAGGTGTCCAAATGTTTTCTCAATTATAAACAGGCAACAAAAGGTATGAAATCTCTGGGCCAATCAGTGCAAACAATTTGAAGAAAAAAAAATCAGATTAGGCAACAGAGTGCTGATGAGCACACAGGAAAGAAAGATGCAATTACCAGGAGCCAGAATGAGTTCTCAGACAAGGACTGCAAACAGTTCACTTCCATTCTCAGGCCACCAGGCTGACCAACCAGGAGGAATGCTGAATATACACTGTAACTTGATTTTAACAGCCTCTAAAAGGTCTTTGTTGGGAAAATGGTCAAGAGCCTTGCCACCCATCAACGGACCAGCATCACCAGGAAGCTTATTAGAAATACAGAATTTCAGGCGCCAGCCCAGACCTACTGAAACTGCATTTTAATGAGAAAGCCAGCAATTCCTTTAAACGTTAAAAATTGGGGTGCAATGGGCTCAATGATAGGAAAATTTGGGGGCTGTGTGATGGCCAAGACAGCCATAAAGTGAGCACTTAAGAAATGCTTGCTGTCCATCCCTAGAAAAGTCCCCAGAATCCCTTTCCTGTTCAGTTTTTTTGTATTTAGAGCACAAGAACTAAGCCTACTCACTGACTTTGGAGTCAGACAGACCCAAGATCGAATTTTAGTTCTCCCATTAGTTAGCTGTATGGCCTTGCGCAAATTCCTTAATCTCTCTGAAATGAAGATGATGATACCTCTATCTCTCAAGGATGCAGTAAGGAGTAAATGATAACATTGTATTAATTACAGCCCATATGAAGCACACAGCTCATCACAGACTATCTCGAACTGTTTTTGCTCTGCATGTGTATAATTTGCCCATGTGAAGTCCAAATATATAGTAAGTCCATTATAACCTTCTGAAGGCAGGATCACATCTCCCTTTTCTTTTATATTATCCAAAGTTTGTATCACTCTCTGGCTCAAGAAATAATGAACACGTGCATAGTGGTGCCTGGTGTTTAATCCAGATGCCAAAATGTAAGCTTACCCTGAATGGCTGGACCCCAGGCAAACAGATAATACCAACTCAAATGCAGATCAACAATTGTTTCATCTCTGGGAACATTCACAGGGCGTTTAAATCTGCAGGTGACCCGATTGTTCTCAAAAATTCCTTCTTCATCTCTGGCAGGATTTCTCTGGATCTCCTTTGCCCACTGGCCTACGTTATAGAAGTGCTGTATGCGGACCCTGCCGTTGTCATCATGGACGCAGGCCATGACATCGTCACCACCCTAACATGAGAGATGATAAAGAAAAAGGCCAAAGGGTGTCTGGTGCAAACTTCTCTGCTAGAAAGAAATTTCACTCAGATAAATATACTTCATTACCTCTGTTGTTTGAAATCCCATCCCCCCAAAAATATTTCAAATGCCATTAAAGGGCTTTAACCAAGGAACCAAAGTTAGCATCACACTATCTGACATGAAGTGCCTCCTGACATGATGTTTGGAGAAGAATACACCACAAGCTACCTAGTATTTCTGCTTGAAAATTGGCTGTCATCTTCAATAGGGCCAATGTCATGAAAGACAAAAAAAAAAGGGCTAAGAAACTATTTCAAAATAAGGAAGACTAAAGATACATAATAACTAATAGTGTTCCTGGATAGAATCCTGAGTCAAAAAACAAAAATCTCTATAAAACACAGTATAGGACAACTGGCAACATTTGAAAATAGGCAATATAGTTGATAATACTGTTGTATCAAGGTTAAACTTCCTGAATTTAGTAAACAAACTGATTTAATCCCCAAAGTTTCCAAAAGAATAATAAAATATTAAGTGGTAAAAGTAGTATAAAGCATGTGTTTTATAAAATAAAAATAAAGCATGGCAAAATGTTCTCATCCATAAAAAAAGTTCTCAAACTAAATAGTGATGACTGCACATTGTAGATGTAATTAATACCACTAAATTGTACATTTTAAGATGGTTAAAACAGTAGAGTTAGTATTATGCACATTTTACTAAAATTTTGTAAAAGTTATCATTTGGTGATTCTAGGTAAAGCATATATACTGTACTGTCTTTGCAGTTTGTCTGTAGGTCTAAAATTTTTTCAAAACAAGGTAGAAAAGTTAAAGGTGTTCATCAGTTATAACAAATGTACCACTCTGGGGGGAATGCTGATAATGGGCAAGACTATGCATATGTGGGCAGGGGGTATATAGGGAAATTTTCTGTACCCTCTATTACATTTTCTGTGAACCTAAAACTGCTCCAAAAAGTAAAGTCTAATTAAAAAAAAAAAAGTAATTCACCATTTCAAAAAATTAAAGGCTATTAAAAAGGGGTTCCAAGTTCTTTTCCTATGCATCAGGTTTTGAAAATTTTTAAATCTGTGTTTCTTCTTGGGATAATAGGAGAGATCTGTATTTTAAAGGTCTTTAGATAATAAGATGTCAAGCATAAAATTTGAATGCTCCTCACTCAACCTCCCTCCTCAGAGTCCCCTAATCTTAACAGGAGCAGCTTAAGTGCAAATGCAACCAAGGCAGGAAATGGTCAACTGTGTTGTAAGCCAGCTTCTGGGCTGGCACACACCTGCTGTTTTTCCCACTGACCCTAAAGTAGGAGTAAGTGATGTAGATTCATATTCATGCAGTCTTACCAGTTGGACCCACTGTTTTACTGCCCTGGACTGGGAATTGGTAGAACCTCATTCTTCCATTGAACTCTTCAAGAACAAAGCCACTGGAGCTCGGATTGCTTAACTTAATACCCCAGTCTCTTCTTTCCACCCACCTACAACCCATGTCCAATCCACCAGGGCAGCCTGTCAGTGCTACCTTCAAAACATACCCCAAATCTAAGCATTCTCACCATTCCCACTGCTGTAACCCTTGTCTGAGCTGCCCTCTCCTTGCAAGAGCCTCAAAACAGGCCCTGTAAAGAGAAGAAGGGTATTCTAGACAGAGCAGCAGCATGTGCAAAGGTACATGGCCAGAAAGTCTGGCTGTTTGGGAAGCGCCCTGGCACAGTGAAGTGGCGAATGATGGGGCTATAGAAGAAAGAGGGAAGAATGCCACAGAGGCAACACAGAGCAGCAGAGATAGACGGTTGCCTGGGTTCCTGATGCTCTGCCTGTTACTGATCACAGTCTTTTCTGGGGTCCAGATGTGTTTTTGCCTCACATACAGTGGAAGATGGAATCATTAGACCCAATTCTCCCCTGTAGAAGTATAATATACTCACATCTTTGCAGGGCCTCATGGTAGGGAGAGTGTACTTCCTGCCCATTCCTTTTGCGCTTGGCTGTGTGGGACTTTGGGCAATGAAATGTTAGCAGATGTGATGTGAGCACAGGTTTGAAATAAGCTTGGATGGCTCTTGCCCTTCGGCCTCTGCCATGAAAAGGACATGGACCTTGGGAGCTGGTGGTTCCAGAATGACTAGAGAAAACCTAAATCTGATCCATGGACTGGAGCCAAGCCCTGCTGAGCCCCACCCAGTCCACACACACGTTAGCCAGAAATAAATGCTTACTGCTATTAGCCCTGTCGTCTTGGTGGCCCTTCTTGCAGCATTACTGTGGAAATAATTAATGAAAACAGGTACCACGAGACATCTTATATTCTCAAAACCAACCCTTCCTTCTCAGTCTAAGCTAGCTTGAATTTATTTTGCCTTGCAATCAGAGAGCCATAACTAACAAAATCATTATACTAACACTGATCAATTTACTTGCTTTTCTTTGAAAAGATGATCAAATGCCAGAAATTCATTTAAAGTGGCACAGTAGCTAAGAGAAACATAACCTATGCCCATTCTTTAAAGTCTAAAGAGAAAAATCAGCTTCTATTGTGATTTGTGTCTTACCATTTTCTTGTCTGAAGAGAATCCAACTGCTACCCAACCATCTGTGTCTGCACTCAGCTCAAACTCCACATCAGCCCCTATCATCCGATAGCTAAGGAAGTAGTCACAGGTCTCTGCATTACAGCCCGGTTTGCCATATCTACGGGATATATCAAAACGGTATTACTGCTTCTTCATCTATGTATTCAAAATACATTAAGAGACCACCTATGTATCAGGCAGGATGCTAAGCAAAATTACACAAGTTAGATCTTTGCTACCTGGGATCTCAAAACCATAGTTCCACTCAGGAGAGATCTTGGAAATGATCTATTCCTCTTTATCTACATATAAACTGAGGTCCAGAGATGGCAATGGGCTTGCACAGTCAGGAGCTGCAACAGAGCTTGAATTGGGCCTCCATTCTCAGCCAGTGTTCTCCACATTATACTTACATATAGTTGCTCAAATATTAGTTAATGCTGAATTACTTCTGAATCCCTTTTAGAGGAAGCTCATCTGGTATTCACTGAGCATGAATGCATCATTTATTTAAAAAATGTGCCTTTGCTCTAACAGGCTATTTGGTGCTAATACAATTACAGATTCAGACACTAGAGCAGTATAAAGTGGTTATCCAGATAAACAGATCATGCATACATTAATCTTTTTAAGGAGCATCACTGAAATGAAAACACAAATTTAAGTGTTCTTACAGAAGGCTTGTGAATCCTTTAAGAATTGGCAAGCCCTAGTCTGAGGAACATGGTTTTATACTATTTTCAGAATGTAATAGTATATTAAAGAAAATTGTATATTTCAGAAAATTGTAGCAATGGGTGAGACAATCTAAGCTCAGGTGGGAGGTATGTGAAGGAACAGGACACAGGCTTCAAAGTACGGATTTTTAAGGAGGGAGGCGAGGAACGTGTTATAATGCTGGCAGATACCCTGAGCAGTCAGAAAAAGACGTAAGCTTAAGACATCACGGAACAGGGGAGAAAAAGCTGAAAGGGATAAAGAAAGCTAAAGGAGGAGTAAATGGACCAGAAAACAAATCACCATGAAGCCAGCAGGGCACTAAGATTCCTTCCCTTCTTAAAGATATCTCTGAATCACGAGAATTAATACATTGCTGGCCATCTTCCTCTATAACAGTATTACTGGAATATTTTAAATTCCTTAGAAATACCCTTGCAATCCAAAGGAAACCCCAAACCCCTATACTGTTTTCTTTCCTTAGACCTTGAGCACTGAATCAAAAAAAAATTCAGCACTTTCACCAAAAGTGCTGTGGCCACCAAAATCATTACTCAAGGACAATTTGTTTCAGGAAATAACAGACTCAAAGAGAAGGAGGCTTTCCAACAGAGCAGAGCTGCCTAGACAGGAGGCCCGCTGTCCCTATTACTGTTTTCTAGCTCCAGCTCATCATGACTTCATAGAATCCTACTAATAACCGTGTAGGGACTCATTACAGCTGAGATAACAAGCTTGCCACAATAATCAGTGCTTAATGACGTGTTAGTATCATACAAAGTCGTGACTCTTCATTTGAAAAGGAATTGAGTCTTAGACACATCTACCATTTCCTGTCTTGCCTACAGCCCCAGCTGAATAAGCACAGGCATATTCTGTGTCATGTGATTCTTCTTCATATAGCCAACAGGTTAGGAGGAGACACCTGGGCCAATGGCACATAGTCATAAATGAAAAACCAGAGAAGAATATTCTAGTTGCATGCTGGAGCTTAAGGCCTTTAAGATGGAAAACTATGGTGGCCATCAGAAACAGGCCACACCCCTGCTGAAATTATGAAGGGATACAGTCAGTCATGCAATTTAAATTATACCTTGAGAAATAAATCAGTATCTTAGCCCTAAAAAGTCATCCAACTCACAGATCTACCCACCTAAAGCATCCTTTAGTTTTTCCACAATCATCCACTTTGATTTTGGCAAATGGATCCACAGGAGGAGCAGTAGGGAAAGGGTAACCTGGGCAGTGAGAATAAATAAGGGTTAGAAAAATCTACTAACAATTTTTCCAAAGAGAGATTTTTCATTTTAACATGTTGACTGTTTTCTATCACACCCACCTAGGAATGTTTAGGGACTCAGAAAAGGGCTTTGAACCTAATCACCCTGCTCATGCAGGGAACTTGTAGGGCACACATCTTTGAACCCAGCTTTACCTGTTAAATGACAGTATGTGGCTTTTCCCCCATTTTATAAGGCAAGGAACCTGAGGCCCTGAGAGATGGCATAATTTCATATAACAACTGGCTCACCACTGTCCCCTGGGAGTGTGAAAATCAGTTTTAGTACAATCTACATGCTCTAAGAGGAAAAAAATTAACAATGAAACTTTTACGTATTTGATAGTAGAGGTTTTTCATTTATATCTATAAATGATAAAAGGAATTTTCTATTTCTCTGAACTTCCATTTTCACTAAAACTGGATAGAACATTTTCTTATCTCACTAAATCCTTAAAACAAATCATCTCTTAACTTGTGTATCAGTTCCCATAGGATTCCTTAATACATTAAACCACACATTGAAGGCTTACCACACAGCTTCCATGCTGTTAACTCCATGCACATAAGAACCGTGTGCGATTCACCTTGTATTCTGTGCTTGGCACTCTCAATATTTATAGAGAAACTGTTCATTGCTACTATGTTAAGCACCTTCATGTATGTTCTTCCTCTTATTTCTCACTACAATGCTGAGGCCATTTTTTTCTCAGAATGTTTATCCAGGAATACAATGACAACTTATGTTTTTAGGATTCTATAGTGTGATTGAAAAAGACAATATCTTCTAATGTTGCTCCTGTCTCAGGTTCCCATTTTCTTCCATCATCCTTACTACTCTCCAGCATCTAGAATACACTGCATACAGCAGATTTGCAGCTAAATCAACACCAATTATTAATACTTTTGGATTATTACTATTAAACCTTGTGAACTGAACTGAGAACTAATTGGGTAAGATCATCTCCAAATAAGAGCAAGCTTTGGAACAAAGCTCATTTATACAAAGCTCCAGTTTATTACTGTTGGCAAATAGCTTCCTTCTCAGGACTTTTCTATCGCTAATTTCCTATTATCCTGCATGTTTCTAAAACTTGGAGTGACAAAGGGTTGTCAAATGTATTTGGGCATCCATTTACTAACACATTTTTCTCATAGTGTAAGATGCTGTATAATAAAAAATTTGACTGTTTTTTGTCCCAGGTTCCTGGGAGAGAGACTCTAAATCCTTGGAATTTCCCAATAGGGACTTGGTTATTCATGAGCCCTTTGGGATCACACCTGAATTTATGCTAGGAGATGAGATGACTCAGGATGAGCCTGGTCACTAGAAACTAGACCCACCACGTGATTAGAGGTTTGGAGCTTTCAGCTAGCTCAACCTCTAGGAAGGGGCTGAGGAGCTGGAGACTGAGTTCAATTACGTAGCCAATGATTAAATCAGTCATACCTCTGTACTGGAACCCCAGCAGAACTCTGGACACTGAAGCTCAGGGCAGCTTCCTGGTTGGTGATCACACGGATATGCCAGGAGAGTGGCATGTCCTGATTCCTTGAGGAGAGGGCACGGAAACCGCATTCAGGAGTCCCACACACCTTAGCCTATGGGCATCTTCATTGGCTTTCCCGAGCCGTATCCTTTATAATTCAACTGTAATTTTAAGTGTAGTGCTTTTCTGAATTCTGTGAGACACTGTAATGAGTTACAGAACCTGAGGGGGTTTCTGAGCAGCCCCTGGATTTGTAGCCAGTGGGTCTGAAGTGAAAGCAATCTTGTGCGGACCGTAATACCCTTTAACTTGCGGGGTTTGTTTGAACTCTGGGTCATTAGTGCCAGAAATGAGTTTCAGTATAATAGTTGGGGTTGGCATTAGAATCAGCAGAGCAATATTTTCACAATTTTTCTCTGAACTCAAAAGACCTATTTGGCATATAAAATAAACTTGGAACATATGCCAGTATGTAAGCTCTTGTCTCTCTGTTCAACCCAGTCTTCTAAGCCAGCTTTATGATAGGCTGAGTACTCTACAAATGACATTTCTGTTGCCAGCTGGCTTGGCTCTGCTAAATGTTAACATTAGATGGAGGCTGGGAGGCAGGAGGGAACGAGGACCATCCCTTCCTGTTTGCTGTCCAACAAGCAAGTGCTCAGCAACTCAGCTTCATCCTTGCAGTGGCAGTTGGTTTGAGTTTCCAGCTTTTTTCTGCCCCAGCCCCATCATGAACTCAAAGGAACCAGCAGCAAATGGGCAGAAAGCCCCATTCTCAGAGGATGGGTTGCAGCTCTGGGGGTCTCTTGCCTGCGCTTCTAGGTTCTCACAATCTCAAGTCCTTCACTTTGCTCCCCCAGTTTCAGGGGTGGTACCTGCTTCCTGCAGTTACTTTCTCTGCTCCCTGTTTACTTCTCCAGTTCCCCAGCACCTACTTAAACAGCTCCCTGGGCAGGTCATCCTGTTAAAAAAAAAAACTTAAAAAATGGTTTCTGTCTCTCTGACTGGATCTTGATGGATACAGATTAAATGGATTAATCCTTGAATATTTATAACAACCTATTTGTAAATTCTGTAGCTATTAGCAGTTACCATCTCAGAGGCTAGAGAATAGCCTGTCCAGTAGGATCTCTTTTACATGCATTGTACAATTTTATTCGAAAATTTTTTTGATTGTAGAATTTTAACTTTTAAGTACACAGAATTAATTTTAAGTGTACAAAATTAAATTCATATTTCTTGATTTCTGGGACACTCCTATCAGTCTATATAAGCCCATCTTAAATTTTCTCCAAATCCATCCCTAACCCCATTTTCCTCCCCATCTTAGTTTGTCTAGTGTATTTTGTATATACATTTCTGAAAAGGATGGACATTTTAACAAAAATGAGCATTCCGACACAATATCTTACTGTGATAAACTGAAAGGCCACATTAGTAACAATGGATACCAAACAACATGAGTTGGGGGTAAGCTTCTCATCTCTGCTAGTTCCTCCAAGGTCACAGAATTGTGCCTGTCCAGGGTAATGTCCTGCCTTCTTGCAAAAAGCCTTTCATATTCCTGACAACACCATCCTGAAACTCCTGCATGACTACCTTGTAAGAAACTCACCAAAGGTCCCTGCAGCAGAACCTGGATCTACAGTTCAGGTTCCAGGCATAATTTTTCCCTATGCCAACAGTACCACCTTACCACAGGGTCCACAGCTGCACTGCACTGGCCATTCCATAGCCAGGTACAAGGTCTGGAAGCACCTGAGCAGAGCAGACCAGCAAGGACCCACCCCGACTTACCATCCACTGTCCATATGTTTATATATTTTTATAGGTGTACACTTGAAAAATATGTGATTTGTGTATGTTTTTAGTCTACGTAAATGACACAGTGCTGTGGCTCTCCTATTATTTTCCTTCAGAAATCTACCCATCTATGTAAATGTAAACCTATTATTTATTACTCCTGACTGATCAGTATTCCATGACGTGCACATAACCACATTGTCGGAAATATCCTCCCAGTTTAGACACTTAAATTGTCTCCAGTGTTTATTCTCTCAAATGATGATGAGATGAACATTCTTACGTATGTTTCTTACAGACATATGCAAGAAGAGAGCAATGGCTGGGTCACATTTCTGACTCCACAGAGTTGAATGCGATTAGTATTCAGAGTGACACCACCAGTGTACACACACTCCCATGTAGTACATGGGCCTTCCATGCACTTGGTATTCATCTCACATTCTCATTATTTTCCCTAAATACTGGTGGGGTTAAACATTTTTTTGTATCTATATTAGCCACTTGGGTTTCCCTTTCCATGTGTATAGCCATGTTCTTTGCTGTTTTATTACTTAGTTTTCAGTCTTTTTCATGGGAGTCTGTGCGTATTTCAGATAGAAATTCACTGTTGATTTCAGAAGCTGCAATTTTTTTTAGCCAGTATGCCACCTATCTTACTTTTTCCTGTGATGGTCTTCCTTGGACCAAAATCTTTAAATTTTATGTAGTCAAGGAAATAATTTTTCTTCTTTTGGTTTGTGCTTTTTAGAGTCTTGTCTGAATTAACCTCCACCCTAAGGACCTGATTTATTTTTTTCTCCCTACACCGAATCAATTTTTCTGAACACTAAAAGTAATTAATCTTTTCTCTAGTATTTATGACCCACCTCAATAATTTACTAAGTCTCATGTAAACAAAGGTCTATTTCTAGATCTTCTGTTTTGTTTTGGTTTATCTGACTGTTCCTGAGCTAAGACCATACTATTTTAATTACCAGGCTTTGCAACATATCTTAGTATCTATCTTAGCAATTCATGGAACTTGATTTTTCCATGTGAAGTATAGATTCTAATTTGTGTAGTTCTCTCCCAAAGTACTGCTGGACTCTTGTCTGTAAATGTACAGATGAATTGACATCTTTATGATACCAAGTTATTCCTCCCAAGATCATGGTATAGCTCTCATTTATTTGTATCTTTTATATCTCTTAATGGTTATAATTTTTCTCCATACAGGACCAGTGCATTCTTTGTTACATAAAATCTGGACACTACAGATTTTTGTGGCTATTTTAAACAATATCTTGTCTCCTTTTACATACTGTAGTTTTTTGTTGCTAGAGAAGAAGAGAGCTTTTGCTTTATGTATGCCAAACTTGTGTATGGCAACCTTACTGCATTCTCTTGATTATATCTGTTTGTTGGTTCTTTTTGGTTTTCTATCTAAATACTCATATCAAGAGAGATAAAAATAAATGTTCACACAAAAACTCATAAACAGATGTCCATGGCAGCATTATTCATAATAGCCAAAAGTAACCCAAAAGTCAATCAATTGACAAATGGATAAACAAAGTATGGCATATCCATAAACAGAATATAATTCAGCTACAAAAAAGAATGAAGACCCTGGGAAAGATGGCGGTGTGAGAGGAGAGACAGAGGCTTCCTCCTAAAACTGGATACAATTAGAAAATTTAATTGGCACAACTAATCCTGAGAGAGCAACAGGAAAGAGGACGGAGCTAGACTGCACACACCTGGAGAAAAGAGCAGACCTCAGCGAACGGGGTAATGTACCAGAGCTGTGGCTCCGCAGGACCCGAGCCCCTCCCCCACCCCAGCTCACTGGTGGGAGGAAGAGAAATGGAGCAGGGAGGGAGTGGAAGGCTTGGGACTGCTGAACACCTAGCTCTGGAGATCCGCTCTGGGAGCACAAACCTACATTTCATGGTGCTTTCATGAGACTGGCATGACTACTGGGTTGGAAAGTTAAACCAGGCAGAGTTCCTGGGGAGACTGGGATTCTGGCTGCGTGTGGAAAGCAGGGATCCATATCTGGCTGCTCTGGGACAAAAACTTATACCTGTGTGACTGGCCCACTGGCTCAGGCAGTGGAGACAGGCACAGCAGCCAGGAGGCGGGAAACAGCTCTTTCCTAACCCCAGGCACCAGTACCACTCCCCTGCAACCCCCGACATAGCTTCAGGGGCTCAGCAGCTCCAGAATAGAGGATCTGGACACTAGAGGGCGCCATATACAAACATGAAACGCCAAAGGAACCTTGTCCAGAGTAAAATTGTTAATACAACTCCCAAGAAAGATTTAAATGATATGGATCTCATGACTCTTCCTGAAAGGGAGTTCAAAATAAAAATCATCAACATCCTAATGGAGGTACGGAAAGACATCCAAGAACTCAGGAATGAATTCAGGTCAGAGATCCAATTGTTAAAGAACACAATGGAGGGTATTAAAAGCAGGTTGGATATGGTGGAGGAGACAATAAATGAAATAGAAACCAGAGAAGAGGAATACAAAGAAGCCGAGGGCCAGAGAGAAAAAAGGATCTCTAAAAATGAAAGAATATTGAGAGAACTGTGTGACCAATCCAAGCAGAACAATATTCGCATTATAGGGGTACCAGAATAAGAAGAGAGAGAGAAGGGGATAGAAAGTGTCTTTGAAGAGGTAGTTGCTGAAAACTTCCCCAATCTGGGGAAGGACATAGTCTGTCAGGCCATGGAGATCCACAGATCCCCCAACACAAGGGACCCAGGGAAGACAACAGCAAGACACATAGTAATTAAAATGGGAAAGATCAAGGATAAGGACAGACTGTTAAAAGCAGTCAGAGGCAGAAATAAGGTCACATACAAAGGAAAGCCCATCAGACTAACATCAGACTTCTCAGCAGAAACCTTACAGGCCAGAAGGGAGTGGCATGATGTATTAAATGCCATGAAGCAGAAGGGCCTGGAACCAAGATTATTTTATCCAGCAAGATTATCATTTAAATTTGAAGGAGGGATTAAACAATTTCCAGATAAGCAAAAGCTGAGAGAGTTTACCTCCCACAAACCATCTCTGCAGACTATTTTGGAGGGACTGCTATAGATAGAAGTGTTCCTAGGGTTGGATAGCTGTCACCAGAGGTAGTAAAATGACGGTAGGGAGGCTGGAGCAGCTGATTGTGAGGCAAATGCAAAATTAAATTGACTATCCCCAAAGTCAATCAAGGGATAGACAAAAAGTACAGAATTTGATACCTAATATATAAAGAATGAAGGAGGAAGAAAAAGGAGGAGAAATAGAAAAGAACCTTTAGACTGTGTTTGTAACAGCATACTAAGTGAGTTAAGTTAGACTCTTAGATAGTAAGGAAAGTAATCTGGAACCTTTGGTAACCACGAATGTAAAGCCTGAAATGGCAATAAGTACATATCTATCAATAATCACCCTAAATGTAAATGGACTGAATGCACCAATCAAAAGACATAGAGTCACTGAATGCATAAAAAAACAAGACCCATCCATATGCTGCTTACAAGAGACTCACCTCAAACCCAAAGACATGCACAGACTAAAAGTCAAGGGATGGAAAAAGATATTTCATGCAAACAATGGGGAGAAAAAAGCAGGTGTTGCACTACTAGTATCAGACAAAATAGACTTCAAAACAAAGAAAGTAACAAGAGATAAAGAAGGACATTACATAATGATAAAGGGCTCAATTCAACAAGAGGATATAACCATTATAAATATATATGCACCCAACACAGGAGCAACAGCATATGTGAAACAAATACTAATAGAACTAAAGGAGGAAATAGACTGCAATGCATTCATTTTAGGAGATTTCAACACACACCATTCACTCCAAAGGACAGATCCACCAGACAGAAAATAAGTAAGGACACAGAGGCACTGAACAACATACTAGAACAGATGGACCTAACAGACATCTATAGAACTCTACATCCATTAGCAACAGGATACACATTCTTCTCAAGTGCACATGGAACATTCTCCAGAATAGACCACATACTAGGCCACAAAAAGAGCCTCAGTAAATTCAAAAAGATTGAAATTCTACCAACCAACTTTTCAGACCACAAAGGTATAAAACTAGCAATAAATTGTACTAAGAAAGCAAAAAGGCTCACAAACACATGGAAGCTTAACAACACGCTTCTAAATAGTCAATGGATCAACGACCAAATTAAAATGGAGATCCAGCAATATATGGAAATAAATGACAACAACAACACAAAGCCCCAACTTCTGTGGGATGCAGTGAAAGCAGTCTTAAGAGGAAAGTATATAGCAATCCAGGCATATTTAAAGAAGGAAGAACAAACCCAAATGAATAGTCTAACGTCACAATTATCAAAACTGGAAAAAGAAGAACAAATGAGGCCTAAAGTCAGCAGAAGGAGGGACATAATAAAGATCAGAGAAGAAATAAACAAAATTGAGAAGAATAAAACAATAGAAAAAAAATCAATGAAACCAAGAGCTGGTTCTTTGAGAAAATAAACAAAATAAATAAGCCTCTAGCCAGACTTATTAAGAGAAAAAGAGAATCAACACACATCAACAGAATCAGAAATGAGAAAGGAAACATCACAATGGACCCAACATAAGTACAAAGAATTATTAAAGACTACTATGAAAACCTAAATGCTAAGAAGCTGGAAAACCTAGAAGAAATGGACAACTTCCTAGAAAAATTCAACCTTCCAAAACTGACCAAGGAAGAAACACAAAATCTAAACAAACCAATTACCAGCAACGAAATTGAAGCAGTAATCAAAAAACTACCCAAGAAAAAAATCCCTGGGCCAGATGGATTTACCTCGGAATTTTATCAGACATACAGAGAAGATATGATACCCATTCTCCTTAAAGTTTTCCAAAAAATAGAAGAGGGGGGAATACTCCCAAACTCATTCTATGAAGCCAACATCACCCTAATACCAAAACCAGGCAAAGACCCCACCAAAAAAGAAAATTACAGACCAATATCCCTGATGAACGTAGATACAAAAATACTCTATAAAATATTAGCAAACCGAATTCAAAAATATATCAAAATACACCACGACCAAGTGGGATTCATCCCAGGGATGCAAGGATGGTACAACATTAGAAAATCCATCAACATCATCCACCACAGAAACAAAAAGAAAGACAAAAACCACATGGTCATCTCCATAGATGCTGAAAAAGCATTCGACAAAATTCAACATCCATTCATGATAAAAACTCTCAGCAAAATGGGTATACAGGGCAAGTACCTCAACATAATAAAGGCCATATATGATAAACCCTCAGCCAACATCATACTGAACAGCGAGAAGCTGAAAGCTTTTCCTCTGAGATCGGGAACAAGACAGGGATGCCCACTCTCCCCACTGTTATTCAACATAGTACTGGAGGTCCTAGCCACAGCAATTAGACAAAACAAAGAAATACAAGGAATCCATATTGGTAAAGAAGAAGTTAAACTGTCACTATTTGCAGATGACATGATATTGTACATAAAAAACCCTAAAGACTCCACTCTAAAACTACTAGAACTGATATCGGAATACAGTAAAGTTGCAGGATATAAAATTAACACACAGAAATCTGTAGCTTTCCTATACACTAACAATGAGCCGATAGAAAGAGAAATCAGGAAAACAATTCCATTCACAATTGCATCAAAAAGAATAAAATACCTAGGAATAAACCTAACCAAAGAAGTGAAAGACCCCTGAAAACTATAAGACACTCTTCAGAGAAATTAAAGAGGACACTAACAAATGGAAACTCATCACATGCTCTTGGCTAGGAAGAATTAATATTGTCAAAATGGCCATCCTGCCCAAAGCAATATACAGATTTGACGCAATCCCTATCAAATTACCAACAACATGCTTCAATGAACTGGAACAAATAGTTCAAAAATTCATATGGAAACACCAAAGACCCCAAATAGCCAAAGCAATCCTGAGAAAGAAGAATAAAGTGGCAGGGATCTCACTCCCCAACTTCAAGCTCTACTACAAAGCCATAGTAATCAAGACAATTTGGTACTGGCACAAGAACAGAGCCACAGACCAGTGGAACAGATTAGAGACTCCAGACATTAACCCAAACATATATGGTCAATTAATATTTGATAAAGGAGCCATGGACATACAATGGGGAAATGACAGTCTCTTCAACAGATGGTGCTGGCAAAACTGGACAGCTACATGTAAGAGAATGAAACTGGATCACTGTCTAACCCTATACACAAAAGTAAATTTGAAATGGATCAAAGACCTGAATGTAAGTCATGAAACCATAAAACTCCTAGAAAAAAACATAGGCAAAAATCTCTTGGACATAAACATGAGTGACTTCTTCATGAACATATCTTCCTGGGCAAGGGAAACAAAAGCATAAATGAACAAGTGGGACTATATCAAGCTGAAAAGCTTCTGTACAGCAAAGGACACCATCAATAGAACAAAAAGGCACCCTACAGTATGGGAGAATATATTTGTAAATGACAGATCCAATAAAAGCTTGACATCCAAAATATATAAAGAGCTCACACACCTCAACAAACAAAAAGCAAATAAT
Organism: Manis javanica; assembly: GCF_040802235.1. Lineage (NCBI taxonomy): Eukaryota > Metazoa > Chordata > Mammalia > Pholidota > Manidae > Manis > Manis javanica. The sequence continues at coordinate 22,828,324 of NC_133157.1, read as the reverse complement.
CCAATTAAAAAATGGGCAGAGGAGCTGAACAGACAGTTCTCTAAGGAAGAAATTCAGATGGTCACCAGACACATGAAAAGATGCTCCACATCGCTAGTTATCAGAGAAATGCAAATTAAAACCACAATGAGATATCACCTCACACCAGTAAGGATGGCTACCATTCAAAAGACAAACAACAACAAATGTTGGTGAGGTTGTGGAGAAAGGGGGAACCCTCCTACACTGCTGGTGGGAATGTAAATTAGTTCAACCATTGTGGAAAGCAGTATGGAGGTTCCTCAAAAAGCTCAAAATAGACTTACCATTTGACCCAGGAATTCCACTTCTAGGAATATACCCTACAGATGCAGCACTCCAGTTGGGAAAAGACAGATGCACCCCTATGTTTATCGCAGCACTATTTACAATAGCCAAGAAATGGAAGCAACCTAAGTGTCCCTCAGTAGATGAATGGATAAAGAAGATGTGGTACATATACACAATGGAATATTATTCAGCCATAAGAAGAAAACAAATCCTACCATTTGCAACAACATGGATGGAGCCAGAGGGTATTATGCTCAGTGAAATAAGCCAGGCGGAGAAAGACAAATACCAAATGATTTCACTCATCTGTGGAGTATAAGAACAAAGGAAAAACTGAAGGAACAAAAGAGCAGCAGAATCACAGAACCCAAGAATGGACTAACAGTTACCAAAGGGAAAGGGACTGGGGAGAATGGGAGGGTAGGGAGGGATAAGGGGGGGTAAGAAGAAAGGGGGTATTATGATTAGCATGTATAATATGGGTGGTGGGGTAAAGGGGAGGGCTTTGCAACACAGAGAAGACAAGTAGTGATTCTACAACATCTTACTATGCTGATGGACAGTGACTGTAATGGGGTTTGTGGGGGGGACCTGGGGTAGGGGAGAGCCTAGTAAACATAATATTCTTCATGTAATTGTAGATTAATGATAACAAAATAAAATTTAAAAAAAGAATGAAGTTCTGTTATGTACTACAACATGGATGAACCTCGAAATCATTTTGCTAAGTGAGAGAATAAAGACACAAAAAACAACATGTCATATAATCCCATATACATGAAATGTCCAGAATAGGCAAACACTGAGTCACAAAGATTAGCAGTTGCCTAGGGCTGGAGGCGGAAGAGGGGAGAGGGATGATGGGAACATAGCATGATAGCTGCATGGTACAGGCTTTCTTTGGTGGGGGAGTGAGAATGCTCAACCTTGTAACTGTACTAAAAACCACTGAATTGTACACTTTGAATGGGTGAATTGTATAGTAGATGGATTATATCTTAATAAAGCAGGTGCAAGAGGAAAAAAAAAGCAACAGATGTCTTTCTTACCATTCCCTTGCTTCACTTAACCTAATTCTGAACCCAAGAGTCGTGCATCTAACTGACAGAATCAAAATCACGCTCAGGATTTGAGAGTCCTCCCAGCTTCTGAAGTCGGGGCAGGGAGGCGGGGACAGACGCAGAGGGAACCAGCCCACTACCTGCCAAATCTCCCCTTGCTCATTTTGTATGTGTCCTATTTGCACCTTCAGCCCTTTCCCTTGATTAATCTTGCCCAAAATTTGTGTAAGTTACAGAATTACAAAAAGCCAGCTTTTGGTTTGGGTGATCACGCTCACTCATGTGAGTGTGTGTTCTCCATTTCATTTACTCCTAAAGCCAGATCTGTATTATTTCCTTCTTTTTTGTTTCCATTTTGAGTTGAATGCTTAGCTCGTTTGTCGTCAATCTTTTTTATTTTCTAATAAATGTGTTCAAAGCTATAAATGATCCTCTAAGCTCCCACCTAGATGTGGCCAGCTTCTCCTTCTCCCCTCGACCTTGCCGTGCCTCTGCTTTTGATTACTGGGGGTGCTTTTGTTTAGTTCAGTTTGGCTTGTTCCCTTTCCCTACACCTTCCATTTTGGTGTATTTTTTCTTCTCTAAAATAAAAACTTGGATTTAGATTAAATGATACTGGTTTGGGGCAATAAAAAGTTTTTTCTTCTTCCTTATCTTTCTTTCTTCTCATATGTGCTCCATAAACCCTTCCAATAACTGTTCTGTTTTGCAGGATGATTAAAGCCATTTCTTCTCCCATCAGATATTTCTATAACATGAGAGGTATTTATTTTCTAGGTTGATTTTTCAGTTTCTCAACATCATTTTGTAGTTTCCATACTTGTCTAAATAACAGATACTATCTGATCCTATTTTGTAATCCCTTGAGCCTGTTTCACCATACTCCACTGGGTGGTTAATGGTTTCTGGCTTGCTATTTATTGCTTCTAATTAATTGCTTGGATCACAGCCCTCAGCTATCAATTTAGTACTTGATTCCTTGCTTCTAATTAATTGCTTGGATCACAGCCCTCAGCTATCAATTTAGTACTGATTCCTTGAAGTTTTAACCAGAAATTGTCTGTTCAGATCTCTAAGAACTACTGCATCAGCCTCTTTCTCTATCTGGATGGCCTGAATCATTGTTTCTACTTATCAGAGTCATACTGTGAAGTAAAAATGTCAAGGGACTTTGTAAAATGGAAAACTCCACACACATGTGAATGCGTATTTAGCAAAGCTTTCACTGAGGCACTCTACCGCCTAGGAACCTGCAGTTCCCAAATGCCTACCCTGTCAATTTCAAATTCCTCTTCCCAAGTTCACCCATAAAAATACCCCATTTCACCTGTCCCACCGTGTTTTCTAGTGCCTGTCAACAGGGACCCCTCACTTCCTGCAAGGTGGACACTTCACATCATCTTATCTATAAAGTATATCAACAACTCCACACAGTTCTCTGCTACTTTCTAGCCATGTGACTTAAGATACATAAATTTTCTGTGGGTCAGTTTCCTTGATTAACTCTGAAGTGCAGATAAGAGAAGCATCTAAGTCAGAGTTGCTATTAAGGATTAAAGTTAAAATGGATAAGGTATTTAGAACAGCACATGGCACACACACAATAAGCACTTGTTAAATGTTAGCTCCAATTGGTGTTATCATCAGCCTAGATTCATGGAGGCTACAACACAGGAAATGAGGTGTAAATGATTTACCTTTAAAGAACTCACAGATTGGTAGAGTGATGAGTTATGTGTCCACATGTAATGCATGGTAAATATAGGAGGAATACAGGCAGATGAATGAACTGTCCCAAAGCTCTGACCTTCTCTCCACTGTTGTACCAGCTCTTTCCCAAATAGGAAAAACTACGGTCAGAACTCAATGGTCAGAAACTCATTGACTGGGACACATTTTACAAGTAGACAGATTACTGTACCTTAAAGATAAGCAACTATCAATGGTGTTTCCTCTTTTCCTTCTGAGGCAGGGTACAGCCCCATGGAAAAGCCAGTCGCCAGCATCCCTGTGGCTGGTCAGACTCAGGGTGTTCTCTTCAGACCTGGACTGCAGAACTTAGCAGCAGGAGGCTTCACCTGGGACTTAAAACCAAGCCAACAAAACCCAACTCAGGTTTTTCAGAGAATCCTCTGAATAGGGTCTTTGCCCATAATCATGTGGTCATCTGTTTTATATTCTATTGCTGTTCTGAATATATAGATTCTGGGTTGAGAACTTCAAGAGGAAGAGGCATGAGTGGTAGGATTCAAGCACTAAGGTCCTACTGAAATTCCTGACCACAGAGAACAAAAAGGGTCATGGCAGCATTAAATCATGGGCTGTAAGAGAATATCCTTGCCTAGTGGTAGAAGGCTCCCTGAGACAGGTGGCATCTGTGCCTGGGCTCTGAGTGTGAGTAGTATAGGTTAAGACAGTGGGAACTCCCAAGGGATCTGAAACGAGCATTGTTAAACCAAAACATAATTTAACTTAAACAATGAACACATTAGAGGGTGATTACAGAGACATCAAATCAGCCAGTCTTCAACCTCTGACTTGGACACTGGAGAATGGTCTCTGGACACAGTGCGTAATCATCAGTGGGCTCCCACAAAGTTTCAGTGAACTCTCCATCACCATCCCCATTATTTTAATTCCCTTTTTTGGATGTCATATTACTAGGTTATTTTTTCACTAAAAACTCAGTTTGTTGGCTACTTTGAACCTAAGAAGGGGGTACCTGCATTGAGGAAACAAATGGTCCAATCACTAGAAAAAGACAACTCCATTTGTACTGATATAAAGAAGGATAGTTTAAGGTACTATTTACATCTCTTCCCTTGTCACTTCCTCCAAAAACACTCAGGCTCCCTCCTTCCTTCTCCAGTGAATTCATTCCAGAAAACCTCACCTCGTATTTCCAGAATCCATGAACTATTTTGAGCCTTCATGTTATTGGGTCTCACCATGGCATGGGAGGGACACTGCTTCCTGACACCCTCGTTTCCTCTCCCTTCTAGATGGGACACCCTTCTAGGACATCTCCTGGTTCTGCCTCTCCCTCTCTGGAACCACCCTTTTAAGACAATGTCACTAATTAGTTGTAAGGATCTTGGGAAAGTCTATTCAGGGCCCACAGGGCTAACGTACAGGCCCAAGCCCCCGAGAGACTCACCCCTGAAACATCCTCACTAGCACCTGCCAGATGGTTGCAGGACCTGCATTTGAAGATCACTGGGACTGTCAGAGATTAGAAGAAGAATGGACAGTGAAAGCTCAGGGTGAGGGAAGAGAAGGAATAAGACAAGGTTGTAAAAGGAAGTTGAGCCAGAGAGAACATTCCAGATGAAGGAGTTGAAGCTTCATCCAAGGAGCAAGTTGGAACCACCAGAATTTTGAGGGTTAGAGTTGGATTTCAGGTTGTATGTACAAAATGGGTGAGAGTAGAAAATAGACAACTGGGCATTTATACACATATGGCCGGCCACGCTGCCCCTGTAGCATCTCACCTAAATGCCCTCCCTCTTCAGTCTCCACCCAAGTCTTTCATACTTCCTGGTTCAACTCTACAAAGCCTCCCTTACAGCTACAGTCACCTGATGTTCATGTTCACAAAACCATCTGGACAATATAACTAACTTCATTCTCTCTGTATATACAAATTGACATACAGCATCCAATTTTGTTCTTCATTTGGTTGATACATGTGCCCAGTGAAAATATAAGTTCTCATATGCCACATTTGTGTCACCTGGCAGTGTGCTAGGCTGACAGTGAACAGAAAAAGTATGTATTAGATGCTTGCAGAAACAGATGGCTTTGGAATATTTATTCTTCTTCAGAGTGACAGGTTCTGCTTCTGCTTGTCCTCCTCCCACCCTTGCCACATGGCTGTCCAGCTAGAGGACTACATTTCCCAGCCTCCTTTTCAGCTAGGTCACATAATTATGCCCTTGCCAAAGGAATGTGAGCTGCAGAGATCTGTGCAGCCAGCCTAAAAGGTAATTACTTGTCTTGAACTTTCTTTTTCCTTTCTTCAAGCTTGAACAAGGACATGGAAACAAACTGACTACTACCACACAGATGAGGACAAAACCTTAGGGGATGATGGAACAACAAGATGGAAGGACCCTGGGTCCTTGAATGACCTTGTAGAACAGAGCTGTCCTGCAGGCCCAGACCAGCCAGACTCATGTGAGAGAAAAACTATCCTATTTAAGCAACTAAACGATGGGGGTTTCTGTTTCAGTACTTGAGCTTCTACCCAACTAATGTATTTCCCCAAGTCCATTCTCTCCATCTTCCTTAATATAATTCTAATTTTTTAGTTGGGAATATTATGTCCCAACTAAAAGGCCACATTTTCAAGCCTCCTTTGCACCTATGTGTTACCACATGACTAAGTTGTTCTCAATGAAGCATAATTGTTAAATGGGATTTATGAGTCTTTTGATGAAGCAGTCAGTGACCTTCCCACTTTCTCTTTCCCACTGTCTGAAAACCGAATATAATGAGTGGATATCAAGCAGTCATTTTGGACCATGAAGTTAATATGCTAAGAATTGCAAAGAAGCAGAAGATAAATCCAGTGTCTCTGATGAGCATGGAGCCTTCACTACCAGTTCGGGACTGCCTACTAGATTTTTTTATATGACAGAAGAACTTCTGTATTTTTTAACCTTTGAATGTTTATTAGTTTGTATGCAGCTCAACTTAATTCTAAGTAATATATATATACACAGCATCTTATCAGTTGCTGCAGCACTTATTTCAAACCTCAACTTGATTCTTAAACATTCTTTTTAGCAGAAGAAAAGGAAAATCACTACTTTCCAAATCTCTGAGGCAGTAAGCCAGTTTCCACTCCTTATGAACAGAAACAGCTTAGCTTTTGTGCGCCTGTCTCTGTAAATTTGGGTCAACACTGACAGGGAGGAAATAAGGCACCATCTCTTTAGTGGGATCTCTGCTTCCCACCAGCTGCCCCTATCTCAACACACCCCAGGCCAGATGGCACTCTCTCCTCTACAAGCCCCTGGCAAGGGAGGGTGGAGGCCAGATGCTGACAACTGGGGGAGTCTAGGCTAAGCCCCACCTGTCCTCAGCCTCGCAGGACAGCGGACCACCTCCCTCTCCCGGCCTGCAAAGCGGGCTGCGAGGGCCGGCGCTTCGGCTCCCACCTGGAGGCCGGCGGGTGTCTGAGTGGTGCGCTCCCCATCCCGGCGTGGACTGTCCCAGAGCTGCCTCCAGTTCGCATCCTTACCACACCGCCTCCTCCACCCCTGCTCCGCCGCCGCTGGGGTCCCACAGCGACCACCCCACCCTCCCGCAGCCTCACCCTCCTCCGCCAGGTAGCGCAGATCGTAGAACTCCCCCGCGAAGGTGCCGTAGGAGGAGTCGTGGCGCGAGACCGCCTCGTTGGCGACCGCGTCCCCCCGTGCGCGGCCTCGGGGTCCCCGGCCCCCCGGGCCCGCGCCGTCGTCCGCCGGGCTAGCGGCGCAGGTGGCGGGCCCCGCCAGCAGCAGCCAAAGCAGCGGCGTCCAGGCCCCGGGGCGCTGCCTGGGCGGCCGCGCCATCGCTACGCACGGATCCGCAGCCAGGCCGCTCGGGCCGCAGCGGGGGCGCCGGGGCGCGGGGCCAGGTCTGCGCCGCCACTGCCGCCCGACGCTACGGACCCCGCGCGCAGCCGCGCAGCCGCCCGCGCAAGCCGCCTCCCGGCCTCGGTCTGCGCATCCTCCATCCAACTGGAGCCCTCCCGCTTTCTCCTCGTATCCTCTCCTCCCCGCTGGAGCTCCTTCCTTGCGGCTTCCTTCTGCGTCCTTTCTTCCATTCTCCCCAGCGACCCTGCCTTTCTCCAGGAGTCTCCCACAGACATAGATTTGGCCGGTCTGGGCCCCTGCTACTCAGAATGTGGTCCGCGGACCAGCAGCATCTCCATTCCCAGAAAGCTTGTTAGTATCACTAATGTCAGGCCCCACCGCAGACCCATCAATCAGGACCTGCATTTAACAAGATTCTCCAGGAGACCCCAATACATGCCCAAATTTAAGAAGCGCTCCTCCAGAGAGTTTAACCTGAATACACCTTGTCAGAATTGCTGGTCCCCTCCTGCCACCCCCAACCCCAACCTTGCCCCATTACTTTTTGCTTTATATAAGGCACTTACTGTACCCATTATTTCTTGGGATGATCACAGAAGGAAGTTGAAATAGCAGGATCCCCACTATAAAGGTAGGTGAACTGAGATGCTTACAGCCAAGGGAGATCCTGGAACCCAGTTCTTTGGACTGGATTTGCCTGCTTCCTTTCCAGACCTTTGGAGTGTGTAATCAACAGAAGCGGCTGGTACCCTTGCACTACCTGCCCCCTTCAAAACTAGGCACCTGGTTTACTGTTTCTCTGCAGTAAGCATGGACAGGCCTTGGTAAGCCCATGCTGTGTGTGATGGCTACGCTGAATCCTCAACTTTCTCAACTCCATTCCTGCCACTTGCAGTTCATTCCTGTTGTTTACTCAGCTATCCACTTATTCATCCCACTTACTACAGGCCAGTTCCCTGAGTTCTTTTCTAACAATGGTTTGGGAGTGATAGCACATTCAAACTGCTAAGCTGTTTCCTGTTAGAAAACACCGGCACAATTCCTTCCACACTGGTATTGCAGAGCCAGCATTTTAGCTTGCTTTTTAAAATTATTTTATTGCATAAACAAAGGAAACCTGTGGAGGCAGAAAAGCATAGAGGTTCCAAATGCAGGCCCAGAAGTCAGACTGTGTGGGGTGGTGATCAGTGACCTCTATGATGACAATATAGACTAGGTAAGCTGATAGAGGTAAGGATCAGTAGGGTTCAAAGGTATAAAAGGAATGAATAAATATGCATACGATTATGAAATGTTCAAGAGGCAACCAGCGATCTCAACATTTTTTGGCCCAGGGGAGATGGGAATGGGGGTGCTGCTGTGGATATTGTGAGAAGTGCTGTGCGAACCCATTGGTCAGGTGTTTGCTACTGGGTATTAGCCAAAGCTCGTGCTGGGTTGTCCAAGAGGAATTTAAACATGTTTATCTTGACAGGTGAATGGGGTGTAGTTCATGTAAACCTTGGGCTTCACTAGGTCTCCCAAGATGCCAGATGTTGCAGGAAATAGATTTATTGCTTGAAAAAGGTAAGATGAACTATAATTACTTTAAAAATCAAAACAAAGAGACTTCGTCCCACAAAATATAGCTTTGCAATGCATAAAATTCTAAAATACAAAAAAGCCAATTCATTGAAAATCCTTTGAAGTGTAGTCCTTAAAAAAGACTTGTTCTTCAAAATTGAAACTCCTTTCTTTTCTTTTCTTTTTCCTGTATACGAGGAAAGGTATGGTCAGTTTTAAATGGACTAACAGTCAGCAAAAAAATAGCAAGCATGGGACTTTTGATTTCAGTGTTGGTTCTCTGGTTAGGGAATCCAAGCTGTTATCTATTACTTTCTTCTTTCTTTTTAATTACTGTAATTAACAGTGTTGGTGCCAGATAGAAGGCAAATGAAAATCAGGTCATTCTTTGGGTAAATCAGACTGATAAAAGCAGGCAGGTGTTTTTGTTTGTTTGTTTGTTTGTAGGGGCTCCTGTGGGAGTGTTGGAGGAGGGTTTGTAGGTCTAAAATGAGGCTGGTAGGTAATTTGTGGATCTCAATGATCTATCTATGATCAAGGATCTGGGGTCCATGGACTCAAAGGGGGCCATAGATTGGCTTCAGTGGTGGCATGAGGACTATGGAAGTGCTGGAATAATGTGATATAAGGATTTTTCTGGAGAGAATACTTACAGCTTTCATGGGTCACTCAAAACCTGCATGCCTCTCGGGGGGCTTAAAGCCTTCTCTGGTTTCCAATTCCCTACTGATTTGGCTGCTTCCTTACATGAGGTTCTCTCCCACCCACTTAAATTGTGTTTGGAGATTTTCTTATTCTTTGTGTTATCTTACAAGATTTGAGCCCTGGACAGAGACCTGTTCCCACCCTCAGCACATCTTCCCCTCTTTGTTACATCACACATTTTGTAGATGCCCCCTGCTCCCCAGCAATGTGAGTCCACTGAATGGTCAAGAAAAACCATGGTTTTCTCTTTTGTGGGGAAGAACTTTTCCTGAACATTCTGAGACCACTGGCTGAACAAGAGTCAGCTATTCAAACAAGAACTTAGAGATGAAACTGAGTTTAATTTCATTTTCATTTTTAAAAGACAGCTTTCTTCTTATCAAAGCCATGCCTATAAAACAACATTTTTTCTGTTATAAAAAGTCCCCAAAATCAGTGTTGCATCTCAGCATCTGACCAGTAACAGATCTGCACATGCTTCTGACTGCCTCATATAGGTGATTTCATTTTTGATTGCTTACAGAATAACAACTGTGATCTTGGTAATTCCTCCAAAAATTAAACATGGGATTGCCATATGACCCAGCTATTCCAGTCTTAGTTATTTACTCAGGAAAATTGAAAACATATGTTTACACAGAAACTGGCACATGAATGTTCATATTACTTATAATAGCCAAAAAGTGGGATCAACCCAAATGTCTGTCAAAGAATGAATGGAAAAACAAATGTGGTATATCCCCACAGTGGTATATTATTCAGGCATAAAAGGGAATGGAGTACTGATACATGCTACATAGATCGACCTTGAAGACACTGTGTTAAGTGAAGGAAAACAGTCACCCAAGGGACCATATACTGTATGATTCCATTTATATGCTATGTCCAGAATAGACAAATCCAGAGACAGAGGTAAATTAGTAGTTGTTAGGGGACAGGGAAAGGGGGAAATTGGCAGTGACTGTAGATACAGTTTCTTTTTGGAATGATGGAAATGTTCTGGAATTAGACAGTGGTAATGTTTGCACAACATTGTGAATGTACTAAGAACTACTGAATTGGATGTTTTAAAATGGTTAAAATGGTGAATTTCAAGTTTTTAAAAAGCTGTGATCTTTGAGATGGTGAAAGAAAGAAAAACATCAGAATATTCCAGTGCAACTTTGGGGAATATAAACTTTTGGATGCATTCAGGTGGAATCTTCTGAATGCTGTAGGACCTAGCTTTAAAACTCCTCAAACATAAGGATCTCCTGTGCAATCTACAATCCACACACCTATGAGCTATAGGATTCCCAGGTTCCTTGCAGAACCTGCCCCCCAGGCCTACCATGAGTCTGTGGGCTTCAGTATGTAACCCTTGCTTTGGAATAATTATGTGAGTAAGCAGATTCTCCCGTGATGCACACCCCAGACATAAGGTATGTTGCATGACTGAATGGTGCTGTTGTTTGGGTTTTAAGTATCTTTTTAAAAGGTGAAACAATTGTACCAATTCATTTTTGCTTGTATGAATCCACCCAACACAATGTCATCTTCTTAGGTCACCATGCCAAGCACCCATCATACACTTAAGCAGGCAAATAACCAGGACAACTGCTGAAACGATGGAATCCTCTTGATTTTACTGGTTTGAGTTGAGCTGCCAAAGGTACTGGGTTTTCATATACAGTAACAGCCGACTTGTGATCAGACTTCCAGTGACATCAACCTGAAACATCTGTGAACCCAGGGGGACATGGGGAAGAAGCAGGAGGCTCAGGGCCTCTTGAAAACAGCAGCCAAAAAGCCCATGCACCCTTCCTCAGAAGCAAAGCACACACGGCACATACGTAATACATAGTTTCCTGGCTTCCCTAGGAAAACTCCGGCTTTGCCCTGGGGCTTTTCATCTGAGAGCAGGAGGTGAAGAAAGCAGGTTAGAAGAGGAGGTCATGACAACCCCAGACATGGATATCTTCCCCCCTATTGTACAGGAACATTTTGTATTGTGCGCAAGAGATAAAGAACGGCTGACGCTGTTTTAAAAGTACAGCCACGGGTCATGTAGTATGGGGGTAAAAGGTCCCAAACACCACAATTGCCCCAGACGGCTTCACCAAGAGAGCAGACAGCAGAAAAAATCCATCAATGAGAACAGCTCAATAGTCTGTGAAAGGCAAAGCTGAGCCCTACCTACACATGTTGTTAGCTCCTGATGACATCATTGCACCGCACCAAGGTACAAAAGGGGTGGGTGTTTATAATGATGACCATGACTCCTCAAGAAAAGGTTAAATACTCTCCAGTATCCTCTGTTTACTAAGGCAGGGAAGTGTGTGATACATTTTAGAAAGATTTCCCTCAAAAAGATATTAAAATTTATAAGATTCAGCACTTAAAAGATTAATCCTCTATTTATCTTTGCTTACATGCCTCATTTTACACCAATGCTAGTAACTGAGGCATTACTTTTTTATAATCATCAGTATCAAATTATTGGCACCATTCAGTTTTAAGGATAGGGACAGGAGAGCAAACTATACAATACAACATAAAAATACAATTCTGATACAAATATATGACTTTGATCCCACTTAACAAGTGGTCATAAGAAATGGATGGACATTTCATGCACAAGGAAATACAACTGGTAAATCGTCACATGGGAATGTGCTCAGACTTGCTAGCAATTAATGAAACAAAACAACACCTTTCAAGAACTATACACACCTAATTAACCAACAAAAATAAATAAAAGTGGCAAAACCCAATACTGGCAGAGCTATTGGTAAATAGAAATGCTTATACATTGCTGGTGGCATCATAAATTGTAGAGGGCTTCAAGCATTCAGAGGGTGTGGGGGATTGAACTAGATCACCTTTAAGGTCCTTCCAACCCAGAGACTGGATCTTTCTAGAACGCAAACTAGCAATATGAAACAAGAGCTATAAAATACTTCTTGCTCTTTAACCTTTAATCCCTCTTTGGAGATATTCCCATGGGAAGAATCCAAAGGAAGGAGCATTTTTTACAAAGACATTCATAGCAGTGCTATTTATATGCATGAAAAATTAGATGTAACTCAAATATCTAGTACTGGGGAGAAGTGAGGTTAACCATGTTACATGGCTATAAAGACATTTAAATTGGTGAGAGAAGGACCTGTGTTGAAAAGAGGAGATATATGTTAAGTGAAGAAGTACAACCAAAGAGTATGTACACACTGATCATAGCTATGAAAAACTGAGTGCATATTAATTGAGAAAGCTTGGGAAACATTTTAAAGGGCAGGTTTGTGGTTAGGGGATTCCTTTATTCCTGCAAAGTTGGAGTGCATAATAAAATTTAAAAAACACATTTCTTGAAACTATATAAAAAGAGAGCAAAGTGTTTCCTGGTCAAGGTTCTATAGACAGGACGTGATCAACTTTAGAAATAATTTTTTCCTTTGTGGAACACCCAAACGAATCTTGATAGTAAATCATCCTAACTTTGGAAGGATTTTTAGACAAGTTAAGCTTTAGTTTCCTACTTTGGGTTCAATAATAAATCCTATTTTATCCCAAATAATATTGTATCCAAGAAATTCACAAGTTAAACTAATATTTCAGATTAAGCTGAAGTACCTTCAGTCCTGGTGATTTCAACTTTCTTTTTTTTAGTTCATCTACTCACGTCTGAATAAAAATGAATGTTAAGGATTTTATAAGATCTGGGGAGTTACTAGTGTAAATGAAAAACTAGCAGGAAAGAGTTGTTCTTTCATTAAAAATGACTCATTAACAAACAGTCAAAGCTTGGTGCAAGTTTCAATCATACAAAATCACATGGTTGAGATCGATAGCAAAGGATTCCATGCTGTATTAGCCCTGTGGTTATTAATATATACATACAGGTTCTTCAGAAAAGGAATCCCTGTTTCCCCATCTTTCTTCTCTTAGGCTTACCAAATCCTGTCTCAACTACAGTGAGTAGTAGAAAAACTCTAATACTCAGGAGACATAAAATAACTTCTCCAGTAGAGGTCAAGCCACATGTTGGCTTCAACTACCCCCGGAGGCCCGGGCAAACAGAGCACACATTTGTATGTCGTGCTGGGTGAGCACACAAAGCCCGAAGAAAGAAAACGGACAGAAGGCACCATGCCATTCTCCAGGCAACAAAGGGAGAATTTCACAGTTCGGTCATCAACAGTCTTTTCATCATTTTCTCTCTCTCCAGTTCTTGTCGGAGTGTCTCTGCACTGAAAAACAAGAGCAGGTGATAAAATTGTGAGATAAACCCTCGAAAAAATTGCAAGAGTAGTTTCAGTGTCATCTCCCAGATTCTTTCTGCATCTCCATTCTTGACTTTCCCTCCCAGGCTCCTCCAGGAACCCCTACATTTGCTAGCATTACAGTGACCTGAAATTGCCCGGCTGCCTATCCGTTTCCCCACCAGACTGAGTTCCTCACGGCACCACTCCTCGGGCATGGACTGTTTGTGTCATTCATCTCTGAAGCCCCAGAGCCCAGCACAAGATCTAGTGCATAGCAGCCTCTCAGCTTCTAAGTGAATGAGCAGGTGTCCAGGGCTTAGATTTCTTTCATTCATGCTTTAAATAGCTTTCATATGCACTTTCTCCCAGGGGTCCCCCCTGTGTTTTAATAAATAAAATTGAATAAAATAAAACTGGCTGCTCTGAGGGGTTGCCTCTGACTTCTTGGCCCTCAGGCGCAGTTGCCTATCTATGGAATCTGTCTCCACAGTCTAAAGTATACGTTTTTAAAGACACAGATCAAGTTTTTAAATAATCTCACTCAGGGTAGGAATCAGTTTCTACTGTGGCCGAAGAGGCCCTACACAATCTGGCCCCAATATGCAACTCCATGGGCCTCCTCTCCCATCATTCACACGAGCCCCTTCCTCTCTGTTAACCTTGTGGGGCATGCTCCACCTCTGAAGCCTTAGCTCTGGCTGTTCCCTCCGCCTGGTATACTCTTTTCCCATGTATCTGCAGTTTGCTCCCTTACCATCTTCAGGTCATTGCTTAAATGCACCTCTATGAGGCCATCCCTGCATGCCCTATTCAGTTTTATTTTTCTCTCAAGCACTTGTCACCATCACACAAACTCACTTGATTATAATGTCTGTCTCTCCTCCTCCAACACAAACTTATAAACTCCATATAGGTAGGGCTATTATCTTTTTAGTTCACTGTGCATCCTCAGGACCTAGAATACTACTAGCCTTTGTAGACATTTCAGTAGATACTTACAGAAAAGAGAATGAAAGCGTGATTAAGAGGATTGTATTTTGTGACCTTTCAGATGTCACAAAAACAATGAAGCTAAATCCTGGACCTGGTGTCCCTGTCACCAGAGTTACCTACCAGTAGCTGCTGATGTGGCTCACCTGGCTGCCAGAGAAACAGGCTTCCGAGTGGTGTAGACGGTCTGCACTGTGGAGATGGTCTCTGTCAAAGGCCTCAGGGCTGCTGCTGGAATCAGTGGGGAAGACTGGCCAGGACAGCATGGCAATTTACCGTCTCTAAAGTCTGCCTGCAGAGGAAATCAATCTCAATTTGGGTTCCATTTTCACACTGTCAGCTGCTCCCCAAGCCTTACCAAACAGTTCCTGCCATTTCTCAATAATGGCTAAAATCAATTACCATTTATTAAATGATTTTACTCCATGCCAGATACTATGCTTTGCCCAATATGTACATTACTTCTTGACACTCCTTAAGGTAGAGATATTTCATCATGTTAGATAACATTGTAAGATACACCATTTTTGCATGTGCCACAAGAGAATGAAAAATGTGGCCATTCAAACTTTGTTGTACCCACTATTGTAGTGAACATTCTGATTTTAGAGATGTTAAGAGGTGAAAAAATGTGCACTTGGTACTGATTTTATAGAAAAGGAAAGTGAGGCTCAGAGAGGTTAAATAATCTTACCAAGGTCATACAGTAAGTGTTAAGAACCAGTGTTTAGAACCAGGATTAGCTGACTCCATAATTGGTGGTATTTTGTTTTTTTACCATAATAGAGTGGTTCCCAAAGTATGGTCCCCAGACTAGCAGCATCAGTATTATTTTGACACTTCATGAAAATGCAAGTTCTCAGGCCCCACCCCAGATCTTTGGAACCAGATGTCTGGGGATGAAGTCCAGTAACCTATATTTTTATAAGACTCCAGATGACTATGATACATAGTAAAATTTGAGAACTACTTGTCTAGAGTACACTGCCTTATTTAGAGAAGAAAATTTGTTCTTTTTATTACAAAGTAAGATATGCTCATTGAACAAATTGCATAATCCCTTACTATTGTTGTCAGTATATTTCCTCATATTATTTCTTCTAGGAATACATTCTATTTTATATCATTTTGATAATGCTAGTTATATATTTTATAACTTGATTTTTCATGCTAGTTCCTGCCTGAAACTCAGAGAAATTTATCATGTGGCTTTCTGAAGAAGATGCTTTGAGATCACCCACTGAGCAAAATATCCTTTGTCCTTCCTGGGGAAATGTGGAAAGCCACTGAAAACACCAAGTATAGTTATAGTTCTGTAAGGGTTTTCCTGGCTTGAACAGTGGGGAGAGAATTATCTTTGAGGGGTCCTGAAAGGCTATTGCTAAGAAATACAAGCCCCTCTTTGTTTTACACCTGCCTCCAGAGGGAAAACTGACCTGGCCCGGAATGGAGCAATACCAAAGACTTGGCAATGGGAACAGGAGCATCCTATGGTTGCTAGCACGTGATGTTTGCCACAAAGAGCTTTCACAAATGTTGGGTCACAGTACTCATTGGTGAGTTCACCAGAAAATTCTGGCTCACCTTTTTCCAGGCACACGGTAAGGTGGCACTTCCCTACCTGCATGGCCACGTGCTTTGCTTTAGCTGAGAACATGCGGGTTGAGGTGCCATGTTTCGTTTCCTCTGAGAGATTTAAGAGCCAGTGTGTGATTTATTGCCTCTTTTCTCCCGCTCTGCCACTCTGACTAGTCCAGATGGCAGCTGCTCCCTCAGCCTGGGAGAGGACACAGGAAGAGGACTACACAGAGTGCAGCCCTCAGCCCACCCATGACAGTCACGCAGCAGGAGTACGAAATTCAACTGTCATTTTAAAGCATGACTTAGCCCATCTTTCCTGATGTAGGAGCTGGGTAAGAAGTTAGCTTCTTGCTTCAGTGAAGGAGATAGAGGTTGGGCTTTTGATGCCTGTTTTTTATTCTTTCTGGAAAAAGAGGGAAATAAGGCATAAAGGCAATGGTGGGCAAAAGTGCCAGGGCCTTCTTCAGGGCGTGAGTCAATGCAATGCTATCAAACTACAGTAGCAGTCCTTGTATTCGTCACCACATGCACTCAAGGTGAAAAAGAAAAGCCAGTTCCTTGAGGAACAATGAAAATGACTGATATTATTAAATCTCAACTCTGAGTACTCATCTTTTTCATATTTCTTGAATGAAGAAATGAATGAATGAATGAATGAATGAACTCTTGCTGGTGCAAAGCAGATAACAGAGGAACAGACCCAGGTTAGGAAGAACATGAGACAGAAATCTGACCAGAGACACCCAGAGACCCTCATCTCAGAAGGACCAAGGCTCTCAGCTGTGTATTAAGCAGAGACCCAGTTAACAGGCCTTAACATAAGGTAGAAACTGGTCTTAGGACCCGTCAAGGAGCCCAGTCAATGAAACCAGGCCCAAGGACAATGCTGCATCAACTGCCAGACCAGTTTTGTGCAGAGAACCCTGCAGCTGCTGAACTGATAACTGTGGCCAGAATAGGTCTGAAGGCCTGTGAAGACGCCAACCCTGAGCAAGGCCAAGTGTCTTGATACCCAACTGCCCATTCCTTGTTTCCATCTGGATGTTTCCAAAGCATTTCTAATACATCATGACCAGAGGTGAACCTATTATCCCTCCCAATCCAGTCTTCTTTCAGATTTCCTAATCTCACTGAATGTACTTACTATCCATCCACGGTTTGCAAGTCAGAAATCTGAGAGCCATTTTGACCCTAATCCAATCCAGTTCCAATTATAGCCTCATAAATATCTCCCCCACCTCATAACTATCTCCACGATTTGTGCACTTCTCTCCACCTCCACCATCAAAACTGTTCTGGGCCAAGCATTGTCCTCTCTCCTTTGAACTACTATCCTAGATTTCTAGATTATTGTTCCAAATCCACTCTGCCTGGACCCAATTGTTGTCCCACTGCTGTCACAGGGATCATTTCCAAATGCACCTGCCCTATCATTGTCACTGCCTGGCTTAAAGTCCTTCAAAGAATTCCCATTGCTCTTAGGATATGGATCAGAATCCCTTAAGGCCAAGCATGGCTTTGCCCTACTGCGCTTGTCCCTGCCTTCCTCGGCCTCCTCCTGTCATGCTGCACTCCCCTGCTCTCTGCATTCAAGCCCCCCTGGCTTTCATTTCAGTCCCTTGAATGCGGGATGATCCCTCATGCCCCAGGACTCTGCTTCATGCTGTTCCTCTGCCTGCTTAGCTGCCTTCAAGCCATCTTGCCGGTTCTTAAAAGTCCAAGTGTGGTTTCTGACATTGGCTTCCTGCTCCATCTCAGCCCCCAGCTTTTCAGGAAGGGCTTCCCTGTGTGTCTGACAGCACTGCCAAGGCTGGGCAGGAGGCCAGAGTGCCCGCCATGTGCCAACTGACGGAAGTGGGGCTGGAGCTTCCAGCTGGAGAGCCGTGCCCAGCAAAACTACAGGGGTGGTAGGAATTCAGGGCAGCAGCATTGAACAGCCTGGCCCAGCACCTTTGTCTCCCCCCTGGTTCTTAAAGGCAGGTGCTCGAAGCAGCTCACACCCCTAGAAACGGACTGTTCTAAGAATCTGTTTTCGCCTCTGTCAAGACCGCTGGACACCTTCCTACCTCTGTTCATCCCCGAAGAGATGAATCAGCAACTGCTCACTTCCTTCCTCCCCAGGTGACTGAAGCCACCTCAGGTAGTGACCAGCATCCTCCAGCTCAGGATATGGTACTTTGAGCTCCTCCTAGGCCACCCCGCCCACCTCCCATGCACTCCAGATTGGCCAGAAACTCTTTGGAAGGAGCCGCAGGGGTCACTTGGTGCTAGGGATGACAAATTCTGACCCTGGGAGGAAAGGAGAGTGAGGGACAAGAAGAGGGAATCCCAGACTCCCCACTACTTTTCCACACAGCTGCTCATTTACACTGTGGGCTTCTGCAGGAGCTTTCATTTAAAGAAAAGAGTTGAGCAGAGCAGCTGAAAAGGAGCCTGAAAACCATCAAACTCTCTCGCTTTGCAGATGAGGAAACTACAACGTTTACACGTTTAAAAACATTTCTACATTTGCAAGGAGTTTAAATAAGCTGCCCAGTGACACTGAGAGAAGCGGTGACGTGAAGCTGGTTGTCATGACTACCCGCTACTGTTAGTTACACGACTGCCTCTTCAGCCTTAACGAACAACAATCATACTTGACACTTGTGGGATGTTCTATAGTTGGTAAAGTACCTTCAAGTTGTGGATCCCTTTTGATCCTCGTCTCAACTGGATATGAAGAGGATATTCTTATTATTATTCCCACTTTAAATAAGAGGAGACTGATGCACAGAGTGGTAAAGCAACCTACCTAAGATCAGACCATTATCGAGATGTAGAGCCAACCCAGAAGACTTGGACAACAAGGACTCAAACACATGTACACACATGTTCATGTCAGCATTATTCACAATAGTCAAAAAGTGGAAACCACCCAAATACCCTAAGTGCGTGAAGATCCATACACTGTAGTGTCTGTGTACAATGGACTATCACTGCCCCATAAAAAGAAATGAAGTACTGACACCTGCTACACATGCAAGAGCCTCAAAAGCACTTTATATGTAAAAGAAACCAGACACAAAAGGTCACATATTATACGATTCCATTTATATGAAGTATCCAAGCTGGTAAATCCACAGAGACAGAACAGATTGGTGGCTGCCGGGGTTGGAAGGAGATAGACATGGCAAACAACTGCTTAATGGATGTGAGGTTTCCTTTGGGTGTGATAAAAAAAATCTTGAAACTAGATAGAGGTAGTAGTTCCATGACACTAACGGTACTAAATGACACTTTAAAATGGCTAATTTTATGTTATGTGAAGCTCACCTCAATAAAATAAGTAAAAAATGCAGGCCCCAAATCCCAGCTCCTTCCCAACCTCTCCAAAGACACAGGGATCAAAAGAAGCTGCTAGCACTCCGTCTGGCATTCCACAGAAAAGCACGCCACATGGGGACAATGTTTTAAAACACAGGTCTGTTTTCTGGATCTACTTACAGTAAACTGTGGCCCTGTAATGAAAGGGTCAGGAAACGGGGTCACTGTATCAGCTGGGAATGTTTTTATCTTCAAAAAAGAGAAAGACAAGAGAGTTACTTTCAGATTAGAGAACAAAGCTTTGAAATCTTTGGCAGTGTACTTTTCAAACCGACCTGAAAGATTCAGGGTGTCCCATGCAGGGCCTTCGTGGTTTGTGTAAGGAAACACACATAGGGTCCCTCAGGACTGTGGCCAGTGGCTATGTCTGTGCCTGTCATGGTATTGTAGGACCAGGCCTCAGCAGGGGGCACAGGCTGGAGTCTCGTGCTTGTAGGGCACCCCACACTTACCTCGCCCTAGTACTCCCTTCATTGGGGTCTGCTGGGGCCTCCCAGGCATGCTGGGCCCTATCTGTGGCCTGATGCACAAAAGGCCATGATCGGGTGGCCCTTAAGGCAGGCCAGCCCTGCCTGGGGTGTCTGCAACTGGCTTCTCCCCAGCTGGGGGGATGGCCTAGAGGCTGCTGAGAGGTCACACCCTGGGACATAGTAACCACAGCCAACAGAGTGCCAAGAAGTCTGGACTAATCAGGCCAGAAATTATTCCATCTGTTCACTTTAGTTGTTGGATTCCCTGTAAGCTCTGGGCAACAGAAGGAAACCTCAGGGGGAACCCATGGAAGCATGTGTGAATCCTGCCCCTGTGGCCTTCGGGAACAGAAGGCACTGGATTCAGAAGTGCCCAGTGCTGGGAGCAGCTGCAGCACAGGGCCTGGGCCGCAATAGGGTGTATTCAGCCTGAGCAGGTAGTGGTGGGTGGCCCTGAAGAGCCATTGCTTCTATTTCTTTTTCTCTGGTCATTGGTCATTTTGTCTTTGGCTTCCTTGAGGCCCTGGGGAATGGGGGGCTTGCTTCTTTAGGCTGGCCCAGAAGTCTGCCAACAGGCTTGGGCTCGATGACTCTGGCACTAGCTTTGCCTGCGGCCCCGTGGGCACAGAAACTGCTTGCACACCAGCTGGTGAACACACACCATGCCACTGGCCGCCTGAGGGCTGCAGCCGAGACACCGAGGCGAGCATGGCCCATCGGTGGCTCCTTTTGTGTGTCACAGGGTCTTGCCTATGACCCTGGGATAGCTACTTAATGCCCTTGAGGCATTCCAATGGTGGGGGAGGGAGGTAAGTTAGGGAAGAACAAGAACACATCAGACCAGACCCAAATCTGCTGAGGTTTTCTGAATGAGAATAGATCTCAAAAAATCTGAGAATAACAATGTCCTCACAGTGTGTACTGAGAATGTCCAGTCCGAACCTGCCCCCCTTCCCAAACTCCCTTCAGCCTCTTTAAACATCTCCAAATTCCCAGAATGGGCCTCCAAATTGTCTTAAGTCTCAGGTGCCAATTGAGGTTGCTGGCAGTGGCTGCCTGCAGCACAGAGAGAGGACTCGGGGGTGGGGGAGGCCTTGCGATTTCACCTGATGTTCTGAAACCAAGAACAAAGTGAGAAGTAACATCCTGTTAAGACTCTCAGACCATCAGGAGGTAGAGAGGAAGAGAGGTTTATCATTGCAGTTAAAGAAATATGAAAGTTGGCAACTTGAAAGAATTATTTTATACCTACTCTAAATAAGAAAAAGAGTCTTCCAATAGATATACTCAGGGTTGCTGGGATGTGGTAAAGAATATTCATTCTTCTCAGTTTGCTGTCACTTGGTGCAATTACTTTAGAATCTCAATATAGAACCCAGCAAAGTCTAGCCTAAAAAAATAAAATACCCGACACAAAAGCTATATGTGCTCCCTCAAATAGTGACACATTGAAAACAAATCATGTAATCCTGCAGTAAAGAATTTGTTAGGTAAATGGTAGACCGTCCACTTGATGGAATATAAACAGTCACATAGAATGTGGAACAAGAACTAGATAGAAGCAATCCAACATTAAGTGAAAAGAGCAAAACAGGAGATATGGGTACTATGATTTAACTATGCAAAATTATTAAAGAGTATGAATAAATATTAGAAGCAAACAGGCAAAAATGAAAAAAAAATATTGGGCTAGATTAGGATTATGGGTGATTCTTTTCAAATTAATACTCATATTGCTAACTTGATAAATAGCAGGAAAAGACAGCTTTTCAAAAAGTTTTTATTGTAGATGGAAATGCAACTAAGATTTTCTCTCTGGGAAAAGCATGTATGTTCATCAAAGCTCTAGGTAAAAAGCAAACTCTTCCTGGTTTTTGAGACCTAGAGACGAAGGGGCAGGACTGCAGCCATGTGTCCCAGTCTGCCCAGGGCTGGCTGGTCTCCAAACTGCATCCATCCTGGAGTGAGAGCGCCTGTCCGCCGGCACTGCCAGAGGTCTGGCGGTCCTGCCCGCCCAGGCCGCCGCCTGGTGGCTCCTGCCCACCTCACCTCTCCTGGCCAGGCCCCTCTCCCTGCCAGGGTACCTACCAGCCTCGTTTTGATTGGAGGGTGCATGCAAACTCCAGTGGTCTCTTCCTTCATGGGGAGAGAGAGTGGAGGAGAACAGCGAGAGTGGGCACAGTGGGGGGCGCTGGCGGGCTCTGCCTGCTCACACGGAGAGGAGAGAAGGGGAGGAGGAGGTGGTGAGAGAAGGGGAGGAGGAAGAGGAGATAAGGGAGCGGGAAGGAGAGAAAGATAGCACAGTGCAAGAGGATCTGTCAACTCCAGACTGCTCTCAACCAGCCTCACCCGCAGCCTCCTTCTCGCCTCTGGCCAACTGGCTTCTCAGCCCTCCCTCCTCCCTCCCCTCTGGCCTTCTCTCCTCCTCTCTGGCACTCAGTTGTCTCCTCTGCTGTCTGAGCAGAATGACACACATCAAAACCCCACTCCCGGGGTTGGCAGGCAGGCGCCATGTCCTACGCCAGCGGCACAGGACCGGCAGCGGCTCCCTGGCACGCAGCAATGGAACTGGAAACATGGCCCAGGCCAAGCCAGGAAGAGATGATGAATTACTGATGTCGTCCCTGGGGGCAATATGAGGAATGGCCCCACACTTGAGGGCATCTGTCTTCCATGCCTGGTGGCCTCCTGTATTCTCCTCAATTAAGACACATGTTACGGTGTATAAGTGAATAGATGTCCAACAGTGCTCCAGGAAGGACCTCTATCAGCGAGGAGGAACACAGAGTTGAGGATTCAGTCTGTCATGACGCTGTTGTCTGTGCTCAGAAAATACTCTAGCCCCAAACATCCCCCTCCTCCAGGCCTTGGCATCTCATCTTGCCACGGGGATACCTTGCTGCTTTAGCTGGCAGTTTGCAAGCTTTGGGGCAAATGCCATGTCACTTGGGATACTGGGTTCCTCAACCAGGTCCAACAGCTTGCACAGTGAGGGTATGGATGGCAAGGAGAGAATGCTCACAGAGGGGTCACTAGAAGGGTGAGTTTGGGCTTCCGGGAGGGACCATGCACTCCAAAGAATAAATACATGCCTCTTTAGTTCAAGAGTATCTTTAAATAGTTGGTAACATCCTGGCATAATGAATAAAGGACAGCCTCTGGGTAAGTTGTATTGAAAAATAATCAAGAAATGTGCAGGCCTCTTTTCTGTCTCCAAATTAATCTAACTCCATCCTTTTCACCATTGTTCAGTCCTGGACAACTTCCAAAGGGCTTTTACAACCATTATCTTGCAGTGGTCTCCACAACAGGCTTGTTTTACTATTCAAATTTGGGAGATGTAGAAAATTTGCATGTGTAAAGTCTAACTCCATGGTTCTAGACTCTCTTATTGATTCTTTCTGAATCCTTTTTTCAGAAACAAGGGAGTCCATCCATATTAGTCACCTTAAGTGAAGCTTTACCAGCCTACTTAAAATACCCTGACCATCCTGTCATCCTCAGGTTGAATCCGACACTCCACAAGTTGGTATCCAAGACCTGTGAGAAGTTGGCTCTGGCCTGCCCTCGGTTCTCAACACTGCCCCAGCCAGAACCAGCTGTACCAGGGATCCCAGGCCCCGTTTTCAGGTAACAGCACAGTGTGCTTTTGAAGAAAATGAGAGTTGGCATAAATGGCCAAAAACATGGACATACTGCCTAGAGGCCAAAAGGTATACTAACCACCAGTGTCTTATTTGAAGGTTGTGATGAATGACTTAAGCTTTTGCCCATCATTGGATTTGTATAGTAAAGAAATGTTGATCCATCCTACAAGCATTTCTGACCTTTCTAAATATACATTAAAGTGGATTTAAACACAAGAACATCCCTGGGGCTCCTGTACTCTTGAACTCTTTGTAAGTGAACAGTAAGTAAGATAATACATGTAGTAGGACACTACATTGAAATACCATTTTTTTTTTCTCCAGGTATTTCCTTTCCTCCTTGGGTCTTTTCCATGTGTAGGCAGCTAGGTTCTGCTAAGCCATTTGGCTTTTGAGTTTTAAAATCTGACTCTTTGGGGAAAAGAAAGATTTTTGGCATAGACAAATGATGATGAAAATGTGTAAGGCTTCTTCGTCATTCACATAAGAGAAGAAGGTGCCAGTCTGAGGCTAGAGGAGAAAAGTCAGAGGGAAAGGACAGAGGGGTGGACAGGAGGGAGTACTGAGCAAAGGGGCCCTGTGGCCCTCCTCTGTGCACTAAGGCTGGGGAACAGGGACTGAAGAGCAGACAGGTCCCAGGGCAGAATGGCTGTGTGGTATGCCAGCAAACAGGAATTCACATCCTAGCAGGACAGTTACTTCCATCCACCCAAAAAAGGAGTAACCCAGATACATCAGCCAAACAGATACGATCATGAACTAAGTAGACTTCTCTCTGTTCCCCTGCACCCAGGAGAATATGGATGTGACCCCAGGGAGATGGAAGAGGTACCCTAATTTGACTTGAGATTAAGAGTTAGTCCTCCTAATAGAATGAGGTTCCAATTAAAAACTAAGTTACTAAGAGATTTAGAAACCAGTCCTTCTGACACCCAACCCCGGGCCTATTCTGTACCCTACACAGCCTTCTTTGGCCATGCCAGTCTCCTCCCTGACATGTGAACTTGTGACCAACATTCACTGGTGCAGAATAGACCGGGATTCTGTCTGGCTCTCCTTTGCAGTTGGGTAAGTGGTTCATGTAGCACAGGGATCAGGGAGGGATGAGCCCAAGAGAGAAAGCCATCGGGGACACAGAAAGCATAGTGTTTATGGCCTGTGTTATGTGGGGAGGGCAGCTGGCGCGACGGGCCTGGAGTAGGGGGCAGGACTCTGCGTTCCTTAGGCTGACATTATTGATGAGGAAATGTACCCCACTTCCAACTCCCCTCTAGGAACACCAACACCCCGTGCACGTGCTCACACTCACACCCCAAAAGAGAATATCAAATGCAGAGTGGGTGCTGTGCTCGCTCACTTGCTCTTTCCCTCCCCAGCCTCACACCTGCCTCTCCATCCCAAGCAGAAACTCTGACCTGACGGTGAAGTCTACGCTGCAGATTCTGGGAATGGCAGATAACAAGCTGTAGAGGTTGTAGGGCTGACATTGCTGAACTGAGCTACCTAATAAAAAAGCTGGGGGTTGAGAAGAAAAGATTTGGGAAAAGGGGGGGAAGTTCTGCAAGAGTGAGGCTGGAAGGAATGTTTTTGTGGAGAGTTAGAAACCAAAAGTCCTTGGAGTACTGTGGGTTACAGGAGAATTAAGAAGGAAACAAAAAGAATTCAAGGAGTGTTACCAGGAGGTGTTAATTTAATCTTCTTGAATGCTTTTTGAGAGATGCCAGTGAAAGATTCAACCTTTTTATTATTCTTGGCTGTCTGGACTATGCTTCTTGAAAGCCACACTGAGTCTCTGTTCCACACAGAGACTTGATCATAAGGGTTGAGAATCATAAGAGTTAAACCAGCTCTGAGAGTGTCTGGAATGGAGGCAAGAAAATCTGGTCCCAGTTGTCTCCAGTTCCTTGCCCTCCCAGCTCTGGCCTGAGGAACCAGGGCAGTGATACAGCTGCCGGAGTCTCATCCAGCCCCAAACCCTAAATGCAGTCTCCCCACTCCACTGTTCTCTGAGATACACACCCTGCCCTCCACCACCTCAACACCGAGGGCAGAGAGGGCTGCTCCTGCATTTCCATGATGCTATCAGGGGGAGGTGGAGGAGATGGAGGGAAGGGGGCCAAAGGGAGAAGTAGGCTGCTGGAGACCCTTTTTCTCTCTATTACTCCTTGGCACCCATGGAAGCAGGACTCTGGAGTGAAGTAAGGGCAACGCCAGTCATGCCAAGCAAAGCCCAAATGGAGCGGGCTCTCGTCAAATACCAGCCTCCCAGCATACCTTCTCCGTGAATGTGCACTCATACCTCAGATCCACACAAGCAAGACAAAGGATGCTCCACCCTGAGAGCACATAGTCACTGCAAACTTCAGCTGTGAAATGAGCAGCCATGTCTCGGTGCAGTGCAAGCACTTCAGCTGGCCAGTGCCCAGTGCCTGGGCAGCACAGAACCCTGAACACTGTCAGAGCTCAGTCAGAGCTGCCCAGAGCTGCAAGTGGGGTATCCTGAGAAGAGGGATGAGCTCCCTGTTGCTGGAAGGGTACAAGCAGAGGCTGGACAGTCACTTGGCAGGCACTGGCATCTCAGATCTGGAGACCTCTGAGATCCTGCCAGATGCTGCTTCCTTTCTATCATCAGTCTGTTATGTTCAAATAAAGAAAAGATGGAGCAATTAAGTCTACAAGTCAGATCCACAACACAACTGTCTTTAAGGGAATCTCATCTCTCCTGTCAGAGCCATGATGTATTATTTTGTAAACAAACCCTAGTTCTCAGATCTACCAGACCCTTTAATAAATACTCAGTATTTTGCTCGTGCATGGCATGCTTTGGTCCACTTCCTCCATCTGGAAAACTCCTACGCACACTTTAAAACCCTAACACCAGGAAGCGTTCTCTTTCCCAGTGCCCCTTAGACAGGGTTAGGCACTGGGTCCCACAGGAGTAGCAGTTCGTATAGACTCTCTTACGCCATTAATTGAAGCATATTTCAGCAGCCTGGAAGTTGCTCAAGAGACAAACTCAGAGAGGTATCTTCCCCTACTGGCTTCTATTCCTGCCAGACATCTTTTTCTCAGCCTGAGCTAGGAACTTAGCTTCCTCCTCCTTTTGCCATCATAGGCCCTCAGGTTGTGCCCTAGGGGTTTTCAGGTCTCTTTGGCAGGGGTGGGGGGGTGGGGGGGTTCTCCCTCCTGCTAGAATGGACATCCACAGATGGCTACTCTGGCCTCCATCTCGCACAACATGGCCTTCAGTTGGGAGAGTGGTGATATAGCACCAGACCCAGATCCCCTAACTTGCTGTCCCTTCCTCTGTGCCCCTTGTTCTCACTTGTCTGGTCTGGGGAGTACTTTCAACACAGCTGCTCTTTTCCAAAGTGGCAAACTCCTTAAATCCAGTGTAAAGAGCAATCTAATGCAAAAAGTGGGGGAGAAGGAGCAAGAACACCTGGGTTCCAGCTGTAGCTCAGTCTTTGTGTCATTAGCCTACTCTGGGACTCAGCGTCCCCATCTGTGCAAAGGGGTGAACAGGTGATGAGGGAAGGCCCTCTGTTTCTGGGTTACCCTATCTTGGCAATTTGTCTAAGGAGAATGCCATGAATGACTCGGCTGCATTTAATTGAACATGGAAAGGGAGTGACTGTGAAGGTTCCCAGAAGGGTGTCGCCCACTATCCTATCTCAGCTATTTATCTAAAGGCACTGACTCCAAGCTCTGACTGTACCAGCTCTCCAGATGAGAAGTACAATGGTGTAAACCGCAAACAATTTCCTTGTGCAGCTGAGACAGGAACGGTGAGCATCCTTAAAGCCCAGATGCGCTTTGGGTCATTTGTTCTGAAAGCTCTCCTCTGCCACACCCTCCCCAGCAAGCCAGTCCCAGCTGACTCCCACCTCGGGCTTCTCCTTGCGATCTTCTCCACAGCTCTCCTGCGGACCTTGGCACTTTATCAGCCTGACTCCCCTCCAGCTTCACACACAGCTGGGCGCACAGTACACTAAGGAGATAGTTTTTGACTTGCCAAAGTTGTGGACCATGATTCATGCTCAAGATACTTGAGTATCAGGCTGAGCCCAGCCAAAGATACATCCATGTGGGCCTGTGTCACATAATAATAATATCTTGCACATATTCATGCTGCCTTTTATGCTTCAAGGGCTCTCTCTCATGGGACCCTTCTAACACTCTTGGGCAGAGAGGGCAAACAATATCATCCTTATGTGACAGTGACTATCCAATGATAAGGATCTTAAGAAGGGAGCAGAGACTGGAACCTGGTCTGGCCTGGTGACTCCTGTTCAGTGCTCTCTCCCCTGAAAGGGTTTTTCAGCGGCTGGCGTCACCCAAGGGCCACCCTCCCTAAGGGGAGATCTGTGTGCAGAGGATGGAGGACAGTAGGGAGGCACCAGTGTCCTAGAAGTTCACGGTGAGGCATTAAGCTGGTGCTTCAGACCAGAGCAGGTTGTTGGAAGCGAGAGCAAGAGAGGCCACATAGGTGGGCATGCAGGATGCAGCCCAGGAAGCGAAGAAGCTGAGACGCGGGCACCAAGGAACCCTACCCCACTTAAGGAGCAGCAGACAGGCAGGCGGGAGACTCCTGCAGCCAGCCTCGGAGGAAAGGGAGCACCAGCTCCAGTGTGAGGGCTCTGGGAGGTGGAGGGAGCCCTGTGCCTGAACCCCCAAAGAAAGCTGACCTCTGAGCCTCCAGGCTGTGAGCAGGACAAGAGGCAGAGCCTTCCCAACAGCGAAGCCCACCTCTGTCCATCCGTCCCCCTGCCAAGACGTTTCTATGGTCTGTGGCTTTCCCGGCCTTAGCAAAATGGGAAGTTTACCAGAGGAGTGGCTTCTGTGAAATCCATCAGGAGGTCGCCTGGCTCCAGGGGAAAGGCTCCGCCTCGGTTGGAGGGACTCTGCAAGGGCAGAACGGCAGCCCTGGTCAGCAACAGCCCTGCACAGGCCGCGGAAGTTCTCCGGAAAACGCGGCTTCCCAACCTCTCCTCTCCCGGCTTCTGACAGTGAACTCACGATCATGCCAAGCCCCCACTTGGTTCTCCTGCTCAGCAGTGTATGAATTGCTAAGGCCAAACCTCAAGTATTTTCTTAAAACATAATGGGTAGAAGCAGCATGTTGGGTGGGGAACTGTCTTTTTTAAAGGTGCCAACTCTTTTTTCTTAAGTGCTTTGAGTGCTCTTTGACTTGTTTTGGGGGAAAAACACTTCAGAGTCCTTTGAATATACGAAGAGCACAGACCCCATCCCCATCCTAGATCAAGAGGGTCAGGCCTCAAGGAGCTCAAGTCCTCTGCACAATAATGAGCAAGATCTTTACGGTGAGAGGGAGGTACCTCTGACAACTCTTTCATTTTGGGGAGAACAATTTTTCCCCTCTTGCTCTGGAGTCTCAGAAGCATGGGGGCGGGCCCTGAGGATCTTCGGGGGGGAAAAATAAAACCCCATCAACTTGGTGTAAGCAGAGCCCTAAGGAGAGAGATGGCCAGAAGAGGGAGCCCTTCGGCCTCTGGTAGGATGCACCCACACCCACTGAATCCCCTCCCTTCTGCTTTGTATTATTTAATACAAATTTTCGTCTGGTTTAACCATGGTGCACAGAGGTATTCTCAGAGACCCAGGGAAGGGATCCCGAGCAAGACTGGCGTGCTCATGCAGGATATGGGCCCAGACCGTGGTTACTTAGATGCTATCAGGAATCGCAGCCCCTGAAGCTGCAGGGGTCTCAGACATTCCATGTGTATAAGCACTTTCGCTTCCGGTGGGCCTGACACTAGCCCAGAAGTGGACAGAGTAGCAGATCTTATTCCCAAGTTTAGGAGGAAGAAACTGAGGCTTAGAGACACAAGGGCTGTGGGGTGACTGCTCGTTTCAAGCAGTCATAAGACACGTGAAATGACCAGAGATCAGTCTCCAATCTTGCCTTCAAGGCCCCCACCCCATGCATGCACTGTTCCTCAGGGGGGGGTGTCCATGGACCACGTGACCTTGACTTGCCATTTACTTGGAGAACAGTAGGCTGGACTAAACTTGGACCACCTGCTGAAGAGTGACCACAGCTAATGGTCAAAGAAACCAAGAGAACTACCTTGTGGAAGGCCTTTGTCACAGCTCATGCACATCGCTGGCAATTTCCTGAAATTTCAAACTCACAAACAGTATTTCCCATTTTCAACCTATTCACACAGGCTATCCCATATAAGGAATGGGATGAGATGTTTCCATGTTTTTACTCCTCCAAATTTTCTGTTATTGGGAGGAAAACCCATTTCTCACTTTCTGTCTTTACAGTGAAACATAGCTATGTAGAGATGATATTCTAAAATCAAAAGTGCTCTAAAAATCTCTTACATTTCCCTTAAAGTATACATGGTCTTATACTATGTATCTCTCATTAACAGTTAGCTTATCTTTGGGGAACAGTTATATTTTTAAAAAAGCATGCTGGGGGGCTTGTTACTGTGGTTTTAGGAGGAGACAGTTGATGATGCAAAATTTAAATGCACACAGGATGCCGCATACTTAATTTATATTGAATTCCTAGCAAGTGCAGCTACTCTCCCAGGCTTTTTGCCATACCTTGGTCCCTGGGGACAGCTGGCCTTTGCCTTCTGAATTCTGAGGTGAGCTGACTTTGTGGATGGAGGGGGAAACCAGCGGCACTGGGACTTGTGTGGTGGCAGCCGTGCTGGTGCTTATAGTCGCAGCTGTGGATGCTCCTACTGCCTCAGCCAGGTCTGGAGGAAGGTCGTCTTCATCACTGCGGTTACTAAAAGCACATGAAGCTCTGCTCATTACAATAATAAACAGGCCACAGGGATTGGAAGGAGGGCGGGGTGGGCAGGAAGGCCAAGGAAGGGGCTGGGGGCGCTCCTCAAACAGATGTTCCCAGATGTGTCTAGCTTATGGGATCCAGTACACTGACATTTTTGCCAAAGCAAATCTGGACTGGATTTTCTCTCATTTGCCAAGGGATTAAAACATGCTCATTATTATTATGGGAAGATATACTTAACATAATATTTATCATTTTATGCATTTATAAGTGTACAATCTGTGGCATTAAATACACAGTGTTGTGTTATCACCACAAGTGTCTATACCCAAAACTCTGTCTTCATCCCAACAGCAACTCTGCACCCACTGAAAATCTCCCCATTGCCCTCTCTCTGCGGTTATGTCTGTTCTGCTTTCTGTCTGGATGAATTTGGCTACTTTAGTACCTCATATAAGTGGAATCATACAATATAGGTCCTTCTCTATTTGGCTCAATTTACTTTTGCATAATGTATTCAAGGTCCAGTCATGTTGTAGCATGTGTCAAAATTTCATTCAATTTTTTGGCCCAGTAACATTCAACTGTATGGATAAACCATACTTTGTTTATCCATTCATCTGTTGACGGACACTTGGATTGTTTCCACCTCTCGGCTCCTGTGAATAGTGCTGGGGGTATTATGAACATGGGGGTGCCAATAGCTGTTTGAGTCCCTGATTTCAGTTCTTTTAGACTGGAATTCTACTTGGGGTGAAATTGCCGGGCCACATTGTTAGTCCTGTGTTTAATTTTGTGAAGAACCTCCAAACCAAGGGATATTATTCTGCGTGACCTCCCGTGGGAGGGTAAACACAAGGTTTTAGGAACCCACTGCTCTGACCGAAGGGGTAGAATGGCTGCTTTTGTGGCCCAACAGCAACTCTTTCTTTGCTGTGAGACACTGGTTACAGGTGTTTGGGGACCAAGTAGCTCTGGTCTTAGAACCTCTCTGAGGGAATGGGATGATCCCAGCAGAAAAGGACAAGATGCGGAGTCACCATGTGGGCGGAGGAGTCTGGGCTGGTGCCCTGGGCTCATCTCCAAGGCTTGGATTTGGGCCGAAGCTTTGCTCTCCCACAAGGCATGTCCAGGTAGGAAGCCCTCCAATCTGGTCATCCTGGCACAGCATCAGAGCAGCACATCAACCGTTGTTCTTCGTATAGACAGTATTTACTCAAACTTCTAGGAATCAAGACAACCCTGCTCACCAGACTGCTGCTTATGCAGTAAGAGCAACTCAGAGGCCTAGACAACCCAAAGGAACTACTGGCCACTGACAGCTCTTTGGAGAACCTCTGGAACCTTGGAATATCCTGCCTAATGAGTGTCTTTGCATACCTGAAACTGTGGGCCATGCCAGCTGGTTTATGCTATCAATGGGATTTATGGTGAATACCTGTTTTCGAGTGTCTGGGGTTCTCGGCTGCACTGTACCAGTTTGACCTCTGGAAGGATGGAGACAGAGTAGGTATAAGGTCAGTCACACGGGTGTTCCATGCCTGCATGACTGACCCCCAGTAGGAACCCTGGGTGCCAAAGCTTGGGTGAACTTCCCTGGTTGGCGGTAGTTCACATATGTTGCCACACACTGTGGCTGGGAGAATTAAGCATGATCCACGTGACTCCTGAAGGACAGGACAATGAGAAGCTCGTGCCTGGTCATCCTGGAGACAAGCCCAAGACACCAGCCCAGCCTTCTTCCACAATGGTGACGTCCCGCCTAGTGTCCTTTTCTGCCTGGATCACACCCCATTCCCTCAGACTCACCAAGGAGGGCCCTGGGGGATTTTAGATCATTCTGTGTACAGAGAAGCCTCGAGAATGCAGCACTTTTCTTGATAAAGGAGAAAGGTGGGACTTGAATAAATAAGAGACCACATACTTGGATCTATGCTGGTGAAGAAAGTCAGATCAGTTACACATGCATTAGCCCATTTAATTTCAGAGCAGCCTTACATTAATTATGATCTTCATTTTCAGAGAAGCAGATGATATCCAGGGGCTGACTATGAATTTACTTGTTCAAGGTCCCATAGGTGGTTAAGCAGATGAGTTGGGTTAAGCTTTCTTTTTACCTCATTTAAAAAATTATAACCTTAACAACATAGTTACCATTTGGTTTTATATTTGATCCATTAAAAAAAAACATAGCTCATCTTCCCCAGCAGGAAGTCAACTGATACTGTCTAAAATTGAAAGGGACTCAAATTCTTAATGGATTTTACAAACTTTTGTCTTCACTTAGGTCTTACGGCAAAGAAATATATATCTGAAGTTCATCCCTCATTTTACCTCAGTTCCTGAGGTAAATTCATGTTCAATTCATGAAACATTTCAATAAGTAAAACTTTAGGTATAGTATGATTCTTTAAAATGTTTTTTTATCTTAACAATATGTATACACAGAAAGATGTCTAGATGAATGGTCATTAAATGTGAACATTGGTTATTTTTGAGGGTGCAATTCTGGGGAACTGGTTACTTTTCTCTTTGGACTTTTCTGTCTTGCTTACATTTTTTTAGACTTGTACACTATGTTTAAATACCCAGTAAATGTTTAAATACATAGTAAGGTCATATTTCTGGAAAATGAATAAAGCAGCTTGTCATTTTCTAAACATACTATCTGGTATCAATATAAAGGTGATGTTTTTAGTGCCTTAAACTGCAGAATCCTGCTTCTCTGTTTAGTCTGTACATAGCAGTTACATTTTCCCTCCCTCTCTCATATTTCCAGAAAAGAACATGGCTGAGATTTTTTTTATATCCGTAAAGGCAGTGATTTGAAAACTTGTTCTTGAACTTGAATATCATGCTCTTGGTGGAATACCTTAAAACCCAAATACACATGTTGGCCTAAGAACTACGAATACTATACCAGCCAAAAGGGGCTGTATGTGTGCATATCTCAAAAATAATCATGCAGAAATGTTTTTTAGGAAATGGGAAATCTGAGTTTTTTCTATCTGTGTTCTCTGACCGTGTGTTTATTAACTTCATCAATATGTATGAGTGAAAGAAATGAGCAAGTAAGTGGTGACTGGTGACAACGATTCGAGAACTATTTATGGGACAAAAGGTTAATACTCAGAAAATCCCATTCCATTAATTTTACTATTTACTGCTTATGGGGAAAGTGCTGCTATGCTTTGGTCCGAAGCAGAATACTTCAGGGAAGCTTAAGAAATATTCATTTAAGTTGGAAGTTTGAAAAGGATTTTCTTAAAACAGCCAATGTGGTGGGTCAATTTTTCTTTCCTTCCAGGCCATGTGTTAATCCTTATTTCCAACATGATTACATATCCCAAATGGGTGATGATAACATTGTGAGTTTCAAAATGTGAAAGAAAAGGCTAATCCTGCCAGCTTTATCCTCAGAGGAACAGATTTTTCCTGGTTTAATTCATCCCTTATAAATGATTAGGACTGTTAATTATTTGACTTTTACTCGTTCTGACTCTCCTAGGAAATGTAGCCACTGAACTGTCCTGAAGTTTCTTTTAAGGCTAATGAGGTGGGATGTGTCTGCCCTTAAAGAGCCCCCTGCCTCTTTTTCTTTCACAAGATACAAATGGCAGGCCTGAGATGGCTGTTAGAGAATTGCATCCAGAGTTACACTCCCTCTTCCATGCTGTACACAGGTACCCCCTGAACCTGACCTTTTCTCAGATACTGTCAGGTCCTTGTGAAGAAAGGAAGGGAAAATAATTCATCCTGTGGCCAGGTCCCTTGCTAGGGGCTTTACCCACATTATCTCAAGTTAACTTTCAAAAAATTCATCAGAGGTAAGTGTTACCTCATCCATTTTTACAGATGATGAAAGAGAGGCTCACAGAGCAAATTCTCCAGCAGCTTACAGCAGTCCACTAGCCAGGGCTCTAACAGAAGCCTTTCTCACGCCAGAGCTCCAAGCTTCCCACAGCACCCAAGGATCCCCCTGCAGCTGCTTGGCCAGTTACACACCAGGCACAATGCCACAGCTGAGGTCAAGAAATGGCAACTACAACTGTGACTAGCACTATTACTGTTACTAATGTACTACACCCTGACTACAGCATTTACCTGTCTTCTTTGGATTATCATTATTTGCAATCTGTCTCCAATAAATCATGAGTCCTCAGATGCAATTGTCAAAGACATTTTGTTTTTCCCTTATGATATTTAGTAATAGCCCTGTGCACATGATAGCCAAGAAACTTTTGTTAAACTGCACAAAACTGGACAGGTTGTCCAGTTGGAGGTTCTGGGTCACTTTGGGTATATATAGCTCCTCCCGTGAGTTTCATATAGCTCAGTGACTAGCTTTGGCTCTGTGGACAGACCATGCTACCATCTCACTAATATGCTATGGAGGCAGTTTCTGGTATTGCTCCTAGTGATCTCCCACATCCCAGTATTCATGCCCCTGTATAATCCCAAACCCTTGAGTGTGAGCCGGCCTTAGTGACTTGCTTCTAATGAATAGAATATGTGAAAAGTCATGGAATGTCATATGTGATTAGGTTACAAAAGGCTGTGACTTTCACCTTGCTAGAATTCTCTCTGGCTCTTCTTGTAAGCTTTCTTTACAGAGAAAGCTAGAGAGGCCTGCATGACCGGGAACTGAGGGCAACCTCCAACCAACAGCCAGTAAGGAACCAAATCCTATCCCAAACTGCACAAACAAGCCATCAGATGAGACTGCAGCCCTTGCCAACTCCTTGAATGCAGCCTTGTAAGAGACCCTGACACAGAAGATCCAACTCAGCCATACCTGGACTTCTAACCCCCAGAAACTGCAATGAATGTGGATTGTTGTAAGTCACTAATTTTGGAGTAGTTTATTAAACAGTAATTAATAAGAATAAATATGCTAACTGGGCAATGTTTTCAGATAGCAAAGTCTGCTACCATTATGACTTAATTGGAAGCAAACTGTATTTTGAGGATAGTCCTTTGGGAAAGGTGTGAGGGGCTGAAGCATTTGTAACTGAACATTTAGCCTCACCTTTGTTGATATAAATAAAAAACTTGCAGTACAGAACTCACAAACTGTATTGTCTTGTTAACTTCCTCACTCGGGGAGGCTTGATTTCCGGCTTTTCCACCGCTGCTTGGGTCACTTCCACACGTATAGGAATAGGACTTCTAAAGATATACCAAAACATAGAACACCACCAACAAAAAGGTTTATGATCTTGCTTTGGCTTGTAGGATCTGTTTTCTCAGGTCATGTATAACTTTAATAACATTGAGAGTAAAGATACCCATTTTTTCTTCTCTTCACTCTTATCAAATATAATTTTGAAAGACACCACAGAAAATCCAAAAACAAAACACAAAATCATAACGAAGAAAATACAGCAAGCAGGAACTAAACAAAATTGGGGTCTCACATACAGCTTGCCTGCCCAAAATACCTACCTCCAATATTAGGGTTTGGTTCATACCAGATTTTGTCAGTAAAATAAGTAAAAAGAAACCTGTGGATAACCCATTTTTAGTTCCAGGTAATCTGGTAGGTAGGTTATTTTTTAAATAGCATAGAACATATATATTTTAAAAGAGAAACATAGAGAATTTAATGTGAAAAGTACATAACCGGAAGACCTATAAGATTTGTTTTAAGACATTGTAATTCTATGTACATATGAAAATGTTAAAACCTAAACTTCGTTTTTATATTTCCTCAAGAAAATATGCCAGATACCCAGTGGGCCCTATTAAAAATAGTGATGTTAAGGAAAAGTTTTCACACATTTTTGGAGTGGTCATGATTAATTTCATTTTGAAAAACAGAAATTACCTTCTAGGACCAAAGAACATCAAAACAAGTTGAGTTGTTTTGGTCCCTCCCCAAGGGACCTCCGGCCAGTCAGTGAACACTCTGTGTCCCCATGCTTTCTTCTATTTAGTACCTAATATGGTGATAGATATGTGGCCTGTATCTAATAAATGTTTGTTGAATAAGTACATGCATAAGCAAATAAGGAATCAGTGTCACCATATTCCAGGTTCATGACCCCAAAGTCAATGGAATATATAGTCCCTGAAAGAACTCACATGCCATAAGGGGGGCACATGATTTTGCTTGGGTGGGATGGTTGGTATCTGTAAAGCTTCATGGAGGAGTTTACTCTTAACCAGATGGAGGGAAGACTTCTGAGGTGGAGACAGGAGTGGAGACCTGGCGAACGAATGCTGGGTAAGGTCCCAGCAGAAAAGCAGGGGACTGCAGCTGGAGGGGGAGGCAGGGGCTGTGTCACGAGGGGCCTCCGGCTCCGGAGTTCACACTGAAGGCAAAGGCTGGAACTGAAGCTTTCAGGCAAGGGAGCGGCACGGTCAGATTTGCATTTTAGGAAGGCCCTCAGAGCAGTGAAGAGGAGAGGATGCTGGCAAGGGAGGCCAGCTGGCAGCCTCTTGGAAGCCTGTACAGTAGTTATCCAGGAAAAGAGATGGTGAGGACTCAAGGCAAGCCAGGATTGGGGTCCTGAAGAGGACGTGGAGATAATATGAAAATCCAGCTGGCAGGACTTGGTGACCAATTAGATGAGGGGATGAAATAGGAGAAAGTCAAGGACTCCTAGGTGCCAGGGCTGGATAACAGGTAAATAAATAATGCCATAACCAAGACCGGAAACCAGGTGAAGGATAGTGAAGTGGGGTGGAAAGAGATGAGTTAAGGTTTTGAAAAGTCCAAGGCAGCTTAGTATGTATCTCTGGAGTAGGACAATATTATCCCAAGAACATGAATTGGTAGAGCAGTGGTTCCCAGACCACCTGGAGTGCTCGTGATCTACAGGTTGTTACTCACTTGGGATAAGAGAGGATGAATTTCTGTTTGCTGTGAGATCAGGGGAGGAAGATTTTCCGCTATGTTGCAGGTGGCAGTGGCCTGGAAGCCTTAAAGACCATGTGTGGTTCTAGCACTGTCTAGGAGCTCAGTGTGAGGAGCGTGGCAATGCGCCAAGGAAAAGTGATGAACTGAGCTGGGACAGCAAGCAGAAGCCAGGTCATAACGGCCATCCTGTGCTCCGTTAAGAAGCCTGCACCTGCACTCCATCCTGAGAGCAAAGCAAAGCCTTTAAAGGACATTAAGCAGGGGAATGACAAGGTCTGAGCTATATGCTTGAGACAAGCAACTCAAAGTTAAGTCCCTTGTGAGCACAGCAGGTAGGAATATTAAAGCTGAGAAGCAGCAGCATTTTTGAGGCTTAAAAGAAGTTGTGTAAGCCAGTCTTTTTCTGTCTCTTCATGGTCACATTCTCTCAGTTTTCTTTTTCCTTTCTGATTTTCTTAGCAAATGCCCTCATGAGCAATGTTTCGAGGATAATGTGGATGACACAGAGTATCGTTTCCCCATTCAAACAAGAAACAACAGACCTTACATTAGCATCCTGAAGACTGGATTTCTTATTGATATTTACAAATGTTGATTCCTCTTTTCCAACCTGTTAAAGAAAACAGGCAGGTTAGTCAAAACTGAATATCTTGGCATGCAGAAATGTTTTCAAGTCTCTACATTCAAAGGATTATAGAAATTGTGAAGATGGATCAAAGAGGTGGTTCATCAAGTACTCAGTCAATACCAATTTTCTGTGGTGTTTATATAAGTTAACAAAAAAATATTTTCTTGAGTCATTCCCCATCATTGGGATTAACATTTAATCACTCAAATACAATCAATGCTTGAATTCATACTTTTATTGAGCACCTGCTATGTGCCAGCTCATGCTTGAATGAGAAAGGAGTGGTGTGGGAAAAGCTAAACCCACTGTTTAATCCCCCACCTCACACTTTAGATCAGAAATAATAATCAGTTTTATTGTTCATGTATAACTAAGCTCTTAAAAAATTCAGAGTATGTCCTTTAAGTCAGTATAACAAGCCTGGGAGGAATTACATAACATGCTTTTGATAGATACCTTGTCCACCTCCCTCTGATGTGGCTCACAGAAAACAAGGGAGGAAGGGACACCCACTCAGCCAGCCAGGCCCACTGAATGTGCACTGGAGGTCCAAGAGGGATGCAGAAGCCCATGGCCCTCAGACCCATGTGACATACAGACCTGGCCCTTTCACCTACCCAATTAGTAACTGCACATCAGTTAATAACTCTCTATATTGAAATCTCTGTTCACATAACAGGTGTGGCTACTGTCTCCTGTCTGGACCCTGACTGACATAGCGTCTCAGTCCTACAGGGCCCCTTCTCTGTCTATGGCATGGAAGGAATCTTGACACGTGAAATCAAAGGAATGCATATGCTCCACACACCTGGGCACCCACTCGAGATGCATTCTCCAGCTGGGCTTTCAAAATGTTACACTTCACGTGATCAGCCACAGGGGAGGGCAAAAGTGGGGTCTGCAGGGTCTTCTCAGAAACCTTTTTTTCTTCAGCCTGTGACAAACCAAAACATGTGCAACAGAGTGTAAACAAATTAAAAAGAAAACACATCTATTAACCTTTCCCATCCATCCTAACTGCAACTGATGCACAGGCTTAAACTTATAGACAAGGGTGTCACCAACTCCCTGTATTTGCACGGGTGCTTTTACTATTTGCAAAGGAATTGTCAGCACCTCCTCTCATTCTCTGAAGCAGGGAGAGGACGTATGGGAAAGCCCAGGAGCCAGAAGACGGGGGAAAGGCTCAAAGAGAAGAGGCTCCTCAGAGGCATGCTGCGAGAGCCAGGCAGCACCAGGACACAAGCTACCAGTTCCCCCAGGTCAGTGATAGTTCCCCTATAACTGCTGTTTCTCTTACGTATATTCAATCCTGTGACTTGGCTGGTCAAGGGAAAGTACAAAATAGTCACTGGTATTTTTATAATAAGTCTTGCTGAAAGTTGTATCTCTCAGGGAATGTTATCTCACTGTACAGTGTCTCAGACTTCAGTAATTTGGTACCACCTTCACTGTTTTTGCTATTTCCCATGCATTAACTGAACATGTACCTATAATCTATATGATCCAGTTAAGGTGGATTACACTGGGTCTAACTTATTTTAAGCAATAATATCTTTGAAATCATAGGCTTGGTGATTATTATATTTATCATAATATACATTATGATAATTCCATAACTATTAAAAAATACTCATCTATGTATGTAACCTGAAGTCATCTCTGGTGGTTTACACAACACATGCTGGGAAAAAATGTCTTATTGTTAACAACGACCTTTGCATATCCAGTGTTAATTTGGTGCTTGGCACCTAGCAGGTGCTAATAAACACCTACTGAAGATTATAATGATATATGGTTATTATTAGAAGAGATGTGTTTAATAATAAAGATAGAAGACCATATGATTGCTAAAAGCCAATTTAGTGATGCCAGGACTTACTATGGCATATGGCATATTAGCTACAACGTACCAAGGCAAGAACAAAATGTTCTAAAGGCTTCAAATTCTGCAAGTTCCAAAATTAAATCTCATTCACTAATTCAAAATTCCTAGAGAGCACCTTGGTACACATAGCAGGAGTATTATGAAACCCCTAGAGGAAGTATAGGACAATTGGCTGGTTTTCATCATTTAATAAAGAAAAGAGGGCATAGAATTCAGTTTCCCAGTGGGACTTAGAGGAGCATTTGGCAGAATAAGCAGAATCAGCAATTTCTTGGAACAGCAAGATAAGCAGAAACAGAAGACCTGGATTTTAATCTCAGCTCTTTCCTTTACTAGGACCATTTTTAAAAAGATGATGATGACGATGATGATAAAAAGGAAGTGGCTCACATTTACTGAGAGCTTATTATGGGCCAAGCACTGACAAAGCATCTCATAAGCACAGTTCATTGTATCCTCTCATTCAGCCATCCCATGGAAGGCAGAGACTATCCCTATCCCCATTTTACAGATGAGAAAAACAGCAGAGAGATGATAAGTCACTTGTCCAAGGTCACACAGAAAGCGTACAGAAGAGTCAGATTCACACCCAGGACAGGATGAGTCCAAACGAGAGGGCTCTTGACCGCTCAGCCATAGTGGCTCCCCTTAACTCCTCTGAGTCCCTGTTTCTTTCCTTAGGATTATTATGATGATCAAACGAGAGTGAAACATATGAATGGCATTTTCATATTAGATTCTTTGGTTAGAAGAGAAAATATAACTAAAAGAGCACATCAGATATGAGGACACTGGGTATAAAGAAAAAGGACTCTTTTGACTAATATTGCTTTGGGTTAATTTACCTTGCATTTATAAATCCGGTTGCATTAGGATAATTGTTTAACTCTACAACACATGGGTGTTTTCACTGATGTATGAAGAGTTAATTCTTTAATTAGAGTTAGTTTTTGGGAATGATATTCTGGAACACAAGAATTAAATTGGCTCTAAAGCCATTTGAGGTTTATGACAATTGCTTTAAGGGGATAAAATTACATTTCGGTAATGACCGAAGACCTACTTTAAAAAACAATTAAATGTTGCTAAAATAAAAAAAGTGAGAATTCAGCATTGATTTTTCCTCTTGAATTTAGTAATTCCAAAGTCCTTCTTGAATATAAAATTCAGGATGGTTTGTTCTTATTCTACCTGACAAAGCAGGAGCTACTGTTCAGTTCTCTGAATAGACACAGGTTAAGACCAACGTGAATTTTGGAAAATTAGAGTATTATTATATGACTAAATTTTTGCATAAAAGGCATTTCTATGCAAGATTAACATCTGTATTACAACAAGACCATAATTCTATCCTGGCAGATGGCTCCAAGAATGTTGTGCTTTCTCTCTTTTGCATGACCATATTTTGTATTTTACATTCAATTTGAGTTGTGGAAAGATGCTGATCTTTCAGTATGGAAATACAGATTTTAAAACATATGAATGAATGACAATTGGGCTTTGATATTATCACACTTGGAAATAGTCTTATCAGTTTGCAGATGTCATTTGGGGTTAAAGAAATGATCAGGTGCATTTTTCAATTGTTGATAAAGTTGTTTACACATTTGAAATTTGGTGACATTTAAATTCCTGTGATAATTTTGGATACAGCTTTGGAGTTGGTCAATGAAAATGTCCTCTCATCATTAAATCAAGAACAGGAACTCATCCAAAGTTTAGAAGAATCAATGGATTCTTGACTCTTGAGACTGGGAAAATCCTTAAGAGTCACTGAAGTCTTTGGCTCCCAATTGTGGTGTCATGTGCATTCTGTTGCAAGGAATGTTTCATCAGTAATGATGAACCACAGTGTGAAGTAACATACTTTGATTATGCATTAGGGCAAACTCAAGCTTCTCTGATATCACTGTAGTCTACTGATGCATTTCTTCAAATGCAGGGTGAAAAGGGGGCAATATAGCTTCAGCTCCAGGGAAATGCTCAGTAACCCACAGCTGTCCCAGCTACGCCTTAACCCAAATAAAGCCAATATTCACGGCAACCACAAATTACATAGAACTTGTGAGCTCTCTGCTGCTCTCGGCTATTATCGCCTTGCAAAATACTTTCAGATTTTGTCATAGACCAGGCAAGCCTCTGTTAAAACTATTTATTATGTGCATTGCAGAAGGAAACTTTGAGAACCGAGAAACTAAGAGAAAGAAGACCAATCCAGGTGCCACATAACATATGGGGTTGAGTCCCCAGCACCTAGCACAGGCCTGCTCCATAACGATTGGTTGATTGAATGAATATAAGCGCCATCCTGCAGGAGGAATTCTTTCCAGCTGGCCACCAAGCCTGATATTGGGGCCCGTAAGTGATAAAAGGGACTTAAGGATTTCAGGCTGCCATGTGGGGGTGGAGGGAATGCAAGGGAGCAAGGGTCTTCTAAGAAATCCTTGCAATTTAGTATAGACCAGAGGGCTGGCCACGGTGGACGAACAGCTCAGAGAGAAGGTGTAAGCTTCCCAGGTTCACCAGCGCAGGTAAGGAGGGGAGCTTCCCAGGCCAGATCTTCCTAAGTCTTCCTCTTCCCTCTTTTAAAGAGGCTTAGCTATGCATCAGAGTCCACTCAGAGTAGACTCATGAGTGAAGGAGACTATTTCTTTGGGGACTTTAAAAATTAAAATATGTGAACAGCAGGGATTTTCAACTAGGGGCAATTTTGCCCTTCAGGGGACATCTGGCAACATGTGGAGATAATCCTGGTTGTCACATCTGGGTGGGGGGTGCTGCTGGCATCTAGTGGGTAGAGGCCAGGGATGCTGCAACATCCTACAATGTACAGGACAGCAAATTATTAGCCCAAAATACCACCAGTGCTGAAGTTGCGAATCCCTGGTGGAAAAAATGAAGAAGCATGTTGGAGTGCAAAGGGCACTCGACCAGGAGCCAGGGGCCACGGATTCAGCCCCTGCTGTGTGACCTTGAGGAAATAATTTTCCTTCTTCTGGTCTCAGAGGGTGAGAAGGTTGAACTAAATGATAGATCAAATCCAGCACCAACATTCTACATTT
This sequence comes from Manis javanica, assembly GCF_040802235.1. Taxonomy (NCBI): domain Eukaryota; kingdom Metazoa; phylum Chordata; class Mammalia; order Pholidota; family Manidae; genus Manis; species Manis javanica. The sequence continues at coordinate 22,785,594 of NC_133157.1, read as the reverse complement.
CTAAGATACAACTTGGCTTTTCTAAGGCTTCCAATTTAGATATTAGAACAGATCTTGCCAAAAGAGAGCTTGGCTTCTGCCCCATCCCTCCTGCCCACCCTCTCTCCTTCAATCCTTCTTTTCTTTTCATTAGCAGTTACTGAACATCTACCATGGGCCAGGCACTGTCAGAGAGGCCCTGAGGCTGCTATGGACTGAATTATGTGCCCCCTTCCTCCCTGCAAATTCCTGTGGAGAAGCCCTAAGCCCTAGTGGGATGGTATTTGGTGATGGAGCCTTTGGGAATTCAATTCACAGGAAGTCAGGAGGTAGGTGCTCAGGATGGGATTAGCGGCCTTGAAGAAGAGGAAGAGAGAAAGTTTGCCTGTTCTCTGGGCGCGCAAGAACACAGAGAAGGCGCCCTCTGAAGTCAGGAAGAGAGCCCCGAGCAGGAACCAAATCAGCCAGCACCTGGATCTTGGACCTCCCAGCCTCCACAAGTGTGAGATTTAAGTAGTTGTTTAAGACACTGGCCTACAGTATTCTGTTCTAGCAGCCTGAGCAGACAGGCTCAGAGGGGTAAAAATGGAAAGCGATAAATGTGGACATTTCCCCTCCTATGGAGCTTTCAGTCTAGAAGGAGGGAGAGGTCACTGACAGACAGATCCAGCCTATCAGCCTCAGCAGCGAGGGCAGTTTCTACTGCTGTAATCCACCCAAAACAAATGTAAGTGAATATTACTCCTAAGAGACACACTGAGCAGAAATGTCAGGAAAGACCGAGTAGAAATGTCTCCCAGACAAAGGCACATGATTTAGGAGGCAGGCCAGCCTGACAATTAGAGGTTTGTCAAGAGCCCCTGGTCCACGCTCACTGCCCAGCTCTGGTCCCCGGCACCTTGTTCATGTTGATGTGCAGAGCAGGCCAAGGTCCAGCAGCCTTCACAGTTTCCAGTTCCAGCTTCTTCAGATGGGCAGCGGCCTCACTGAACAGGGCAGGTGTTCCTGGACTCAGCTCTACAAGTGGCCAGGAGGAATGAATAAGCAAAGGTTGAAAGGACAGAGACACAGGAGATAAAAGACGCTTCCCAGGGCCTGCCGCCAGCATCCTTTCCGCCTGCCTTCTCTCTGGCAGCTTGACTCCCTTGAGTAGGCACCAGCTGATGGGGTGTGAGAACATCTAAGGTCAAGGTTTCAAGGCCTAACTCCCCCAAATATGAGCTGGGTGGCCTTAGACAGGTCACTTTACCTCTCTGAGCCATTTTATAATGAAAACAAAATTACTTACCTTGCAGGATTGCTGTGAATATTAAGTGAGGTCATTCATCTACAAATGCTTTATTAATAGAAAAGCAATATGCAAATTGGAAAAGATTAGTGTTCAGGCTAATAGGCATATGAATGTGATCTTGAGAAACATAATATGTTTCTAAAATCAAATGCACTGATTTTGATTTCTGCACTGCTTTGGATTAGTTCACTGCCACTCCTCCCACTAGCCAACATCTACCCATTAATACATTAAATATTTATTATATATTGGAATTTGTGCTAAGTATCATTTGCAGTTGGGATCTGGGGAGCTGGAATAAAGAGATATGTGGGACACAATTTGAATCTAATGGGGGAGACAGGCATGTCTCCAAAGCTAGATATTGGAGAGGGTGTCAGGAAGTTTCACTGACAACATATGAGTTGGTTGCTGAAGGATGTGTAGGATTTCACAAGGGTGGAGAAAAGCATTCCAGGCAAAGGGAACAGCAGGTGCAAAGGACAGAGTTGAGACCCAGCAGTTTTTGGTGAGAGGAGAGTAGTTTTGTGTGGTTAGAGTGTAGTGAGAAGTGGGCAGAAGCCTGGAGACCTCGGCAGGGCCATGCTGTGACGGTCAGCATGTGGCCGTGTTCAGAAGCGTGGGCTTCATCCCAGGACACTGAAGTGCCATTGAAAGGTTGTAAGGTCGAGCTATTTGGTGAGAGTTCTCACTTTGGCAGCTCTGCTTTGGAGGTCGAATTAGAGGAGGTGCCCCTTGGGGTTGTTACAGTTGCCCACATACAAAAAGATAAGCTGTGGCCCAGGGCAAGAGCAGCGTGCATAGTGATGAGAGACACAGTTCTCATTTTGCAACACTAAGTGGACAATGAGTTCCCATTTCTGGCTCAGCCAACACAGAATTATTTCCCATGGTCTACAGGTGAAGGATCAGTGGCTTATACTTTTCACTAGCTCACAGACTCGTGAAATGTCAGAGCTGGAGATTCCTTGGCCATCTTGACACAGCCTACCTCCTTTCACAGATGGGAAAAACCACGGATCCAAGTGGGGACTTAGCTCAACAGTGAGAACTAGAATCAAAGCCTCTTGACTTGTGCCTCTGCCTCAGTGCTTTTTCAAACCACATGTGGTAAAGAACCAGTTCATTTCCCGCAGTCTGTCACAGACCATTGTTTGGGAAAATAAAACAAAAGTGAATTTCTAGAAAAATAAAATAATAGACATACAAAATCCAAGCCCACATTTTTTATTAGTTTTAACAGATAAAAAAATCACTCTATCATATTGCTAAAAATCTTTCTAATTTTTAAAATTCTAATTAAAATTTTTTAAAAATTCACTCTCCATTTCCATAACTTCTCTCACCAGGGCCTGTAACGGCATGCGCTGCGTCTCCCTGACGTACCCCTGCTCTCAGAAGAGGGATGCCAGGAACTAAGTGGGCCTTCCTGATTAGGGAAGTAGGGATTCTAGCCACCTGACTCGCCTCCTTCTCTCTTCCATTGCTCGAGCCAGTGGTAGGTACTGTGGAAGCAGAGAACTGCTAAGGATGAGGTGGAGAGAGAACTGCCTCCTTGTGCTGAAATCAGAGTTTACTGATAAATCATGGTCCCTACATTGCTCCTGCCTAAAGGTCCAAGGCTCTTCTGCAGTGTGCCCTTGCCCAGACCTAGTAACCCAGCACTGCCAGTACGGCTGCTGTCAGCCACGCTGCGCTGAAAGGGTCTGTCCCTAGGATGGAGGGAAGCCACCCATGCCTGCAACGTCACTCCCTCCACCCACCCCCTCCACCCCTACTCACTTGTAAGGGATTTACTGCTGGAGTTGGGGGACCTCAATGGCCCCTCCTTGTTCTCCAGGGTCAGCGAGAGGCCATAGTTTGAGTGGTGCTGGTGGTGGTGGTGGTGGTGGTGGTGTCTTCCTGAAACTTTGGTAGTGAATGGGGTGCCCCCGTTCTCCTCGATGCCAAAAGGCAGCCGGTCGGAGCTGCTGAGCCCTGGGGAAGGGAGCGGGTAGCTGTGGAGGGTGCCAAAGTCAGGATTTAGAAAAGCGAGGTGCCTGGACATTCCTGCGTGTACTTCAAAAGATGCTGTCCAAACATTAAAGACCAAGAGAAATAGGTTCAACAAATGGATCCGCAGCTTTAGTGCAGAACAGGTCACAACGGCAATACTGCACTCAAAGGACAAGCAGGAAGTGGAAATTTATATATATCAAGACCTTAAACCTTAAAAACTCTTTGTTTGAAATTAACTTTTAAAAGAAAAGACATTCTCTAAATGAGAGGAGGAAATAAAGCAATAGTAAGAAATGAGTTGTTAGCTATCCTATGACAAGGTCATGATGCACACTGGGAGGTCTGGGGGCACTTTTCCTCTCATCACCCCACCAGGCGGAAGCACCTGCTGATGTTACTGCTATGATATCTTTTAATTCCAATTGCTCCTATCCTTTTTGACCACTATTGCCTTATTTGAAGCCCTTGTTATCTCTCACTTAGACTCCTCAAACAGATTCCTAACAGCTCTCCCTTCAGCTCATCTTCTGCAGAACTGTGGCCACAGTGCTGTTCTGACTACTTTACAGAGCCTGGTGTTCCTCCCTCCATGCCATCAGCACTGACTCTTTACCATACCAAGACACAACCCTTCGGAAATCTGAAGAAAACCATGGACCTTCCCTGCAGAAAAAAGGCATCAAAATGCTACGTTTCACACTCAATTTCAGGCCCTCTACTGCCCCTCCAGCGACCAAAGTTAAGAGCCCTGGACTACAAGATAAAAATCAAATTCCTTTATGTGTCACTCACAGCCCCCCAAGATCTTATCCCATTCTCTTCATCTCATGTCCTGCTACATTCTTCTCTACACCCTAAGTCCTTCCCATCCTAGTGCCTTTCATCTTTTTCTGTGCCCTGGAGTCCTTCCAGATCCCTAAACCCAAAGAAGACACCCCTTCCTCCAGGAAGACTTTCAGCCTTTAACACCCAAATCAAAGGTCTCCTCACACTCACAGGCAGAGATAGCCCCTCTTTCTGCTCATTCCTGTAGACCAGCTTTCTACTGCCTACAACTTCACTCTGTCTTCACCAAGACACAGTAGGAGCTCACCCCCTGGCAGGAAACACTGTGGCTCAGTCAGTTACAGTCGCACTAGAACGAGCTGCTAAGGGGGTGGAGGAGGGAAGGCAACTCATTCTCCTAGGCTTGGTGTTGGGGAAGGCGTCAGAACTACAGGAGCATTCAGGGGACATAGTCTACTTTCTCACAGGAAACCCTATTCCTTGTGTTTGTATGAGGTTGATTTTCCCTGAGGGGTGGGCCTGAGACACAAGCCTCACCAATCAAAACTCTCCATCCTTCCAGACTGAGTGATTTGTTCTGGCATATGATCCAATCAGGTTTAACACATAGAACCTGAGTCTCACTTCCTTTTTAAGAGTCAAAAAGGGCCTTATTATGACTTCTGTGGGTCCTAAGCACTGTTCCTTCATCTTTTCTAAAATTTTTTTTGATTAGTTTATGGCTGCATTTGTATAAATATGAATATATTAATACCATATAGTAAACCATGTTCTTCCACTAAAAGTTCATTTTTTTCTTCTGACTTTAAAAGAAACTAAACCATTTTTGTGGGCCCTTAACAGTATTGTGAACCCATGGCACTGCACCTACTGTGCCTCATGGATACGTTGGGTCTGGCTGCAAGGACAGTGTAAGCTGAGGCTACTTAGGACACTCACAGGCAGAGAGATAGCCCCTCTTTCTTGACCCTTGACACAGAGGAGTATCTGAGGCTGGGGCCAATGCAGAAAGGGAGGCCAGATGAGCAGAGGTTAATGTAGCTAGAGAGAAAAAAATCCTAATGGCATCACTGGGACCCTGGTACCAGCCATGCCTAAAGCTAGTTCTATCACTGAACTTTTCAATTTTAAGGTCCAGTGAATTCTTTTCTGTTGTTTATTTTTTTGTTTATTTATATTTGCTTGATGAAGTTGCCTTTCTCTTATTTATGACCCACATGCTCTAAATCAGTAGAGGTAGGTTTTGTTATTGCATTTTGTTTATTTTGTGGAATTCCTTCAAGTGAGAAGATAGAAACAGCTATTACAGGCTTAAGGAATAGTACGAACAAAGGAATGGCGGTCGAGAGAGCAGGATGGCTGGATGAGAGGGAGCGAGGAGCAACGTAGCAGGAGGTGAAGTTAAGGAGACAAGCTGGGGCCAGTTAAGAAAGGTGGTGTCCTGGGTTATCTGGAGGCCGCACCACGGAAAGGGTTTTTAGGCAAGGACATGACATGACTGCAGTTACGTTTTACTGAAGTTCATTTTGAGTGCTGTGTAGATAAGCTGGTGGGAGAGAGACTCTCCATTAGGAGACGGCAGCAGGGTGGGGCCCAGACTAACTCCGTGGATGGAGTGAGGTGAGCAGCCCTCTGGGATACTTCTGAGGCAGTGGAGCAGGGCTTGCAAGCCTGGCGCTTGGGACCCTGCAGGAAGGAGACACAGAGGAGTCCTCTGCTGCAGATGCAGGATACTGGAAGACATGGCCCTGGCCATCCCGACATTGTCCCATGAACTGGGTCTCTGGTCAGCCCTGGCTGCTTCCTGGAGAGTTTGCTCAGAATAGTCTTACCTAGCATGTGTGTGTCAAGAATGTGGCAGAAGGCGTGGCTTTGGCTTCTGGGGGATCATAGCCCAGCCTTACCTCTCCAGACTAAAACTAACCGAGGGGACCCACCCACCCTGAGCACAGCAAGGGAGCAGCAAAAACTACACAGAGTTGTAGTTGAAATGCCTGGATTCTAGTCCTGGTTATGCCCCAGCCTGCTGGAGGAACTCTGGACTGTCACTCTGGGCCTCAGTTTCCTCCTCTGTGACATGAAGTGGGTCATGAGATTTCTGAGTGCATTTCCAGGTCCGAGAACCATCCTTTCCCTAACTATTTACCCAGGACTTGCTCTGTCCCCTACTCTGTGCTAGCTATTTTACAAAAAATGTCCTATTTTATAAATGTGGAGACCTCTGCTTGACACACAATAGGAGCTCCACAAATATCTGATGAAAGGAAGGATGGGAGGGAGAAAAGGAAATGAGGGAGAGAGAAGGAGGGATGATTCATAAAGTCATGGAGCTGGGAACTGACAACTATGCAGACTCTAAAACCTGTTGGCACTGTTTTACTGTCTCTCAAATGTGTTGAAAATAATATCTGTCCAAAGGAGGCACAGAGCCTAGGAGTTCAGAACAGAAAATTCCCTTTGGCCGGAGGATGCGAGGGGCTTCACTGCTTAAGGCTCATCTTCCACACTGCCCTTCTTCCTCGCTGCAGCCAGGCTATTCAAGGTCTGAATGGGCACTGTCATTGTTCAGGCAGCATGGACAAATCAGACAAACACTGAAAGGAAGAGAGTGACAGGAGTGGGTATTGGCAGAATTTGGGAAGGGGAGAACACAGAGACATGTGGAGGTCAGGAAATTCAGAATTGTTTAGCCTGGAGGACAGGGAAAATGGCATGTCATTAATAGAAAAATGGAGGTGAGAGTAAGGGCTGCTGGAGGAGCGAAGACTCTGATTTGCCTTCATATGTATTACACTGAACCTGAAAATAAACACCCAAGAGGAAAGATGTCCTATAGCAGAGATCTGGTGTACATTCAGGGCTGGAGGTAGAGTTGGAAAGCTTAGGTAAGAATTTCTGATGGTAAATAGATGTCACATCCCATGCCAACTCAAACTGATTTTCTCTCCCTGCTTGGAATGCAAGTTCAAGAAGGATTCTGAGGTTGTGCCTAGCTCAGGAGCAAAGTACTGTGATTGATTAGTGATGTCTGCCACAGACTTGGATTGGAATAGTGGTATCATGTACTTGTTTTTCCAAGTTAAAAGTGTGTGATTTTTAATTTATAGGAAACCCAAAGTGAAAAGTTAAATGCATATGCAAGAAGTGATCAATTGCATTTAATAACATGTCAAATAAAATGTGCATGTGTGATTTTTATTCTATAGCTACTTATGGGGAAGACTGAGAAAGAGGTAAGTGGGAAAAGAAATAGATGATGATCAAAGCAGCTGCCTGAATTTTGTCAGGGTAACAGTCTCTAGAAGAGCAAAGGTTCCTAAGCAGGAGCAGACTGACCTGGGGGCTTTCTCAGGTGCATGGGGACCATCCTGAGGATCTAATCTGTGGAGAAGTTTGTGGGATTGTGAGTCCGTTGAGGACACCACTCCTCATGGCCTCATGACTATGTCATTAAAGTTGCACATTTGTCTTGTTCAGAGGGGCCTCGAAGAGGGTAAAGCCCACCCAGAGGGTCCAGCAGCACTCAACAGCCCAGGAGTCTCAGGGCCCATTGGCTAAGGTTCAGGAGATGAGGCTGGCTCTGTGTTCATGGTCAACAGAGACTGAGGTTCGTGAGGTTTCTGGCATCTGGAAAGGAGGTCACGAGTCCTGGTTTGCAGAAGGTGATGGAGGAGAGGTATGCAGGCTTCAGTCTGCTCCACCAGCTGGCAGTTGAGAAGGAATCTGGTGTGGAAGAAGGGGGCTACTCTGTGCCCAGCCCTGGGCTAGGCACTTTATGTTAACTTTTACAGTTGCTCTTCAAGGAAGCTGCTAATCCCTCATTTAACACTGGGGCTTAGTGGTATAAGGTGAGGAATATGGACATAAGTGTAAGGTGTGAGTAATGTGCTCTGTTAAACGCGAAGTGAGAACTCCAACCAGACCTAATGTCTTCCCTGCTCTCAGGGGAAGCCTCCACTCCCATTCTTTCCAATTTCAGAGAAGTTAGTGGTCCTACTGGGGCAGGAGGGGAGGAGTCATGCCATATGGGACTTTCTTGACTGTATTCGGGGTGGGCTCAGCTCTGCAGACCCAGTGAAGTTTGGGGACTCTTACATCCCTGCCTAAATCCACCATAGCCTCTCCCCTCCCTGACCTAGGATCCCAGAATGCCAAACACATGATGCTCAGTCAAAATATATTGCATACTGAATAAAGGGAATAAATACTCAGAATGGTATAACATTATTATTAATATACTTATTATAATTATATGATGATAATTATAATAACATTATTATACCACTATTATACTATTATGGTTAAGATATTATAATAATAGTATAATTATTCAGAACAATCCCCCAGAATTCACTACCAACTGTGGCCAAGGCAAGCCATGAATGGGGAAGGTCCTGAGCTGGAACACAGCACTTACACGGCTTCCTCTCAGAAATAAGGCCACAAGTGATGAGTGTGCTCTGAGGAGCCAATCATATCATATGCTCTACAGCTCAGCCAATAATGGGTGGCATGGGCTTTTGGAAGCAGCTAGAGGATCTGATCCTGGGTAAGAAATCACAGAATTGTAGAAACAGAGCCCCTCAGACATCATCTAGTTGGATGGTTTTAAACCCAGGATGAATAAAATCACCAGGGCAACCCCCATACACTGCTGGTGGGAATGCAGAATGGTACAGCTGCCTTGGAAAACAGCCTGGCCGTTCCTCAAAGAAAGTTAAACAGAGAGTTACCATATGACCCAGCAATTCCACTCCTACGTATATACCTAAGGGAAATGAAAACATTTCCATGCAAAAACTTGTACATAAATATTCATAGCAGCATTATTCACTATAGCCAAAAGGTAGAAACAACCAAATGTTCATCAGCTGATGAATGGCTAAATGAAATTGTGGTAGACCCATGCAATAGAACATTATTTGGCAACAAAGTGAATGAAATTTTGATCCATGCTACAATGTGAATGAACTATGGAAATATGAAAGAAGCCAGACACAAAAGTCCACATATTGTGCAATTCTGTTTATATGAAATGTTCAGAATAGGCAAATCCACAAAGTAGATGAGTGATTGCCTAGGACTGGGAGGATGGGGGGATAGGAAGTGGATTGCAAGCGGGTATGGGGTCTCTTTCAGGGCAGGTGAAAATGTTCTAAAATTAGATTGTAGTGATGGTTGTACAACTTTGTGAAGATGCTAAAAATCACTGAACTTTACAATTTAAATTGGTGAATTACATGTATGTGATTCATATTTTAATAGAGCTGATAAAATAACTGGGGGAGATTTTGAAAAACATCAAAGTCTGGCCCTAACCCCAGACCAGTCACATCATCATCCAACTCTTATCTCCAATGGGCAGCCAGAGCTGCGAACCACCGCCCGAGTCAGGCCGACCTTCTCATTTTGCATGTGGAGAAACGGGGACCTACTGGGAGAGCGAGGTGACCAGGTCAGCTGGTTGCGGGTAACTGGCTGTGCCAGGACACCATCCAGGATTCCTACCCCTCCACTTGTGCCCCAGCTGCTACGTTTTCCATCTGCCTTGGATTCTGCATTTAAAACAGCAAATGCACTCATTGGGAAAATCCCAGATCTCCTCAGGGCCCCACTGCCGGAGACATCCTATAGACACATCTCGTCTTCCCAGGGATGCAGGAAGCTCTATATTCCTATCACGCCTCATGTTTTTGTGTCCTCCACTGTACTGAGAATGCACTAAGCACACAGCAGGTGTTCGATGAGTACTGGTTAGACTGAAAATAAAATTAAGTATCAATGCACTCAATAAATATTTGAGCACCAACTCTAGTGTGCAGACAGAAAGACAATGGGAGGCTGTCGTTGCCCTCAAGGAGCTCGCTGCTGAGGCACAAGCCCAGAGCCGCTGGGTGGGTGCTTTGAAAGGGTAAGTGGAGGAGGGACGCCCAACCCAGCCTGGGGAGCAGCCAAAAAGGAAGAAGTTTCTGTGAATACAGTGTGGGCAAATTCTGATTTTTCTCTGAGATGAAGAATCAATTGTCCCACCATTACTAAAGGCCTAATTCATCCTTGTTCCACTTGAAATGCCATCTTCTACATGTGGAGTCACTTTCCGGAGGGCTCTCAGATCCATTCTCTGCCCTCCCCAACTGGCTCTATTTCCAGGGAAATGCATTTCTCAGGCTCCCTGCCCTCTGGCTTTCTACAGAGCTTTGGCCAATGGGAGGTGGGAAAAGGAGTAGGTCAAGGTCTTTCTCCCCTCTCTTTCTGCCTCAGGTGTTCCCAGGGGTAGCTGTGCATTCACTGTGGTTCCAGCTCCCACTAGACTAGCTTCCTGTGGCCCCAGCTTCTGGGCTCTGGGACACATATATACCTGTGTCTATTTCTGAATTCTTCATACTTTTTCATTGATATATTTATCTATTATTGCCAAACCAATATCAGGTTGTCTTAATTCCTTTTGTTTTAATATGTTTTTTACTCTCTGATAGGACAAATCCTGTTCCTTTTCCCACATCATTTTTTCTTTTGTCTTTTTCTGGACTATTATCATGCACTTAATCTTTCAGATTACAATTCAAGCTATGACCTAAAATATCCCACCGGAATTCTGATTTGGGACATGAAATACTATGAATTTGGGAGGCTGTATTCGTGAGAGAAACCATATTCTCACCATTTATTCAGATCTTTTTATATGTCCTTCAATCAGAATTTTAAACTTTTTCATAAAGGTAGGGAACACATTTTATTAGCTTTATTCCTAGGTATATTTCAGTTCTGTCACATTTCCTCTGATTTTTTTACTACAAGTAGATACACAGAAGTGCTGACTTTAGGATGTTTCTGCCTCTGGCCATTTTGCTGAGCTTCCTGATGAATTGGAATTCATTTGTATTTTAAGAAGATAATCACATAATTCTTGTTTCTCTCTCTGCAGCCTTTATTCCTTACTTTGTTTGCTTACTTATTGCATTGATAAAGCCTCCAGGATGTTACTGAGCATCAGCAGTCATCGTCTTATTTCTGAAGTGTGTAAATTATATAGTGTTTCAACATCAAATGTTGGTTTCTGACAAATTCTACTTATTAGGTTACAGGCAGTCCTGCTCTTCACCTCCTAAGAATCCTGAAAGATCAGCATGACTTATCTGGGTGAACCCGTGCTATCCTTAAGTGGACACTACTTCCTTTACCAAGTGCTCAAAAAAGGATCCGTTCTTTTTGGGTATCGCCACAAGCTTATCAACCCAGTGGTATAAATACAGTTTTTGAGAAAACTGCATGACATTTCCCTGTCTATCCTTCTGGCATTTCCCCAAGACTCCATGGTTTTTCAGTGTACTGATGCCCACTCAGCAATGACATATGCAGATTTTCTCAGTATCCTTGGAAGCTCTTTTCTAAGCCTAAAGACTTAAACTAATTGTACAGCAATCACCTCCTGACTACCCTGTCATCTTGGACTTCGGTGTCCTCCTCTTTGTCCTTTTGACCTTTGGCAGTTAGTATATTGACCGGCTTCCTTGTTGAAAAAGAGGATACCAAAACTGAAGTTCGGGACGTCGGCTTCTGTCTCGTCAATCTCATATACCATCCTCAGGAATGGCTGCTGGTAAATTGTCCGTCTTTTTGCTCCATCGCAAGTGTGCAGCTACAAAGCTTTAAACAAAAGATCTTTAAAAAAAAAACAGGCCTGTGCCCCTTTGCTTTCGATTTGTTCTATCTTCTTTCTCTTTAAAATGCTGTTTTATAAATTGCAGACCCCTAAAAGCCTTCTTTTGTCAGATTATCTATGACAATGTCATAGCCCATGTGAAAACGATTCCCTTTTAGATCTACTTTGTCTTTGACATTTTAAAAGTCTGATCTCCTAAAGATTAGAATACATGGAAGCTTAACCCTGAATTCCACTCATTTCATATTAATGATTCCAAGACAGCAGGATCATTTATTCCCAAGGATCTTTTACACATTTTCAAACTCGTCTGCCTTGCTAACCAGAATTAATAATAGCAATGCTGGCCATGTTTCTTCTACCTTCCAAACAACCAAGTCATCAGCCAGGAGGGCCAAGAAATCAACAAATGTTCTCCTTTGAAATGACAGTGTCTGGATGGCCAAGAAACCCCTCATACATGTCAGCCTGAAATGCCTCTTATGAAAACACAATGAACATCCTCTACCCAAAGTCCTTGGCGTGTGTCTGGATTGCTCATTGCACACTTACTTGCCATGTGCTGCCTCAACTCAAGGATACTTTGACCTGTTCAGGGCACCTGTCTGGACTCCACAGCAGGCTTCCTGAAGGCAGGAGAAGCTTCTGTGGCACCCACACCGCACACAAGTTCTCCTGACACCTTCCCAAAGAGCCTGGGGTGAACTGGCTCCTGTTTCACTTTTCGCCTAAATGGGGGACAATTCTGCATTTCTAATCAGTACTGAGACATCAGAGAGATACTCACAAATATCTCAGCAGAGTGTCCCAACTGACAGGCCTCCGAAGGGTTGCCAAGATCAAACAGCTTTGTTTGCTTACCCCAGGGTGCTATACAAATGTGTTATTTTTTTCTACATGTGCCAAGGACAAGAAAAAGTTGGGAAACACTGTCACTAGTCCATATCCAATCCACCAGCCTGGAGCTGTGGCTGTCCAGCTGGGACTCTCTTAGCAGAACCTACTCGACCATGTTTTTAAAGCAGATGGTGTCAGCCAGTCTGACCTCCTGACTGAACATGGTGCACTCACCGTGCTCTCTAAATACTCACAGAGGAAAAAACCCAAGAGCTAACATTTTTTACTGTACAACACTATGCCGTCTATTAAGGTATGGAATCCTACAGCAACCACCTGAAGGGACAATTATTATCATCCTTATTTTAAAGATAACCAACTTCCCCAAAGTCATACAAGTAATAAGTGGCGAGCTGGGATTTGAAAGCAGGCGACCTGACTTGAGAGCCGTGGGCTTTTCTAAGTGCTAGGCCAGTGCTTGGCTATGCAGGAGACAGAGCAGTATAATGACACTGAAAGAATGCAGGTTGGCACCTGGCTCTGGTTTTGCTGCCACTTAGCAATGTGACCTTACCAACTCATTTCACCTGTCTGGGCCTTAGACCCTGCATTTTTGGACATTTATTAAGCATTTATATACCAGGAACTAGAGCTCAATGAAATAATTTGATCTCTGCCATAAACAACCTGAAAGATGAGAAAAGGTACACTTGCTCATCATGGTTTCCAGGATATCTATCACTTATTTCAATTTTAATTTAGTAGAGACTAAACAGAGTGGGTCATTAGCCCAACATATTGCTGCAAATTCTTATTAAATTCAGTGCAAGCATACTATTTGGCAGTAGGTAGGGAGTATATTTGAAAAAGAGTACCTTTTTCATAATAGGTTTAAGAAAATTGTATCAACATCTTAGAAATACGATGCATTACAAATGTTAAATCTATTAATTAGGGATGATTTCCAGTAACCTTGTAGTTTTATTTACTTATTTTTAAGTGACTTGAAAAAAAAAGATGACCCTACATCATTTTTCCCTCATCTGAAAAGGTCAAAATTACATTTTTTGGCATGGTTTATGTCCTTTGTATAGATTACTCATTGGCAGAAGGAAACTTTCCCAATTTGTATGTCTTTCAAGATAATTTCCAAGCCATCAACTTGGAACAAATTCTAATGTTAGCACAGGTCATGTCTGAATCCATACTAGACTGGGAGCTCTCGTTTTGATTAGTTTATTAGGTCCCTGTCACCAAAGGCAATGTTTTCTTCAACATCAATTCCAGAGGCCTATTACAGTACCTGGCACAGAGTAGTAGCATAGTAAATATTTGTTGAATGAATGTGGTAGGGCATTAATTTTAATTCTCCCAAGGTAATTTATCAAGTGTCTATTCACAAAAGCCTCATTTTGGCCATGAATTTCCCAGTTGTTCCTAACACTACATTAAACAGTCTCTGTAAAACTGTAAAGTATTCTCATCGCATCTTAAGGAATGATGAGAGCCCTTTAAGGTTCAGTGGGAGCTGGGTCTCTGTCCTGTGTGAGGCAGAGTAGGACATGTGCCTCTATGTTTGACCTGGAGTTTTCCTTTGGCGAAACTGCTATCAAATGGTTGCAATGAATGGCTGTAAGCAGGGGAGCATGCCTTGAAAATCTGCAGCCAGAAAATTCCATTTTATCCTGATGTTATTTTGCTAAGTGTATAATGTCTTTCTAGTTGTGTGAGACAGAGAGAAGCTCTGAGGAAAGGCTCTATAACTTTGTGGTGAGGTCTAGGATTTTAGCAATTCCAGACCAATTTCAGGATCTGAGTCCAAAAATAAATATTTCATGAGTTCATTTTTGCACAGAGGCTCAAGACTAAGAGTTTATTCAATCTCTTTCCTGTCTTAAAAAAAAATACAGAAATACAGTTGTTTTCCTTTACCGCATTCACTTCTAATAAATCTAACAAATTGTTTCCCCCTTCTTCTGGGTTTCTTACAGATTTTCTTGGCCTCTCATTTCTGCTTCCAGTGCCCACGCGGCTTAAATGAAGATTTTTTTTTTCCAGTCAAGTACCAGCATTACCAGACTTGCCCCCAGCTACTGCTTTAAATGCATCCCCAAACAGTACAATATGGGAACTCTCAAGGAACAGCAAGTCAAAATAAGCACTGCATGAAAGAGCAGCTACTGGTGTGCAGGCTAATGTCTAAAGAGCCAGTTTGCAGCACTTCCAAGGAGCTAGAGCATTATTTTTCCATTCTGCAGACACCATCCAGCTCACCCATGATATGATATGAAATTATTATTCATTCCGGAATGAAGTTCAGGTTAGACAAATAAAAGGCATGCTTGGTTTTACAGGCAGGTTTTAGACATTCTACGCACTGGTTAGCAGTGTGAGCAAGAGCTGGAGATGAACATTGGGTATGTGTCTCTGAGGTGATACAGATGATACCAGTTCTATTTCGGTTTTCATTAGTCCTTCAGTATCTCCTCAAATGATCCTGTCTCTGTATTTCTCAATTCTTGTAGGTTCTTCATCAGCTCCTATTATAAACATCCTTAGTTAGCTTCTGAAGCCATACACTGGGCCTAATTTTAAGAGCTTGTTTGCCTTTAGTATAGAGAGTGTCCATTATTCAGCCATGGAATGAGGCTGGCAGAGCCGTTAGCATATCAACACCTCTTGCTTTTGAGGTTTCAGCTGCAGACAGTGGATGTTTAAACTACTCGCCATTCAGTAGGGGATGTTTAGATTTCTGCAGGTTTCTTATAACAGGAGCCTACGGGGATGTTCCTCTAATTATCCCAACCCTTTTTAGTGGATTGCCTGGACTACAGCAGTTTATTTTAAATTCTGCGGTCTTTCCTTAATAAGACTACTGGCAAGTCTTGGGATGCGGTTACAATTTTAGATCTGATGTATTAGAACTTTAATTGTAACTAAAAGTAAGTCCCTCCTTCCCTGGTCAATGCACCAGGGAAATTCCCAATGTCTTAGTGGGTATTTAAGAAGTCTGAGTGGAAAGTTCTCAATAAACTCCCCAGAAGGAAAGGAGATGTGGCTATTAGAGATCAATTCCCTCACCCTATTTTCATGCTGCCCACATTGCTTTGTCTGATCTCCAGGGCATGGTGTCATGCTGTTACCTGAACTTCGGGAAATCTGCTTTCAAAAAAGGTTTGGTATATATCAACTTTTCCCATCTTTCCCTGTCTTCACTATTAAAAAGGCTAAGGTAGCATGATTAACTTTATTTCATCAGTCTCATCTTTATTAAAGAGCATGCATGACTCAAAAATAGGGCTTCTAGAAGGTTCCTGGCCAGCCAACAACAAATGGCATTCAAAAAGATGAAAAGGCAGGCGACCCTGCTTACAGAGAAATGAAATTAAAATGGAAATTCTGATTTTGACCTATCAGACTAACAAAGGTGTAAAAGAATTAGCTAAAGCTATGAGCTTGCTTCAGGTGGGATAACAGAGGCCCTGTCAATCATTGGTATGTGTGTGGTGGGGGAGAGGCATAATCAGGTAGAATATTTTTGGAGGGAAATTTCCTCCAAAAGATAGTTAGGCATATTCAAATTAGATATGCTCATACGCTTTGACCCAGTGTCTCTACTTGTAGGGAATTCATTCTACAGATGGACTTGTTCAAGTGTATAAACAGAATGTACAAGAACAGCAGAAAAAATTTAATTTTAGAGATTTCAGGTGGCCTAAATGTCCATCAATATTGACTGGTTAAATAAATACATGTGCTCGTTTATACAGACTTGCTCTAGATTGACGAGAAGAAATGCTCACAATGTTTGCTTGGTGGGGAACTAGGGAAGTAGGGAATAAGAAGGTGGAAAGGAAAAGTAATTTTTAGATATTTTTGTCTGCATTTTTACCAATGTCTGTATTACCTACTAAAAAAAAACTAAAAAAGCACAGCAGTTCCCTTTATTACTTTCTACTTAGTCTCCTCATAGTTAAAAGCTTCCTCTGCTTTGTGTAAGATGAAATCCCAAGTAAGACAAGTTGGGAACTGAGAGATGCTGTTTCAATTCTCCAAACTTCTGAGAGCCGATCATACTAGCAGAATACATTCTCAGCGGTCTCACCAATTCCCTCCTCTATGCCAATTTTGCCGCTTGCAGGTGGGGAAGTATTGTCCACATTCTGCCAGGACAGTTATTTTCTAATATTCTCAGACAGAAATACCATTTCTTTTTATCCCTTCTTAAAAGATCCCCATGGTGTGTCTGCTCTTAGCTTGTCAGAGATGTGTCTTTATGTTATTGTGTCAACCCTCTCCCATCTGATCTTTTGGGACCAAGCACCCCTTACCATTGCTAAACTTAGACCATGCATCTCAATTCATCAGCCTATGAGCTATACCATTCCTTGAGCTGGACTTTCAATCTCCTTGTCCTATTTCTCACCACATATACTGCCAAGGTTAAGGCCTTAACTCTCAATAACCACTAAAACTGCTACCAGCTAGTTCCAAACATTGTGTAAAGCCCCTTATATACATGATGTCATTTAATTCTCTTAATAGTGAAATATTATTGGTAGGTTCCATTTGGGGATGAGGAAATTGAGGTATAGAGAAGAAAAGAAACTGGCCAAAGGTCAGGTCATGTGGTTAGTAAGTAGGAAAGCTGGAATTCAAATCTTGTGAGATTCCAAGGTATCCACATCTTGAACCCTTGTATACTGCCGGTGGGATTCTAAAGTGGTGCAGTTGCTGTGGAAAGCTGTATGGAGGTTTTTAAAAAAACTAAGAACAGAAATGCCACTTGACCTGGCAATTCCACTTCTGGGAATTTGCCCAAAGAAAACAAATCACTAATTCAGAAAGGTACATGCACCCCTATATTTATTACAGCATTATTTACAATGGCTAAGGTATGTAAGCAACCTGAATGTCCATTCACAGATGAATGGATAAAAACTATGTGGTACACATATATAATGGAATATTACTTAGTCATAAAAAAGAACAAAACTTGCCATTTGCAACAACATGGATGGATCAGAGGGTATTATGCTCAGTGAAATATGTCAGAGAAGACAAATACCATATGATTTCACTTATATGTGGAATCTAAAAAATAAAACAAATGAATAAACAAAACAGAAATAGACTCACACAGTGAACAGACTGGTGGTTGCCATAGGGGAGGTGGGGTGGGGATGGGTACAATAAGTAAAGGGGGAAAGATTAGTGAGGATGTTTCATACTTAGATCTGGGTGGTTACATGAGTGTACACACAGGTCAAAACACATCAAGCTGTACCCTAAGATTTGTGCATTTTATTCTATGTACCTCTTTAAAAAAAAAACATCAAAGTATCCACCTTTCACCTACTCAGAGAACTGCAGGGCTCCTGCCCCCAAGAGAGGCACCACTGGACTCTATGGTCCTTCTCTCATCAGCTTGCAATCCCCTGCCATTGGCTTCTGCAAATACCTCTCTCCTTACCACAGGTTCTAATCTTGGCATGGGTCCTTCAACTAGTGTGTGTCCATGCCCTGTCCTCGAGTGGACGGAACTCACTACCTCCTTGCTTCTGGAGTGAGGAGAGCCGAACAATGACATAGACTCGGTTTGACAGACTTGGGGGAGGGAGGTTACGATGAAATTAAAGCCATTTAAGAAACCCTGGAATTCTCATTCTTCTGCTTCACCGTGAGCCTAAGAAAGTACAAAACTGTGCTGAGCAGACAGATCTGGCTATTTATTATGAGGAATTCATCCACTTGCTTTCTGACATCATGCCTATGTTAAAAAAAATAAAAAAGAACTGGCCCCTAATGAGTTAACACTGAACCATTAAAACGAGGGCAGACCAGATGGGAAGCTGTGCTTTTCCAAAGTGAGGTCCTACACTTGCCCACCTCAGACTCTCCTGGTTCTTTATGGTGAGGGCTCCTTAGTCTCACCACTGACCACTTCAACAGTGTAGCAATCTCCATTTTTTATGAGCTGTCCAGACAATTCTTTGGCTCCCTAAGTTTGGGGAAATGGGCCACTTGGCAGAATTATTGGTGTCTTTTGTTGAGGCTCAGCTCAATGACATCTTCGTTTCCTCTTTTTAGATACCTTGGGGCTCCTTAAAAATGTGCCACCTTTCACGTGCAGGGTCTCTCCTTCCCTGCAGTTTGCTTTTTCTCTACCTCTGCGCCTTATGCCTCTGGCATTTGTCCTGACCTCCTGTACAGAATGGCCAAGGCAAATTATCCTATGCTTGATTTAGGGTATTTACCTGCAACTTTTGGAAGATTTCATCAGTCAGGGAATTGATTTAGAGCCAAGTTTGGGAAATATTGATCTAAAAGGATCAATATGGCTGCTCAGGGAGCTCTCTTTGATGAGCTCAGATCTTAAAGAACTAGTTAAAAGCTGGAAAGTCAAGGGCAACAGAGAAGATCTATTATTAGTTGTCAAACCAGGTCCCAGGAGGCTGGATGGTCACTGACCTGGAAGGATGGTGCAATATTAACAGGCAAGAAAAAACAAAGGACACCCTCACTGTCCCTTTTCCTTCCTCTTTGCTGTAAAGGAGAAGCATTTTTAGTGGAAATGGTAGATTGAAAAGTGAAACAGGCAAGAGGGTTTTGAAGGCCAAGGTAATTACCTGGCATGACTTCTAGTCTGTATGAATTACATCAATCAGATGACTATGTTGATTCACTGTTAAGATATTCTGAGTGGTCACAGAAAAATAATAGATGATACAAGACCATTAAGTACTCAAGTGTCAAAAAGCACAAAAAGCTAATTCCTTACTTACGTAATACTGAGCACAGTTTTGCTGGCAGGTAATGTTCCAGAAGAAATGACTGGTTTGTGAGCTCTCAGGAGCGAAGCAGTGGACCATCTCAAATAAAGAGTGGCTCACTAAGAAGACAATAATGCTCACTCTCAGCTCCTTTGAAAAGGAGTGAATGCAGGGCTGAATGCCTTCATGGACAGGGTCACTAGACTGCTGCAGGACGGGTGCTCAAGTGTGGTTACTAGTCTCCTGGGAGGCTGGCGTTGTGGGGAAGGTTGTGACAGGGTTATCAGCTCACTGGGGATGGGGACAGTCAAGGTCATTAGACCATTGGTGTGTAGTGGGGATGTATGGTTGTTAGGCCACTGCTGGTGGTAGGTGGCTCTCCTGTAAGTGGATTTCAGTGCAGGAATTCTTCAACGACCTAGTACTAGTCTCATGGGGCTGTGGATAGACAGGGTCCCAAATAGCAGAATGATTAATAGTGAAGGCAATAAAGCCCAGGGGTGAGAAAACATGCTTCGAGTCAAAATTCTTGCTTACCACCTACTGGCTCTGTGACCATGTACAAGCTGTTTGGTTAAATTCTAAACCTGAGCTTCCACATGTGTGAGAAGAGGATATCACCACCTCACAGAGTGGTCAGGACAATCGAGTTCAGCACCATACGTAGAGTCTAAAGCACACCTGTGGCTATTAGCCTGTATTTACAATGGATCGGTGTCAACCTGCTGAGGCGTCTAGTGCCCTGCAGTTGGCCTGTCCTCCGCCCTGTAGTAACGCTCATCACTACAGCGGTGCTGCACATGAGAACACTGCAGACACACTGGGCAGTACTCAGATGCTGAATCCTGAACACATGTGATGGTCAATATCCTACTCAAAATGCAAAATGGGATGCCCCAGACTGGACAGCTGTTCAGACACCTTCAGACCAGCTCTGAGATGACATACTACCAACTTCTATCTGGTTAGATGTTTCCTTTAGAATGAATGTGGAAGAGGTCATTTGCTGAACACTCACTAAGCACTGCTATGTATCACACTGCAGAACAAAGGCAAATGATACAAAGCTCATACTGAAGGAGCAGAGAGGCTCTGGGATGAGAACAACAGAGGCTATTTTCATACAAAGTAGTGGGTGCAATATTGATATATACAGAATATTGATATATACAGTGCAATATTGATATAAACAGAGTACAGAAACAAACCCAGTTTGCAGTGGGGGCCGTCAGAGGCTCTGGGAGATGACAGCATCTGAATGGAGGCCTAAGGGATGAGCAGGAGCTGGCAAAGGAGGTGGGAGTGACAGTGCTCTCAGCAGAAGGAACAGTATTTGCAAAGGCACAGGTGGGATTAACAGCAGGGTGTGGTGAATGCCAGAATTGCCAGCAGTTTGGTGTTGTAGAAATTTAAATAGGAGGGTGAGAAACGGGGGGCTGGGAGGATATGCTAGAGCAATAGAATGGAAGCAGAGAGCAGGGGAACTCCATGCAGGAGGCCTGGGATTTCACCCTTTTGAGGCCTGGGATTTCACCCTATGAGTGATGGAGAACCCTGGCAGATACCAAGTACTGAATGACACAATCAGAGTGTTTTAGAAAAATCACTCTAGTGACTGTGAGGAGAATGAGCTATCCGGAGACTGGAGTCAAGGCAATCAGTAAGGGCACCTCTCAGGCAAAGAGAAGGTGCTGCTACAAGATCAATGGTCATCAGTAGAGAAGGACTAAATACAAATACTAAGGAGATGGACTGGGCAGATATGGGTGCTTTAAGGGAGAAGAGTTGGGATGATGTCTGAATTCTTATCATGGGTAGGAAAGAGAGAATAGGGTGGAAGATTTCTCCTCCTCCCCCAGTAAAAGATGATAAATTTGATTTCTGATGTAGAGTTTGAGGTGTATATAGGATTCACAAGTTGAAAGTTGAAAAAAACTGTCAATCTAAAAACTCACAACAGTCGTGTCGGTTAGAGATAATGGTTTCTGAGTCAAGAGCACTATTAAAAATCATGACTGGATGACAAGACCCAGGTAGAATGCTAAGGGAGAAAAGCAATGGGCAGAGGAGAACCCCTGGAAAACACCAATATTTAATAGGAAGATAGGAAAAGAGGCTGTTATAAAGACCAAAGGAAAAGTCAAAGGGCTACAGAAGCAGGTATCACAGAAATCAAGGAAATGGTTTCAAGAAGCTGTGACTGATTAACACCGTCAAAAGCAGCTGTGAAAGGCCCACCAAGTTGAGAAATGAAAAGCGTACACTTCATGTAACAATTAGGAGGTCATAAGTATGCACACTGCTTAGACTTCTTGGTTGCAGACAACGGAATCCACTCAAGTTAGTGTAAGCAGAAAGGTATTTATTAGAGGGTATTTGCATACACAGTCTCCAGGAGACCGCAGACACAGGTTTGGATCTCTTTCCGCCAGGAACAGCGGCGGTAGCCAAGACAAACACGTCAGACTGTCATGGGGGAAAACCACTCCACCACCAAACTTCACTCAGCACCTGGGACCAAGGACTAGGACCTTCACCACAGCTGCCCCTGATGAAGAAATACTTCAGTCACTGTGCCTACAAGAAGGGCCATTCTTCCCAAAGCAGCTTCATTCTAAGATGAACTTGCTCCATGTCATCTAACAGAAGGCTCACCTTTAGACTTCCAAAAACTCACCATCCCATTAGCTATGTCACCCACAAATGATACTTCTATGCAGCATAAAATGAAGATGGAGTCAAAAAAAGCAAGAATAATCTTTATTCTTTGGAAACACATTTGTAAAAAGTATCAATAAGATTAAAAGATTCAGAACACATTTATTTGTATGCAAGACATACACTGAGGATACGCATCTGCTCAAGTGGAATATACCTGTAAACAAATACCTTAGGGAGAGTTTATAGGTGATCGACTCCACCGTGTAGGGTGTGCAGCTGACTCCCTCCTCTGGATAGATTTTTGTGGTAGCCAAAAAAAGATAAAATTTTAGCAATAATCTCAAGGGATGTCAATACATTTTTTTTAAAGGCTTAAAATGGGCCAATTTACACTTATATATATATAAATGGCACAAGAATTGATTTCACAAAAAAGACTAATGAAAAAATGATTCAGGCCTATGTATTAAGAGAAAAAATAGTGGACTCATGTCTTGAAATGGG
Source organism: Manis javanica (assembly GCF_040802235.1). NCBI lineage: Eukaryota > Metazoa > Chordata > Mammalia > Pholidota > Manidae > Manis > Manis javanica. The sequence goes on along the minus strand of NC_133157.1, from coordinate 22,763,102 downwards.
GGGCGGGGAATAAATATTTTGGTACGCATTCTACCTGAAAAGACAATATTCTACAAAAAGACTGTGCAATACCCATCCTAACCCAGTCTACAGAATGCTTTGGCCCAACTTCATTAAAATCTTATGCACTTTAATTTGAGCCATATAAGTACCTGGATTGAATGTTGCTTTTCACAAGAGTGAAGTCTAGGGTAAAAACCCAACCCTTAAATGCTATAAATTCTGACTGTGTGCGTTTGTTGTAAGTATGTCTTCTGAAATCACACAAGTTAGCAGCACCAATCAATAATTTAAAAATTATTCTTGTACTTGAGCAGCAAAGTCTATCAAAAGGGATTCTATACATTTTTTGATTAGTAAAATCACTAAAACTCAAAGTGGCTAAATTGCTATATGATATGAAATTCAAAGTCTCCCTGTATTTATATAACATCTAACAAATTATATATTATATTTAGCTTCTGAAAGGGATAACTCTGTTAGAGAAGGGGATTGTGCAGTTTTCCTATGAGAAATTTAGGTTGAATGTATATCCTCAGCTTAAAAATATTAAATTTTAATAAATCACAGAATTTTAGAGTTGGAAAGAACTTTGGTGACCATTTAGTCCAACCCACTCAGATGGGGAAAATGAGGCCAGCAAAGGGGAACTAGCATGTCCAAGATTGCACAGTGACAGATAATGTACTCTAGCAATCTCAATTCCCCAACCACAGTATGCCACAGTACTCTATGCAGAGCTATCTTCCCAAGTTCTCTGGTTTTATTTGGCCGCACTTATTAAATAAGAAAGAAATGTCAGGTACATAGCAATACAATAAACATAGACTTTTACTCCATATTTAAAAATCAGAATATTAAAATGATTCCTGAGCCTTTAACTACCTTCATTTTGTTAAAAATGCAGTCAACGGTCAATTATGACAAGCTACTGTGGTTCTTTTGAAACATTTACATGGACCCCAAAAACACCTTCCTTAAAGACACTTCTGCAAACACAACCATGTGATGCCAAGACACTTTTCATGGAATGTAATGAAACTATAATGGTGAATGGAAGTAAGATGCTTCAGTCTCTCAAAGTGCAGTCATGAGTTTATCTCGATACATCATACTTTGCATTCCTCCTAAGTTCTTCTGGTTCTGGTCGTGGACATAATCGAAACAGCTGTCATCTCCACTGGCCGGTGCTTCCCATTGGGGCCTGTCATCCTGAAAGGGTGGCCTGTGTTGTTTGCGGAGTTAATGGTTAGTGGGGGGAATGGAAGAGAATTCAGAAATGTGAGTAAAATAACACAAGCACAAGGAAAGTGGGCAGGGAAAACCATGAAGCATGTGAATGGGGATGGCTTACAAATGGAAATGAATGGATTTTCTACTTTTCAAGGATTTTAAAATTCAGATGCAGGTCATCTATCAACTTTCAAGTCAAGAAAAAGCTCTGCCTAGCTGTGATGTCATTCCTCAAAGAGAATCTGATGAACAATCCAGTCTGGGGAAAGCCAGGTGAAGGTGAAAAAGGTTTCTCTACTATGGGCCTTCCCAGGACTTACCAGGCTAAAATACACTGCAAATGCCCCAGGCAGCCTTTGCCAAAAGTGTTGGACCAGTGAACTCTCTTGTTCTGGGGTGAGTATCTCAGGCAGTGCTTTTCTAACTCTGGAAAGCCTGATAAAACACAAAATGCTGTCCCTCCAACTGCCCCCCCTTTCTGATCCAGTAGGTCTGGGGTGGTGCTGAGCCTGCACGAACAAGCTCCCAGGTGAGGCTAAATCAGCCAGGCAGCAGGGCCACCTGAGAGGGGCCCTCTTCAGCCTTCCTAAGAATCCCCACTGTGAAATGCTGCGCTGGGTCATGCCTCAGAAGGAGACTAAAGTGATAAAATTGGCAATAAGAAGTGTACATTTTTGTAAAGATGAGGTTAATGAAAATAGCATTTCTAGAACTCTCTTCTGCTTCTCATGTCCGGAAAATAAACTGCCTTTGCAATACTGGAAACATTTAGAATTATGACTCCACTAGTTTAACCTGCTTTAAAAAGTTACACGAATATCCAGTGTTTATGATAAAATTGCACTGTTGTCCTCCAGGATCCCCAAGAAACTTGTTAAGAATGATCAAGAACTAATTGCTCTCATTTGCTTTGCTCTAAACGGATTTATTTCCATCACTCCATTCTCCTCCTTCTCAAGCAGCAAGGCCAGCAACCTCACCAATAACTTCATGCAACTGAATTCACCAACGTGCTTTCTAACAGAGCTTCACACATAAACACCAATTAAGACTGATCTAAAATTCAAATTTTGGAAGGAACGTCTGCCTTTACAAAGCTGGCATTACAGCGCTCGAGCCTAACTGAAAACGCAGCAAGCCTGGGGCCAGTTTCCTTTGGAAGGATTGTGGAAGGTTAGGGCAGAGGTGAGTGAGCAGAGCCCTCCGGCTACATCCTACTCAACGTCTGTTTTAGTAAGGAAGTTTTATTGAAACATAGCCAGGCACACTCGCTTGTGTAATGTCTGTGGCTGCTTTCAAGACACAGTGGCCCCAGAGTTTAGGAGTTGTGACAGAGACCACAAAGCTGGAAAGATTGACTACTTGGCCCTTTCCAGAACAGTTTACTGACCTCAGGGCTTAGAAAAAGGATGCACTCCTACAAGAGTACACCCCCCACCCCATCCCTGGAAAAAAAAAATCCTTTCAAAAACCCCACAACAAAAATCCTCAAGCCTGAGTCACATTTTCAGTAAATGAATTTGCAGGACAGGAAAATATTACTTAGAAATTTTAAGTAGCATTTCTAACACAAAAACAAAAAAACAAAAAAATCTGAGGTTAGAATGGCTAAAAAAAAAACCCAAAACCAAAATAAACCAAAAATATTTCATAAAGCGTAACTTTAACCAGACTCATCACTGGCTTCTTCAGCTTGCACACAATCTCTGCCACGACAGGGCAGCTCTGAAACAGCTGTTTGTGATGCAGAATAATTTCAATTCATAAGTAAGTAGAAATATGAGCTTTTCCGGAGCAAAGGAGAACTTTCGAAAGCAGAGCTCTGAGAGCTCCAGGCTTACCTTACATTTGGAGAGTGAGGGTGCCTCCGAGGCTGGCTGGGGAGGATATTGGGATGGTATTGAGGCTAAAAATAAAAAATACCAAACTTGATTATTCTGTGACCTTTGAGTTCAATGGTTTTCATTTACTTTCTTTTTCTGGCATCTACCTGAGGGGATGAGGGGCTGTGAATAGAGACATGGTTGTGTAGGGGGATGGGGGGCAGACCTTTCTCAGGACAATCCTGTTTCTCTGATACAAAGGCTGGGGGAGAGGGGAGCCACCTGTGGAAGGGCAAAAGCACGAGCCGTGAGAGGCCCTGGAGCGCCCAGAACAGGTGCTATCCATCTCTCCCGAGGGAGACTGGAGACTGGGGCGGTGGGGGGGATACTAATTTCTTCAGAAACAATTTTTATCATTGCTGAAAAGGTCGACAGCCAAGCGTAACAGCTGTATCTGCAAAAAGATAAGGCCTGGCCAAGGACGCCAAGGAGCAGGATTGTGGGTGAACTCCCATTCTTTTTCTCCTTTGCTTACACATTAAAAATAATTTTCTGAAATATGATCCAAAGCAAAATACCAAATCCTCTTCCCCCAAACAAACAAAACCACAAACCATCCAGGACACTTATTATCCTGATAAAACAGAAGGCAGGCAGGCATTTGTCCATTTTAAGATGCGAAAACAGATCTAGATGGTGACTCACAAAACGACCAGGGTGAAGACCAGGCGGAGGAGCGGGCTGCCTGTCCACCTCTGGCCTGCAGAGGGCAGTGGCCCCAGACACTGCCAGAAGCCCTGGGGCTTCTCAAGGCAAACTTTCTATGGGGCAAATTAGGCCCTCTTGACATTTAAGTCACTACAATCTTGCCACCATTATTCTTTTAATTATTTCTTTCCCTCCTGCTTCCTCCCCTGCTGTTTTGGTTAATAAGCGGAAGCCCATTCTCTATTATGGAAAAATCTCAGCAATTCTGTTCATTCAGTTTTCAGGGACCTGAGATACCCTCCCCTCCTATTTTGTATTCCAGTGGCCTCCCCACTCCAAGATGCTTAGCAGTAGCTAAGTCTGAAGCCCCTAAAAGGACATGCTACAGGAAAAAGGAACCTGGAGAAAAAATCTCAGCGGCACAATGGGAAAGCTGACCAGGGCTTTAGTGGCTCCCTGATCCAGTCTCCTCACATTTCTGTCTTGGGATATGCAGCAACCCAGAGAGTTAAGATGATTTACCCAGCACTGAACTGTTTGAGGTGCTTCGATCACACAGTCAGATCCCAAATGAAGGCCCACCAACTGGGTCTTCAACAAATGAGAATAACCCAGAATAGAAATGGACCTTCTATTCTATCTACTCCTTGCTTTCAAGCACAACCAAGGCAGATTCACTGGAGAGGGGTGGATACCTTAAGTTATAAAGACTTGGAAGAAGGATATTCCAGAACTTTCCATGGTCTCCTTTAGTAATTTATTCACACTCTCAAACTGTCAAGGACAATCTTTTATTGTTAACCCAGATGGTTCTCAATCAGGGCAGTTATGGCCCCCTGGCGATAAGTGGAAATACATTAGTGCATTTTTGCTTGTCACAATGACTGCAGGGTTACTTTTAACCATTGGGCAGAGAAGAGAGAAGCTAAACATCCTGTAACTCTAGGGACAGTCCCAAACAATGAAGAACTGTCCCTCCCCAAATGCTAACAGTGTCCTACATTGAAAACACAGCAATCGGTCCTCGCTGAGCTCAATACCGCTCTCCTGAAAACCTTTCTCAGCATTCAGATTCAGATGCTTATCAGGCCGCTTCTGCAGACATTCTGTTCCCAGTCATTTACACCCAAACCCTGACAGAGCATCACAGAACCTTTAAGACTGACAAGGAGCAGAGGGCCAGCAGTTGCCAAAGACGTTAAGAGAAAAACAGCATCTAGGTTAACAGTTTTCACGGGTCTGATTTCAATGAGCCATCGCCTCAACGTTCACCCAGAGCAGAGCACGCAGACAGCACACCTGTGAGGGTGGCGGAGGAGGCCGGGGCGGCACTGAGCTGGGAAGGCTTTGATTTATTTTTATTTTTTTTCTCTCCTTCAAGCAGTAATCAGCCATCAATAACCCCACTCTTCTCCCACAACATTCCAGCCACTCACACTTGAAAATGTCTCACAACTAAAAAAGACAAGACAAAAAAACCCCCAAGCTGTGAATAAGAAGGTTCAAGAACCCAAAGGTGGCAAGGAGACTGGGAAAACCTGGCCTTCCTGTCACCAAGTTCAAAGTACTTTTCACATGTTACTTCCTAAAACTTAGAAGTCATGTCCAGGTTCTGTACATTGGGAATATGATTTTTGTATGGAAGACAGTATCATGAAATTCTTCTGAAACATAATTTGGAGACCTCATGAAGGTAATGTGCATTGGGGCCCCACCCCCATCCAAGGAATTAACATCGACAGTAATGAAGGATCAAGAAAGAAAGTAGTTAGAATAAAGCTCCAAAAGGAACTCATCGTGGAACAGCTTTGTTACTTAGGACATGCAAAACCAGACTGGTGACAGGGCACAGAAATCGGGAGAGAAGCGTTCCTCTGACATTCACAGCCATACTGGACAGGAAACTGGCACCAGGTGAGGAGGTCCTCAGACATGGACGCCGCCTCTGAGCACAAATGGCAGCCTAGGAAGTGAGGGACAATTCATCCATCCAGAGGCCTTGCCTCGCTGCTCATCAGAACCACACTGGGAGCTCTGCAGAGGGTACCCAGACCTCACCTCTGGAGTTTCTCATTCAGTCTACCTGGAGTGAGGCACACGCACTGGTTACTTTACTAGGGCTTTTTGCCGGATTGTCTTCCTGTGCAGCAGCAGGAAGTGGCTTCTCAGGCCGGCCCTGAAGGATCATCTATGTACAGATAGGAGGCGAAAGAATTCTAGGCAGATGCACACAGGCAAAGGGACAGTGGGAAAAAATTATGGGGCAACGACTCTGTGATTTTCTGAGAACTGAACATATAATGGGCAATGAGCAGGGAGAAATAAATGTAGAGGAATAAGTCAGAGTCAGGTGGTAGGGGGCTGTGCGTGGCCAGCGAGAGCTGCCCACAGGTAGTGGTGGGTGGGCAGGCAGGGGCGCAGACCCTGGCTGGTCACCCTGGGAAAGAGCAGAGCACCAGCCAGGGAAACCTATCTATGCACCTTTTGCAGGCAATAGGTCCAGCACCATGCTTTTACAAAGAAGGTTCTAGAAATGCTACTGCACTGATGTTAATGGAGATACATCACCAAAAAAAAGAAAGGCAGGGGAGGGAGCTGTGAGGCCAGCTTTTTCACAGGGAGTAGAGGGGAGGCAGTGGCTCAGTAGTCAAGTGATTTGGGGAAACAATAAATTTAAAAAACAAATAAGCATCTGTCTTTCCCGCAGGACTTCTCAGTACTTCTGACACCCCAGAAGGTGCTGTAAGATCCAAGAAGGGGAATGGAGGATGCAACATTTCCCAAACGTGTGACAAGACATCCTTTCCTGGAGGCACATCTCAAGGGACTCATATTTCTGGGGTCTGGAACACATTCTGACAAAAAACTGCCTCACTGGAGTGCTCCTGAGAGGTTGTGTTTGACCACCCAGAAACTTAAACATACGTCCCTGCTGCTTGCTAGTTGACAAGGTTAAGAAAAGCAAGCAGCTCAGATGACCCAGGGAAACCAGGGGGCAGCGTGGAAGGCTGTCCTCTTACTGTTTTCTTTAGAAAACATGTATTGTTACTATTTCTTTAAAATCTGATCATTAGCATTATGACTGACTACTCAATGTGGAAAATCTAGAAACTTTAAGAAGTATTACGTCAAAACCTTTTAAAGCAACATCTCACCTGGTAATTATGGACTTCAGGATTTGGTTTTGAGCTAAAGAAAAGAAAAATTGTAATAGGTTATGAAGCAGCATTATTACTGACGTATTTAACAATCATAAACCAATCCTAAGCACTACCTACTCTGTTAGGAACTTTCACAAATACTATTCCTTTTTGGTCATTAACTGCTTAAATGAACATGTAATGGGGGAAGCCAAATAGCAATTTTCATTCATCACTTTAGAGCTCACAAGTCAAACACATGGGTAATATATCCAGAACCCTGCTTGTGATGGTATGTTTTAGTGGCAAAAAGGAGGTCCTTTCACAGTTGTGCAAAGGACATAATTTTAGCTACCATTCCAGTTCTACCCTGGCATTGCTAAATGGCCCCATGACACCAGGCAGCTTGCCCAGAGCTTTCTCCAACTGCAGGGAGAGCTATGAGCCACTTCTGAGCATCTACCACCATGGGTCCCACTGCTATCAGCAATGCTGCCATGATCTGGCCACCACTGGAATGTTCATTCTACACAAGCCTCTCTACTGGGAATTTCACATCTGTTATTATTTAATCCACACAACAAAGCTATGAGGTCAATAAATGTTACCACCTTGTTTTACAGGTAAAGGGAATGGTTGCCTAACACCAGTAGTTAGGAAACCTGCCCAGGGTCAGCCAGCTAGACAATGGCAGAGCCAGGACTGGAATGGACATCTGCTCAATCCCAAAGCCTATATATTCTTTTCACTGAGCCAAGCTGGCTCCCTGAGGGCCTGAGAAAAGGTTCTGGGCTCCTCATGCACATCCTATTATGATGGATTTTTAAGGATAACTACTCTGGAAGAAAATACAGGGCGGACAAGGTTGATGCAAAACGCAATGTGTTTACTCTAAAAGCTTGGCTTCTGCCAGAAAAACCACAAACAAACATGGTGTAATCACTGGGCTAGCTGCTAGGGGTGTGTGCTTGAAATCAAGGTTTATTGCTTCTTCAACAATGAGAGGGAAACATGTCATTGTTAGGAGTCTTGCCTGGGGTCTAAACGGCTCTGTGTTCCGGTTTTCAGAGAGGGCCGGTGCACAGAGCCAGGCTCTGGGCCAGCTGTAGCTCCAGCTGGATTTCACTGCGGAGGTTAAGCACTCTGCAAGGTGCTATTTTTCTGGTATCACCTCTGCAGCTCGGAGCACAATTTCATCCCTGGCTCCAACAGCAATCCTACTCACCCTGAATCCCACAGGCTGCGAAGAGCAATTGAACAGCTGCAAACAGTGGTTATTAGCTCATTTGTTCCTAAAGGGTGTATTTACCCTTTTTTCTTTTTGGTGGAGGTTTTTTTTTTTTTCATTTGTTTTAGTTCCCAATAATCTCCACTAGATGCTAAGTGGAAAATGTAATTTTATTAGGGAAAAATAAACAAAACAATCACTTCCTTAGAGAGCACAGGCAAGAAATGTAACTTACAAGCCCCTGAGAATTAAAAGTGACACACACTGACAGGTGGAGAAAGGTGCAAACATTTTACCTGCTGCAAGGAGCCTAGAAATAGGGCAAGCCTGCAGGCCTGAGACTACCTGCAACCTCCTTGCACCCTCTGGTGGGGATGGGGGCCGTTCAACAGGGCCTTTGAGCCCCTTCATTAGATGCTCAGAGTCAGACACCTGACCCCCAGGTGAATGGCACTGCAGGTAGTTTGGAAACAGATGTACGGCTGGGTTTCCAGCTGTGTGACATGGGGGCTAGTGACATTCTCTAGAACCTTGGGGTCCTTGAGGGTGCCTTGGGGCACCAGCCCCTCCATCCCAGCTTGGCTTCACCCAGGGCAGGTCCACTTTTGTCTGTTCTATATGTTTGGCTTCTTTGACAGACTTTGGTGGGGGAATGAAAGTCAGAGGCTAAAAAAGTTTAGAAGAACACTTACCCAGCCCCACCTCCTCGTTTTCAAGTGAGAAAAAAGAGGCCCAGAAAAGGAAGGCCAAAGGCCCCAGAGCTGGGTTAGAGCAAAGCTGGGGCAAGGCAGGCCTCCTGCCCCCTCGGCCAGCACTCTCACAGTGAACCTGGGCGGCGGCTACCTGCTCCCCTGCAGGCCGTGCCCACCAACTGTCCAGAGGACCTGGCACGGTCAAGCTGTACTGACCTCAAAGACCTCCCAAGCAGCCTGAGGCCTGTGTCTGGGATGACCGAGGGGCTAGGGCCGAAACAATTAAAGTCTATGATTAGTTAGCTTGACTGCGGCCCACCTAAATCAGAACTCATGTGAGAAAATAGCTGTTTCAGGGAGAGAAAGAGAGACACGTGCAGAGGCGGCCAATGGTCCTCGCCTGGGCTGCATACTAGACTCACCTGGGGGCTTTCAACTCCACAGGAGCCTGGGTCCCACCACCAGAGACTGATTCCATCAGCCTGGGGTGTGGCCTGGCTGAGGGGGACACGTCAAACTCTCCAGGTGATTCCAGTGAACAGGAAAGATCAAGGACGCCTGCAGGAGGGCAAGCATGGGCAAATCATGCCCGTGGGCCATCCTGGCCTGCCTGCATTTGTGAGTAAAGTTTTATTGGAACACAGCCATGTTCACCATTCTCATACTGTCTCCCGCTGCTTCCATGCTCCAGTGGCAGAGCCGAACAGCTATGAAAGAGCCTGCAGAGCCAGCAAAGTCTAAAATACTTACTACCGGGCCCTGTACAGAAAAGTCTGCTGCCACCTGGGCTAGGTGACAAGTTCCTTTTCCTGCAGGAATCTCACTGAAGGTGTTTAAAGGTCTTCTACACCATAGGACTATAAACCCTGCACGTCACTGAGCACATGGGAGCTTTTGCTCGAGAGCACGGCCTTTCTTTCCCATCACTGCCTGCAATGCAATCAGCACAGTGCACTGTACACATTCCTTTCACCTTGGCTACCCACTGTTCTGATGAACAAAGCACAAAGCTGCTCAAACAAAGCAGCTGTGTTTTCCAAAAAAAACCAGTCTCAGAGCATTTTATTGTGTCCTTACTCAAAACCAGGAAGATGGTATAGCCAGGCAACAGAAAATGGGGGAAAAAATCACCAGATGACTCACTCTGTGACTTAACTGTATTAAGGAAAAACTCGGCATGGCAAATAAATACAATTTCTAGAATGAAGAGTTGCACCACAGAGTCTGGGGGTACTTACCAGAACTGGGCTGCAATCACCGGGTTGCTTGCTTTAAGGGAAAAACAGAGAGGTATGATGTCTTAGAATGGTTCATTGCTTTGTGCCATGTGATGACAATGACCAGAGAAGAAACTTCGGTGCTCTCTGGGCAGTCCCAAACCCAGGAGGCAGAATCTTTACCTCAGCTACTCCTCTTTTCAGAGACAAAGAGAATCACCTTTCCTCTGTTCTCCGCCCTCCGATTTGCCCAGTGAACACCAAGCGCATTTGAGCGCATCCCCAGGCCAGGGGGCGGGGGGCCCTAGAATGCAGAGATGAGACAGCCCTTGCTCTCAAGGAGCTCACCATCTTGACTGAGACAGACATGTACATAAAATCAAAAACAGTCTACGGTGCTGATGAAGGCTGAAATGTAATCTCAAGTTGTATGGCAGCTCAGGGCTGACGCTTCTGGCTGGGGCAGGGGTGTGAGTCTGTGTATCAGACCATGGGCAGAGGTAGACTTTTATCTAGACTCTGTTTTATATTAAACAGGATGGAGCATGGAAATCATGAAAAGCTTCACAGAGATGCCAGAACTCCGGCTGGAAAAAATGTCAGTAAAGGAGGAAAAGAGGCCAGAGACCAGGAAGCAAAGTGGAGCAGAATCACAGAACCTGAAATCTGGAGGAGCCTGAAAGCTACCTTATGGGGTCAAGTCTAGGATGTGCCCTCCCCTCTGTGGGAACCACAAGCAAGGGTTCTCTCCCTGTGTGCCCAGACACACCTCCAGATCCTGCAGCTCAGCACCCTCCTGAGATAGCTCCACCCGTGGACGGCCCCATCAGAAAGGCCCTCCTGATCTGGGGTGTTTCTGGACACCTGTGACCTAATGGATTACATGCAACAAGCATGATGCCTATCAGAGAGGCCACATGGCCCTTGGGACGGAGAGAGGGCTCACCCACCCCATCACGTGTCACTCTCCATCATCCCATTAACCTCCTCTGGGCACGCTTCCCATCCTCTCCTCCTATGGTCTTTCTTAAAGGTGAGGGGTCTGGGCATTTTTTCTCCACTAAAGCAGCCAAGAATGACTTTAGTTTCTGGCTGCCACACTACTGCACCGCTGGATCAAAAGGAAGGAAACAGTGGGGAACATGGGTTAAAGGCTCTATGTAAGGGGATGTACAGATGCCAGGCCCCGTGAGACCCACTAAGTCCCAAGTTATACCAGAAAAATGTATGGAATGGCCACTGCAAGGCACGGATGTATAGGAGGAAGCAGGGGGGCCGAGAGTGCAGTGGCCCTGCTATGAAAGAGACAATAATTTAGATCTCAGGTAGGTGTCCCGGACGGAGGAGCAACCAGGAGACAGCCAGGAGATAGGATCTGGAGGCTGGGTTTAGCCAGAATGAGCACACCTTGCTCACTCACTACTGAGCCTGTACTGGGTACCAGGCCTCAGACAGGTGTGAGGCCACAGTACTGAATGAGAAACGAGACTGAGGGAGCTCTGGAAAGGGGAGGGGGGTGCACAGGCATCCTAGGGCCTGGCCAACTAAATTCAAGGCAGGGTGTGTTTGGACCCACTGTGAGCCCTGAGTCCAGTATTTAAAAGTTGTGGATCTGCTCTTATGTGGTCAGAATCCTCCTTGAAACTGCAAGATGGAGAAGGGACTGTCTTTCCTTCCAAAACGCAACCATCATCCACTGTGACACAGACAAGAAACCTGTTGACCTATGACATTCCCAGGTCCACCAGAAGCGAAGAGGCACAAGAAAGTAAATACGGAACAGAGGAGAAGAAAATGAACACATCCAACGACAGACTACAGGCAGCCAGAGGGTAAGGAAAGCCTGATTCCCAGCAAGGGAGTCCCTCTGGGGTTTTGTCAAAAGCTTGGAATGACAGAGTAGAACAGCAGAAAGTTCCTTTAAAAATTGCTTTACCAAGCTCCTTGGGGCTTAACCAACCAAACCACAGTGTAAAATTCCAAGGCAGAATGAAAACCACACCACCTTTGAACGTTGAATGTCTCCGGGATGGATAGCGTTTACTAGGCTTCCTCTCAAAGGTGCTGGTTCTTCGTAGCCTGACGCCGTGTGTAGCCTGATATTCTGTCCGCCCACTGGAAAGTAAATATTTTATTGCATGCTACCATACCAGACTTGATAGTACCATACTATACTGTCATTATATATTATACATCCTTGGAAGGGAACTTTTCAAGAGCTCCAAGGTAAATTTCAACCTAATCTTGAACTTGTTTGGTAAAGACATACACTAAATGTAGCCTTCCCTTTTAAAATAAAATCATCTTTGCCCATTTCAGGCTGTATTACAGGGGCAGCTATTTCTACTCAAGGACAAAGCCCGCAATTCAGGTACCTACCACTTGGCTGAACAAACCAAGCTGCTCTGAGTACGTGGAACATTTGATTAAGAGAATAATGACCACACATAAAATAAGCTTTCATAAAACACATTACATAGACGTTTAACTCTTTTAAAAGGCAGCTGTCAATGCCCACTTATCCAAACCTTGGCTTTCCTTGCTATGCCAAGGGAAACATTCCTTCTTTCCACAAGGCTTTGCGGGTTTCCACCAACGTGCCCCCAGCTGCAGCTTCCAGGAGGCAGGTATGCTGTTTTGTCTGCTCTACCACTGGTTCATAACTTATCACATGGAAGGAGCCATTTGCCACCTACACTAAGTGCCTCCAAGGGACAACCTCCTCTCCAAACTCTCTTTCCTTCTCGTATTTCTACTCAAAGAGCAGAAGGGAGCCTGCTCTGGGCAAAATCCAGAGGGAGTTTTCTCCCAGGATGGAAAAGCCTGCCTTTGCAACCATCCCAACAGCCATTTCCTTGCACAGTAGATGAATCTGAAATAAACCGATCTTAGAGGATTTTAAACAGAGCTCAAGGACAAGCCACATGAGGGCAGAGGTTACAACACCATGTGAGGTTTTAGATCTTGTTAACAGCGATTCTCAGATCTGTAAATGTGCCTCAGAACTCAACCCTGGAAGCAAATTTAAAATGCACACTCCCAGGTTTTACTTATTCATGGACATGTGTGCACCCATAGATTCTGATTACAAAAGTCTTAGATGAGGTCGTAAGTCCTCATTTTTCACGTACTTTGAGATACATGGTCTTAGAATCAGAAGTAAAAATATATCAGAATAAATTCTCTCCTCAGAGTCTTTTCAAATTCAAATATTTACTGAGCCTACCCTGGATCACTCATGCACACACACTGACATCTGTTCTCATTCTTAATCATCACCAAATCTCTGGACACTGGCATGTGAAAGGCAATAGAGTAGTGGTTAAAATATAAGACCCAGACTGCCTGGGATTGAATCTTGGCTTTCCCACTCACTGGCTGTGCCTTTGGGCAGATTATGCAGTTTCCTTCTCTGGAAAAAGGGGATAATCAGAAGACCTATCTCATTAAGTCTGTTTCAAGGACCATGAGCTGGTACACAATGCTCTGGTGCAACATTGTCAACAGCTCTTTCTACAGTGAAGCTTGCATTCTGGGTCTGCCCTGCCCGACATGTGAGCCACCTGCCTCATGTGCATGAAGCATTTGAAGCACGGTTGGTGAGAATGGGGAACTACATTCAAAATTCATTCAATTAATCTAAACAGACACCAGTGGCAACTGTCTATTGCATTAGACAGCATAGTTCCAGCTAGAAGTCAGCTGTTACCAATTTTATTATTAGCCCCATTCTATCAGTGAGGATATGGAGGCCAGAAAGGCTTCAGTGACTTGACTAAGGGTAAGATCTTAAGAAGCAAAGACAGGACATCCAACTCAAGCCTCTGGATGCAGATCCATTGCTCCATTCACAAAAACACCACTGTGGCACTCCTCTGCAACACGTGATCCTCACTGTGAAAAAGGTGCCTGCCTACCTGAATCTGAAGCGAGACCCCAGCCTGATAAAGTCTGATCGGTTAGATTTGCTGTTCCCTGGCGTCCGCAGCCTGAAGAATGCATGATGCTCTACAGCACATTTCCAAAGGTGCTTGCACGTCCTGGCGCTGTCCAACCGGAATACAAACGTGTGCTCTTGCTCCCGACCCTTAAAGGTAAAATACAAAAGTTCACGACTAAATGGGTGTCTGATGAAGGACTATTAATTACTGGTTATTGATGAAGGAGTATCTACAGCAAGGAGGAAAAACGAGAGAGCAAGGCTTACCTGATCATCGTCCTCTACCACCACCAGTGTCAATTTGCTCTTTTTAAAATCCATTTTGGTAATTTTAGGCCTGGTCAGAGAGAAAACATTTTAAAAGTACAATCTGCAGGAAAACTATCTACACATACAGAGCTTCCTTTCTACTTTTTAAGCTTAGATTTGCTAAGGAAATCATACATTCATTTATCTGTGATTATCCAGAAGTGTTATCACCATTGCCACACACCCACAAATACAAGCGTATAGTGTGTTTTTAAAGTGAATCTGGGTGTTGCGAATATCATTTATAATCATCCATCACATAAAACTCCACCACAGAATAGGAAAAGACATTTTTAATATTAGACAAAACTAAATTACCAAAAGAATAAGCCTATTTTGTTAGCTCCTTCAAAGATTAATATGCCTGTCGGGGTCAGTCCAAGAGAATATTCACAGCCATCTCTTCCCTACAAATAAACGAAGTGACAATCGGTAGAGGGTTGTAACAGGTCGTCACAGAAGAGAATGCAAAACAGTTTCCTCACCACATTACTACATTTATACATTGTTTACACATTGTCCAGTCACAGTTAAACCCAAGAAACCCAATTACTTAAAACGCACACAGTTCTTACCCTGACAATGTGCATGTCTACCCCATACATTTCCAGCCACTTCGCTTTATTCAGATAGGAGAGTTCCGCCTGGGCAGGGCTCTTTCCCCTTAGAAAAACCAATGGAAATACATGTAAACTGCAACGTGTACACCCACAGAATTCTGAAGGGCACAGCCATACTAAGGGATCTACCACAGCAATTTAAAGAATGAGGGACATCGATTTATAGTGACACAAACAGACCTCCAACAAAGATTGTTAATGGAGCAGGAGGATGACAGAGCAGTGCTGATAACAGGAACACTTACGGACACCGTCCGTGTGTGTAGATACGGGTATGTACACAGAAAGGAAAAAGGCCGGAAGGCTTCACTGCTGACCACTAACAACGGCCGCCTGCAGGGAGGAGGAAGGGTGTGTAGCAACATCTACACATTTCTGCATTGTTTTGATGTGATACAAGAATGTGCTAACGTTACTTTCAATTTTCAAAAATGTCCTGTGTCCTTCAGAAGGACTGCAGGGACAACAGGAAACCATGACAAATTTCTGAGTCCAAGAGTGACTTGGAATTAGCAAAGTTTGGGGAAGGTGGGCCAGGAAAGAGGTGGAAAAAGTTAAGACATAAATGACAGGACTGAATTTAGCTGTGGGGACATGTCCTGAAATATGTCTGTATAAACACATGGTCTCGAATGTGAGTGTTCCTGGAAGGGACCACAGGGCATGTTTCTAACGGGTTTATTCTAGAATTCAGGCCGTGGGCTGAGATCTGTCAGCAATGAGCAGATCAGGACCAGGTCTGTAATTCAGAGAAAACCAAGAATATGGCTTGGCTCTTACTGTCTACCTTGGGAAAGAGAGATTTTTGCATAGGCCTTTGGAAAAACAGGACTGAAGCACAGGAGGGAAATGGAGAGTTGGAATTTTATAGTCATCAAGAGAGAAATTCTATTAGCAGATAGAAGAGTCTGACAACATGTACATAGTACAAAATAAATACACCAACGCTAGATGGTAGCAACCAGGTACCTGCACTCTTTCCATCTCTGGAAGATATCAAACTCCATCGCTTCTGTCTGATTTGGAATGAACCGAAACTCAGACACAAGCTCTGGTGTGTGTTCTGGAAGCTCGCACTCCCCAAGCTCCGCTGTGAGTTTCATGGAAGGGAGGAAAAGAGGAGACACTGAATGCTCTCGGTTACGGCTGCAACCAGGTGCAAAAGCATTTTGCATGACCACAAAGCACAGGTGCCCCCTCGGGTATAGCTCTCTCCTTTCGGGGGGATCTAACTCCCGCTTGGTACCCACATAGACATTCAGATCCCCAGGGATCATTCGAATGCCCTCCCCACCGGGCAATACACCATCATCTATCTTAGTTATTCCTGTCTTTCTCCCAATTATCTCTCCTACTCAGGGAGGCCCTGACTATATTTCCCCCATGAAGTGGTAGAGCCCAAATTCACAATAAAAGGCAATGGCAGGGAATGAGGACCTGCCCAGAAACAGCCACTTAACAAGGCTCTCGTTAAGGGTGGATCCGAGCAGCACTCCTGAGTCTGCAGTGCTGGGGAGGACCAATCAAGGATCCGGCACTGGCAGAAGCAGGGGGAACATCTGTCAAAGGGAGAGGGAAGGAGTGAGGGAGCAAAGGAGGAGGGGGAGTGGGCTGCGGGAGCAACTGCGGCAACTCTGGCAGAATCAGGAGGGAGGGCGGCTGTGCAGGGAGCAGCAGCCACGTGATCGTCCCAGCGACAAGCCTCAAGCACGCTGCCCTGGGCTTGCTCTTGCAAGCACCATGAGGATACAGGGGGCCCCAGGTCTCCTGGACGTGAATGAGAAAATCCACTCTCCCTCCCCAACCCTGCAGGTCCAGAAGCAGAGCCCCAAATGAAAAGAAATCTTCCAGAGACCCATCTGATACCCTGCTACACAAAGGGTGGCTCACAGATCAACAGCATCCGTCCGCAAGGCCTGGGTGCCTGCCCAGATGCAGAACCTCAGGCCCCACCCCAGGCCCACTGCCTTTTCTCAAGATGCCCAGGTGACAGGTGCAGGCATTGCTTTGGAAAGCACAGATATACAATTGTGGTTTTAAAACCACATGATCGCCTGGAGGGCTCATTCAAATGCACATGGTTGCAACCCCACCTCCAGAGCTTCTGATTCTATCCGCCTAAGGCCTAAGAAATGTGCATTTCTAGTAAGTCCTCAGGTAATGCTATTGTGGCTGAGGACCACTGCTTAAGAGAGTAAATCCCATCCACTGACCAGCCAGGACATGCCTGAACCCCCCCAGTGATGGCAGCTCACTATGTACCCAGCAGCCCTTTCCAGTCCTGGAGCCCACTTTTCAGGAGCGGGATGCCAGCTGGCTTACAAAGGTGAATGAAACGTCCCTGTCCATACAGAGGAAGTAGGAATACCAAACTCAGAGGGCAGTGGGAGGACTGTATCTGACACAGGGTGGGGACCTGGTGTTTCCTCACCTGGCTGCAACCCCGTATTTGCTACAATGAAGTGGACTGTCGCCCTAAGACACAGGGTGGCCTGGTCAGCGTGTGCAGCTGCTTGGCTCCCTCGGCAATGTCACAAGTGAATATTCTGCTCTGCAAATATTGGCCCAGAATGGGTAAAGGTTGGGCTCCACAGGTGGGAGGCCACCACTGACCTCTGACCAACAGGAACCCTGATACTAGGGACCCGTCAAGGCCAGAGGGACAAGCTGGGAAGAGATCACCTTGATATGAACCACCTGGGCCTAAGTGCGGTAACAGAGCCCTGTGCTCAGTGGTGTGTCTGGACAAGACCACTGACGTCATCAAGCCCAGGAAGGAGGCGCCAATAAGGTTTCGCTGAAACCAGGCAGGAGGGCCGGTATCCCTCCTCACCACTACTAGACTAAAACGGGCCTGAGTGATGCCTCTTTTCAATAATCTGCCAACAAAAGGGACTTCACCCAGTCTGCAAACTGCAGCCAGGGGCCCAGCTGCGTAGGGTGTGGAGGCTGGTGGAAACAGCTCGGACACAGGAGGACCTGAATCCCAACTCTGCCACATACTAGCTATGGGACTGGGCACGCCTCAGAACCGCTCTGGGTCTTCAGTGCCTTAGCCGTGAAATGGAAACTGTTACAAAGATGAAACAAGGTCATGGGCACACAGCAAGTGACTGTCCCCTTCTCCCTCCTCCCTTCTTCTCCTTTTTGCCTGCATTTTCAAACCTATCATCAAATTAGTTCCCGAATGGGCACTGCTTCATGCAATTCATCTCGACTCTGGAAGCACCATTAATTCAAGAACTACCTCAGCAAGACATGCTTTCAAGGATCAAGCAGGGGAAGAAACACACTCTTCATTTTATTCAACCCCTCAGAGATGCTCTAGCGATTTTCAGAGTCTGAGGCAAGCTGGCTCCGCTCTGATGGAACTGGAAAGCAGGCTACAGCCCTTACTGGTGGGAATGGGGGAGAAGCGGGCACAGCAGGCCAATGTAACAAGGAATTCCCCATTTGTGTGTCTAAGCCTTCCGTCTTTTTATTTGTCCCTGACGTAACGACTGCATCTTAAATTACACTGATATTGCAGCTCTAACTCAGATGGGTAACTTATCCAAGGAAGGCTCACGGATAGCTGATCTTGTTCTTGTCTGCTTCAGCTCTGGGGCAAGGCAAATGATTCTAGGAGCGCAAGACTTCGTGAGTGTGATAATGGGGGGATGGGGTGGTAATACGTGTGCCTCAGACTAAGGTTACACCTTAGTACCCTCTTCATTAGTCCTGGAGACTTTAGCAAGTCATCCCACGGGGACATATGAGCTTGAACAGGGCATTAACGGCCTTAAGAAGAAAACTCTCCAGTGGGTTGATGTCCCCAGGTTTTGACAAGAATGATTTCCTCCCGCTAACTATACCTGGATGGAGCCTGATGGTGTGACCTCCTGGGGACTCAAACTCTTGTTATGTGGCAAGCTGTGAAATGCATACCTGGCCGAAATGGAGATTTCCATGTGCCTCAAGCCACTGCCAACCCTTAGGGCACTTACTAGGAGGGCTGCAGGGTCAGGAAGATGAGGTGTGAAGCACAGATGACAGTATCACTACCTCTCCTACCACTGCCTGACCTCACAGGCAGGCTCCCCCTCAACAAAGTCCTTGGAGGGCCTCTCCAACTTCATTCAATTCATTCTGCGCTTCCTGAGCACCTACATATGCCAAGCCACTGCCGGAGACTAAGAATTAAAAGGTGACTAAGGAATGCAGGTGTCAGGTAACGAGTATCCTGCAGTCATTAAATACCATCCTTACGATAAAATACATATACTAATAACACCAAGTAGAAAATCATGCAAAAAAACTGTGTACAACTCTGATCAGAATTACATTTTAAAAATGCCAGTCAAAACTCATAGAAACCCTGGCTTTGTCTGTGGCTGGTGGTTATTCGCCTTCTATTTGTCTGATTGCAATGCTGTCCTGATATCTGTAAGTGTGTACTGATTTTATAATTTGAAAAGACTTAGATCAACATTTAAAGGTTAGTAAGTACAAGAGTGGGAGGCTACATCTTATTACGGTGTTCAAAAATAATTAGTAATTATGAATGAATACATCATAATTCATTATCCCACATAAGTCAATGAACACACTGGTAAAGGAGTCCACAACATATGTCTCGCTGGTGTACTGATAAAATTCCTATGTGCAGTTACACCTTAGTACCCTCTTCATTAGTCCTGGAGACTTTAGCAAGTGTTCCTTGCACATTTTAAACTAAAATCCATCAGTGTATTATATGGAACTGTCAGTGTGGCTAGCCATGCATCGAACTCCCACCCACCCACAAGCAGATGGTTCCCTTCTCGGTGCTTCTGGCCTGACCTCCCTGATGGCCAGATATGCACACTCGAGAAGCTACTGGAAGCCCCACTGGCCCTTCACAGCCAAGAGATCATATACAGACGGTCTCCTCCACTGGAGTAATGACCAGGTCCTTGTCCTTGAACTGCCAATGCTGGGGGCGGCGGTGGTGGTGGTGGTGGGGTGTGCGTGTGTGTGTAACCCACTGCCCCAGTTTCCTTTTATTACTGCAACACCTCCTCCCTGAGCCCCCAGCCCCAGTCTTGGTCTGGCTCCATCCCTTCTCCTATCACAGCCAGTGTGGCCTTTCTAAAATGCACACATCAAAGTATACCAACTATACATCAGTTAGAAAAAACTAATGCCATAAAATGTACATCTGCCCAGGCCTGCCTCTCTCTTAAGGGCCTTCAAAGGCACCATTGCTGACAGCCTGAAGGTCATGTTCTTTAAATGGGGTCCACTTCCCTAGCTGCTTGAACTGCACCCCCCGACACTAATCTGCTGGGGCCTCTCTGCACTTCTGCACTTCTCCACTCTGTATTGTAGTTCCCTTGTTCACCTTCATCTGCATATTCCCCATGGGCCTGCCTCCTGCAGGCCTCTATTCCTGAAGGGAATACACTGCATGCTGTATGTACATATAGTCCTCCTGGGACCACGGACTTGTTGGAGACAGAGACCATACCGTACTCATTTATACCCCCGCAGCAGAGCACTGTGCCTGGCATAGAGCAGACACTCATTTGTTGACATGAAAGCAATAACATTAAAAGGTAATTACCACTAAAGATCAATGTACCTTGCAGACAGAGAGCAGCTAATTCCACAGCCGTTTCATATGGGCATTTCAATCTTGAAAGAAAAAAAAAATTCATTCTATATATGAATTTTAATACTCATAACCACACTAAATGTCATTAAAGTCATTTTTCAAAAGGTAATGATATTTAGGTACTGATTTTTCTTCTTGGTGGTTTCTAGTTTTTGCTATGCACATTAAAGAATGCAAACAAGCTGACTTACAGTTCATATTTCCCAAAGTCAGCCCTTACCAAATGATAAAATAACCCAAATTAGGTATAGGATCTATCAATTCTGTAGGCCATTTTATTGAATTTGGCAGGAATTGGGAAGTTGGGAAAGTAGCATAAAAGGCCTTCCCTTTGCCTTATTTTTAAAACTTACTTTATCTTAATGTAATACTTGCAGATTTTCAAGCTGCCTTAAATCTTTCTTGAAACGAGGTCATAATGTTAAAAATAAACAGACAGACACAATATCTAATACTGCCAGGACAGTTGGATACACTCAAGCACTCAAATGAGTATAACTGAGGCATAGCCACAGAGGCGTATTACTACAAATAAATGATCTCACTCATACTTACTATTATAAATACAGTTAGAAAAATAATAATGACATACATTGGTACAGTACTTCATAGTTTTCAATGCCTTTTCATATATATTACCCAATTTGATCCACGCACGGAGTCTATAAATCCCTAGGATGGGTGTTATTGGGGCTCCCCCATCCCCATTTTAGAGATGAGGAACTGAATGTTCCCAGTGTTTGGCCCAAGGTCATCCAGTAGGAGGCAGTGCTGGCGCCGGAACCCATTCTGCACTAGAGTGCAGCGCATCAGGCTGAAGTGCATGTAAACTACAAAGTACTGTGCAAATGCAAGATGTCGCCATTAATATTTTTCCAAACTGAAGATAATTACTAGAATTAAGAGGCCTTTAGTATGAGGAGCACAGTATGACGAGAGAAACGCACACACACACACACACACATTCATAATACATCAATCAAACATCTGTATTGCATGGTTGAAGAAGGCAAATGTATACACTGTACAATCTACTCTTCTATAGTGTACATTCCACAAAGATTTTCATAGCACATATTCTGTTGAGAGTTTGTAAATTAGGAAATCACTTATTAAATTTCCTTCAGATTACGTTCAAAATCCAAATGTTTTCTTGTCATCGGGTATTGCTTTTTTGACTCAGTGGAGTCTTAGTTTTTTCATGTAATAGAAAATATTCAATCTGCTGAAAAATGACACAACTGTAAAAGCCATGACTTTTGAAATCTCATATCTTTAAAATACATTAATGCTGCATGCAAAGTAACCACTTCAGTGCCAATGCTTCTCGTGCTCAACAACCATTGTGTAGCAGAGGCCTCATATTATAAAAAAACATTTTTAAGAGGGGAAAAAGAAATGAGATGAAATGTCTAAAACGCTGTCGGAATCAGAACATAACCTCTTAACGCTACTTAAGTGCAGATGGTAATGAATGATACCTTTTGACTATCCACATACTTGTAAGTGTATACATACTAATCATGTATCTTGCTTGCAAATACGACAAAAGCCATTATGAATGGGGCAGTGATGTGATTAGGGAGATAATTATTCCCAAATACACATCACTTAAGATATTAAATGCTTTTGGAAATGCTTCAAGCCATAGAATAATCATTTAAAATAAGATGATGATGACAGTGATACAAGTATTAGACTCACTTTACAATGCCTGGTGTACTTTTTTGAATTTTGAAAAGGGAACAAGGGTAAAAGAGTTAAAAAAGAAACAACAGTGAATTATTAAGAAATATACTACGATCTATCCTGACTTAAGAGTTAGAACAAAAACATACTTACTTTCCTGAAAGAATGTCATGCCTGAGTTGTAAAACAAACAGGTACCTGACAAATATATACAAAAGTCAACAGAGGGTAACTCTTTCCCAGTCGTTTCCCATCCCCGACTTCCCAGCGCAAGTCCCTCCCGCATGCAGCCTGAAACTCTGCATTGTAAAAAGGGCGTCCAACTCAAATGAGAAATTTGGTGGAAGCATCTCCTCCTGAGTCTCCAGGGAGGCATCCCAGAACCCAGCCAGGATGGTGAGTGCATGTACGGAATTAGCAAGATACTTGGAAGATGGAATATGAAACTGCACAGTCTGGCAATGGCCTCCACAGAGCCCTCGGTGCTGGAGGAGAGAGCCAAACGCTGCACACATTGCTCACACACAGGCATGCAACGTGTCCAATCAAACGGGCAGGGTGGAGCCACTGCATTTGGCCCTCAGCCACCTCCACCAGCGGATTCCAGAAAGGGTGCAGCTGATTGCATAAAAAAGTTTACAGTTCACTGTAGGGTTAGCAACTGCTTGAGGCTTTTTTTTCTGATGCAGTTTTAACGCAGACTCTGTCTTTTAAAAAACAAAACACATGCACACACGCTCATACACAGGAAGCAAAAAATCTTGGAACTGCATTGCAGCTGGTTACAGAGATAATGAAAAAAGGGGAGAAAGGCAACAAATAACACACATGGAGTTCATTAAAGTAAAAAAATTAATTAAGTGTCTTGGCTTAAGTGTTTTTTGTTTTGTTTTGTTTTTTTACCAGGAGGATGTGGGCATCAGAACCACTTATAATGCTTTGTAGAAACCAAAGCTGCCCACACTCCACTCTGTACCCATGGAATCAGAATCTTACATGCAAGAGTGATCCCCAGGAATCTGATTTGTTCAAAAGCTTCCCACGTGTTTCTGATTCATACAGCCCTGGCTAAGAGTCACTGGCTTGGATGACAGCTAGAAGCAACATGTTTCATAAAGGCCTCTGAAGAGGAACACGAGAATACTTTAATTTGTTTTAATTTTAAAAACAATACAGACCGTTATGCTCTGTGGAATGGATATAGGAAAATGTGGGTGATCCGGAAATCAAAGGTGGGGGAGGAGCTGAAGGTTCTAGTACATTTCACAACATTCTTGTTTCTGAAAGATGCTTAACCACCACTGAACTGAGTACTCATATCAAGGAGGACACAGTGCTGACATGGCAAGAACTTCCAATTCCTGTAGGAAAACCTAACTACAGAAGCCCAGTAGCCTCTCTAGTGGAGAGAATGGTGATCAGCAGTCAGTCTCTAAAATTTACATAGGTGGTCATCTCCAAGCTAGTGGCCACCATGGACCACCCATTGGCTTAAATGTCACCACTACTGTCCACCACACAGGCAACAACAAGGAGGTTCTGGGACATCAAAAGCAACAGAAGGCTGTTTTTTTTTAAGTCTCTTTTGCTTCAACACTGTTTCTGAAGTCTAAGAGACATAGGCAAACACATCATAAAAGAAATTAAGTGGAAGAAAAGGGGGGCATTACTGTTAGCAGACATAATGTAGGGGGGGTGCAGGGAGGGTTGTACAACACAGAGAAGACAAGTAGTGATTCTACAGCATCTTACTACACTGATGGACAGTGACTGTAATGGGGTATGTGGGGGGGACTTGGTGATGGGGGGAGTCTAGTAAACCTAATGTTCCTCATGTAATTGTAGATTAATGATACCAAAAGAAAAAAAGAAACTAAGTGGGGCTGAAAGGTAACATGAAGAAATTCTAACAACTTTGATATGGTAACAATCAAGGGAATATATTTGGCAGTTCCCTTAAAAAAATACAATGGCAATTTTATATTAAAAATGTTTTTCCAATACCTGCCTTTCCATTTTATATATGAGACAAAAATAAAGTGCCCTAGGTCCAACAAACTTACCAACTTACCCAAGGTCCAACAAGGTAGAAATGTAACAAGAAAATCTTTTAATTTTGATTCAGTAAGAAAAAGGTGAAATAAAGCAAAGCGTGTTGTATTTTCAACAGACTACAGCGATAACCCCAGGCAAAGTGCTAATAATTCTTGCGTAGAATATAAAGACAGTGGGTGGCAGGGGAGGCAAACCCACAATTTAGAAGACCCATAATAAGTAAAGCAACCGCTATGAAGCTGGGGAGAGGGGTAGGATCTTGTTCTGTTTTTTGTCCTACCTTGTAAACTCTTCACGAAGGTTGTTCGGTTCTGAAGAATAATATTTAACTCGAAAGTGCAAAGCATAAGCAGGTCCAACTAAACGTGTGGAGATGTAAGGTTGAAGATGTTTTTCCCCAGTTTTGAAGATCACAGAATGGACAAAAGGAAAAACACATTAACATGTTCACCACTACACTGAGAGGGCAAGCAGGGCATGCAAGGCTGGGTATAGCAAGTTTGTTTTGATCCTTGCTTTTAAAAACTAAAATAGACTTCCGTGTTGACAAAGATGGTTTAGCTAGTGGGAACCTCATTCTGGAAGAAAGCCCTAATCGTCTAGACGAATTACTAGAAGTTGACATTCCTCTTTCAGCTCTTTCTTACCCCTGTGCCAAGATATTCCAAACTGATGCTGACTTTTTACAAAATAGTTAGTGGGCTAAAGGAAAGTGAAGCATAAACAGCAAAGAATTCTGTTATCTTAAAACACAGTAAAAATACCTCCAAGTATTACATTAAAAAAAATTACCCACGCATAAACAACACTGAAGAAAGGTGGGTACCACACCTGTAAAATCAGAGCTAGACCCAAACTGTCAAAGATGGTCACTCCCGCTCTCCTGTTCTAAGTCTACTATATAACTCATTACAAAATGAACATAATAGGTGTAAAGTCTTGTTTCTGAATAGCATATTAATCAGGTCTCACTGGCAGGGGTGTCTGATTCCAAATGAGAGCATAGTCTGTTTTTCAATATATACTTAAAACTCTTATTCAAATTTAAAACTCTAATATTTGGCCAGCCTTAAGAAATTAAAAC
Organism: Manis javanica; assembly: GCF_040802235.1. NCBI lineage: Eukaryota > Metazoa > Chordata > Mammalia > Pholidota > Manidae > Manis > Manis javanica. Next base: position 22,737,729 of record NC_133157.1, on the reverse strand, counting down.
TCATCCACTTAAAACTGAATCTATTTAAAAACTCCCCCAAGTTCTCATGAAAAACATTGTACCTCAAAATATTGGCAAAGGAGTTTACTCTCTGATAAAAGAAAAAAGTGAGTAGGCTAAATTCTGCTTGCTTACTTTTCATCTGCTTCTTTATGGGTTTGGAATGATCCAGCCAGTGCTGCAAGAAAGAAAACGTTTCTTTACAAATAGTTCATCAGCAGAATTATCCAGTCCTCTGTTATCCTCCTCTACAAACCTTAGTAATTCTACTCATAAAAACCAGGGATTGGACCCGATCACAAGATGTTAGACTGGAGAACTAACTGCAAACTGCTTGGGATGGGATTAAAATTAAAAAGCTGTGTTTATGCTCATTAAGTACATTTTTCCTGGGGAGAGTTAGTTTTGCAAAGAGTTGCTTAAAAGAACTTAAAACCCTTTAAGTGATCTTTAAAGTCCCTTTTAGTCAGTGGAGATACCAAATGCATTTCTCAAGTTACAATCAATTTCCAATTACAGCCAGTCTCCATTAACTTGAGTTCTGAAGACTACAAGCCATACCAAGAATCTGACCGTGCATGGGTCTTGCAGTTCTATTGCCCCAAATCCTGAAACTGTAAAACCCAAATTCATGACTCTTTTATTCTTTGGCCAGAAAAATGACCCAGAAAAATGGAAAGACAGGCATGTCAAACTTCTCATTTTCACCAGAAAAACCACTTTGATCTTAGCCATCCAAGGAAATTACAGATCAATGCCCCCTATATAAAACTTTCTCTTTCATGTCAAAGGTGATACTATAGTTGACCTTCCATGGAAAATAACATTTAGGAACATTATCCCGTGAGCCCCCATCCATGCAAACCTAAGTCCTGGAGGGCAGGGATGGAGCATTTAAATGTTTTGATTTCCTGGGCCGAGCACGGAGCATGCCACCCAACAGGCCTGTATTACATTCTTGAGAAATAAATAAATATTTGATATAATTTTATTTTAATGAGGCAAATTAAGAGCTTTTCCCATCACTCCATGTAAACTTGATACATTAGAACTTCTCTGTGAGAACAATACTGGGAATGACACAGGCAGGCTGGGTTTCTCGGTAGCTGCTCAGAACCAGAGGCCATTCTGCTGACTGTCAATATACTTTCAGAAGCAATCGAAACCCTGCACATCTCATGATGAGCAAGGGTGGGACTTAGCACAGTGCACTCCACTCCTCACCAAAGAGGCCATTATGACTGTGTGCGGCGAGGGGGATAAGGAAGCACAAAAGCAAATAGCAGATGACTTATAATACAATAAGCTGTGAGCAGTGCAATGGGAGACCGTGGGCTTTTGTCATCTCCACTCCCTGGCCAGCCACCGTGTGTAATAAAAGCAGATCACCACAGCAGGATGTATCTCTCAAAGGCACGTGTACAGGATGCTTTATCTCATGGTTAATAGCTTTGAAAGAGCAATGACCTAAATGTCCACCAACAAAGACAGAATAAAAAAATGGCTCATCCATATAATAAAATACTGCTCAGCCTTTAAAACTGATGCAAGCCTGTATTTACGGATGTGGCAAGTGATCTGAAGCACGTTAGATAAGAAAAAAAGGAAAAGAAAAAGGAAAAGAAAAAGACAGGTAGCATCCCATTTATATAAATGTAGTCTTTTCTATCCAGATATGCTCAAAAGGGATTTACAGAGGTTATTTTTTGCTTTACTGTGTAATTTTTTACTTTCAATGAGTATTATCCTCCTGGGGGCTGGGTTGTCACTTCCATTATTTATTCATCGTTGGCCTATCAGGCAGTTGCTGATGATCAGTTTGCCTCATTAGAATCAGATATCACTGCTGCCTTCAACCAAGCAAAACCCCGGACTTTAGCCACTGAAAAGAGGAGAGATACAGACTTGATAAAAGCATAATATTTACTTTCCTGTCAAAGCTAATGGCTGTGACTAACCCTGTTCCTCCCCTCCCTTTCAAAGGAATTCACCATTACCGCGCAAAGAAAGTTCTCCTTGCAACCAGCCTTCTCATCTTATTAGCCTCACAGCTTAAAGGAGCTTGTCCCTTTTCTCTCCTTTCTCTACAGACGCCTTATCATATTTGGAACACAACAAGTATAAGCCCACTGTTCCTCCCCTACTGTCAAACTCTAATCTTGATTCAAGTCCAACCTGTGTTGTTTCCTTAATTGTGGTCTTCAATCCTGGCTGCTCACGATCACCCAGGTTCCACCCAGGATACACTAAACAGAATTTCAGAGCATTAGTGCTTTTTAAAGGCTCCGAGTGTGTCTAGTAAATATATTTAGTGCTAAAGTTTCCCTGCATCCTCCCCTACCCAGGTATCCTAATCATCTTGGGGATCTTAAAATATCCATGACCCCTTCTGAAAATTGTTGTTTGAGCTCTACAAAATCTCAAGCAATCTCAGGGTTTACTGGCTGTATGTCTATGGCCGATGTTAAATGACAGATCATGGACAGCACTCCTACTGGACAGAAGATTGTTTTCCCTCTGGCCATACTGTTAAAAAAGCTCCCTTTTCCCACTGGGCTGACCTCCATCTCTCCTGCCCAGCCACGGAGCCCTGCCTGAAGCAGGACCTTCCCGGACAGAGGCCTTTGAAAAGCCTGGGGCCTGATAAGTTGCAAAGTGAATCAGAAACAGTTTCATTTGAAAGCTCCTGGACCCTGAGGGGTTCAGATCAAGTTTGCTTGCCTGCATCAGAGGTTATAAGAAACCCAGTCACAATCCTAAAATGAATGAAGATAAAACCTATCTTGTATCCAACCACTGCAGAATGACCTGACTTTCTCCTTAGCTGTAGGAGATAACCAAGACTCTGCTCCCTCCTGTCTTATCCCACAAGACCACCTCATGATGAATACTCAGGCAGTAAAGGCCGAGTGGCACTTAGTACATCGTATCCTCTGCTCAGCTTGGAGGTCTGTACTCAGTGACCGCAGGGCCTGTCTCAGAGGCTCACCTTGCATCATAGTTAAATATAGCCACACCACCTGTCAGCAAAGACAAGGCAAATGGCCCCAGCCCTCTAGAAGACCATTAAACAGTCACTGGAAACCGACAGGTACATTTCTGAGTTCAAAGGGCAAGACATTTAAGTCAAACATTCTAACAGGTATTAGGTAGTTTCTGATCTGGATTTCTCAACCATCTGCCAAACCCTTTCCATAAATCAAGATTAGAGATGATTTGGCAAAGCCCATCTGTTCTAATAGTACATCAGTTCTGGAACTATGACATGCATAAGGTGGGTTGTAGAATTTAACTGTCTAAAATCTATAAAGCACCTGAACCACAATAGCCAAGTGAAGCTCAGGGGTTGAAGAGGGTCTGAACAGTCCGCCTGAACAACCTCTGAGCCCTCGCCATCAAATCTCAGTGGTGTAACTCCTAACTTTTCTAGTGTCTATAGATTTTCTTGGCTCATAAAGAGTGTCTAGTCTGTGTTTAAATTAGAGCTGGAAGGAATCTGAACAGATAATCATATTCAAAGCATGAAAAGAGAAGGAAGGAAAATTATGCTTTTTATAATAAACTGGTAATCTAGTAAATAAAATGTTTCTCTGAGTTCTGTGATCTGCTCCAGTAAGTTAATCAAACTTGAGGAGTGGGTTGTTGGAATCTCCCATCTATATAGCCGGCCAGTCAGAAGCACAGGTGACAATGTGGACTTACAACTGGGGTCTGAAGTAGGGTGAAGGGAGGTGCAGTCTTATGAGGCAGAGCCCTTAACCTGTGGGATTTGGAATTATCTCCAGGTAGGCAGTGTCAGAATTAATTCACTTGGTGGTGCTGGAAAAAACACACATTGGACTATGCCACATCCATCACTCTCTTGGGCCTCAGAGCAGATGAAGGTGGCCGTGGAGAGGGCAAGTGAGGTGCCCAGGATCACTGTGCCAATGAAGCAGAGGCAGGATTCAAACTGGCTGTGTCAGCGACAAGTGCTCTGGGTCTCCACACACCCAACCTGAAGTGTCTTCTCCACATGGAAGGGGTCTCTCCTCCTCCTCAGCCAGATGAAGCTCTGTAAACCCATTTACACCAGCTACTCGAGAGGTCCCTGGGGATTCACCTGAATCAACCACAGAGACCCCTTTACTAATAGCCTTCCACTCAGCCCCAGTTTTTGCACATGGGCAGGAAACCACGGGCTCTGCCAACATTCAGTGACAAGCTGCTGGGAAGCCTGCAGCATTTCTCAAACTGTTTCATGCTTCCTGGCACTAAAATAGGAGGCAGAAGATCTGAGTTCAAGTCCGACTCACACCAGGCCACGAGTCCCCGCCCAGCCTCAGCTTCCTCATCTGAGTTGTCCCCTAACACACTGTCTGAGGACTCAACTGAGTGTTGGTGGAAACTACAACAAACCATGAAAATGGAAGGAAGGCTTTTAAATTATTCTCTTACAGGAATGTATCCAGCTATTAACACGTATTTTCTCCCACTTTCCCTCCAGGTACATTGGAAACAGTAGAAACGCTCCATCACATCTGCACAAGCGGCAAACGTGGTGACATCCCAGGCAATCATCAGAGTGAGCTGCAATAGTCCCTTTGGTGTCCCCACAGCCCTTCCGGCAGTCACCACATCTGTGTAAGCTACCCTCACAGCCTGCATCTCCTCATAACCATCTACCTGATTCGATGCTGCAAAGAACAGGGGAAAACATCCACAAGTCTTGAGACATGGGCCAAAATCACCTTTTCTGGATTCCTTGCTGCAAAATGTGCCACCTTAAAATGCTCCCTTTTCATCTTGGACTTCCAGTGGCCACAACCACCCCCTGGAACACCCGCCCCAATCCCTGCTGCTCCTCTGCCTGCAGAGTCTTCTCACCCTCTGTTGTGTCCTCCTCTGTTCGCCCTCCCCCTGATACCTTCTCATCAGTGCCACTCAGGCAGCCCTCTCCAGGCTCACAGTGTGGAGGAATGAACTGGATTCCAAGGGGCCACCTGTCTGTCTCCCCCACCAGAACGTGGTAGGCAGGGACAGCATCCTTTATTTTTGCACCACAGGGCTTGCCACGGAGTAAGCTCCAAGTGAAAGTTTGCTGAATGGTTACTGACTGCATGTTTTCTTTCCATGGCAGGGCGGGGGTGGGGGAAGCAGGTGCTACCATGCGTAATGGAACCAGCACAGCCCATGGAAACTGCCGGGCTTTGGAATAGGACCAGGTTCTGAATCCAGCTCTGTCCCTTATTTGAACTGTTACAAGGTTCCTAGCCAGTCTCAGCTTCATCATCTGTAAAATGGGTCTGGTCTATAGTCACCTTTACATATCAGTGATGAATGTTAAAGAAGTTATGTAAACCCTTTAGTTTGATGCCTGGCTAATGGCTCATCAGATTGGGACTCTAGTAAACAGCAGCTAACTGACCAGTCTGTAAGAAAGCTGGGTGGTGGCAGGCCAGAGCCTGGGCTCTCAGAAGAAGGTTTTGATATGTACAAATAGAACCTTACCACTGCCCTGGGCTGGGCAGACGTGAAATCTACAAAGTGGGTCGCTGGGTGGCCTTCCTGCTCTGATATGGCAAAGGTAACAGGAGGCCCCAGCCCCAGCTGCTAAAAATAGGCAATACCAATAGACTTTGACCTTGCTTCGGGGCTGGGCAGCACCCTATGGAAACCAGGCTTGGCTCTTTACAGGGAGCTGGAGCTGTAAGCTGGGTATGCAGAGAGCTATGCCAAGAGCCCAGCCACTGCCAGCCCTCTGATTTGCCTGTCAGGGACTGGGGAGAATGTCATTCCTTGCAGGAGCCTCAATTATGCGGCAATAAGCCAATGGCCAAGAGAACCAGTCCCTCCCAGGCCCCCATCTATTACACCTGCCACCAACCGCTTCATCCCAGGCCCTGGGAGAATCAAGGACTCAGGGAACTTTCCCAAAGAGCTCATCTAAATTGCTGAGGTTTCTCCTGCAGGCAGGACAGCTCTGTAGGTGACAGGTAACTTGCCCTGCACATCACCTATGGGGACTGTGATGTCTTCTGGACCCCCTTGGCCTGCCCAGGGAGGAAGTGGACACCACAGCCATGTCAGATTACAAAGCCCTTTCTCCTCCATTACTCACTGAGTCCCTCAATTTCCTTGTGAAATAGATGTTACTACCTCTGCTTTACAGTCAGGAAAACTGAGACGAGAGAGTTCAGTGTCCTGGAAGAAGCACTTCAATCTGAAGTCTACAATCTGGGTTTGAGTCTGAGCTGCGGTACTCAACAAGTGACTTCCAAGGTCTAAGGGCTTTGGTTTTACCATCTAGAATGTGGAAACGTGACCAATGGCAACCAAGGTCCCTTTTGGGGCTAAAGACTAAGGTATGTCTTCTCACCAGGAGTCACCAAGTTAAGAAGTCCTAAGTCTTAGGATCTAATCAGAAAGGTCTATTTAGGGCCACAAATAATGAACCCAAGGCCAAACGAGCAAACTGCTGCAGTGGCAAAACAAGCCCGGAGGTGCCCAGGGAGGAGAAAAGCCGCTTTGGAGCTCAGGCTTAGCTGCAGCAAGCACAGCTCTGTTGTCTGAGATGGTCGTGAAGGATGATCAGAACTTTAAATAGGTGAGAGGACATGCCAGGAGGGGAACTACCACAGGCAAAGGCACAGAGACAGCACGGGCATCATCAGCACCTGGCCTGCAGTGAGCCCTGCTCAGAGATCACACTGATGGGAAGAGGGGCTCTGGGGGTGGCGGCGACTGCACATCTCTTGGCTCCTCAGATGGGGACCCTGCACCCGCTTTTGTGGGGAAGAAAAGCACATCACTTTCCAGTGCTGGAGGCTGGAAAGGCATTAGAGACTGCAGAGTCTGAGTATCTGCAGGTGTGTGGCCTGGGAAGGACGCCTGGATCCTGCTGTGAACATGTCTCCTGTCACACAGTGCCCGGGCACCGGTGGATGGCAAAGCCTGGCAGCCAAGCGAGCAGAAGTTCACAGCAAAGTCTTTCATAATGGAGTCACATCCCTGGTGTTCTGGGAGTCTGAGTGGCTGGAAAGGGACTGCCTGGGGATGAGTCCAGGATACAAGGGCAACAGACCGTCAGCTCTAATGGCAGAAATAGCGGATATCACCTCCCTTCTGCCTAGGGAGGACACGGGGGTCAGGGGGGCGGACGTGCCTGCCTCCCCTTTAGACTCAGAATCGTTGAACATCACAACTAGAAAAGCTCTTGAGAAAACAGGTCCAAGAACCTCAGTTTATAGAGGAGGAAACTGAGGCAGGGAGGAAAGGTGGCTTATCTACAGCCCACCAGATGGGTAGGGGGCAGAGGCAGGAACCAGGTCCAAGTCTGACTCCTAGTCCGAGGCCACAGACATTCTGAACCAAAAATACCACCGGCATTAAGACACGCAGGAGAAGGCAGCATGGAGAAGGGCTGCGGGAAGAGGAGGGCTGACGAGTGCTGGAGGCTGGGGACAGAAAGGAGAGCTCTAACCCTGGCGCTCGGGGAGCAGCTGGAGATGGACTGTGATGCCGCTGTAGGGAGTGAAGGCTGCAGAAACAGGCATGCTCCCTAAGACAAAACAGTGAAAAGGATGCACAGAGAAAAGACAAACGTGGAGGTGCAGGGAGAGACACATTAAGGAGTTTAAGCTGAATGACCTCAGTCTTCTCAGCAGGAGGTGAGGCCAATGCAAGAACAGAGTCTCTGTGGGGCTGGATCCCAGGTCTGTGGTCACCATGCAGAAGGGGAACCATGGGGCATGTAAGAGTCCACTAGGGCTAATGCCCCGAGAGCAGTGCAGGGGCTTGGACTTGGCTGAATCTGATCTGTGCTGGTGCCAAAAGGCACAGCCCATGACTTTCCAGCAATGCTTGGCAGCCCAGGAGAAGCAGCAGAGGAAACAGATGGACCTGTGTGTCAAAGGGACAGTCACAGGGGCAGAAGAATCAAAGGCAAGTGAGGACACAGGTGAGATGGCTGAGGCTTCGCCAGACCAGGAAGGCAGAAGAGAAGGGCAGGAGGAGGCTGGCTGGGAGTGAGGCAGATCACGGAGGGCCAAGGCCAGATGTAGTGGGACAGGAAAGCCAGAACCAAGGGCATTATCACTGAATGGGGAACGGCAGAATTATGGATCTTGGAATGACTGGGTGGTTACAGGACTCAAAGTAGATCCGTGTGGGGTTTGTTCAAATGAAGCTTTGATGAGAAGAAACTGTGTCCGGAATATTCTGAAGGGCCAGCAGTTTGAATTCAGAGGTTGCCCAGGGGAAGAGAAAGTGTCTTTTAAGTAGAAAGGCTTAGACACACATGCAGAGTTCCACGTGTGCTGCTCGAACATCCCCTATCAGGGAAGGGCCCCTTTCAAACACTGTTTAAAACAGCACCACCCCTTTCTCTGTCTATCCCTCTGCTTTATTTCTCTTGATAGTCATTACTACCTGCCATATTATATAGGTGTTCACTGCTTTATCCACAGTACTTAAAACAGGGTCCAGTGCGTAATAGGCACTCAATTAATATTTTCAGATTGCTGAATAAATTATCTTTGAAATCCAAAGCAACATTATGTTGGGGGGGAGACTCTGAAGTCATTCCTGCTTTTTAAACGAGTGGCTCTGAGTTGTGTTGAGTTCACTCACTCTAGCACCTCCACTGCAAACACTTCTGTCTCAGGCAAGGGATAGGAATTCTTTGCTGACCTAACACAATTTCCCAGAGCCTGCAAGATGGCTCTCCAGCAATGCCAAGACTTGCTCCAACTGCCCCGACTAGGCCTGGCTGGGGTTCAGCTGTGTTCACGGCCACCGGGCTCTACACCCAGTGGGAGTCCACGAGAAGAGGGCAGTGCAGTCTCTTCTGCCAGTTAAAAATAAAAGCAGCATCGTTAAACGAATTTCTAAAATGTATTTCTTCCTCTTTCTCCCTCCTCTAGAAATGTGCCCCATTGCATCCTGCTGCATGGAAGTGTTTCCCTAATGCATCCCCAGTGAGTGACCGGAATGCTGTTTTCTTCCTCTCCCAGTGACCAGCCACCTCAAGGGTTGGGGAACACAGAGGCATTTCACAAGGACACCGTCACCACCACCCTAGTGCCTGTCATTGAAACAGCATCACAGTTTACTCCTACCAATTTTTCTCTACCAATTTCTTGCAACGATGGATCTGTGATTAGCGTGAAAAACCAATCTGTCCCAAAATGAATCAGGAATACATACCGCAACCTGGGCAGAGTCGAGGAACTGAAGGCCAAAGTAATCTGTCTCCACGAGGTCCAAGTGATAGACAATCTGATCAAACAAATCCTGGCCCTTGGCATGTTTCTGGAAGACAATTGGGTAGAAGAAAATTTAGGATGTGACAGTTGGATAAGAAACAAAGATTTAAAGAAATCCAACAAAACCAGTTTTCTCTCTATTGCATGTACATATGCATCACAGTAAACAACATTTCAAATATGTATTATTTTTGTTATAATACAAACTCATGATTAAGTCTGAATGTTCATAATGACAAAAGCAAAAACCACCAAAGAGTAACTTCATAGGATGAATAGGGAACCATCACCTGATGTAAGCTGGTAAATAAAGGGAAGAAGTTAGGCATGGATCTTGTCTTTAGCTGTAGCACTGGACAGCCAAAGAGTAGATGACAGCATATACAAAAATTAACTCAAAATGGCTCAAAGACCTAATGTAAGAGCTAAAACTATAAAACCCTCAGAATAAACCACAGGCACAAATCTTTATCATCTATGAATTAGGCCATGGTTTCTTAGATAGCACCAAAAGCATGAACAACAAAATAAAATATAAACTGGTCATCATCAAAATGTAAAACTTTTGTGCTTCAAAGGACATCAAAACATCAAGTACAAAGATAATTCAGAATAGGAGAAAGTTTTTACAAATTATTCATCAGATAAGGGACTTCCATCTAGAATATATAAAGAACTGTCTCAACTCAATAATAAAGACAAATATTGAATTAAAAAATGGGCAAAGCATATATATACAGTTCTCCAAAGATCCACACATGCCCAATAAGCACATGAAAAGATGTTCCATATCATTAGTCATTAGAGAAATCAAAACCATAGACACCAACCCACTAGGATGGCTAAAATAAAAAACTCAGTTAATAGCAAATGATAGAGAAACTGGAAGCCTCATACACTGCTGATGGAAATGTCAAATTGTGTACCTGCTTTTGGAAACAGCTTGGCAGTTTCTCAGTTAAACTCAGAGTTACCATTTGACCTAGCAATTCTACTCTAGGTATATATATTTGAGAGAAATGAAAACATTATATACAGGAACTTACACAAAAATGTTCATAGCAGCATTCGTTATAGCCAAAAAGTGGAAGCAACCCAAATATCTATCTACTGATGAATGGATTAACTAAATGTCTTAATGGCAAGGGAGTATTACTTGGCCATGAAAAGGAATGAAGCTCACTATATGCTACACCATGGCTAGACTTTGAAAACATTACACTAAGTGAAAAAAAAAAGCCAGTGACAAAGAACCACATATAATATGAAATGTCCAGAAGAGATAAATCTAGAGACAGAAATTAGACTGGTGGTTGCTCAGGTCTGCAGCATTTACGGGGTGATAGCTAGGATGAGCAGGGTTTGGGGGATTAACGGAATGAACTAAAATTGATCGTGGTGACAAATGCACAACTCTGAATATACTAAAAGCCACTTACCTGTACATCTCACAGAGGTGGACTGTATGGCATGTGAATCTCAATAAAGCTATTAAAATAACAGAGCTTTTCTTCATAGTAATATTCCAACAAATAAATGAAGAAGTAACAGAACTGGAAATCACAGCTTTGCACCTTGTAGTGAATGGCTGGCTCTAAGCACGGGAAGCAGTGGCTACTCACATCCCAACAGGAGACAACCAGCCACTGTGTACCTGCCAATGGAGAACACTCCACCACTGAAGAGAAAATCTTGCTCCCCATGCCTCTTTCTCCTCAGAAAAAAATCAAGGCCAGGGCTGATTCAACCACTGTATTTGCCTGCCAACTGCAGGAAATGCAGAGGAATGTTCTAAACTACACGGGACTGTACCCAGCAAGATCCAGCCTGTGGAAAATCCTAGAAAATCCTCCGGACAAATGACCCAATTTTTTCAACAAACAGAATATAGGGAAGAAAAGAGATGGAGGGGACACCTAAAGATTAAAAGAGATTCAAAAGACATTTTTGAAAAATCACAAAACTAAATGCAACGTCTAGAGATGCACACTTCAGTGATAAAGCCTGAAAAGAGTAGAGAAGTGATTAAAATAAAGTCAGAGTAACTGTTGCTCTTGGGGCAGGTTAGGGAAGTGACTGGGAGAGGGCACAGGGATGGGGCACCTGGTGGGCCTGCAGCTGGCAGGAAGGGTCCCAGCTCTTGATTTGGACATCTGCCTTCTAGCAATTCATTATACTGTATCTTTGTTTTATTTGCATATCTGTACCTGTGTTATAAAAAACAACACAAACAAAAAGTAAAAACAAAAAAAAAATCGGAATTATAGTACTGGGTTATGGCCTTCAGATGCTTTCCTTCCTGAAAATATTTCTCTGGAGGCCACAATTCAGCAGAAGTAGAAAGCTCAATGTACAATGACGCTTTCTCTGGCATTATATCCTGGAGAAATAATGGGCATTGTGTGGAGGGTGGCAAAAAGAATAAACAACCAAAACTCCAACCACAGGGACACAGAGCCATCAACACTCCAGATTACTGTTGAGCTGTTCACTATAAAAGAGAATTATGAAGATGATAAATAAGGAAACTTCTTAAGACAACATTAGGTAAACAGACTACAAAGAAATAAGAAGCTATGATTCCAAGTACATAAAAATATGTGTACGTTGTACATGGACTGCTTGATAAAAAAACTGGGAATTTGCAAAAACTAACACAGCTGTATTATGATGAAGAAACCACAGATGGGTTTCCTCTCAAGTTTTAACACTGATCCTTTAGCAACTGTCAGACAAATACAAATTTTTTAATAAATCATTATTCTGGCTGTCTTCCTCCTTGCCCAGAACAATCCACTGTCAAAATTTTTTCCTATTACAATCCAGCACCATTGGTCCTATGCAACACCTATTATCAGAGTGCCAATGCTTCATTTGTGGGTTTCCTAGTGGGACAGAATTAGTTAGAGTGAAGCCTCAGAAGTGCGGAGTGCCAGAAAGAACTGGGTGAAAGGAAGAAAGAGACCTATGTTCTTGCCCAGGTGAACTACTAACTGTGACCTTAAGCAATTCATAATCTCCCCAAATCCATATGGCCATCCTGGACTCCTGCAGCGACAAATCAGACATGATGCCCTGAATACACAGGTTCACCAAAACTCAACTGACCCCAAATCCAACCTGCTCCTGACCTGGGTCTATTTTTTGGTCCAGGGCTTACCATCCAGGTATGTAATTTTAACACTCAGAGAGTATTAACTGAAAAAACACAGTTCCTCACATGTAAAATGAGGTAGGTAGTCCAAGTTTCGGTCTGGGTCATTCCAAATCTGACTCTCCTGAAGTCTTTCTAAAATGGCTCTCAATTTAGAAGGAGCTCAAGGTGGAGGCTAGGTAAACACCCTTCAGGGGGTGGTGGGTCTCTCCTGCCATGCCAGATTGCTCCTCCGGCAGCTGACCATTACTCAGCTAGACTTGGCAGTGGAAGACAGCCAGGTCTGATAGACAGGAAATGCCACTTCAACTCACCTATAAATGCCCCCTCTGTGCCTCATCCTAAGTTTGTTCTTTGGCCTCTTTTACTGTCAGAGAGAATTCCCAATGACCCATTCCAGCTCTAAAAAGAATTTGGTAAAATTATGAGGGCCCTCAAAACAGAGGTCCCCATGGGTTAAGGGTAGGATGAACACAGGAGGCTCAAGGCCCCTTGAACCCACCACCTCACTCCTGCAGGCTGCAGAGTGTCCACTCTCAAAACTGAGAAGGTACAGATAACTCACCTGCACTACCCCCGACGGCAGCCTCTGGAAGCCACCAGCTACCATCTTGGGCTTAGCCCAAACATTCCCTTCTTCGGCAGCCTCCCCAACTCTACCCACTACCCCACCCCTCGCCCAAAGCAGGAAGCGCTCCCTTCTCTGTGTCCCCATGGCAAGCACGTGCCTTTATTACACACGCAGATCACACCGCACAGTGTGACAGTTGCTTACTCCTACTGCAGGCTGAGCACTCCCCGAGGGCGAGACCAGCTATGCCCACCTGGTACCACCTCCCCTCCCCTCCACCCCAAAGCACGGTGCCTGACTGGCACACAGCAGACAGTCCACAAATGTCTGTTTGCTGCGTGGGTGGGTGGGTGGATGGATGGGGGATGTGTGGGGTCGGGGACCAAGAAGCAGATCTAAATGGGCCGGGCTAAAGCATGAACAACAGACTGATATTTCGTAAGTGACAGGCCTTGAAAAGGAGAACACACTCATTAAAATCTTCTCAAATTAAGTCTTCCATGAACAAGCACCTAGGGAACTGTGCTGCACTTCCAAGGCCATTTACCTAAACACAATTTTGTGGCTATTTATGTGAAGTGCTGCCTCGTGGTTACAACAGGAGATCTGTTCATGTGATAGACTGCAAGCTGTTCCCTGTTGTCTCATTGTTAACTAGGTCTCCCCCTCAGTGATGAATCCATCCATTCATTCATTCATTCATTCAGCAAATATTTACTGATTGCTAATCAAAGGCCAGCCACTATTCTAAGTGTCGGAGTACAGTGGAGTCACAAAGCTACAGGAAGCCCTCACTAAACAAGTGCTCTTTGGGGTGCAAAGTCGTCCAACACAGCTGGCGATTGAAGCCCACCGGCAGCAAGACCACCTGTCCCCCTGCCTTTGTGAGCAGAGTGACTGAACGTGAAGCCTTCCTAAGTTCAGGTTGCTGTTGCGGCATCCAGTGACGCTCCACCTATTCAGGACACAAATGGTGAGTGGTCCTCATATCCAGCAGGGTGGAGAGCTCTACCTGTGAATTCTTACATCCACACTGCCTTGTTTTTCTTCCTCTCCTCTCAACATATCACTTTCCACAGGGACCAACAACCCTGGTCTGTGTCAGTATGTCTCTCTGCAGCAGCTCCTGATCTGACAGGAGCTAAAAATAACCAAACTCATCCCAATCATGTGTAAAATAAGAGTACAGAGTTGCCAACTAAAGCCTGGGTCAGGCAGCCAGCCAGCAGGGAAAGGTATGGTACGTGGTGATATCTCTGCTGGCCAGTCAGAGGTTCCTATCTTGCTTATTTACTGGTTCCCAGCCATGCTCCTGATAAGGAAGAGTCCTGGACAGTGATGTCTTAACTGTCCCCACCAAAGAAATTAGCCACCTTGACCCCCTTAGATAAGCTGCAACCTGACCTGAGCTCTGTGTACCACACAAGCGGTGGAAGAACAAGGAAGATGGAAACCAATCCATCCAAATCTCGTTAGTCCCCTAAAATGCCAGGCATCCTCGGTAGGTTTGAAAGGAGGGAATAAGCTGGCAGTGTGCCAGTCAAGTGAGTGTATACATCCTAGTTGTGAACTCAAATGGAAATGCAAGGCGTCCGGGCAGTGAAGGGATCCTGAGAGCCATCTCCTGCAGGTACCCAAGGCTGTCCTCTACCCACCCCGCCACATGGCATGTCCTCTGCATGCACCTTCAGCAAGGTTCTCTCTTCCCCTCCACCACAGCTCGGGCCATCCTCTTGCACATGGACCACAGCAACGGCCTCCTAAGCAGTCCTGCTACCTAGTGTCTTCCGCCAAAACCCAGCGTCCCCATGTTTGCTGGAATGGTCTTCACACAACACAGTCCTCATCTTAGTCTCTCTCCTGCACAAAAACATACACCAGCCCATCCCCGCCTGCAGCAAGCCACTCCCCAGGGCTGCTTTCAAGGAACAGTCATCATTATTAAACTTCGGGTTGGTAGCATCTGTTCTGTTCATCATTCCTTCTCGATCACCTGACATGCGGAAGCTCAATAAACACACACTGATGTGGACGCAGAAGAACCCTCAGCGCCTACAACAGTTCCCAAGAAACCCATTTTCCAAAAGACTGATCTTCCTGGCCCACCTCTGCTGGGAATTCTCTGTAGCCAGCTGGGATCCAGTACCACCATCTCCCCTCCCAGACTCCATCTGTTCTAACGCACACTACAACACTTGTGTTTCAGAAACCAGACCACATGGGGGCCCATCCTTATGGCTAACGAAAATGCTACACTTCATACAAACACTATCAAGTTCTGGATTTTTATATATGGGTTAAAAAAATAACCAAATTAACTGTAGTGATGGTTTCTAAATCTAAGTGCTGGCTTCTGCATTTGTTCAAATAAATGTTGTCTTGCTTGAATCAGCCTGTGATCTATCCTTTTAAGAACATTATGAATCCCATGTTATTATCCAAGGCAGTTTTACAACAGATTTGATAAGCAGGTGGGAGGGGGGAGGTGGAATTAGGGAGTGGGGCTGGGGGTGTTTCTTTAGTTCTACTGTACTAACGGTACCCATCTGATGGGGGCCTCAACCAGTTATGAATACCCACAGCTGGGCCACACCCTGGGATTCTTATAGGCAAAGGTATGGACCTGGTGAGATGTGGGTTCAAAGGGCCTTGAGCATCCTGTGTTCATCCTACCCTTAACCTTTATATGGGTTGGAAACCCATTCTACCTCTTTTCTAGTAACATGCTCAGTGACGTTAGGCAGCCCCCCGAGTCTCAGCTTCTTCATCGGAAACAATGGGGTGCCCTCCTCTGCTTGTTCAGCCTGGCTGTTGTGGCATTAGTAAAAAGCAAGAAAGCAAATAAGCAGGCACCATGACGTATGGTGTCCTGTACACACAAGGGAATTAATTAGTGCTGTCGTCTAAACTGGATTTTCTTTCACTTATCCACAGCAATAACATGATGTGTTTTTTGCCAATGCTCCATATCAAGGTACAGGAAGCCATGCTCTGTAATAACCTGGTAATCCCATTTAAAGAAAAATTGAGGCTAGTCTGCTTTGGGTATTTTTGTAAATCTATGTTGGTCCCAAAAGATCAATTCCTTCCTTTCCAAGTTCTTAAACATCCCTTTTTAAGATAGCTCCAGAACTTCACCTAGTCTCTCATCAGTTGGCTTCCAGGTTAGCAGTTCACAGAAAAAAACCTGCCTCAAGGCCTGTTTCAACTGTTTTCTAGGAAGTGGTAATTTTATGGTTAGTTACTGGTTCCCAACTCCTCACCCCAACAACTTGATAATTTGCTAGTTTTCTATGAGCCTTGGTAGGAATCTAGCTCCTTATTATGCACGTGTGTGCATGCACACACAGCTTAGGGGTCTCAGTCCCCACTGTCATCATGACTAAGCTACCATAAACAAATACAGATGAATTACTCCAGAATGTCATGAACATAAATATTTGAAACTACTGAACAGTTACCTTGAAACGTCATCATGAGTGAGAAATACCACCTCAGCCATAAGCAAGATTTGGTGACTCAAAACTGGAATTAGTGACGCAAAGCCCATGCAGAAGTATGCGTAATCCGCTGGGTTTAAGGCCAGGCTGCCCAGCTGATAAATCCATCTCCCAGTTGAGGAGTGCTTCAGTGTTTACCAAGGTTCCATGACCCCATTTGCAGAGAAGGAGACTGAGCCTCACAGAAGTTACATGACGAAGTTCATGCTGCTTATATTAAGTGTCAGAACTAGACTCAGAACCCAGACTCGCTGATTCTTGGGCCTGACTTCTTTCTACCCCATCCCACTGCTTCTCTCATCAACTCATTCACCTCTTCCGCTCTGAGCACATGCAAACCAGTCCTGCAAACAAGAAATATTTCTTAAGGCTGACTCAACACACAGATACTGAGAACCACTTTCATTCATGTTCTGAGCTACAGCTGGGATACAAGGCTACACTGTCCAACACAAACAGATCTCACCATGGGCAGGCAATTCCCATTTTGTGTGGAAGACAGGCAAGTTGTGGCAGAATGGAAAGGAGATTATCTGCTCACAGACT
Source organism: Manis javanica (assembly GCF_040802235.1). Lineage (NCBI taxonomy): Eukaryota > Metazoa > Chordata > Mammalia > Pholidota > Manidae > Manis > Manis javanica. Next base: position 22,720,713 of record NC_133157.1, on the reverse strand, counting down.
AACACAGAAGCCAAGACACTGTAATGTAATGACAGGGACATCAGCAGCCTGGGCAGCTCCTGGAAATTCAATTCTGGTAAAACAGGGCACAATGTTATTAATTTCCTGACTTGCCTGGCTAACAAGCTCTTGGAAATCAGAGGAAGCAATGAAAACAACAGCCCTTAGTTTTGATTAACCGGGAAGTAAGAACAATCTTAGAATAAAGTGACCGTCATTGTGGTGTGTGTCAGGGAAAGGGCAGCGCAGACCAGCTCCCCTGGGGTTTTCCTTCCGCCGGAGGCTCTGAATGTGCTACAGAGGTCTGGGCAGGCAGGTTTTAGGTTTAGCCCTTCCATCACAGAACACAGCCATCAGTTAAAACACTGAGACTTTGTAATGCCTTCCTGATCAACTATCCACCTCTGCTGTGGACTGATAAACAGGAGCTGACCTGTATTTACAGCTCAGCAGATATGCAAAGCTCTCATTTGTTCCATTAACAGCACCTCTCTCACAGGGCCGCTGGGAGAGCTAAATGACCCCACTGGCCAGTGCAACCTCCTTCAGTCAACGTGGAATACCTAACATCCTGCAGTAACCTCAATTTTCTGTCTCCCTATAGCTCCTTCCAAGCGGGCCTAACACAAGGGATTCAATAGTTTAAGGGAGGGATTACCATTTATTCTTTGAGATGCTGAATAAAGTCCAGACACCTAAAGCTACTTGATCCTGGCTGCCCTCAAAACTGGTTTCAACCCATACTTCAAATATTATGCTTCCTCCTCTAAATAAGAAGCATCAAAACAACTACATGTTGAATAATCTTCAATAGTCTGGTGACATTACTATCAGGCACATACCAATTCTACTGATGGGCAATGACAATTTATCAGACAACTTCCCTAATGCCAAGGTCCGCTGGACTAGTTCGTAGAGTTCTGGACTGGGAACCTCTTCGTATCACCTTTATCATCAGGCAAGGTGAGTCATATCCCCTATCACAGGGCTCTCAAACCCCGAGTGAATGGGAACAGGGGCAGGAGATGGCCTGAATGAATCTAAGGCTTATTTACCACCCCAGTGGCCTCCATCGCACACCAAAGATAAGCAAGGATATGGGAACTTAGAAGGTCTCCGGTAACAAGTACCTTAGGTATTAGTTTGAGTGTTATTCTTTTAAACTGTGGCACTTAAAAATATGGCTGCCATGTCTTTGTCTTTTCCCTTGAATCCTGAAGAGCCTGGCACTGTTTCAACCAAATAGAATATGGTGTTAGTAATGTTCTGTGATTTCCAAGGCACAGTGACAGTACTCCTGGCATGCCTGCAGTGCGGGCAGAGTCAGCTACCATGTAAAAAGTCCAACCACCCTGAGACTGCCATGCTGAAGAGGCACAAGCAGAGGCTCCAGTCAACTGTCCAAGCAGAGCCCAGCCTTCCAGTCATCCCTGCCTGTAGGCCGCACACCTAAGTGCAGGCATCCTGAACCCTCCACGCCAGCCCATCTTCCAAGTGAGTACTCCCAGGTGACCTTGGTCATGCCAGGAGAAGCAGAAGACTCTCCCGGCTGAGCCCCACCCAAATTCTCCAAGAGAACCCATGAGCTATGAAAAATGGCTGTTGCAGCAAGCCAGTAGGCTTTGGGGGAGTCTGTTATGCAACAATAGGTAACCAAATGAAACCCATACATAAACACAGATACAGTATTTGTGGATGGCAAGTAAGTACATAACAGTTTTTCGTAACTTTAAAAAATGTTTCTTAGGATATCCCCACACTCTGATGCTAATTTAGGTATCATCTGCTTGAAGATAAGGAAGTAGACTAATAAACATATCAATTCTCAAAAACACCCTAAAACTGTTCTCTGAAGGCTACTAGCTCTGTTCAGGAGAGAGACTTGAAAATTGAGGATTAGGGTATCCTCTTCCACATTCAACAACTACATGTTAAGAACTCAATAAAGCACATTGAAAAGAGGAAGGGGTTGCTATAGGCTAAAAAAGACTTATGAGGCATTTACAAATGCCATGTGTGGTCTGTACTTGACTCGCAATTCAAACAAACCAACCTGTAAAAAGGTTTTTGAGATGACTGGGAAAAACTGAGCGAGAACTCCGCATTAGAAGACGTTAGGGAATCATTGTTCATTTTTTGAGTGTGATAATGGTATTAAGGATGTGCACACCTGTCTTTATTTATATATAAGGGACACCCACTCAAGTATTAACAGGTTAAATGATAAGTTATCTGGAAGTTGCTTTGAGATACTCAAAAAAAGAATAATAAACGGGTGTTGTGCACATGAGTTTCATCTTACTATTCTTTCTCCTTTGTGTATCTGAAATTTTCCATAATAAAAAGTTAAAGAAAACCTCAAACGGCAAAGGAGTTGGGGTTAGAGGGTGCCAGCATGGTCTGGCCTGTGCACTGCCTTTGAGAATCTAAGCCACTGGTTGGGAAGGGGAAGCTACGTCCACAGTGAGGGTGAAGGTGTTGTGGGATAGAAACAGGGAAAATGACTCCAAGGTGGTAATGATTCATTTTCTCCATGTCACTTAAACAAAATACTACACACAGACCTCTGTCAGGACCCAGCTCAGTACTTACCTATAGATCTAAAAAGTCACATTTCATCCCTACTTTCCGTCCTTGGTGCAGCTTACAAAGGGGCTGCACTGATGTCCTTTGCGCCCAACTTCACAGACACAAATAACACACTTTTACAGCAAGCAAGAAAGAATGTGTGGCAATGAAAGCTAATTTTTGTAAGCTTTGGACGCCAAAGTTAACATTCCACCCTACTTAACTTAAAGAAAACAATTATTTTACCCCTATGAATGTTTCTGAGGGATACAGGATTGACTTTGAACCTTCAACCTTTTAATTAACCACCATCTGCAACCCACCAGAGTAAAAACACTTGATATGGAGCAGGACAAGCTGCTGGATGGACATCCTTACATAGTCACAGGTCTGTGTGCAGAGTCCTAGTCAGCATCCAAGTTACCAAGAAAGAATGCAGGCATGCTCCAGAAAGCAGTGCCTTTAAGCCCCTCATTTTACAGATGGGAAAAATGAGGCCGGAGGCAGGTCACGTTGCCAGGCAACCAAAGTAAAGCCAGGAATAGAACAGGAGCCTTTGGACCCTGAGATCAATACAATTTTCTTTCTTCAGCTGACCTGAGGTAACCTGGACACGACGGCACTGCGGTTGTGAGCTGAGTGGGACAGGGTGCACCTAGCATTTCTGCTACTGAAAGGTCAAGAACCAAACACACAACACCAAAAGACAAGAACTCTCAATGTTAAAAACTCCTTGACTATAAAAGTGCTTGGTTTGGATAAGTATTTTTGACTTTAAAAAATGGTGGATTAAACCAAACAACCAAAAAAAACATAAAACCAAAACCACAGGAGAAAGGAAAAAGAAAATGAAACAACTTTGTGCCTGACTAAACAGTAACCTGCAATTAAAATGATGGATGTTTTTGTGCCAGAGGTTGAGTTTGAAACAAGCTGTTGGAGGAAGGGCAGCCCTGAAAATAAACAGCCAAATAACTTTTTGCAGCCAGATTGCAGATTCCCCCTCCGTGCAAATCTGAAAGCAAATAACTCCACATAAATAAATATGCAACAAATTCCCAGGAAACTCAGCCAAGGAAACATGAACAGAAAAGAACTAACTTTGGATGGATGACTGCCCCCACCCATCCGGCAAATTAGGAACGCGACTAAATTTGCAAGGCGGGTCAGTGCTGCCCACACCTGAAGCTTCCGCTGACTTCCCAGCCCTGTACCGACCCGCTCCCCTTCCCTCTTGGAGCCCTCTGCGGCTCAGTTCCCGAAGTGGTAACATACCCCAGGATGCAGGCAGGGACTGAAGCCATAGGCTCTGGGGCCAGCAGGCCAGTGGTCTGGGTCCCAGCTCTGTTACTCAGCTCAGGCCAGTTTGGCATCAGAAAATTTCTTACCTGGGTAACAGTGCTTGATGATGAAATGAAATGAAGAATTTAATGTGCCCTGGCTCCAGGGTTAGCCCACAGGACAGGCCCTGTGCTGGAAGTGGCTTCATTCTGGGTAGCTGGTCTATTCACAGAAGGGGGCAAGCTTTATAGCGGTTAAGTGACAGGGGAGTGTTCTGGGCTGAACTGTGTCCCCCCAAGTTTTCTGAGTTGAAGGTCTGACCCCCCAGTACTTCAGAATGTGGTCATATTTGAAGACAGGAACCTTGGAAGTAGTAAGTTAAAATGTGTTCTTTAGGGTGGGCCCTGACCCTACCTGACTGGTGTCATTAGGCAGAGAGATGAGGTCACACAGAGACACCAGGGATGCCCGCGCACAGAGAGAAGACCTCTGAGAAGACAGCCAGAGGGCAACCACCACAGCCAAGGAGCGAGGCCTCAGAGGAAACCAGCTGTGCCAGCACCTGGACCTCAGGCTTCCAGCTGCAAGCACCCTGAGGAAGTAAAGTCCTGCTGTTTAGGCCTTCCAGTCTGTGGGCAATGGCAGCCTGAGGAAACTGACACAGGAGGTAATACGACCTCTGGTTGCGAGCAGGTTGGAACCTGGGCTCCATCAACTCACAACCAGCATGAGCCAAGCTAAGCCCCTTGGCCTTTCAGAGCTTGTTTCCTGCCTATAAAGTGGAGATAACCCAGCACCCATCCCACTTAGCGATGGTGGGGTGAGGTAACACACAGAGGACCCTGTTCAGAGCCCCCAGGAACCTCTCCTGACAGTCCCCTGGGGATCCAGAGCCTTCACTGGGTGTCAGCCTGCAGACAAGGCACGGTGCTCCTCAGGACTGAACTGATGGTGGGTGACACCTGCCGTGGGGGTGCTGCCTGAACCAACATGCTGTGTTGGAGTCCAGGTTCCCTGGGAACCACCCATAGCTGGTACTCCATCAGTACAGACCCAGCTAGCAAATTCGCCTACATTTTAGTACTTTTAGTGATCACGCCAACTGCTGAGACATGGAATTTTAGGGCTATTTACTTGGCTCTGTGTGCATATAAAATTTCCAGAAAGGGCAATGAGTGGAAAAGCACATGAAACTTTTGACCTGGGCAGCTAGGATGTCATAAAACTGTAATTGAGGCCCACCATCCATTCATCTGATGGTGAGGTATACAAATAAAGTTGTCTTTTTATAGTAGGCCTTTGATTTTTCTTTTCTTTTTTTTTTTTTTGTGGGGCCAGGGTGGTGGGGGGAAGGGGGGGTGAGTCAGTAGTCTTAAAAAAAGTCTCCTGCAAGAAGGCAGAGAATGACACATTCAAACATTCAGATGGAGAAAAGGAGGGTGTGATGCTTACAGCCTCTCCCGTAGGTTTGAATTTGTAAGGAGGGCATTGTTAAGATTACTTCCCTGAAGTTTGTAGTTTGTACTTAGTATGAGCTGTTATGGGAAGAATCTTGACTGTAAATTCACCACACAAAAAGTTAGCCTTTTCTTATCTATTAAACTAAGAAAAAAAATTCCAATCATATAACACACTTTGAAAAGCAACAACTGAATACCAAGTAAGCTACAAGCATTAACTAGTATCCTTATGGAATGTTACAGAACTAAATGCCCAGGTACAAATATAGAAACTTTTTGTCTTCTTAAACTGCCATGGATCCCTCACAAGCTAACTCCAATTTTCCCCAGTTTAAGCAGAACTAATTCACCTGGAATGTCTTAACACACAAGATTCCAGCACCCCAGGACTTCAAATCCACATCAAAAGGTATCCCTATGAGGCTTCCACCAAGCCAAGCAGTGAACCACCCAACCTTCATACCTTCTAAGAGACCTACAGAACTTAAAAGTGGGGGGAACAGCCATATGGGGTTACACAGGTGCCACCCATACACCAGGTATTTGGGAGAATTCCTGCTGCAAGGGCAGAGAATGGGGAATGCGAATGGAGTGCAGGAAACATTCCTACCAGTGCAGTGGGCCACGAGGAGTGGGGGCTGGCGGCCTCCATGCAGACCCGGTCAGCTGTCGCCCTACGGGAATTCAGACCGCTCTATAGGATTTCAGCCCATGCCACCCCGTCTTCCAATTTTTCAAGAAAGTCTACAAATTTTGATTTTTTTAAATGTGAAATGTGGTAATTTTTAAAAGCTTTGCACAAACCTCTGACTTTTTAATTGAAGTGTGACACACACAAATGTGCCCAGACCACAGGTGTGTGACGCATACAGAATTATCAGAAATGAACACACCTGTGTACCCACCACCCAGGGCAAAAAAACAGAACCTCCCCCCACCTCCCAGAAGCCCCTGTGGGCTCTTCCCAACCTCTACGCCTACCCACCTTCCCACAGGTACTGCGGGTTTGTTTTGCCTCTCTTGAAGTTCCTATGAATGGAACCACATCACATGTACTTTTTTGAACTGCATGGGAACATGGGGTAGGGCCCCTCCAATCCACAGACCTTGTAGCGCCAAACAAAGGCACACAGGTGGCACTTTACAACCCTAAGAGAAAGGGAAATGAGACCCAAGTGGATTCACCTTTTGTGGAGTCACTCATAGCAGAGAATGACGTGGGCGCACAGAGGCCTGGAGGAGTCAGAGATAAGGAGGTAGGCATGGGTGGAGTGGGATGGCCAAAGTCCCACCGAGGGGGAGGGTCTGCTCCCAGATCAAAGGGACAGCAAAAGGACAGGGAACAAAAGGACAGGGAGGGTGGCAGGTGCCAGTGGAAGGAAGCCAAAGTTCAAAACTCACGGCCACCAACAAGGCAGAAAGTAAGCAAGCCTGGAGAGACACCAACCGGGGTGGCGGGAACCAGCCCCAGTGCTGAGATCCTGCATTTTCCTTAGGAGACAAGAATTCTCCAGGAAAATGCACTTCAGATTCTTACAAGAAGGAATCAACAAAGATTACCCTGGTACACTCTTTAAAAAGTTTTTATTATGGACAATTTCAAATAAGTACGAAGAAAACAGAATAGTAAACACCTGTCATTCAGCTGTAATAATTATCACATTCTGTTTCATCTTTTCCTCTACTCATTCCTCCTCCGACCCTCCATTAATTTTTTGTACAGGTCTTTATCAGGGATGGTGATAAATTTACTGACATTGAAAAGCACAAATCTGAGCTGTTCCTTGACAGATGCAAACCTCTGTGTAACCCACACCCCATACCACTCGGCAAATTCTCTCCCCAGCAGGTTCCCAGGTGCCCCTCCCCAGTCAATCCCTGGCCCTTCCCACTCCCCCCAAAGCAACAGCTATTCTGGATTTTCTCCACAGATTATGTTTGCCAGCTCTAGAATTGCATATAAATGGAATCATACAGACGATACTCTTTTGTATAAGGTTTATCTCACTCAGCATAACCCATGTGAATACAAAAAGACGAATTTTCGAATTCAGTTTGGGCCAAATTGTAGAGATATGTCTTTATCACCCTTTTCATACCGTCTTATGTGGATAGCTATAAAGCTTTGAGATAAACATTGGAGATAAAAATAGCTCACACTGGGATTCAGCGCCGTGATTTTCAATCAATTACTCAAGTCCGGCTTTCTTCCCTGGGTTCCATGTCCCAGATACCAGTTTCTGCACCTAAAATGTCCATCGACAACCAACCAGCGCTCTGCCCTCTAAAAAGCAAGGCACACCACCATTTTTTTTTTTCCTGTTTTTGGCCCTGGCTCTTTCTCTTTAAGTGAGAAAATGGGATAAAAGCATTTAAAAGCTGTAGAGTTCTCTGCAAATGCAAAAGATACATCTTCTCACTAAACAGGCAATTGCTTAATGAAAGAGATGCATCTTTCACTCAGTCCTGTAAAACACCCATGCCCTGGCTTGGTTCTGTGTATACAGCAGGCCCTCAATGAATGCCTCTGTCTCTTCATTATTTTGCTCTTCCTTGAAAACGTCAACTCCACTCAGGTTTAGAAAACAACAGAGCAGAGAGGCCAAGAGCACAGGCTGCCTTCATTCCTCATCTGTAAAACAGGAAGACTAGCACCTACACGCGGGGGACTCTGTGTGAGCCGAGGCAGTCCACATACAGCAGCGGGCCCAGAGCCTGGCAGAGAACAGGCTTCGACAGATCTACAGACCTCAGCCTCCTGTCCCTCTGTTTCAGCCTCCTGACTGGCTCTGTCAGATGTGAACTGCATTTAAACCTTTACCAGACTCTTCTCCAGGTATATGATCTGCTGGCCCCTCACACGGGCCTCATCTAAAACACAACCAGGAGTGCACCCAGGTTTTGTGGCACCTTGAAGCTTGTACTATTTGGAGGTCCTCTTAAGGAAAGAAAATGTGAAAAATACCTTATATCTATAAACTTTACAAAGCCAAGACCAAGCAAGCATGGTACTCAGGGCCCTCTCCCTGCTTCTGCTCCATCCCCTGGTTCTCCATCTCTCCGACCTGCCATGCACAAAATGCGGGGGTCACCTCTTGGCTTTTCCATCATTCCCCACCCTAAATCTACCCCCCAAATGCACTGGATGCCAAGTCCTCAAACTCCCCTGTATCTGTCCTCTTGTCCACCCCCAGCATCGCCCCAGTTGCCCACAGTGCAGGTAACAGCCACAGCCTGACCATCCACCTTCAATCACCCTGCACAGCCAAACTCCAAGCTCCCAGGGGTCTTAGCCTTCCTTCCTGTCTCCCCTGTGTCAGCACCCCACGAGCTGCATTCTGTTTTCCAAACTCATCCTCCTCCCCTCCTCCTCGGTAAGCTGGTCACGCTGTCTTTCCACCCATACTGCCAATCCTCCAACACTCAATGTCAAAGTCAGCCCAACAGTCACCTCCCCTGAGGCCATCTCCAGTAGAAATCCACCTCCACTTCCAAGGAGCCCCCACGTGGCTTCCTGTGTCCAGCTCTGATGGTTCCCAAGGCACCTGCCTGGTATTAGAACTATCTGAGAACCACAGTGAGGTGGCAGAGGGCTCCAGAGAACCAAAAGGACAAACATACCTTACTGGGCTTAGCAGCCTCCTCAGCCAAAAGGAAATGATGGCACCTGCTCTGCTGACCAATGAGGAATAAATGCGATGAAGACTGGGAACACACGTGCAGACCCCATATTCTCAGCCAGGCTTAGAACCTGTAGTCAACCTCAGCCGCACCATGAGCCATAAATTCCCAGTCATGTGCCTTCTCCCACCACAGCCACTGGGGGTCCTTCCACACCAGGTGCGTCTGCCCCCTTGACCACAAGCTAAGCTTTCTCCTTCCCATGGCAAGGACCAGATCTCTCCAAGCTTTTCTTCAATACAAGAGGTAGGATAGTATAATGATTAAGAACATGTTTCTCTATAACTTAAAAAAGGGTATAAATAATATGATCACAATGTTGTTGAAAAAAACTTACTTGCCCATCCTTAGAAAAAAGGTGACAGGGACATACACCAAACTGTTAACAGAGAGGTACTTTCTTGGTGGAGGTATTAAGTATGATTTTTATTTTGTACTTCATTTAATTGGTAATTCCTAAAAATTCTAAAATAAGCAAGTATTACTTTTACGTACAGAACTGGTATGACAGGCTGACATTTCAATAAAATCGCTATTTTTTTACTTTTTCCCTTTTTTTCTTCCTAGTCAAGCAACTAGGCTGTTCTGTTCTCATTACCTCAGGAAAGGTATATTATATCCAGGAACAAAACCAAGATTAAAAAAAAAAAAAGATGGAAAGCATAAACACTAGAGCCAGACTTCCAGAATCCACCACAGTCTAGTGGCAAGACGATGAAGAAGATATTTAACTGTTTTGTACCTGTTCTCTCACCTGTAAGACAGGACAGTAGCTACCTTGTAAAGTTTTTGAGAGAATTTACTGCATAAGTATACATGAAGTGTTCAGAACTGTCTGGCACATAGTAAACATGACTTTTATAAGAAACCCTTTAGGTGGGATCCCTTCTACCTGTCAGGGGTCCTTAAGACTCATTCCTCAACAGTTCAGTGATCCTGGACCACCAGTTAGCTTCTGATACCAGATATACAATCCTAAGACTCAGCCTATGACATTTGTGGAAAATTTCTAACATAACTGACCCACTCCAATTAAGTCAAGAATTTTTAACTGTAGAATCCTTCCCAGTACTTCTGTTCTGCAGTGCCCTGAGGGGTACCTATGAAAGTTCTGCTTCTGGAGTTGCATCATAGATTGTTCATATGCTGTAGATTAATTCTTTCTTGAAATTTCATTTTTTTCCTTCAAATTCAATTTCACAGGTTGAGCTCATAGTAATCTCTAAAGCTCAAGGTCCACAGCAGGGCCAAGAGGACTTAAGTGCTATGTGTGCTCTAGCATGTTGCTTAACCTCTCTGTGCCTCACTTCCCTAATATGTATAATGAGGATGCAAATATGAACTGTCTTACAGGGTTGTGAGAAGTCAATGAGTTAAGACACCTAAAGTGCTTAAATCAATGTTAATGGTCAACATACTTCGGAAACATTATGCTAAGTGAAAGAAGCCAGACACAAAGGCCACACAGCTGTATAATTTCATTTCTAGGAAATATCCAGAGCTGGCAAATCCATAGAGACAGAAAACAGAGTAGTGGTTGCTGGGGACTGGGAAGGGGGAGAGTGGATAATGGCTCCTTAATGGGTACAGGGTTTTCTCGTGGGGTCATGAAAATGTTCTGGAGTTAGATAGTGATGATGGTTGTAGAACACTGTGCATGGACTACACATCACTAATGACAAAATTTTCATTTTGTGCATTTTACCAAAATAAAATCATTTTTTAAAAAGTCAACAATGTTTTCCATTACCCAAATTACTACATAAATGACTACAAGAATGTGAAATGTACTAGGTTCCCCAGAGAGGTAGCTCACAGGTTCTCAGGCAGGAGAGGGAATGCTGTTCTGGGGGCCAGGGGAGCTGGGGGTGTTCAGGACAAGCTTTGTAAACATGGTTACATCTGACATTGGCCCTGCCTGAGAGACGGCCAGAACCTTATAAGAACTGATAAGCCAAAAAGAAGGGGCACAGCACAGCAAAGCCACGCAGGTGAAACGTGAAGGGTGGGGAGCAGGGGTGGGGGCTGCCACCGAACACTAGGGTGACAGCCGTGGAGAAGACTTTTGGAGAAGTGCACTTAGAGCTTGAAAAAGATTTTAAGTCTAGTTCTGTCATTTAGGAGCTGTGGGATGTTGGGCAAAAATCTTCCTGCTGAACTTTCTATAAAATTGGAATGCCCACAATTCTGTCAAAGAGATGCTATAAGGATTAAATGAAGCCATGAAAGGTGAAAGCTTGATCTAAACGTGAAACACTATATACATGTAAGGGATGTGACCCTGGAAATACAGGTTCTTGAACTTGGCTGCACAGTGGAATAACCTTGGGAGTGTTAAAACCTTCTGATAACTGACTGCCACCTCCCAAACCCAGCAATCCTGGTGGTAAAGCAGCAACATGCTGAAGACTGGAACATGGTACAAGGCGGAAGGCAAGGATCCAGAGAGGCAGAACTTGCAACCATTGTGGCTGGTGAGGCAGGGCTGGGGTCAGGGGGTGGGGAGGGGGTCAGGCCTTGGGCGGGGCCTTTAACCTTGACATCCCTTGCATGCTGACCCTGGGCTATGAAGGCAAAGTTAAAATTACTCATTCTCCTTTTGAAGAGGGCCAGGAGATGTGCAGTGCAATTTAAGAACAACTGGACACCCCATCCCAAATGAGCCCTTATAAGCAGGGCGCACATTTTTTACCTTTTCTTATTCCTTATACCAGGCCTTACACATATTAGATGATCTCAATTTTCTGTGTTGCTGTTTTTAACAATAAATGAAACAGCTGAAACACAACAGGCCTTGTCAGTAAACAGAATAAACTGTAGCTCTCTGGAAACTTCCTATATGTAGAAGAGCTCATTCCCTGAGGTGAGTTAATAAGATAAAGGACATGCTGCAATAATTCAAGTATGAGCATTCTTTCTCCTTCAGAAGACAGCATGTAATTTTTGCATGTTTCTTCAGGAGTCTCAGAGGAACTGTCCACCATGTCTTTTAGAAAAAGCTAGATACTTCCAGCCTCCAAAGCAAAACAAATCCTATGCACAACACTGAGACACGCCGAACAAGAGCTTCCAGCCCTGGATTCCCAGTTCGTCCATTACAATAGCCCATACCCAGATCTGCTTTTTTCAGCTTTCGCCCTTGAGGAGTCCATGGGAGCTGTCACTGCTGGCCTGTGTGTGTGAACTGGCGCCAGTTTCAAGCCAGTCAGGGTCCTTCCCTGGATCTGACCGGCCACCCTCACTGCCATCCATGGGGCACTGATGCCACCCAACACAGACTGCAACTGACAGAGCGGTAGCTGCCTTGGGCCTGGAGTCTCAGGCCCCAGCAGACAGGGGCAGTAAAGGGACTGTGGTCAGTGACATGCTGCATGCCAGGGCTGCCAGAGTGTGCTGCGGGTTAATAACTAACCTTTGCAAGCCTTTAGTTTAGTTCATTGGGGCTTTTCTGGATGAAGCCCACATCCCTTTCACGCACAGGCGACAGGGCAGGCAATGTTTCTCCTGGGCCAAGGAGAAAAACATGACTGGCTTTCAAAAGGGGTAGAGGAGCCCTGGAGGGGGAGGGGCTTGCTTCATGTCACTCGGCCATTGGGAGAGGAGCTGGGAGGGCTGGGTGCAGGAAACCGCTCTCATTATACCTAATGACTGCTCATTTGCCACAGGTGAGCGGCATGGAGCGGCAGGGAGTGTTCCATGGCAGACAAGGAAGATCTGCCATCCCAGAATGGGACTTCGGACCATGTGGTCCCCAAGTGCTCCCTTAGGGGTAAGACCCAGCAGTTCCCGCAGCCCTACTGGCTGCCTGCCTCCCTTCTCTCTGAAACCTTTATTGATTCTGCCTCCTTAAAATGTCTGTGGGCACCTCCAGCCAGGAAAGATGGAAAGGCTCACTGGAGGCCTCCGGAGACGGTCCAGGGACCCAAACAGGGGTGAGCTAGAGAAAGACTCCAAGGTCAAGGGGGACATTCAAAACCAGTGTCAAGGAGCTGATAAAGAATGAGGTGGATATGTAAGAAAAAGATACTCTTTCATCAATCTACTGACAACTTTGTAACGATGAAGAATTTGGGCCTTTTCAAAGAAGCAACATCCAGTGAAGACGCGGAGGATGCCTGGGCTTGCGAGCAGGGCTGAGCAGGCGGCGGCAGTTCTGGATGTATCACTTAAAGCCTTAGTGCCTGTGCTGACGCTGATCTGACACCAGGAAGGCTGTTCTCCCTCTTGTCCCCAGAGCCAGGAGCTTTCTCTCACTTTCTAGTTGCCCATTTCCCCTCCCAGTCCCTCTCCCTTAGACCTCCTTCGAGTTTTAATTAAAACTCTATGGCACTTTTCACATGGGGGGGAATGACTTGTCTCCACTCAAGCTTTGTGAGGGCTAAGAATCTGTCTTACTGTTTGTGTGACCTGAGTCAGAAGCTTTAAATAATGCCTAATACCCTGTACCAACCATACCGCAGGGTAACCAAATGTTGAGGATGCCATCAATGAAATCCAGAAAGCAGCCCAGCTACAACAAATAAATGGAAGGGAAAAAAAGGGGGGGGAGGGGAAAACTGGATTAATAGCTTTAGATATATTGTGCAATGGGGAAAATGGGGAGATGTTAGTCAAAGGACAAAAACTTTCAGTTATAAGATGACTATGTTTGGGGGATCTAATGTACAACATAACTGTAGTTAATAATAATGTGTAGTATACTAGAAATCTGCTAAGACATATGCACAAAAATGGTAACTGGTGAGGTGGTGGATACGTTAATTAAGCTTGATGCACAGTAACCATTTCACAATGTTTACAGGTACCAAACCACCATACCTTATATCTCCAACATAGATAAATGGTCACCTGTCAATTATACCTCAACAAAGCTAGAGGGACATTTTTTTTTTAAGAGATTTAGACAGAACATCAACCAAATGCAATGAAAGGACCTTCCTGCCAACCGAACAGGAACATTTGAAAACTAAGTATCTGATACTAAAAAATAAACTGTTAATTATTTTTAGGTGTTTTAATAGTATTGTGGATACACTTTTTAAAACATAGCCCTTATCATTTAGAGGTGTGTACTGAAGTACATTTGAATTGCATATTTGGAATCTGGTTTAAAGTAACTGGAAAGGGACAGAGTGGGGATGCAGATGACATGAGAGTGGCCATAGAGACAAGTGACGAAGCTCCATGACTGGGCACTTGGGGTTCATTATATTCACTATATGATGGGTATGTGGGGTTCTCTTTACCTTTGAATATGTTTAGAAACTTCAATAATAAAAACTGAAAAAAAAAGTGGGCAGAAGTGAAGTGAATACTACAGATCTGGCAATTGCTCCCCAAAAGCTACTGGCACCAACCAAAACTGAAGTCAGGACTGTAATTCCTACTTGGTGAGCAAAGACCAGCAAGGGGGACTGAAGGAGAAGCGTTCCCTCTTGTTCTGTTGAGGTTCCCTTAGCAGAAGGGGGTGTGGGAGACAGTCTCCTAAAGACCAGCAGGGAATGAGCTGAACACAATGAGAAAAATACAACTCAACTACAAAACAGGCAAAAATTATAGAAAAGCATTGCAGGAGAAAATACGTTTCTGGCTCATAAACATCCCTAAAAATACTCAACCCCATCAATAGCTGGGAAACAGTGAAGACCTGCAATGAGTTCCCACTAACTCCCACTAGACTGGTAAAATAAAGCAAAGAAAAGCGGATTAGCAGATGCTGCTACATGCTGCTGGGGCTCTGGGAAAATAATGTTGAGTGATCTTAAAAGGCCCCGTCCACCGCCCTCCCAGCCACTCCACTCCTGGGTACATACCCAAGAGAGACACTTGCTTGCCCATGTGCACCAGGAGACCAATTCCAGAAGGTTCAAGGCAGCATTTTTTTCCTAACAGCCCCAAACTGGAAACATCCCATATGTCCACTGACACAGGATAAATTTCAGTAGATTCATGCAATGGAGTCACTATAGAGCAGTGAGAACTACAGTTACCTCATCAGTATGGATCTCACACAGTACCAAGTGAGAAAACCCACCTACATAAAGTTCACAAACATGCAAAATTAGTAAGATAGAGTTTAGGGAAACACATGTGTGGCAAACTTATAAAGACAAGGACAGGCTATGAGACAAACTTCAGGAGACAGGGAGGGAGGGGAATGGGACTGGGAAAGCACATGGCAGGGCTTTACCAGCACTGAACACGGGTGGTCTTTGTTTCTAAGCTGGGTGGTGGTACAGGGATGCTCACTGTATTGTATTTTCTTTAAGCGATTCATGTTATAGACACTCTTTAGTATTTACATATCATCATTAAAAAAACATGAAGAATGTGCCGGACAGGAAACTTGCCAATGCTGAGTAACTCAGACACAAACGTTAAGGGGAAAAGCCAAGACCAGGGAGGATGATCAGCATGAGGCAGAGAGTCCCAGGGGAAGGTGCCAGAATGCTGCAAACACAACGAAGGTGAGAGGGCTGGGGACATCCAAGGGTCCACTGGCAGTGCCGTAAATGATCAGGCAGCCCTGAGTTAGGAAAGCCTGGACCCGTACAAAAATCCATAACATGGGTGAATGGATAAGCCACATTTGGGTGGCATACACACACACACAGTGGCATACTATTCAGCCTTAAACAGGAATGAACTTCTGACAACATGGATAGGCCCTAAAGCCATGGTAAGTGAAAGAAGCCAGACATAAAAGGATAAATACCATGTGATTCCACTTAGATGAGGTAGCTAAAAAGTCAGATTCAGAGAGACAGAAAGTAGAAGGGTGGTTGCCAGGGAGGGGTTGGGGTGGAGGAAGGAATGAAGAGTTAGTGCTTAATGGGTACAGAGTTTCAGTTTGGGAAGAGGAAAACATGCTGGAGATGGATAGTGGTGACGGTTACACAACGTGCTTAATGCACTGAACTATACACCTAAGAAAGGTTGAAAGGGTAAATTTTATGTTATTCACATTTTACCACAATAAAAAAAATTCATAATTCAAGGTAGATGTTGCTGAGCAACTGAGCAAGCAGGATGAAGCAACTGTCAGGCCCCCCTCAACCTGTCTGAGCAGAGGTAAGATATGATGCGGACAACATTCAGATCATGAAACAGGCATGGAAGAGACACCACACTGCTGAGGGATGCCAGCTCCACAGGCACCTGCAGAACCAGGCAGTCCACGTCCTCCTGCTGGGCCGGCAGTGTGGACAATTCTACTCCTGGGATCCAGCTCAGGGCTGGAAAACAAAGAAGCTCCAGATGGCACTGCACCTTTGGGGTATCACCTCCTAATTCTCAACTTCAAGAAGGAAGCGCT
The DNA here is from genome assembly GCF_040802235.1 of Manis javanica. Lineage (NCBI taxonomy): Eukaryota > Metazoa > Chordata > Mammalia > Pholidota > Manidae > Manis > Manis javanica. The sequence goes on along the minus strand of NC_133157.1, from coordinate 22,704,408 downwards.
GGGCACTCAACCAGCTATGACTCTGGGGAAAAGAATCTGCAAAACATGGTGAGAAATGGCACACAGAACTCAAATGCCAGAGACACTGACAGGCACAGAGGTTCAGGAGAGATAGGGTTTTATTGCATGAAATTCTGACCTTCCCATGAAGTTCCAAAGAGCACACATTTCAAGGAAGAAAGCTGGGTGTGCACAGCAAGGACCAGGGGCAAGAGCACTGGAAAATGACTCAGGAAGCCTAGATTCATTTCTGGCTCTACCACACTTGCTAGCTGAGTGGTTCGAGGCCATCTGCTCCCTGAGTCTGTGTGTAAATGCGATAATAATACCTTTCCAGGCAGTGACAATTAAAGGAAGTAAAAGGGACTCTGCCAGGCTTGGGGGTAGGGCTGCCTGACAGGTAAGATGCCAGGTGCTTTGCATATCAACCTTTAACCCCAAGTGACAGGTATTACTTACTTAGTATACACACACACACACACACGCATGCACAGAATGAGGGCGGCATTTAAGTTATCCAGAATAAGCACAAAACAGGGCAGCAAACTGGTGAGAAGCATGTCAGGAAGACTGAGGGAAAAAAAACATTTTTTTAAAGCATACACCATGCTTATAAACATGGATACAAAAGCACAGGTGGCAGGACGGGAATATGTAATATGCTTTTCTCTGTGATAATTTTAGTGTTGTTCTATGAAGCACTTTTGCAAAATGTAGCCTACTTCTGACCTCGGTGTTGGAGAATCATGGCCATCAAACCCAACTGCCCTCTGAGCAAATCTGCACCCACTGAGTATGACTAAAGATGTAAATCGGACCTCTGGAAATCCCAAGTGGCCTGCAAAGGACGCCCTTCTGAGGCTCAGGGGTCCCCATCCACTGGGGCCATCTGGGGCAAGCTCAGGACCCATCCACCTAGCCAGGTCATCCCCAATCATGCTGTCAGAGGCCCTTCCCAGACCACAAACCTCCTCCAGCCAGACTCTCCAAGCTCGAAGCCGGAGTTTACCTTTACTAGCTATGTGACAGGGGCAAGTTTTTTTGCAAAGCCCCAGTTATCTCCTCTACAAATCAGGGGTAACAACAGTGACCATTAATAGAGTTTTTGTGAGGATACAACTAGACAGTCACTGATGCACTTAGGGCAGTACCAGGCAGGCAGCAAATGCTCAGTACACATTGGCTCTTACTAGCTCCAGACACCTACCTGCAGTTCAGAGGCTACTCACTCACTCAAGGTTCAGGGGCACAGCTGGAGCTCATAATTCCCCCTTATGCCAAGGAGTCCAGAGCCCAGGGAATGGGATTTTCTGACTCCCAATCCTCCATGCATGTGCACCTACTGTTTCCTTTACCCCACCACCTTCCAGCCAAATCCATAAGGAATTCTATACATCCTCTGGGACAAATGTCATTTTAGACAGCAAACCATCTCCCACTCCACCCCACAGCCCAGCTGCTCACCCCCTGCACTACCTTATGTGGGGTTAATGTTATCTACACGGTCTCACCGAGTGGAGTGACCCCATCCCTCCGGTATCCCTCCCGGGAGCCTAATGCAGGGTAAGTGCTCAATATGCCTTTGCTGGCTGATGAAACTATACAGCAGGTCAACAAACACATTTTGGAAACAACTTGAAAAAATAAACCAGAAATTAAAATCAAGTGGGACTAGTGAGATCAATCCAACTCTAGAGAAAAGTCAAAGAGGCTGCTGAAGGAGCAGGACTGGGGTGGAGGGGCGCACATGGGACCCAGCAAGGCTCCCGCCTGTGTCAGCCTGATCAGCTCTGGCCGGCAGCAGAGCACAGCGAAGCGAGAGGGCAGCAACTGCCCCAAAGCAGGTCTTCAGAACACAAGCCTCGAGATGCAAGGGAACTCTATGGCCACATCAGCAGGACTTTCAACCTGCCAGAAAGCAGAGATCGGGGGGTGGGGGTGGAATCCCAGGATGGGGAGCTTGCTTCTCTCCCAGGCAGGGGCAGTAGGCTGCACACAGCTCTGATGGCCAACCAGCTCCCCACCCCAGCTAAGGGTCCCAGGACATGGAAAGGGATGGAGGGGGGCAAGGGCTGCCACCCTGACAAACTCAGCTGTATGGTCCACCCCTTTCCAACTGTGCTAAAGGAGTCAGGAGACAGACTTCTATCAACCATATAAATTCATCATTTTAAATATGTACTCACACCTAAATACAAAAAGAAAAAACTACAGATGGATACACACCACAATTTTAAGAGCTGTTATCTCGGATGGAATTTTAGATGATGTTTTCAACTTCTCTGTATTTTCTAATCTTCCTGCTTTAAGCATGTTCTCATACGAAATGAAAGCAGGGGACAAAAGCACACGCCAACCTGAAAAAATAAAAACCCACCACCAAGATGATCTACAGCCGACCCTGCCTGCAGGCAGTGGCTGGGGGCCGGAGATGGAAACCTGAGTGTGGCTGGAACCAGACTCCCGCTGAAGAGAGCACTCCACGCAGAGCGGAAACGATGGCGCAGAGTCGGGCAGTGAAGGAGGATGGGACATGTGTTTTGAGGACAAATCGTGGGCAGAGGATTTCTGTAGTTACTGAGATTTTTTCCTAAATCCCTATGTAAGAATTTAAGGGAAAGTTCTTCACCCTCCCCCTGATGTTTTGCTATTTCAAAATTAAACAGACCTGTGCCTTCATCCACAGCGGTGCACCAGGGACAGAATTCAATGAGATTATGCACGTGAAAGTGCTTAGCAAGTTAATATTTGTTCAGTCCTGGACCAGTGCAGGGTCACATTACTGGCGCAAGAGAGGCAGGCAGCCAGACCCCGCCCCCTACTAACACTGACAATCAGCAGGTGTGAAACCAGACTTAGTGATCACACCCATATCCCATATCCCATTTGGGAAGGATGTTCACCGTCCACCTCTCTCTTTCCCACCGCCCAAGTGCCCACCTTTAAAACAAAGATTTTGGTAAAAAAAAAATACACAAACTCATGAAGGTATCCAGTGCTCCCTGGGATCTCATTCCCAGTCTGGGAAGGGGATGGGGTAAGCACTGGAGGGCCATCTTCAGCCATTATCTTTCCCTCCGGCAGGAAAAAGCAAGCACCCAGAAGCCTAGGATCAGGCAGGGGGTCCATGTCCCCCAGCCTCTGCAGGAGGGCAGAAATGAGAAGCTGCCTTCTCCTGTTTCCTGGGGTGTCTCATGTGATTCCCATTTCTCCCCATTAAGTGAGGGTTAAGATACTCCTGCCCTCCAAGCTGGAGTCCACCACACCTCCACCTTCCTCTCCCTCCTACACGCAACTGACCCCACCTGCCACTGGCTCTGGCACTCTGACCCCTTCTCCAAGCCAGGCCCTCATCACCCTGTCACATGGACTACTGCAATAGCATAACTGGCCCAGCCTCCACCCCACTGTGGCCAATATGGCAATCTGAAGCTCAGGTGTGATACTCAAAGGTGGCCAGTACCCCCGTCCCTGCGCCACTGCCTACAGTGGTTTTACTGCCCAGTGTGGCTGCCCTCTGTTCTTAGGTCTAGAGCCGGTGGTTTTCAAAGGATGTGAAGGTACAACATTCAACAGAATTACTGGTTGTTAAAAATCCAGCTTCCTGAACTACTCAATCAGAAATTCTGGGAATGGGCTCTGGGAATTTTAACCAGAGAAAAGAAAATCCCAGATGAACTTTAAGTACACTGACATCAGAGAACCATTTTGCTAGAATTTCCGATTGTCTGGAAAATGTGTCCTACTTTAAATGGCCAGAAACACATCCTGCCTCCCTACTATGATACTGTGTTAGGATCAGGGGCTGATCTGCCTGCTGCTGATCCTACACTCACCTCCAAAGGCTAGACAATCAGGGTTCCCAAAAAAGTCTATTCCAAACCCCCACTGAGTGACTAAAGGGAAGTCACATTATATCCACAGGCCTAAGTGTCCCATATACACTATAGGGGTGTATGTGCTGTCTAGGGTCCCTTTTACCTCCAAAATAAGGTATATGATCTTTATGCTGTATCATGTACATTCTGTTGCCATCAGAGGTTCCAGGCCTAAAATTCTAAGAACCTGCATTTTTCTCTTTATTTGGAGAAGGGTGGGTCTGGGGGGATTCTTTTATTATCCAAAGTGAAACTTTAATAAAGCATCTCTCATACCATATCCAACTTCCAATTCCCACCAACCAGGCAAAGTGTCATCACCTTCCTGCCACAGCTTTTTTTTTTTTTAGTCCATTACTAGAAATTTTTCCAAACTCTTTCCATAGGCCAAAGATAAGGAGTTGAGAAGTGTGTAAGATTATAACCCACTAGTAATAACCCTCCAGCATCCTGCTGTTTCCTGAGGATTCTTATATACTTCCTGTCATGTAACCTTCCCAACATCCCCATTTTAAAGACTGGAAAATTGATGCTCAGAGAGCAGAAGTTGCCCAGGGCTACGCAGCCAACTGTAACATCCGAATGTGGGTGTTCTAAGTCTGGAGCACCCATGCTTGGACACCACTCTAGTGAGTCAACGTTGAGGTCCACATACCGCGACAACTGTACCACAGCCATACCGGCCAAGAAGCTGTGCCCTCCAAGGCCTGGTGGGAGTGCTAACCAGCTAGCCACATCCTAAGGGGTTCTGCTGAAAGGCTGTGTGCACGGGGAAGGAGGGAGATGGGGCTGAGCAACAGCCACACGAGCAAAAGCAATGCCTGGGATTTGGTCAACAGAGAGCTGATAGGAGTCCACGGGGACCCCACTGCCAAGCACACTAATGGGATCTTCAGAGGCATTAACAGAACGGAAGTGCCCAGGTAGGCAGAGGGAGTCTTGCCCAGCTCTGACCAGGCCACACCTGAAGGCAGGTTAGGGCTAACCCGAGGGAGGCACCTTCCACGGCAGGGCCAGGCTTCCTGAAGAGGAGTGGCTCAGGGAGGCACTCATTTCTAGGGTGAGCTAAGGGCTCCCCTGGAAACGGGGCTTGCACAGCAGGTCCATTTTAGACTGCAGGCTATAGATGGGTTTTTAAAAGGATCCTCTAGTCACATTTTCTCAAAGACTGAGAAACTATTGACTGTCCACAGCAAAGGAGAACACACAGGTGTGCTAGGGGACGCAGCCCACCATCAGACAAGGGGGCTCCAGACCCTGTCAGAGAGCCTGTAGAAGACAATTGCAGTTGCTTCTTCCTGCATTACATATAACAACTGGGCCAAGGCACAGTCAAGAAGCGGACTTGACACAGCAGGTATTCTAAAAATGCACAAGGGACTCTGGATTTAGGATCCTATGATCTCAAGCGTCAAAGTCTCCAGGATAATTCATCCATTCCCCAGCACCACATCTGGGCGAGCCTGTCATATTACTTAGCATCACTTGGAATAAAAAGATGAGTTTCTACCTATGTTTCCCAATGGCTTCAGACCACCTCTTTCACCTTTGTGCCCACGGCACAATGCTGGGCACATTGGAGACGCCCAGTAAATATTGACTGAAGACTGACGTGCCCTGGCATAGTCACACTGCGGGTGGTGGTGTGTTTGAGGCCACTGAAGAACACAAGTGTCCTGCCTAGGGCTAATAAAATGGTTTATGGCACTGCATAACTACTTTGAGTATGCTGAGCAAAGGAATTCTCAAAGTTACCACCACCAGAGTGTTTTAATTACAAAGGAGCCATAGTCTGCCTGGCAAGTGCCCTGGTGCCTGTGGAAGTGACAGGAGAGAAAACCCAGCTTAGGTGTATGGCGGCCAAAGGTGAATCCTATCTGTGCAACACCAGAGCCCAGGCAGCAGTAGAAATCCAGGAATACAGAAGAGAATACTGACATGTGGGGCTAAATGCCAAAGAAGACAGCATAAAGAGTGAGCCCGGTGAAACGGCGCTGAGCGGGCATGCTACTAATTCATCGGGAGCTGGTTGTCTGGTGATAACCTCCGAACTCCAAGATTTAATTACAGAAACTAAAACTCCAATCTGGAAAGACTAGTGCAAGAGACTGTGTGATGCAGTTCTAATATCTAGTAAATCTTCAAATCGATGAGCTGTGCTCACAGGTGATTTTTCTTCATCTTTCTTCCCTGAGGGTTCACATGAGAAAAACCAGCATTTGCTTTTTATTTGCCTTTGGACAGGGTGTATTCGTGTGTGTATAAGTAAAATGAAGGGTTCATGAAATCACATCTTAAGCACCAAGAAATCTGCCATTAAAAGAAAACGTGGTAAATTCTTTCATCAAGGAAATTTTTACGAGGTGAAGAAACCTTTTAAGATCCAAATATCCTTCTCCCCTTTGCGCCATCAGCTTTAATAAATCAGCATTCCTGCCCCCACCTGTTCACTTGCATACCTGTTAGGATCTATTTACCATGCATGCCCTTTATTCAGTTTGCATTTTTCACTCCACAAACACCAACTTACACCTGTCGCACAAACCCGACAGAAGCAATACATTTTATAAACCAATCATCCCTGGGGAACAGACAAGAAAGCCATCAGCAAGGAGCACTGTCAAAGTTCCCACGGAGAGCACTGCTTTCCCACATCTGAGATACAAAATGCGCCACTCCTCTCCACACACAAGCTGCCTACCTGTCCACTCCTCCCGGCTCTTTAGGCCTCCCCTCCCCGCTGCATAAAAGCTGGACAGCCTCAATCTTGGGAAACAGTTACATTTTAATGCAATTTTAAAACAACGGTTTAAGCACCAGAATATAGCTCCTTTTCCATGAATAAAAAGGCCCCAGAACAGTATTATCATTAAGTCTATATCCTATAGAGAACACGAGAAGCCACAAAAAATAAAATTGCCATAAACTGAAAATGTCTCAAAATGAAGCCTGTTCAGGGAAGCTGTATCAAACTCCAGGTCAGGCAAGCTTTGATTTTCCCATCTGTCTAAAACCCTTACATGTTCAGGAAGTCCAGAAAATTAAATTCCCTCTTCCAGGAAGGCCTAATGCTTTCTTTGGAAGTCCGGGCATGTTATTTTTTTGCCTTGAAACCCTCGGGATGATCTGTAACATTCATCTAAAGCCCCAATCATTGCTGTCCCCTCCGTCACACCCAAAGATTCCCAAAGGCGCTGTCTGCCGCAGCGCCCGGTGCGCGGTAGGCGCCCCATTAATGTGCAGATTTGACTTGATCAGATCTGGCCCTTCGGCTAGAAAGGCTCCTTGATTGCTGGACGTCCTGGCGGGGACAGCAGCGCAGGCCTAGCTCTGCTGGAAGGGGGCGGGGTGCAACCACCTGTGGCCTGGTGGCCCGGGACTTAAACCCCGGTGCCGCCGCCCTGGGGTGCCTCGGCAGCACCACGCAGGTTGCCGGGAGGAACGTCCCGCGTGCCAGGCCCCGGGGCCGACTCCGAGCGCCCCAGCAAGGGCTCTGCCGGCGCCAAGTTGGCCAGGTCCGAGACAGTCGTTCTGGAGTTGGCTCCCAAGTCGGCCAACCCCCTGCGAAGCTGTGGCCGGAGGGGCTTTTGGGCATGGGGGTGGGGGCGGAGGCGCCGAGAGGGGAATCTGGGAGGAGGAGAAATGGTCCCCTGCCTCCCTGCTAAACTTGGGGCACCTGCCGGGCAGCTCCTCCCTGCCGTTTTACCAAGGCCTGGTGGCGAGCTCTGGGGGGCGGCAAGCGGGCCACCCCGCACTGCAATGAGCTGAGATTGTCTAACCGAGAAGGCCTCCGCCGGAACCTGGGGGCGTACGGGGAACACCGGCCACCGGCACCAGGGGGCGGGGACTAGGGACAAGGGGACTTGGTGCGCCAGGGAGAGAGTGAGGCCCAAAGGACGAGGTGGCAGCCAGAGAAGGCGCGACTCAGAGCCCTGTGCCAAGGAGGGGGCGAGCCAGGGATGGGGCCCCGGGAGAGGCAGGGGCAGGGTGGCCCGAGACGGAACCCGGGCTAGGGAGTGCTCGCGGGGGAAGGGGCAGAGCCCCAAAGGGAAGCAGTGGCAGAGGGGAGCTGCCCCGGGGGCGCGGGGTGCCAGTGCCCCGAACCCGGCCGTCACTCACCGGCAAGTCCACGCTCACTTCGGTCCCGTCGAGCAGGAAGACGCGGCAGTAGAGTGTGGCCTTGGCTGAGCCGGCGGCAGAGATGTGCACGGCCGCGCCGCCTGTCAGCAGGGGCCCGCCACCGGGGGGGAACACGCTGCCCCCGGGCGCGGCGGGCAGCGTCGAGGCGGCGGCCGGGCCCCCCCGCGGCCCCCCGTCGCGCTCGTCCCCCAGCCCGGCGGCCCCGCGCCCTGCCGCGCCCCGCGCGTAGCGCTGCATGGAGCGGCGGCCAAAGGTCCGGCGCAGGAACCGCAGCATCCTGGCTGGGGGCGCCCCCTGCCTCCGCCCCCTGCGCGGCTGCCGCTGCGCCGCCGCCCAGGAGCGCCCCGCGACGCCGTCAGTTCCCGCGGCTGCCGCCGCCTCCAGCGAGCTGCGGCCCGGGGCTCGTTCCCGCCGAGGCCGAGGCCGCGCTCTGGCTGCCTGCGGGGCGCGCCGGCCCAGCCAGCGCCGGCTGCGAGTGGCCGCAGGCGGGAGGGCGCGCTCGGGGCGGCCCCAGGGCCGTCCCGCTGCCGCCGCCGCCGCGAGCGCCCTCCCGGGCCGGCGGCCTGCGCTTGCCGCGGAGCCGCTGCTGCCGACGGCCGGCCGCGGGCGGCCCGGGGACTGCGCGGGGCGCGGGCTGCGGGTTGCGGGCTGCTCCCGCGCCGCGCGCCGGCCGAGGGCCAGCCGGAGCAGGGCGCCTGCGTGCTCTAGGCGCGCTCGCTCCCACTCGCCGCGCCGCGCCGGCGGCCGGAGGAGGCCCCGCCGAGCGCCAGCTCCCAAGGCGCCTTTTCCTGCGCCCGCAGCCCCCGCCTCCCACCTGGGAGGCTGCACCTCCAGCCGCCGCCACCACCACCACCACCACCGCCGGGACTGCAGCACGCCCTCCTCCCTCGGGGCTGCGCCGGGTTATTGCAAACCGGGTCTGTGCTGCCCCCTGCCGGCCTGAGTGCCTCCTGCTGCTGTAGGTGTGCTCACGTGTGTACACGTAGGTGAGCACACACGTGTTTCCGGCGCCCCAAGCCCTGGAGACGCCCGAGAGTCTCCTCTCGCTTCGTTAGAAGAACAGGGCTGTATTCCTCCTGGGAAACCTTGATCCGAAGGCCAGGGAGAGAGTAGCATTGAGTGAAGGCCCTACTGGGCCCTCAGTTTGCCATTCTGAGAAAGGAGAGGGGTTTTTAGGGGCTCTACATAAGGTCCCCGCTGCTTAAGTTTTGTCAACTGTAAAAACTCAGAGCTAGGAGGGCCCTTTCATCCATTCCAAGCCAGTGAACTCATTCCAAATAAGGAAGCTGAAGCCTGACAAGGAAGGGGAGTACTTTTCCAACCTACTACGTACGCAGAAAGCACCTTTCCTCAGAAAGCACCTTTCCTCAGGGAACTCGTGCCCAGTATTGAGGCAGAAACATCAATAGCCGTAACTGAGAAGGCTAGTAAAGGCTCCTGGGAAGCAGAGTAGAACAGAACACACTGAGAGTATGGGAAGTGGAAAGAGATATTTATATGGAGAGAAGTGTTTATAAACAGTGCTCCTCAAGGCCTGCTTCATGGAGAAGTGAGTTGTCCAGTGTTGCTGAGAGAAGGTCAGGCCTCTGAAGAAGAATAACACCACTTTTTGGGCCTGACACTGTGCTAAACCCTTTTGTCTTGCCAATGGGTTTCAGCCTCGGGCAAGTTCGCTATGGATTCAGTGTGACCAAAGAAATTGACAGCAAAACGTTCTTGGGGGTGGAAGGGTTATACCCAAGTTTATTTCCAGGTGGCAGGTCAGTCACTAAAATCCCATTCAGTCAGAGCGAGTCTGCAGGCAGAAAGCCTGTGTCTGCCTCTGGGCCCCTCTGTCCACACAGCTGTCCTGGGCCTCTCTGCACAGTAGTCCTGCACAGCCGGCCTCTGGGCTTCTGTTCTCGGCACTGCCACCACTCCAGCCTCTGCTCTGCTCTCCCGCAGCTTTGCAGCCCTGCCACCGTGTAGTGCCCAGAGCACTGGGCACAACTCTTTTTATAGAGTCAACACCATGTATTGCCCACAGGTGTGCAGTGAGCTAGTCAACACGGCCAGGTGAGAATCCTGGCCGCAGGAACTCTCATTTTATCCACACCTTTCCATTCATCATCTCACTTAATCCTCAGGACAATCTGGTTAGGTAGATGGTTTTATCCTCACTGTACAGAGAAGGAAATTGAGGCTTAGAGAGCTTAAGAGAGTTGCTCCAGATATGATGGTTATTAGGGGCTTGTGTGCAAGGTTTCAAAGCTGTTCCTTCTAACTGCTGCCAGGTTGAAGCATGTGGCATGACTGGCAGGCAGTGAAAGTTTCTGAGAGGTCTGCATGGTGGCAGTGGCCACAGCAAAAGGGACAGAGAAAGAGGGAACAATGAATTCAGGAGACATTCCAAAATAGACACTGAGGAGCAGGCACTGTCTTAGGAGATTTCATGAATGATATTTTCATTAATCCTCACTCTAGCCCTTCCAGGTAGTTTTATTTATCTCCACTGACTTAGGTGGAATTTGGGGCTTAAGGAAGTAATATGCTTGCTCTGGGGTCTCAGAGCTCCTGGATGGCAGAGCCAGTATCATCCCTTGTTGCCAAAGGTTCCCTTTACAGGGGTTCTCCCGTGTGGAAGGATTCTCCTAGGGGCATCTTCAGTCAGCCATCAGGTGCCCACTCTGCTCTCCTCCCCACCAGACTTAATAGAATACTATCAGCAAGTTGATTTTCAAAATTGCCCAATCTGCTTTCTAAGGATAGCCCATGTCCTACTGTGTAGCCAGGAGTGCTGTGGAAGACTGAATAATGGTCTCGCAAAGACGTCCATATCCCAATCCCCAGATTTTGTGAATAGGTTACTTATGTGGTTTAGGGACTTTGCAGATGTGATTAATTTAAGGGGTTTAAGGTGGAGGGATTATCCTGGATTACCTGGATGGCCTGAAGAAACAGTCTAGCCCTAAATTCCAGGTCCTCTTCTTGGTCATAAGCAATAGCTTAACTTTCTCAGTTTCATGGGCAACATTCAGAATTTGATCCCAAAGTCACCTTCTTGCCTTCTTGTTAACTACCACTTCTTTCCCCACCTTGCAAGTTCAAGAGTCTTTTCCATCACTACTGTGGAGTTTCCTGTCATCAGCAGACCTTGCAGAGTTCCTTATGCACCCCCTCCAGAGTAGCTGTACTTGTTAATTAACCAGCTCTTAGGCCTGTCTCGAAGGAACTCCTTTCAGAAATGTGCCATCTATCCCTGTCCTTCGGTCCCTGGCTTATTTCCTAGGCTCAATAAAATTGTACCCTCATTCCACTGGACTCCTTCCCTTCCCCACTCCCATAGAACAAGTTACACTATAATGTATGTTCCTATTTACTCCCTTGTAAATTTTTCTTTCCATGAACATTTATTGAGACCTTCCTATGTACCACAAAGCCTTCCTTACCTTTCCAAGTGTTTAATAAATTTTGGCTTAACCTTTCTGCTATTGTTTCACAAGAATAACAGCTATCATTAACTAAAGACTGTGTATTCTGTAGTGGGCAGCTGTGTTTCGGCCAGCCTAGCATCCATATTCCTTCTTTGGGTGACAGAGTTTGGGTTACTTGGTAGAACTATTTCACACCTACTCAGAGGCCTGGTGGTCTAAGTGAAGCTGACCCTATCCCCTGCCTCAGGTATGGCACATAATCAGGCCTAGCTAGTCAGAGCATTGCATTTCCTGGGACCTATTAACTGGTTCAAGGATGAGCAGTAACCCATGTCAGGCCAATGAAGGTCAGTCCTGGCATTCTTATTGAAATTACTGGGAACCAGCAGTGTTAAGCCTGGAAGTGCTTGCTGTGAGCCCACCTTAACACCATGTGGAGAAAGCCTGAGGATGCTACCAACACAAAGGGAAACAGAGTCAACAGATGGAGAGACATAGATTTATGGTAGTTTAATTTTGACTACCTGGATCCAGCTGTGCCTGAAGCTACCCTCTGAAATTTACAACTTAAGAAGTAAGTCATGTTAGAATGAACATTTTCTAGGCCTCAGATTTTTCCTTTGCTTCACTTGTTCTCTCTCCCAAGCACAGGGCATAAACATTATTTTGAATAGGTTTTGTTCATTCTTTAAGGTCTCATTTCCAAGCAGATAATTAAATCAATACTCATCACTGAATTGTATAGAAATAAATGGAGAGTTAATAAGTCATCTAAACTTTTAGATGCAGAATTGACAATGACAAAAGAACCTTCTGGTGACTACAACTGAGTCCCAAATTTATATTTTTAGCCAATTCTTTCCCCCTGCTCCAGATCATATTTCTGACTTCTTCCTCAATATCTAATTCCCAGATCTCTATTCCAAATATCTACTCTCCAGCCCTCTATCTAGACTCAAGAGATCAATCTCTGGAAAGAAACAGGAGTGCTCCCCATTTCCCAGTGCCAGCCCTAGCATGGGTTTCCTACGTGAGGACTCATTTCTTTCCTGAAGGATGTGCATCCCACTTTGGGGAAACACAGGTGGCTCTGATGAACTTGGCTGTCTCTCTCTCTTAGCCAGTTGCTACCTTTTATTCTTTTCAATCCAGTGGTCTAAAATCAGTGCTATCCTATAGAATTTTCTGTAATGATGGAAACATTTACATCTGTGCAACATGGCAGCCGCTGGCCACATGTGAATTTTGAGCACTTGCAAGGTGGCTGGTGTGACTAAGGAACTAATAATATTTAATTCTATTTAAATTTAAATAGCTACATATGATTAATGGTCATCATACTGGACAACACAGAACTAGACATCACTGCACCCCATTTCTTTGAGTTGGGTTCATGTCCCCAGTCCCTGATTATTTGTCATAAAATAAAAAACCCATGTTTTCTCAAGTTGGTCAGAACCAAGGTAAATGGTTCTTTTGGGGAAGCCCTAGGCAGCTGGGGCTGTTGGTGGTGATGGAATGTGCTTGTGAAATCCTGCCATAGCTCAGAGCACACTGTGGAAGCAGGATTCCAAAGTGAGGGTCCCACAACTCACCCATGACATTGCACAACCTGAGCACAAAAGGCAGACACACAAAAGGAACCTTCCCCATCACCTCCTTCTCTGTTGTGGGCTACAAACCCTAGTTCAAGCCAAGGGGAGAAAATTCAAAGAAAGAGAAGGTAGTGGGTAGAGTCAGATGCGTGCCAGTGAAGGTTTAAGAAGAATGAGGTCTGTGACGGGCCTCTGACACGGGCTAGCTGAGGACAAGCTAGCGGCCCTTGCTACCTTGACAAGAGTAGTGTTGGAGGCAGTGGATGGATGGATGGGTTTAAAAGAAATGGAAGCAGGGAAAAGGAGATAATAGTTCCTGGGCACTCATTTTAAAAGCCTACCATCAAAGGGAGGCAGTGAGGAATCAAAGGAAAAGAACGTGACTTCTGCTGAAGTTTGAGACTCTCACTTTTCTCACCTGTAAAATGGGCGAGTATTACTAACCTCAAAGTTTTGTGTTGTTATGGCAAAACAGCTAACTGATGCAAAAAGGAAAAAAAGTTTATAAACTGCAAAATCCTGTGAAAATATGAACCTGGAAAAAGGAGGGATGAGGGCAGTAGCTAGAAGGGGTGAAGGATTTGGTAGGGTATGGTTCTTATTTTAGTATTGGAGAAGCCAATACATGAAAGGAGAATAAAAGAGGAAGAAGCCTGTAGAAAGGGAGAGACCGAAGAATGAGGGAATATCAGAGAACAAACACATAAAGGGTGTCTGCGGGGAAGGAGTAAATGGAGTAAATGGCATTTTCTGAAGCTAAAGGGAAGGCTGGGTGGAGCTGAGAATTGACAAATGCTTATCAGAGGCACCCTGCTTTTCATTCCCAAGGGAACAGTAAAAAGGATAACACTTCTTTATGGTGTGCAGAGGTTTATGGTTTATTAAGTACAGTCACGAACAGGACTGCTCTTAATTGCTCTGCATAGCAACCCTGGCTGTGAGGTGCTCTATCCTGTTTGCAGCAGAGGAAATGGGGGCCCATAGAGGGTTGTGGGACTTCTCTGAAGTTACGTAGCTGGTAAGCTCCCTCTAGGATTGGAACCCCTGGATCCCACAGAATTGGTTGGGCCTCCTCCTTCCCTCAGTGCCCTCTCTACACTGAAACCTGGCCCTTCCCTGCATCGACGCCAGCTCCCGCCCTCACTGACTCACTGGGAGGAGGCCCCTTTCTTTACTCCCCAGAGCCAGTTTCTGACCTTCAGGACCCCACCCTCTCTTTCATCCCTCCTGTCTCAGCCTCTTCCCTAGCTCTTTTCTCCCTTTTGGAGGAGCTATGAGAACTAAAGGCAGGGGTTCTGATGATATTAAGACAGGAGCTGCTGCAGGCCCATCCTGCCTGCCACGCCTCTGGCTACCCAGAGATTCCCAGGGGAAGCAGGCACCAAGGGCTGTGGCAGGGGATACAAGCTGTGCTTTGTTTCTGCTGGGCCTGCGCACCACCCAGAGCACTCCGATAAGGCTGGGATAGATCCGAGGGCCCAGTCTGAACTCCTCGGAGGCTCTCTCCTTCTCCCTAAGCACCCCCTTTGTTGGGGGATGTTTCCTCCTCCTGGTCAGTAGGTGACTAGGGACACAGTGGCCATGGTAGTTAGGTGTGGGTGAGAAGAAGGGACAATCATATTCTTGTGTGTCATTATTTTTTATGTTCCGTGACCCCCAAGCACAAGTAAACTTGACCTAACTGTCACCATGCAATCTGACCAATCAGATTGGTATTCCATCTTCTTACGGTAGAGAGCAGAGTGGCAGGGAGGCTTTTCCTGGTGTAGGGAGTAGAGCAGGAATTAAGGCGGCCTCAGCTGGAAACTTCCAGCCCTCCTTCTTCCTCAATCGCCTTGTCCGCACTCACTACCTCCCCTGGACCACCAGCAGCCTCCGCGCCGGGGGTCTGGCCCTCTCCAATCCATCCCTTCCCCAGCCCCCAGAGCCACCGACCCTTTGAAAAGGAGATGGGCCTAGGGGTCCCCTATTTATGATCTTTCAGCAGGGCTGATAACAAGGGGCACTGAGAAAAGTGTCAAAGTCCCAGGAGTCTAGAAAGGGACCTGGGGTCATGTGTGTTTCATATCTGGACAAATTCCACATAAAAATTTTTAGCCAGCCTGTATTTATTTCCTGGGGAGACTGAACAAATTTTAAACCCAGGCTCACCTTCACTCTCAGAGGCCTTGTCTTCCGTGGCTGGCCCTGCCTGCTGCTGCAGCCCATCACTTCACCCCCTGTCTTAAATTCTAAATTACTGCCTTCTTTAGACACCCTAAGGCACCCTTCAAGCCTTCATATGCAAATCCATCCTTCTCAAGTATATTTCCCACCTTCCCACCTACGAACTCTTATCCACCCTGTAGAGCCCAGATGGGCCCCCTCTGTAAGGTCCTTTCTGAAGGTCTTTAGATAGACCTGTGTGTTTCCCTTCTCTGTCTTCTTACAGCACCATACGTACATGCATCTCCTCCTGCTGCTTGCCTTGGGCAGCCTCTCTGTGCTAAGACTATCAATCATCAGCAGGTGTGGATGATGGCAGTGTGACTAGTGTGAAGAGAACTGAGAGATGTTGAAGAGGTAAAGCGGTCTGTTGTAAGGAATCAATGACATGCAGTATCTCAAGTATGTCTGGTAACTAACTACCCAACACATGTGAAGGGTTATTGTTAGCACTTCTCTTCATGTAATTATTCATAATTTTATATCCATTAAAAAAATAGAAACCTGGGTCAGAGCCTGGCTGGCCTGGCAGGGGGCCAGGAGAGGAAAGGCACCCCACACCTTGGGCAGGGGAGTGGAAGTGATGTCAGCAGCCCGGGGCCTTTGGCCTGAGGGTTGGCAGGGACCACACAGGCCAAACAGGGACTGGGAGAGAAGAAAAAAGCGAGAGAAGTGGGGAGTATGAGGAAAAATACAGCCAGAAAGAGAGAGAGCTATCACGTGGCCAGGGAAACCAGCTCCCAGTGAACAGAAACCCTGCAAACCGGTCTGGGCAGTTCGGAGCCTGGCCAGGTCAGCCGGTGTGGCCAGCACCCAGAGGGAGCAGCCTGTCTCTAGTAGGGCTGCCCTGGGGCGGGGCCCAAGGCCTCCAAGCACCCCCTGGGAGGTATGTCAGGAGTTCTCCAGGCCTGGCCTCTGACAGCCCTTCTGGGTCTGGGAGAGAAAGAGAGACTGCTTCAGGGAAAGCTGGGCACACACTCAGCTACAAAAGAGCCTTGTCGCTGATGGTCCCACAGAGCTGGATTCCAGACTCCTCCAACAAGGGCGCTAAGGTCATTCAAGTAGGAAAGGATGGTGTTTCCAATAAATGGTGCTGAGAAAACTGGGTAGCCACATGCAAAGGAGTGAAGTCCGACCCTTATATTACACTGTGTACAAAAATGAGCTCAAAATGGACCAATTTTACTAAATGTAAAAATGAACTGTAAACTTTAAATGTAGAAAACTGACAAAGATGGTGTGTATATTGGAACCTGCAAACTGGAGGCCGCCTCAGGGACCTGGCCCACGTCACAAATCTACACTCATGTCAGCCTGCGCTTGTGGGAACTGCCTCACATATACCAATCACAGTCCTCTGACTCAGCCTTATCTAGCTTACCTTACCCTAGGAAATAGGGCCTGCTGGCCTCATAAGGAAATTCCTGGCCTCTGGCGAATCACGCCGTTTCCGTGTTGCACCGTCTGACTCTGTAGAACTCGCTCTTGCCCGGGTCCCTCAGGGTGTGCTTCGTCGCTTGTGAGGCACTGTGCTGGCCCAGGTGCGTGATTGTTTCCCCTTAAATAAAGGACATCAGACTCATTACTAAACTGTATTACTTGTGTCATTTGACAAAGATGTTTTCCTAGAAGGACACATAGGAAAAAATCTTCATGATATTGGAATTGAGAGAGATTCTTGGCTATGATATCAAAAGCACAGCCAAAAAAGAGAAAAAAAAAGATAAATTAGACTACATCAAAATGAAAAAATGCTGCATCAAAGGATACTATAAAGGGAGTGAAAAGATAACCCACAGATTGGGAGAAAATATTTGCGAATCATTTCTCTGATAAGGGATTAAGAGTCAGAATAAATAAAGGACACCTAAAATTCTACAATACAACCCAGTTCAAACAAGGCAAAGGATTTGAAAAGACATTTCTTCTAAGATACATAAACAGCTGCTAAGCACATGGCAAGATGTTCAACATCACTGTAAGGAAATGCAAATCAAAATCACAAGGAGGTCCCACTTCACACCCATTAGGATGGCTATTATGAAACAACACAAAACAGAAAATAAATGTTGTTGATGAGGATGTGGAAAATTTGGCAAGGGTGCATTGCTGGTAGGGAATGAAAAATGGCATGGATACTATGGATAAAAGCTAAGTGATTCCTCATAAAGTTAAACATAGAACTACCTTATGACCCAGCAAGTCCTCTCTTGGTCTATACATCCAAAATAATTGAAAGCAGGGATTCAGCCAGATCATTGGATACTAATGGTCACAGCAACATTATTCACATCAGCCAAAAGGTAAAAACAAGTCAAAAGTCCATCAACAAATAAATGGATAAATAAAATGTGGTATATCTATACAATGGAATATTTTTTAGCTATAAAATGGAGTGAAGTGCTGATACATGCTACAGCATGAATAACCCTTGAAAATATTATGTTAACTAAAATAGGCCAGACAAAAAAGGACAAATATTTTATGATTCCACTCAGATGACATGCATAGAGTAGGCAAATTCATAGATACAGAAAGTAGAATGGAGGATACCAAGGCCAGAGAGATGGAGGGATGGGGGAATTAGTGTTTCATAGATATAGAATTTCAGTATGAGATGATAAAAATTTCTGGAAATGGATAGTGGTGATGGTTGCACAACATTCAGTGTGAATACACTGAATGCCACTGAACTGAATTCTTAAAAATGGTTAAATGGTAAATTTTATGTTATGTATATTTTACCACAATTTAAAAAAAAAGCCCCTACTCTACTACATATAGTATGATCAAGTATGGGCAAGTCAGTTAAGTGTTTTGTGCCTTAGTTTCCCTATCTATAAAATGGAAATAATAACTGGGAGGATTAAATATATCAGATAGTTAAAGTGCATCAGGTACAGTAGATGCTCAAATGTTGTTTTCCCTTATTGCTTCTTTTTTTTCTCCAAAATACAAATAGTTTTATTTCTCCCCTTGATTATAAAACTAATATGTACTCATTATGAAAACCTTCTCAGGCAATATCTAACAGAGTGGCAAGTTTAATAAAAATGTTTATTTCATAATTGTTATTATGAAGTAAGCAGCATTCTGTAGGTAAAACAAAAAAATATACACATTTTAAAATAAAAAATAAAACATAACAGGACAGTGCAATCAAAACATAGTCTGTTAATATAAACACATCCTGAAATTTTAAGCATGCTCAGAATGGTCTTGATGATTTGACAGTCTTGCCATCAGAAACTTATAATTCTCATCGTGGTAGGAATGGAGGTGATGAGTAATCAATAAGATACACATTTTTTTTCTAAGCAAAATGGGATCCTTTTCCACATACCCTGTTGAGCTCTCCTTTTCACACCACAAAATGTCTTTCCAACATCCTTACTGACTTTCCAGATATATTACTTAAATTATTCCTTAGGATATGACTGTGTTTTGTCACTGAGTATTCGTGTCTGACGTGGAGTATGTGTGGGAGACGATGTTTTTTTTCCTCCGCTCAGTTGGCATACTGTGTCTCGTGTGGGCGTGACCTCTGTGCCAGAGCAGAGGTTTCTCCAAACTTCTTCAGGACACCATTCTTTCAGTATGTTTCAGCAAACGAGGATTCCATGGCAGGCAAAAGAGGTTTGGAAAAGCTGTCTCTTACATTCTTCTCTTAGAGGTTCACCACGCATTTGTTAAAGGAGTGTTGAAGGCTTTGAAAAATCCTGCAGTTAAGAAATTGGTTTAATTTTATTTAATCCAGTTATCTTATCTTCATATGACCACTGAACACTTTGGCCACATATCAAAGTGTCATGGTTACTAGACAAGTATGTGTGTCAGTCACTGTGTGCAAACACTGTTGGAAAATATGACAATAGAGGTTTTACTAAAATGGAAAAAAGATGCTTTTCTGATGGGTGGGACTTTGGAATGCTGCCACTGCAGATGTTAAAAGCTGTGTTGTGTTTTTTGAATATAGAGGGGAAAAGATTTAATAATAGGAGAAGGGGGTGTCTAGGAGACATTACTTTTGCAGACTCAGGGAGAAGAGAAAACACAGATAGTAAATACACCAATGGAAACATGATATCAGTGCCATCTTAACTGTAGCCAAAGATAATGCAAATTAAAGCAGACTTCTGGCACTTTCTGACATTCACTAAAAAAATTTGGGGAGTAGGGGGGAAATGCCAAATAGTATTCCCAGTGCTGGCAAGGCTGTGGTGAAACTGATATAGTCAGTTAATCAATGACACTATAAATTTACACACCCTGTTGGAAGGCAATATGTAGCAAGAACCGCTAAGATGATTATCTCCTTGACAAGTAATCCCACTAGTACAAATTTATCCTGAGCAAACACTAAATAGAAAGCCTTGCACTGAAGTACTACCAACAAGGGCAAAATACTGGCTGTATTCTATGTTAAAAGTTTCAAACGGGAGATATGAGGTGTGGGGTAAGTGTCCTGTTGGAGGTGACTAAGTACATATGGAACTAAAATAGTGGATAATCCTTTGAATCACCAGAGGAATCTTAAAAACACAGATCCCAATGCTCTACCCCATTTGTGCAAAATCACATCTGGCTGAGTGTTTCCTACCTAGGCCACTGGCTCCTACCCTCTCATCTCCCACCCACCATTTCTAGTGTGAGATTCTCTCTGCTTCAATTTAGAGTCCAGAGAAAGGGAATCTGGTTGGAGGACATTCTTTCATGCTAGGTCATAGGTCACTGGCCAGCCTATGAAATTGGCTGCTCTGGAGTCAATGCCCAGCCCTGACCCAACTGACTGTAGCTTGAGCTGCAATACTGTCCCCTATGCCTACTTACCTCTCTCTTTTCAGCAAGGCCTATGCATGACACCTTTGCCTAGGTTGCAAAGGGAGTCATGAAAACATCATGTGGACCTTTTGGGGGAAAGCAAATTTTATGATTCCAAATTTCCAGTTGATTACAAATCAGACTGAATCTTTGGATTGGATCACAGGAGAAAAATCTCAGCAAATGAACCTGTCTTTCTGGGCCAAGGGCTCTGACAGAGAGACATAAATATTCCATAACCATTTGATAAACAACTGCTGAGACAATTAGCAAATATAACTTCCAGTACCATGGACTTTGGCCTCCCACAAATTTCAGATACGTCACTTTCATTCATGTCAGGGTTTTAAAGTAGCACTTTCCCAAATTATTTTAACAAATTAGCAGTTTGGAATATCTCAGCTTCCAGCGATCCTTGCCAACCTCATCCTGTACAGAGAAAGCTACACTCAGTCTTTTCAAAGCAGAGAGCGTAATGTTGCTTCTTGCTGAAGTTTGGCCAGTGAGGTCGGGTTAATTGAGGAGAGGCCTCGGCAATGGAGCTGCCAGAGACCGATGAACAAGAAGCTGGATGTCCAGGGAAGTAAGAAAAAAGGGGACACCAGGAGGAATTGAAGCTGCCCTGCCTCTCTTAGCATCTCCAAGTCAGCAAACTCCCTGCTCTGCTAATATGAGAGCAACCAGCCAGGTGTGGCTACTTTAATTTAATTTAAGTCAATGAAATAAAATGAAGAATTCAGTTCCTGCACAGCATAACCATATTCTTGTGCTCAATAGCCACATGTGTCTAGCGCCTGCGGTCCTAGCACTGATGTAGACTGTTTCCATTATTGCAGAAAGTACTATGGAGGAAGCTGTGGTCCCTTCCCACACCCCCCCTGCCAAATGTTGGTCACACTGTGTTCACCCTGTGGGTACAGATGTCTGTCACAAAGCCCGTCTTGGAAATCTCTTGATGGTTTAGCATTTATACTTGGCCATCTAAAGAGCAGAAAGCATGTAATAAAGGTCCCGTGAGGAAAGCTGCCTGCCTCTGTTAAGTCACCACTCACAGGTTGGAGAATTGCAGAGGTTTTCTCTCACTTTGCAGGGAGGGAGGGTTAACTGGTTCCTCCTTTTCTTTCCTTTCTGGCCATGTAACCATAGCTGTCATTCCAGTGAAGCTGGCGATTTGTTTCCCTGTCCCTGTAAGGGAGAGGAAGCTTGAAAGGTGAGATCAGTTCAGGATTCAAAAGCCATTAAAGTTTGGGAGAAACAGGAAAGGTTGTAGCTTAAAACAAACCAACCCAAACTGCCCGCCCCCGTCATGTACTAGTACCAGGCTGTCCTGGGAGGCCTCCTAGGGGCACGTTAACCCCCTTACCGTTAATGGCCTTGCCCAGCAGTCAGCAGAGCTGAGCCCCCCTTCTCAGGTACACTGTCTGGGGGGTACAGGGACATGTTATGTGGGCCTGCAGCCCCACCTCAGGGGCACCTCCCCTATGCTAGTCCCAGGTCTGGAGCACAGACCCAGCTGCCCACTGCAGAGGCCACTGGGCATCAGCCTGGTGGAAGCTGCCCACTCTTCTGCTTCACATCATCAGACAGAACTGCTCCCTCTTCCGCATGCCCAGCCTGCCTCCCTGCTTGCAGGAACCTCAGGAAGTGCGGAGCAGAGACCATCTGCTCTGTCTGGAGCAAACCGGCCAGCCTCTCTGTTGCAAAACCCACTGATGATATCGACCCAAGTTTTCCATCTGAAAGGTTTGACTTTTTTCCAAGAGAAGCCATAATAAACTAATTAGATCTTTGCCTCTCGGGGATTTGGCAAATAAACACTGTTGCATTTATACCAATAATAGTATAAAGAACTAGTGTTTTATCATCAAAATGAGCCAATCTGGGTTTAACAGGAGGGGCAAAATAGAGTTAAAATAAATAAAGGGGCAGCATGGGTAGGGAGGTGGATTTATTGCCTCTCTAACCCCTGGCCCTTCAGATAAAATTTGCCAGGGTACAAATCTAAAGGCTTTTATACTTTGTCTCAATATGAGCCCACATTTCTTGATCTTTCAGTATGCAATAATGCTACTACAGACAGCAAAATTGATCTTGTATCTGAGTTACAGCCCTCTTTAGTATTTGAATACACTGAAAATACTTGTAAACATTTTTTCAATGTCTTGAGGCTCCAGGAATGTCTTTAAACAGTGATTTTCAGGGACCAAGTGGGACACCAGACTTATCTTGATGAATGTCTCAGTAGCTGAAAAATCCATTTTCTTTGTTTCTAAATAAATTTCTATTTATGGTGATTTAAAAAAATAGAGAGAGATAGATGATAGATTCAAAATTCAGCTAGCAAGATGTGCAACCGATAGATGGGTTAAACATGCCTTGACATGTAGTAACCAATATGAAAAAATGTCCTAAGGTTTATAGGAAATGAGAGTTCTCTAATGAGAAGGAAATCATATTATATAACCTTAAGTACATTTTTCTCTTTGATCCATGAAGCCACATCAGAATGCTTGGAGGCCATTTCAATACGGTCTGATTACCTCTCCAGCTCTTCTGTTTCCATACCCCACCACTCTGTTTCATCTTTCACTGGCCTTTGGCGCAGCACCTCTTCTGCGCCTTCCATGCCTTTGCACATACTGTTCCTCTGCCCGCTGTGTCCTCCTTCACCCAGTGCCATTTTCTGACTCCTACCTACTGTTTAAAAGCAGACAATAAATGGGTACTTTCAAAGCACAAAGTAGATTACACGGCAGCAAATTTGAGATACAAAGCAGAGTGAACCAGTTCTGCTGGTTCCAGTTTACCTGGGAAGTCTGGCTTCTCTGAGTCCTACAGTGAGTGCTGAGTGCCAGATCAGCTGGCTCCCCTCCCTCGCTCCCCTCCCCACCGCCACTTGAGGAAGCCCGGCTGGTTTCCCAGGTACCATTCGCAGAGCTCAGGCCAAGGAACCTCTGCAGACGCTCTGAGACGCCCCAGAGTGGCTGCTGTACCCTCCTCCCTGCGTCCCACCCCAGACACCTCTCTGCACAGGTCTTGCCAGATCACCTGACACATGGAGGCCTAGGTTCCCGAAGCCCCGCCCACTGATGGCTGCCTTGCCCCAGGGACATTCAGAAGGGGCCACAGCCTTCCTGGTTGGCATAAGAGCCACTTTCCCGCCACAGCTAACAGGCATCTGGGCTCAGCTCTCAAACATGGATCATCGTCTCAGTGGAAAGGCCTGAGTTTGTCAACAAAGCATGAAGTTACACCCTAGAACCAAAAGGAGGGAAAGTGGTGGCCTGCCAAGAGAAGGATTCTCTTTTGCAACTGCATTTTTAAGTGACATTGATGGAAGGAAATGAGAATAATCTTTTTAAGCTCCTACTATGCACTCAGAATTTTTTGCATCTATTCCTCACAGCCACCTAAATGTTAGTGTTGTTTTCCCCAGGCCTGCCGTGACATTTGCAGGGCCTGAGTTAGAGTACAGTGAAGGTCCACGTACCGCATGCCACATGCTTCAACATTTTCAAGTTCAAATCAAGCCACGAAGCTGTCAGATGCAGTATGGGCTAACTTCCTAAATTGACAAATATTTTCATAATGACCTGGGAGCCCAAGTTCGAATTTAGAACTCTTAGTGTTCTAGGAATCAGTGTTCTGAGCTGAAAGGTGGCGAGGCAGGGAGTACTGCCCCTTCACTTCTCAACCCTCTGTCCCAAGTCACCGAAAGGACACGTCTGTGTGAAAACCAGATGTCTCTGCCCTGTTCACCTCCAAACCTATCCTCCTCTCCCCAGCAGCTGCCCTGGGCCCCAGCAGGCTTCAGAGATGCTGTGTAGTACATCAGCAAGAGAGTGCATCTGGGGAGCAGCCCCCAAAGACCCCAGAAGTAGGTTCAAGCTTGTTTAGACAGGGAATTTCAGGGTTCTGGCCCCTGTAGTGTGGCCTAGATGGGAAGCAGGGTTCTAAAGGGCAGGTCTCTTTGGTCCCATGAATTGTTCGCCCAGCAGGGAAAAGTATAGACAAAGCATACCAGCACACGACCCTGTAGATCTGGGGGAAACCAGAGCAGGGGCCCCTCTTGCGTGAGCCTAAAGAAGGATTTTACTGACTTATTTAATTCCTGCACAAACATGCAAGCCAAATATGGCTGGCCAGGAGGGGCCGAGCCCCAGGAAGTTGAACCCAGGTGCAAGAGGTGAAGTCCTTAATCCAAGGGGAACAGCAGATCCCACCTTAATCCCTGGGCAATGCAGGGTTGACACAGCAGCACTTCACACTGTCAGATCTCTTGCTGAGTTCTGAGAAACAGAACCGTGAGAGGTTAAAAATGTCACATGTCGCACAGCTAGTGTGAACTCACACTAGTCTGACCCCAGCATCCCTGCTCTTTCCACACCCCCCACTCCTCCTTGAAAGACCAAACAGGAAGGGGCTGAGGTTGAAGAAAGAAGAGGATGTGGAAAATAGAGGGCTGAATTTTGAG
The DNA here is from genome assembly GCF_040802235.1 of Manis javanica. Taxonomy (NCBI): domain Eukaryota; kingdom Metazoa; phylum Chordata; class Mammalia; order Pholidota; family Manidae; genus Manis; species Manis javanica. The sequence goes on along the minus strand of NC_133157.1, from coordinate 22,679,882 downwards.
ACTCTGGGATTTGGTGAATTTTGGCTTTCCTGCCAGCAACACAAGGCCAAGTCCAATCCAAGGGCTTCCTGAACGTTGGTATGTCACCCCGGTCAGCTCCTGGCCTGTGCTGCCCCCTGGCCCCATGGGGTTGTACTACTGCAGAGCCCTCCCCAACGGTGCAGATCTGACGTTCCCCCAGCTTCTCAACCTGCTCTCCTTAAGTTTTTGCTCTGATGAACTCTGACCTTTTCTTTCATTCTTCCAAGCCATCTGCCTGCCCAGTGAGAAAAGGTGACCTTGGCTGTGCCAGCTAATAAAGCTTTCCTCACATGGGGATAACGCACAGAGCACAGCGATAAAAGGTATTTTTTCCTCATTAAATTTATTAAAATTCTAACTTGCTTATAGATCTCATTAGTGAAGAGTGAAGGTCAGAATGTGTTATAAAGCAAGATTTAAAGAAATAGAACACCTTGGTACAGAAAGGAAATATGGCCATTAAATTTATATGGCCATCGATCTGTTAAAGCCTTGGCCTTCTTTCATTGTCCTTTTAAGGCCAGTGGTTCTCAACCTTGGCTACACACTGGAATCACCTGGGGAGCTTTAAGAACCACTGATGAATGGGGCCTCTCCCCAGAGATTTTGATGTGATTGCTGTGAGAATGGGGGAGTTTTAAAAACTCTCCAAATGATTTTATGCAGTTAAGATTGAGAACCACTGTTTTTAAGGGAAAGTCTAGCCTTAACCCTACCTGTGTTGCCTTTAGCATTTGGCAGCGTGGGTCCTTGAGGCTGGCTAGATCTACCTTTCTCACAGCAATTCTCAAAGCTTACCGTTTTCCACCTTTTCCAAAGCTTACCATTCCTGCCAACAATCAAAATCTACTGCCTTCCTATGTCCTATGAGTCCTCTGGCATGTTTATAATGTTTCATGTTCCTGTGTTGTCTTGCCAATGGGTTTCAGCCCCAGACAAGTTCACTATAGGTTCAGTGTGACCAAAGAAATGATGGTAGAACGTTCTTGGGGTGAAAGGGTTATACTCAACTTTATTCCCAAGGTGACAGGTCGATCACTAGAATCCCATCCACTCAGAGCGAGTTTGCATGCAGCCGGTTTCTGCCTCTGGGCCCCTCTGCCTGCACAGCTGTCCTCTGGGCCTCTCCACCCCCGCAGCTGTCTCAGTCTCTGTCCTAGTCTCTGCTCTCCTGCAGCCTTGCAGCAGCGTCACCATGTTGCCCAGAGCACTGGGCGGAGCTCTTTATATAGAGTCAATAACGACGTATTGCCCACACGTGTGTAGTGAGCTAGCCAACCAGGGCCAGGTGAGAATCCTGGCCGCAGGAACCTTCACTTTATCCACATATGTTTATAATTTTAAAGAAAGAGGATCTTAGTTTATCTCATGCACAAATGAGCAAATTGAGTCTGGAGAGCCAAGAGAAGCCAGTCCCCAGGGAGATGGAGCAGGGTGAAGAAGAGACAAAGTTCTTCGTCCAAGGGCAACAGACGGTGGCATCTCAATCCTTGGGGGACACAGGGTTGACACAGAGCCCTATGGCTCCTCCACGTCTGCAGGGTACTTCTTCTCTGCTCTCGGCTGCATTTGCCGTGCCTCTGCTGGCTACCTGGCTCTGGAAGGCTCTCCCTGTGTCAGGATCTCCTGCTTCAGGAACCATGTGGGAGAGGTGGGAGGGACCACAGAGGAGGATCTGAAGCCTCGGGAGCTCAGGCGTGCCCCCACCTCCTCTGAGTCAGTCAGGAGCCCTGGTGACATGGCTTACCACCCGCTCATTGGCTGGGGACCCTGAGCCTCGGCTAAGGACAGTTACCAGGGTCTTTCAAGTGTAGCCACTACAGCTGCAGAGAACTTGTACAAGTCCCACAACAAGGGCTGGCCTGCGGCGCCCCGGGGCTGGGCTGGGGCCTCCTCTCAGAGCCCTCTCACGTGGCCTTTCTTCACAGACTGGGCGTGGCCTTCATGGGCCCCCACTGGGCATTCACATGACTTGTCGTCAGCCAAAATAACCAACAGAGCTCTGTCCCTGGCCCAAGCTGGGACGAGGCTTGGGAAGAAAATGCCCACATTGTTTTATTATGAGATCAGGCATAGCTTTCCCAGTGGTGAAGGGGAGCCCTCAAATGCCTTTAATATTTCTGCCGGTCTTGGCAGGTTATTTTCATTCTTCACCAGGACACAGAAAACTATTGTTTCCGAGAACTCTCAAGCTCCCTCTAGTGTGTACAATATATTGGGCATTACTTGAGTGTCAAAATTTTGGAAGACCTAAGGAAATAATCAGAAATTTGGACTAAGAGTTATGAATTATGATAATCATAGCAGTGACATTTACGATAGCCAAAAACATAAAAAACCTAAATAGGGAAATAGAAAAAAATCATGGTATACAACTTTGAAATATATTTATGAACAACTTTATGGCATGTTGTAAATGACTAATGATACATTGTGTTAATGAAATTGCATATACATAGAGATATAAACAGTGTAAAAAACATATGTAAGGTGGGAGGGATGAAGAGGTGGAGCACAGAGGATTTCTAGGGCAGTAAAAATATCTGTATGATGTTATAACAATGGGTACATGTCATTATATATTTGTCCAAACCCATGGAATGTACACCCCCAAGAGTGAACCCTAATTTAAACCATAGACTTTGGGTGAATATGATGTCAGTGTAAGCTCATCAGTTTTAACAAATGGACAACCCTGGTGGGGAATGTTGGTAATGGGGAGGTTATGCCTGTGCAGGGCCAGGATGTATATGGGAAGTCTCTGTGCCTTCCTCTTGATTTTGCTATGAACCTAAAACTGCTCTAAAATAATATAAAGTCTTTAAAATTTTTGTCTGGAAATAGTAGTGATAGCTATACAACATGGCAAATGTGTTTAATATTACTGAACTGTATACTTAAAAATGGCCAGAATGGTAAATTGTATGCTGTTTATGTTTTACCATGATAAAAACTCTTAAAAAAACATATAATGTGTTTTTTTCCTCCAATTTACAAGTGAAGGAAATGGGTTCAGAATAGTTATGAAATAGTTACACAGTTGCTCCAGGAGCCCAGTGCTAAGCACTTAGTTTAGAAAAGCATTGGAAAGAAATGCTCCAAAATCTTAGCTATCTTTGGGAGTGGGTTTATGACGATTTTTATTTTCTTCTTTAGTCTGTATCTGAAAGGTCCATGTTGAGCATGTAAAAAATGTAATTACAATATAAAATCTATAGTCTGGAAAATTATTTTATTGGTCAGGATCTCAATAGGAAACGGCACACTCAAATCAGAACAGTTTGAGGAAGGTTCGTTGACAAGGGGTTAATTACCAAGGTGTGGGGGAGTGGGGTAACCCCAAGGGACGCTCGAGGTCCTGGGGTATAGAAACAGAGCCCTTGCCTCCCCAGGCTGAAGAGAAGAGGCACAGAAGGAGTTAAAACTGAGAAGTGGCTAGAGTTGCGCAGAGCAGGCCACACGGAGAGGAGCAGTGCCCTTCGGTTGGGGCAGGAGTCCACCAGAGGTGACCCCCCCCCATGACACACCTCCCTCCCCTGAACTCCTGCTGGGGATCCCTACTAGACAGAAGCTTCTGAAGCCACAGCACACGGAGACTATGCTGCCGTGCATACAGGTCGGCATTAGGAGGCTCAGAGCCAAGGGCAAAAGGACAGAGTGATCTGGAGAAGACGGAAGATAGCCAGTAGAGTTTTTAAAAGAATTTGTAAACGCTTAAAGAATGTACTGATTCAAAGTTGGGCCAAATCTAAAGGGGTTTCTCGTCCAACAGTATCTCCCAGTTTGAAATGCATTTTTATCGAGTCCTGGAAAGATGGCCACTTGACTTTTGCAAGGGTACCTTTAGGCATGGGCAGCCCCTTGTGCCTGGAAAATCCCAACTCTCTTTGGACAGAAATAATTATGAGAGAGTTGTGTGCAGAAGCAGAATCATGCAGTACAAAGAGCAGAGACAAAACACCTGGACTCAAATCTCTGCCACATGAGCAATTTACTTTATTTATCTTGTTCTGTTTTCACGTATGTAAAATAGGAGTAATGAAAGTCTTCCAACAGACTTGTCGTGAGGATTAAAAGATGATATATGTGAAGCAAGTTAATATAATAGCTGGGACATGCGAAGCACTTAGTGGATGCTGAAAATAAACCTGAAATCTGTCTCTTGGAAACTTGTATCCATTGGTCCCAACAGTGACCCTGAGCACCATCTCCATCTTCCTCATGAGCATCCTTCAGATGTTTAACCCCCCTCAGGAAGAGCCCTCTGAGTACATTCTCTGCTTCAAGCTAAGCATTCTGTTTCCTTTGACCATATTTGTTTCTCAGACACTTTATTATCCTCCAGATAAGGAGCTACGTTGTTCTTAGATGATCCATCTCCATGGCCAGAATGGATTGGTATGGAGGAGGTACTTAATTTCAGCTGGCCAATTAGATTCCTGCCCTGGGATTCTTGAAACTGGAACTAAAGCAAGTCAGAGCCTCTCTCCTGATAGGAGTTGAGGGATGGAGGCATGGGAAGTGTCAGCAGCCATGTTGTCTTCTGTGTTGTAGAAAGACACTGTGCAAGAGAGAAAGTGCAGGTGACCCTGAAAGGAGCTGAGGGTAGAGGGTGAGGCCGCTTCCAGGGGTCCGGATGCAGCTCCTCCAGGAGCCCAGTACTATCCATTTCTTTCCAGTGGATTGTTATTTAATCCTTCTTGGCTTCTGTGAACCAATAAAGTCCCTTTGTCTAAACCAGTTCACAAAGAGCGTCTGAGACTTCCAAATAAAAGAACCACACTGGCCACATCTGAAAGCCTAGAGCATAGGCTTGGGGATTCAGAAAGCTTGGGTTTAAATCCTCTATTAACCATTTACCGACTTTGTGACTTGTAGCAAGTTTCCTAGCTATTCTGAACCCATTTCCTTCACTTGTAAATTGGGAATAAAGCACTAGGTACTTGCCACTTTACTGTAAGGAATCATAAAGGCTCGGGTATATAAAGTCCACTTCTGTGCCTGATATAGAATGAACTCCATCTCACTGGCAACAGCAAAGCGATTTTTATCTTTATTATTACTGAATTTGCAGTTAATTCAGACGCTGACACAAGCTGTCACAAAATCTGTTTCCCCACCTTGAACTTGCACTGACTTTTTGAGCCTTATTGTTATATTTTAAGAATTTCCCTGCTCACTTTCTCCTTTGTTAATTTAAGAGAAATTGTTTAACAGGGATGTTGAAAATTTGGAAAGGACAGATGCTCCTCTGTCCCCTAGGAAGCCACTGACTTGTGTTGTTTTCAGTGTTTTATGACCAGAGCAACAGAGGCAGCCAATGTTTAAAGAAGTCTTTCTCCTCTGCTGCATGTAAATTCTTGGGCCCTTTCCCAGACATGACTTTCCAGAATAATTGTCCTAGAAAGCTACACACAGACTGCCTGTCTGCTGAATTGCCACACATTGGAATTAATTCACAGTTCCCAGCATCTATCCACAATGATGACGTCTGTCCACACAAAGCCATAGGCTTGGAATTAGAAGATTGTAGGCTCAATTTCCAGCTGTAGAAATTTCCAGACCCTTCAGGTTACTAGTAAGTGTTCACTTGAGGTGCTGAAACATCAGGTAGAATGACTCATTCATTTGTAATTCATTCAAAACACATTTAATGAGCACAGTTCATGTCCCAGGCCCGGTAGGGGCTGGTGCCGGAGTGCCAAGATGAACACCTGCTACTGACTTCAAACAGGTCATATTCTTCTGGAGGAGATCAGTAACATACAGCTATAATTTAATGGATATAACAGTGTAATAGCTGCTTCAACAAACACCTCCCGTCTCATCCCCCAAGTCTCTGTGGCTTGTCACGAAAACAAGTTTGTTTTTTGCTGAAAGTCCAGTGTAGGTCAGGAAGCCCTCCTCCAGCTGAGAGCTACACCCCATGGAACACATTGTCGCCACAGTGGGATAAGGAGAGGAGGAGGTTCCTTGGCTCTTCCCTGCCTTGGCCCAGAGGTGACCCACATTAGTTCATTGTCTACAACTGCTCAATGGCCACCCCTAAGCTAACTTCCTTGGAAGCAGTGAAATGTAGGGGAACCCATAGATGCATGATGAACACTAACTGGCTCTGACCCCACGGGTAATGCTGTGGTACCAGTGAGCAACAGATCATGTATTAATTATGACTCTTCGGATTCAAGTAACAGAAACCAACTTGAGTTAGCAGTAGGAATTGTAGGGAGTTTGGGGTGTCTTCAAGAATCAAATGGAAGTGCAAGGAGGATTAGAATGGGGAAATGCAAAGGCATTGAGGTATGCCCTTTTGACGTGGTACCACTTGGTAAAAGAAAGTAGCTGGCTTTTAGCTTCATAGACAATCCATTAGGAGTGCTTTGCAAGGAGTTCAGCTATTCCTGGTGAGGGATATTGAAACCATAAAAAGGAGGGGGAGAGGGAGGAAAGGAATTCCAAAGGAGATGATGTCTGACAAGAGTTTTATTTGTTTTAAATTGTAGTAAAATTGCCCTGAGTTTTGAAGGCTAAGGAGGAATTTGTTAGGTGAAGACAGAGAGCAAGGTCATTCCAGGAAGCAGATGAAAATAAATGGGTACATGGAAGAGCCGGGAATATGTTTGGAAATAAAAGTGTTCTTTATGGCTAGAGTTTAGGGGGAAGTGGCAGACTCTGTAGTTGATTACCCAAAATAGTCTCCCTTCTTCTTCCTTGCTAATAAATCCTTGATTTTATTTGAGGCATGTACAGTACCATTTCCAAGGTGATTACAGCAAGGTGATCTAGGCCAATTGTGACAATTCTATTCCTTACTTTTTAGAATCCCTTGAAGATATGATGGCCATGTAACTTTTTTTCTGACCAGTGTAAACTAAGAAGTCAGAAGGGTGCTTCTGGAAAATTCCTTGCTGTCATGATAAAAGGAAAGAGATGCATGTTCTCCATTCTTCCTGCTTTATGTGATGATGTGATGATTGGAACTATGGCAGCTATTCTGAGCAGTGAGGCAAGAATCATGAGGATAAAGACAATGCCTCAGTTAGCAAAGAGAAAAGATAGGAGTCAGTGTCTCTGATGCCATCAGTGAGCAGTCAGACCATTGCCATCAATTTCTCACGTCTAGAATTCTTGTTAGGTGAGAAAAAATAAGCCTCCATTTGTTTAACCTATAGGGATCAGATACTTGTGCACCACATCACATCTCTAAACCTATGATTTCAGTTGCATATGTTTTACAAGCATTTTCTCTTAGTCTATGGCTTATCTTTGGTTTTCTTACTGATGTCTTCCAAAGAGCAAAAGTTTAAATTTTGATGAAGTCCATTTTATCAATTTTTTTTCTTTTAAGGTTTGTGGTTTTTGTTTTTTGCCTAACCAAGGTCACAAAGATTTTTCTCCATTTTTTTTTCTAGAAGATTTATTGTTTCAGTTCTGCCACTTAGGTCTATGAATGCTTGAGTTAATTTTTTGTATGGATTGATATATAGATCAAGGTTTTTTTTTTCCATATATTCAGTTGTTTAAGTACCATTTGTTGAAAAGTCTTTATTTTCCCCATTTTAAATACCTTGGTATGTTGTCAGAATCAACTGGTCATGTTAGAATGGGTCTACTGAAATCTCTTTTGTTTCATTGATTTTTTTTTGTTATTGTTCCATTAATTTGTGTGTTTACCTTTATGCTGGTATCTCACTGACTTGATTATAGTATATTAAAGTCTATTATAAATGGTGTTGATTTTTAAATTTCACTTTCTAATTATTCATATCCATATATAGCAATTCAATTGATTTATTGTATATCGACTTCGAATCTTTCACTCTTGCTGGATTCACTTATTCTATAGCTTTTATATTTTCTTTTTTTGGGGGGGTCTATTTCTTAGTCTTCTCTGTGTACACAATCATGATGTCTACAAATAAAGTCAGTTTTTCCTGTATGCGGTCTGTTGTTATCCTTTGCCTCTGTCAGGATTTATTCCTCATCTTTGGCTTTAAACAGCTGACTGTAATGTGGCTTGGCACAGCGCTTCTTCATGGTTATTCTGCGGTATGTTCATCGAGCATCTTGAGTCTGAAGGCTTAGGTTTTTAATCAAAATTGGGAAAAATTCAGTCACTATTTTTTCAACCATTTTTCTGCGAAGGACAAGCCACACCTGTCATTGTTCTGCGCCAAGGCTCCCCAGGGCTGCCATGTAGGTAGTTGGCATTTACACATGTGCAGCCCAGGAGAGAGGAGGAGCAGGTAAGGCCTTCTGGGGCAACCTTCAAATAGTGGGGACAGGAGTCAATGGATAAATACTTCTCCTTGCTGGTTTTAGAGTAGACAATGCCAGGCAGAGTTCTGTGCGCTCTTCAGAGGTCCCTGGCAGGAGTGAGGCCCCAAAGCCCCAGTGGTAACTGACTTAGTAACATATTCTTTGGTTGCCTTTTCCTCTGTCCCTGTTTCCCTTTCTCTTATTACTCACTCTTCTGGCATCAGCTCCCAAAGAAACTGTCTGTCCATCAGTTTTTGTCTCAGTCTCATGTTTGGAGGGAAGTCAGGCGAAGCCTCGATTGTCAATCACATTTTCTCCTCCTTGAGCTGGGAGCAATACTCTCTGATACAGATCTATGTTGGGAGAAGACAAAGCAGAAGAGCTAGGCTGGGATACTGTTTTTAGAGGCCTTAGGTGCCATCTAAGAAGTATGAGTTCTATTCTGTAGGGAAGAAGAAAGGACTGAGATACTCAGTATGAGACTGACATGATCAAACTATTTAAGGTCCTTTGTTGTCCCAAGATCTGAATATTCTCTGAGTTGCTATATCTGAATTTCAGCTTCTCTTATTAATAAATTGGGAATAGTAACACTTTCCTGTCTATTTCACATGGTTTTTACAAAGACCAAATTAGATAATGCACATTCCACAAATAGCTAAATAAAAGTAGGGTGTTACTACCATTATTTCATGCTCAAGTATGTTATATGTTAGTGTGGAAACTAAGCATTCTAATACTTACAAAAGAGAGCCTTCTTATTTGCCTAATAGAATCTCCAACTGTAGCAAAAGTATATTTTTATCATGCAGCTTCATGGACTGTGGAATCCAAATGCAATATTGGGTTGTAGCTACAAGATAAGAAAATAATAAACTCTAACATATCTGTAAGAAACTGTAGGTTCTAAACTAACAAGGGGTTTACTGGCGTGGAACTGTGATGTCTCAGCTGCTTCTATCTTTCTGCTCTGCCAACTTCAAAGTGTGGCCTCCATCGTCAAGATCCCAAGGTGGTTGCTGCGGTTTTACACATCATGGCAACTTCTAGGCAGGAGGAAGGAGGTGGGAAGGGAAAAGGGTGAATTTTCAAGGTGAGTCAATGCTTCCTCTCCAAAAACTTTCTGGAAGTCTCAGCAAATGATTTACATGCACCTCACTGGGAACTGCCTTCAGTGGCAGGGAACTGCCTGCCCCTAGGTTATGCTCCCTTCTAGGTGTGGTACATGGCCAGTGATTGGGTACTGCATGGATAAAAAGCCCAACCCCTTGCTTCAATGTTGGGGCAACTCTGAAGGACCATCATGGACTCTGGATGCTGAAGGACCAACTGAGGCTCAGCTGCAGCTGCAGGTCATCTTTCCTTCCCTATCCAACCCTGCTTCTTGCCCTTCTGAGCAGAGTACCTCTCCAAAGCATCCCCCAGTAACACTCCTACATGCAACCCTCCATCTCAGGACCCGTGAAACCCAGTCTACGATACATGACACGTTACTGCACAAGAGGCAACTCAGTTGTCTCCAGTCGAGAGCACTGGGGCTGGAACCGGAGCTGTCAGGCCCGCCGTGCACGTCTCCCTCATCGCTCCTCTGTGTCTTCTCCGTGTGATTGCCTCCCGACAGGCCAGGCTCTGATGACCTCTGGTAGTGCTGATGCCATCGCAAAGCTGCTTTTCAACTTTATCTCCCATAGCTAACTCCCTTATTCTCCAGGCATTTCTGCACAAGTTCCTGCAGGACAGCATGTGATAGGCTGAGCCCATCTTTTCAAGTCAAGCCCTGCCATAGGCTGCCAGCAAACCTATAGATTGGCTGACTTTCGGTCAGGGACCTACCTCCAGGATAATGAGCTGTGGTAGTGGGAAGTAGAGGGTAGGGAGGGGCTCATGTCCCTCGGGCCTTCCCTTTAGCAGAGCTGGTGTTGCGGAGGGGTCGCTAGTAAGGAGTCCAGTATGTTATAAAGGGTGCTCTCAGAGCAGATGAAGCCCCTGGTAAGGCAGGAAAGCAAGGAGGCAGGGGCTGCTGCTCCTGTGTTCTTGGCTAAGCAGACGACCAGCTTGATTTGGAATGAGAGTTCAGGGAGGTAGAGGGAAGAGTGGGTATGTGTGGAATGAAGCCGCATGTGTTTGCCCTGCCTGGTTCCAAGTGAAGTCGAGCTCCAGATCTCAGCCCGTGGGAAGAAAGTGGAGGAACCTGGGGCCAGCTGCAGGAGAGGAGGGAGCAGGCACACAGCTCAGGGGCGCTGGGACAACTTGGAGCCTGTTCTAGGGCACGTGTTCCGCTCCTCAGGGAGACCTCAGCTCGCCTGTGGGGCAGGTGCTCCCAGACCGCATGCCTGCCACTTTGGGTGTTTTTTTTTCCATCTCATATGCTCGTAGCAACAGCCTCCGGGTCTTAAAAAGTCCCCACAGCTCAGTTTCCTCTTGCAGCTGGCTCTGTCTTGAGGTGTGATACAGCCTCACATCAGAGGAGGCCCACAGCTGTTTTTACATGGCTTCCACCCTTGCACAAACTGTACGAGGCAGGGCAAGAGGCGTTATCTGCTCTTTTTTAGGATGCTGTCTAAGATAGTAGCCACCAGCCTGAGGTGGCTGTTGCAACGTAATTACACATAAATAAAAAATTCTGTCCCTCAGTCGCACTAGCCACATTTCAAATGCTCGGTTGCCCTGTGTCTAGTGGCGACCATATTGGGTAGTGGAGATGTGGAACATTTCCACTACCCTGGAAAGTTCTATCTGATAGTGCTGCCTTAGACCCTCGTCTGTGTCTGTCTGCTTTGTGGCAGCCCCAGGCCCTACAACACACAGCAGGTGCTCAATCAGCACTGGCAGAATGAATGAATTGATGAATAAGTCTGCCTGCAGAGGAGGAGAAGGACACTTGGAGGGCTGTTACTTCACCGGTGGCCTGGCAAACCCATTGCAGAGCTGTGACTCCAACTCGGTCCTTCCACCTCCAAGCACAGGCCTTGTTTGGCTCCTCCCTTCAGCTGCCACTATTGGCCCTCAACCTCTGACACAAGGAAGTATCCTCTGCTGTCACCTTAGCAACCTCCTGCTAGCTGATTGCAAAAATCACTTGAAAAATGGCTTCTGATTTTTTTCTCTCCAGAGTAAAGGGAACAGAAGATGTGGAAAGCGCAGAGTAGAAAGTTATTCATTCCTCCGACCCCAAACCGGCTCAGTCAGCATTCTGCTATGCATGCTTCTTCCCACTGCCTTCAGTACAGAGTCTGAGGTCCTCCACGGGGTTGTCTCATTTACTTTTGAAAACCGATCTTTCGAGCAGCTAGGCCAGAAGCTTTCTACTTTCTTCTCCCAGCCTCATCTCGAAACTTCGGGACCTATTTCTCTCTTCAGATATCAATATAGTCCTGAATTCATGGATGTTTTTCCCCTCCACACATGTGCTATGTGCCTCCATAGCATGTATCGTGATACAGCAGAGCTGAAGGCAGGGATATTAAATAATAGGATATTTAAACTGGGTGGTTGTGGCTGGAGATTTCATACCTGTCTGTGAGGGGAGTCCAGCCACAGGCTCTGGGCTGGCAGGGAGATGAAAATGAGTTGCCCACCTAAAAAATGCTAGGAGCTTCCAAGGCCGCCTCCCTGCGGACGCAGGAGCAGAAACACTCTGCCTCCTGCTCTGGGACATTGCCCATGTGGGGTCTAAGTGCCCAGCACTTGCATGGTGTGGGGATTCCAAGTGGAGACATTAATATGAAACCTTGTCCAGCACTGGAGGGGGACCTGGTGGTCCATGAAACCATGGGATGGGGACACTTCCGCAGTCAGGGGTCTGGGGCGCTCACAGAAACCCCGTGAAGACAGACTTGGACACATTCACAACCCACGTGAGGGAACGGGTCACACGCAGCCTGCAGCTGAACCAAAAGGAGACTTTGCACCCCAAGAACTAAAGCTAATAAAACCACCTGCAAGAACTTTTAAAACAGGCAGGCTTACACTTTTTTAAAGAGACAAAAGAAATAACAGATACTTCAAACTGTAAAGCCAGAGCAGAACAGTGTGAGAAACGAACAGGCAGGTTTGAAGCATGTGTACATAGCAATTCTAGGAAGGATAGAATTATTGAAATAAAAGAGAGCCCATGAATTCAGATATGAGAAAAGAACAGGCATGGCCTTTTAAAGGGTGTTTTCTGTTAATAACAACTGTTAACCTTCCCTACCAACCAGGCTCTGTTTCAGGGATTTCAAATGTATGAACTCATTTCATCTGCCTATGAAGATCAAGCCCATGAAGCAGGTGATCCCATTCCCAACTGGGGAGGCAAGGATTACTCCGAAGGACCTGTGTGCCACCATCCCCAGGACAGACAAGGAATAGTAACACAATGTTACGTATAAGATAAAGCACTTTATATGAACCAGTTTATTAATCCTCATTTAATAATCTCATTAACCCTTATCACAATCCCTCAAGGCAGGTGTTATTATCACCTCCATTTAGTGGCTGAGGAGACTGAGCTTCAGCCATTGATTGTAAACATTCCCTAATGTTTACACAGTCACCAACCACTGTGAGATTTAAATGGAGGCAAACTGAATCCCAGTCCAAGCTCTTAATAGCAATGCTAAGCAACCAGTGGTTGTCCATTTTTACTTCAATTTTACGCATTTCTTACAACCAAATAGGCAATACTTTCAAATAGTCCCTGATTTGAAAAGTACCCAATGGTCTAGAGTCAAACATCTTTTCTCCTACCTGTCTCCCTTCCCCTGGAGGTCACCACTGTTCGGTTTGTGTGACCTTCCAGTTCTATTTTGCCTATAGAAGCAAATGTCTATAGATACAACTATATATGAGTCTATGTACATGGATACTCTTTTCTCCATTTTTACATAGTTGGAACTTCTATACAGTGTTCTTGCTGTTTTCATTTAGTGCTCTTTTGGAGAGCATTCTGTATTCGTATAGAATAATAATAAAAAAATAATAGCATCTTCACCATTACTAGTAATATTGACATATAGAATAGTAATAACAAAATAATATGAAGCTTCCTTGTTTTTGTTTGTGACTGCAGAAAATTCCATTGGAGGTTTGTATTACAATTTATTTAACTAGACTTCTATGCTGGGCATTCGAATTGCTTCCAATCTTCTGCCATTACAATGATGTAGTGAATAATTGGACCTACAGACTACTTCACACACGTGAGGAATACATTCCTGTAGGTTGAACTCCTGGGTCAACGTGACAGTCATTTGTGATAATCCATGGTAAGGCCTCAGTAAGGCAAGCAGTGACTAAAATCACGGGGACCTTTTAAAAAAATGATTTTTTTTCTGGTTATTAGAAAAATGCATGGCTATTGGGGCAAAAACCTAAAATCACCCTTAGATAGCCTAAAGATATAACTGCTAATGAACTGGTATAATCTTCTGAGACCGTTGTGATGCACGCACAGACACCTGTACACACCTTGGAGAGCGCACTACTTACCTGGTTTTTATTGAGTCTCTTACACTGAACATTACATCATCATCATTTTATTGCTTTATGTAAATTGGTCCCATTTCTGCTTGATTTTCTAGCACTTTTTTATTCTAACCATTAGAATCAACAACTTGAAGTTAGGTTAAAGAATACCAACAGTTCTTAAGTTGTTAATACATACTGTTCAATTGCCCTCCTCTAAGGTGGTACCAATTTATGCCCCAGCATCCTATTAGCCCACTGATCCTTTCCCAGCAAGAAGTCTTTTCTACAGTACAGGAAATTCAGCAAAAGGTGACATCTGTTACTTTGTTGTTATGACTATATGTATAATGCTTGTTTATTATAAATAACTGGAAACGAGACAAACTTAAAAAAACCCCCACGATCCCACAATTTTGGTCTGTTTACTATTAAAATGTTGACTTTCTTTCCAGGCTTTTCTCTATTTAAATATTCTCCATAAAACTGTCATGAAATATGCTTCAAAAAACATAACTTTTATTTCTGCCAAGTTTAAACCCCAAACGGCATCTCTTATTTGAATTTGCCATATTTATTGCAAATATTTTTCTCAGTTGACTGATTGCCTTTTTATTGTGTTGATGGTGTTCTGCATCTTTTTGTGGTCAGGTCTAGAAATCTTTTTCTTTTCACATCCCCCATCCCCCTTAAAAACTTCTGACTCGTGGGGATGAGGGTGATAGGGGTGCTGAATAAGAGAGAGGAGGAAGTATGTTAGGGGCAGCGGGATGCTAGCCGAGGTCAGCAATTTAAAGGCAAGAGTCCTGGCCTGCATGTGTTCCACTGGTGGTTCCTGCCACCTACCTGCCACCGTGTGTGTCTCTCCCTCTTCAGGAGGCAGGTAAGGTGAGGTAATCAGCGACTCTAACACAACAGAGGGAATGTATTCCGATCCCTTAGAAAGGGCCACGGAAAAGGAACCCCACTCATTAGCGGTCACTTCCCATTCCCCTTCCTCCCAGGCCCTGGCAACTTCCCACCTGCTTTCTGTCCCTACGGATTTGCCTCTCCGGAAGAACTCAGTGTCAGTGGAATCATACATTATGTGGTCTTCCATGTCTGGCTTCACTCAGCTTGTTTTCAAGGTTCATCCATCCTGTAGCATGGATCAGCGCTTCATTGCTTTTTGTGGCCAAATACTCTTTCACCGTATGGACAGACCATATTCGTTCATCCATTCATCAGCTTATGGACATTTGGGGAGTTTCCATTTTTTGTCCATGATTAAGAATCCTGCTATGAACGTCTTTCTCAGTTTTTGGTGGAATGAAGAAAAGAGAGAAGAGAGCTTTTCCTGAGATGAACGAGATAGGAAGGTGATAAAAGAATTTGTGATGGTCAGGGGTGGGGGTGGTGAGAGGGGCGGGTTGTCTGAGCCTAATTCACTTTGCAAAGGTAGGACTACAGGAGGCTGGGGGTGGGGTGTGTATAGGGCAGGGATCTGTCTTCGGTTTCTGACCTCCTGTGCTTTCTAGGCCATGACTCTTTAAGACAAACATAGCAATCCTACACGCTTTTTGTTATCAAGGATGACCCAGATTTGATACAATAAACAAGGGGCGACTAAAGGACTATACTTATAGTACTTCTTTTAGAATGTATTTTTTTTAGACATTTCTCAGTTGTTCCTGTTTCAAGTTTCTGAGTTTTTATGGTTGGTTTGTATCTAGTGTGTGTTTTGTTTAGAAACTTGACTTACTGGCCTTGATTACTATCAAGCCCGTTCTTGGTTACATGTCAGCAGCCTTCGCCGGTTCCTCTCTCACTGCAACCAAAGCCGTCCCCCTGGTCTTGGCGGAATCTAGGAGCTGACAGAAGTCCCTCGCTGAAGGCCTGGGTCAGAGAGGCCTCGCTCTTGCGCTCTTGCTCTCGGGCAGGGAGCAGCCAGCACTCCCCTGCGGGCAATGCCTCACACTGCCTCCTCACCAGGTAGCTGGTAGAGTTTTTCCTGGTTCTGTCATGTATATGTTAAAATATTTTAATCTAATTTTTCTTTTCCCTTTTCCTTTACTGTTTCATAGGTATGCTGATAGTATCATATAAAATTTAGTCCCTAGAGTACAAGAAAATAAAATACGAATTTGCTGCTATGGACGGAATTGCACCCTCCCCAAAGTGCTTATGGTGAAGCTCTAGTCCCAGTGTGATGGTACTCGGAGGCAGGGCTTTGGGGAGATGAGCCGATTTAGACGGGGTCATGAGGGGGACTCGCATGATGTGCTTAGTGCCTTCAGAAGAGGAGGGGAGTGAGGGCTGCTCTCTCCACCAGGTGAGGCCATAGCGAGAAGGAGGCTCTCTGCAGGCCGGGAAGAGAACCCTTACCAGGGACTGAATCTGCCTGTACTTTGGTCTTGGACTTCCCAGGCTCCAGAACTGTTGAGAAATCAGTGTCTGCTGTTGAAGCTCCCCCCAGGCTGTGGGATTTTGTTATTACAGCCTGAGGAGGCTAAGCCAACTCCCCAACCCCTGCCCCCAGACTATTTTAATAACTGGATTTAATTACATGAATCATTTGAAGGGATTAAAATTTAAACAAGAACAGAAAGCACAAAAGAGAAGACCTGAGCTGTGGCTGACTGGGGTGCTTAGGACCCAGAATGTCTATACCGCTTTTAAGAATAAACTTTCCTGTTCAAACCCAGCTGCGTGAGACTCCTCAGACTGGTTCCACATGTCCCTAACTTCTGGCTGCAGACCCAAACGATCTCACCATCTTCCCCACACCGAGTTCTCCTTGTTTGCAGCACACACACACACCTAAGTTGCCCAGCCTGGAAATTGGCCCAGCCTTGGTCCCTCCCTCTGCACACCCTTCAGTTATCAAGTCAAATCTCCTTCCTCTTAAATATATCTGGGCTACGACCACGTACCTTGTCCTCAGGGCCACCACCTCTCTCTGCATCTCTGCCACCATGTCCCCAACAGGTCTTCTTCCCTGGCATTTGGATAACGATG
The DNA here is from genome assembly GCF_040802235.1 of Manis javanica. Lineage (NCBI taxonomy): Eukaryota > Metazoa > Chordata > Mammalia > Pholidota > Manidae > Manis > Manis javanica. The sequence goes on along the minus strand of NC_133157.1, from coordinate 22,663,157 downwards.
GTGGAAGCCCTGGGGCAGCCTCAGGAGAAATCCTGGAGCCTTCCTGGACCACAGGAGGAATCCAGAGGTTTAGGCACTAACCAGCAAAGGACACACGGGTGGCCATAGATAAAGACTGACCTGTATGATTTGGGTTGGGGGATGATAGGGCTTTGAGGTTTCTGGAAAAGAGGTTAAGTTTGCGTTCTCAGTCTACTCTCATCCACATGCTTCATGGATGTAATGATGGTGCCGATTCTGTCAGCAGCTGATGGTTCTGTACTTGGAGATGGTGGACCAGTCTTCCTTTAATGACATACTCTATTTGTTCTTGAGTGCTGGGTCTTGAGCAGGGTAACTCCTCATAAATCAGCTCTTTGGTAGATCTGAAGTCACAGAATCTGCAGGGGAAGCTGCTTATTGTTCCCTAGAAGTAATTTTTTCTTCTTCAACAATAAAACTTCTGAATTTCAGTTGGGTAGAGTGCCATCCAAAATAAAGAGTACATTTCCTAACCTTCTTTGCAGCTGGGTGTACCCAGATGATTAAATTCTAGCCAACTGCGTTTAAGTCAGAGTAGTCTATGCAGCTTTGAGAAATTATCCTTAAAGGGATGGGGAATTGCATTTTTTTTCTTTTTTAATTGATACACAGTCTTACATTAGTTTCAACTATATA